>NC_134353.1:185666783-186266783 GCF_048569485.1 Anomaloglossus baeobatrachus | reverse complement strand
CATTTCTGTACATAAAGGCTTGTGTATTTTTGATTGTGCTTCCTGCAAATCAACATGTTAAGTTTGCAACTGTGGGACAATTGATGCCACTTAAGTGGTGTCTGTGGCCCAATTTTTGGAAAAAATGGAGACTCTGGTTGGAGTCCCCTTGCTGTGTTTTACATGATTTTAGAAGGGCATGACATGCCTATATCTGTGTCATCTCCTCCTTTTACTCGTCCAGCTGTTTTCTTTTTGCATAAGTATATGTACTTGTCACTTTTCCATGTGTTTGTGGTGTCTTGTGAGTTGTTTGTCACCTTTTGGACACCTTAGAAGGTGTTTTCTATGTGTTTGTATGTGTTTGTGTTTGCCTGGCATTGTTTTCATTGTTCAAAGATGTTCGTCGAACGTTCGACGAACACACCCACCGTTCGACGAACAGAACCGAACTCGAACACTTGGGGGGTGGCTCATCACTAGTTGTCAGTAGTTTATAGAAAAATAAACAATTTACATCTCACTCAAAAATATAAAGAGAAAAATCAGAAAAACTGAAAATTTTGCAGTGGTCTCTTAATTTTTGTCGGAGCCGTGTATATATATATATTATATATATGTGCTGCATATAGACACACACACACACACACAATATATAGTTGTATAAAGATAAATAAATAATTTTAAAAAAAATGACGTAATGCCTTGCTTTTCCTTGGCTAGCAATTAACATACAGGAAAGCCCATCTTTTAGTTTTCTTTTAGTTATTTAAAAAAAATAATTTAAAAAAAAATGCGTGGGCTCCCATTGTATTTTCTATTGGTCTATCTAAGGGTAATCCAAGCAGCTACTGGCTGCTAACCCCCAGTGCTTCGTGTTACCCTCACTGGCAATGGAGAATCCAGAGAAGTCCTTTTTTTTTTGTTTGCCATATTTTTGTATGCTAGCCAGGTACAGCAGGCAGGTACTGGCTGCCCCCGACCCCCAGCTGCCTATTTGTACCTAGCTGGGAACCAAAAATATAGGGAAGCCCTTTTTTTAATTATTTCATGAAATAATTAAAAAAAACGACATGGGCTTCGCCCAATTATTGTGTCTAGCCAGGTACAACTAGGCAGCTGGGGACTGGAATCCGCAGCGCACTGTGGCCCAAGCTTTCTAGCGCTTCCCCCCGCTGAAAATTGCAGTCTGCAGCCACCCTAGAAAATGGCGCTTTCATAGAAGTGCCATATTCTGGCGCTGTATTCAACTCTTCCAGTAGCCCTGGTGTCGGGTGGCACGCTGGGTAATAAGGGGTTCATACCAGCTTTGTTTTACCAGCTGGTATAAAGCCCGGGATTCTTAATGTCAGGCCAAGTTTTACCTGGCCATTAAGAATCTCCAATAAAGGGTTAAAAAAAGATACCACACAAAGAAAAAATACTTTATTAGAAATAAATACACAGACACAATTAAGGACTCCATGTTTATTACTCCCTCTCAGCCCTCCACAATCCTGGTCTTCTATCTTCTTCAACCCATCTAGCTCTACTATATCAGAATTCATGGGGAGGAAGACGCTGCTCCTCCCCATGCAGTCTAATAACTGAATGAGTGAGCAAAGGCTGCGGGTTCGTAAGCGGTCTAGACGCAATGATTTTAATTATTTGTACTTTTGTACACCAAAAAAATTAATAATGATTTTATTAAGTCCGTGAATTTCGTGGAATTGGGATACTATATCTTCAAGTGTTGCATGAAACGTTTTTTCTTTGCTTCATGCTGACACTACAGGACCTTAGATGACGTCATAGTCATGTGACCAATCTTTAGCCAATGAGATCATACAACATTCACACTTGACTGGTCACATGCTATGATGTCATGGAAGGTTCTTTGTTTACTGTGCGGCACGTGATAAACGGACTCGGAAGCAGAAGCGGCGGGAGGCAGAGTCTGCAGGATGCGTCACGGGACCTGTAAGAATAATAACAATGTTTATTATTAACTGTATTCTTTATTTTGCAGCCCCCCCGCGGCCTTTTACTCAGTCCCCAGACAATTACTCGCATTTACCATTGACTTGCATTGGACTCGTAACAAGTACTCGAGTATCAGGGCCTACTCATTAAGAGTATAGCGAGTCTGAGTATTTCCCTACTTGCTCATCCCTAGTGATTACAACAGTGTCGCTCTATCTTCTAAGCAAAGGCTAAGATTGTGAGATACTGGGATTAGTTATGTTTTGTTTCCAGCACGTGATGCTTGTTCACACTCACTTATGGCAAGTAGCATGTGTGGTCAATATGAAAATCACACTTGAAACCAGATTAAAAGCTAAAGGGGAGAGGTTCACTCATTCTTTTCATTGTGTGTTTGTGTGTGCCATACTAAGCATGGAGAACAGAAAGAGTAGAAGAGGACTGTTTGAACACTTGAGAAAAAATTTTTTTGAAAAATCACAAGGTTAGAAGTCCATCTCCAGAGATTTTGATTTAGATTTGTCCAAGGTGTGCAACCTAATCAAGAAGTTTTACAACCTATAGTTTACAACCTATGGCACTGTAGCTAATCTCTGGTTGTGGATGGTAGAGAAAAATTGATGAAAGGTTGCAACGCAGGATAGTCTGGATGGTGGATAAGCCGCCCCCAATCAAATTTCAAAGAAATTCAATCTGTCCTGCAGCTCTGCTGCATGAAGGTGACCGGAGCAGCAGAAGACACAGCCGCTCCTGTCAGCTCCATGCAGCAACTGAAGACAGCCACGTGATCAGCTGAGCTGTCACTGAGGTTACCCGCTGTCACTGGATCCAGCGGTGGCCGCGGGTAACCTCAGTGACAGCTCAGCTGACTGCGCTACTCACCTCATTTGCTGCGTGGAGCTGACAGGAGCGGCGGTGTCTTCAGCAGCTCCGGTCACCTTCATGCAGCAGAGCTGGATGCGACGCTGGAGGTCCATGAAGTACGCCAGACATGGAGGGCTTTTTCGGGCTTATTGAAGTGGTGAACCAGGGTATATGTTTGTGTTTTTTATTTCTAATAAAGGATTTTTTCGGGTGTGTGTGTTTATTTAATGTCACTTACAGATTAATCATGCAAAGTATCTTGGGGAGACGCCTGACATGATTAATCTAGGATTTAGTGGCAGCTATGGGCTGCCATTAACTCCTTATTACCCCGATTTGCCAACGCACCAGGGCAAATCGGGAAGAGCCGGGTACAGTCCCAGAACTGTCGCATCTAATGTATGCGTCAATCCTGGGCGGCTGCTGGCTGATATTGTTAGGCTGGGGGGCTCCCCATAACGTGGAGCTCCCCATCCTGAGAATACCAGCCTTCAGCCGTATTTAAATTATTTAAATTATTTAATTATTTATTTCACTGCACAGTATAGACACGCCCACCGGCTGCTGTGATTGGGTGCAGTGAGACACCTGTCACTCAGCGTGGGGGCGTGTCTGACTGCAACCAATCATAGGTGCCGGTGGGCGGGGAAAGCAGGGAATACGAGATTGTTTAATGGGCGGCCGGCTTTTTCAAAATAGTAAAAGCCGCCGGAGCAGTGTGAATGCCGTACAGCGCCACGCCGGGGATCGGGGATCGGTGAGTATATGAGAGAGGGCTGCTCAATTCAGTTACTCAGGAGTTTAGCGGTCACCGGTGAGTCCTTCACAGGTGACCGCTAATCAGGACGCGACACAGACAGAGCCGCAGCATGACAATGAAGTCGGGTGAAGTTAACCCGAGTTCACTCTGATCGTGCGGCTCTTTCTGTGTCTGCTGTCATCTGCCATTCAGCTCTGCTACATGGCTGTCTGTGTCTGCTGTTAGCGGCCATGTAGCAGAGCTGAATGGCAGATGACATAGTAAAAACGCATCCCTACACATTACACACGCTTGGCAAGTCAATAAATAAAAAAAAAAAGGGGTGCCCAATGCATACGTCACAGAACACATGATCTCAAGGGTCGCACACAAAATTGATCAATTTAACATAGACTACTAACGCACGTGTGACAGCAAATGAACGACCTACGTGCGATCTCATTAAATCGCATATGCGACCTGGGCGTGTCACATCGCATACGAGATCGCACACCTAATTGTAAGGTGTAAAGCTGGCTTTAAAATTGCTGTTAAGACTCTTCAAATAGGAATGACATGGAGCAGTTTGCAAAGGAAGAGTGTTTCAAAACTCCTGTTGAGATGTGTAAGAAGCTTGTTGATTGTTATAGGAATCAAATGATTGAAGTTATTTATTCCAAAGGGTTTGCAACCACACATTAAATTAAGGATGCCAACATTTTTATACATCCCATTTTTGGGAATTTGCTTCAAATTGTGTCCAACTTGCTTTTTTTTCCTGTGTTTTTTTTCGTGTTCTTCCAATACACACAAAGGAAATAAACGTGTATAGCAAAACATGTAATTTCAGTAATTTTTGGGAGAAATAGTTCATTTTCTGGGACTATTTCAAGGGTGCGAACACTTACTGTACGACCATGACTGTAGTTTATAGAGATAGACACATTTATTCAAGAGGAATTTAATTCCATTTGAATTTGAGAAAAAATGTAATTCTAAAGAATACAATTTATTTGTAATTTGCCCCATGCAATAAAATCCTAATACACTATTTAAAAATCATACCATGTGATTTTCTTATTTTGCATTTTATTCTGTCTATCACAGTTGAAGTGTACCTACGATAGAAATTACAGGCCTTTCCATTCTCTTTAGGTGGAAAAACCTGCAAAACCAGCAGTGTATCAAATATTTATTTTCCCCACTGTATATTTATACTTATGTAAAAAAATAATAATAAACTGTATACAGGGCGGTCCAAAAGTAGGAGGACAGTATGACAGTATGTGTAATAGGGTTATGAAGGGAGAGATTTATCAAACATGGTGTAAAGTGAAACTGATTCAGTTGCCCTTAGCAACCAATCAGATTTCCACTTTTCATTTTTCACAGACTCTTAGGAAAATGAAAGGTGGAATCTGATTGGTTGCTATGGGCAACTGAGTCAGTTTCACAGATCCAGATTTCACAGATAAATCTCCTTCAAATCTGTTTTCTTTTCAGATAATTCAGTTAAACCATAATGGCAAATAATTTAAATACAGATCAAAGAAAATGGATTTTAAAAGAGTATTGGAAATCTCAAAATGCTGAATCCGTTAAAGCAAATTGGGTTGAAACATTTGGTACTTGAGCCCCAAAGAGACAAACCATTTACCGCATTCATGACAAATTCGATGCCATTGGCTCAATCCGTAATGCTCCAAAAACTGGTCGACCCAAAACAGCCTGTACAGAAAATAATAAACAACTTGTTGCTGAAACATTTGTTCAGAGTCCAAAAAAGTCCACCTGAAGAGTCTCTTTAAAATTGGGAATTTCATGAGCAAATCCTGAAATCTATTGGGTGGAAAGCTTATCATCCATGTCTAATTCATGGTTTACTGGAGGATGATCCAGACAGGCAGCGGCAATTTAGTGAGATTATGCTTAACAAAATTGAAGAAAATCCAGTAATTTTAGATAACATTATGTGGAGTGCTGAAGCTTCTTTCAAATTATCCGGCCATATTAACAGACATAATTGTATTATACTGGTAAAATGTATATACTGGTATTTAATGCATTTAACATTAGAGCAACAAGTAAATGAGCCTGGTGTCAATGTTTGGGGTGGTATTTCAAGTTTTGGTGTTCTAGGACCAATAGTTTTTGATGGAACAGTCACAGGAGATAAGTATCTCAAAATTCTAATGAATCAACAGTGAAGCAACAGCCTAATTCAAATGACCTTATTTCCAACAAGATGGGGCCCCTCCACATTATTCAAGAGTAGTCTGCGAGTATCTTGATGAAACATTTCCTAATAAATGGATTGGCCGAAGAGGCCCACTTGATTGGCCAGCACGTTCACCAGACTTGACCCCAATAAATTTTTTTCTTTTGGGAAGTACTCAAGGACAAAGTTTATAGTCGAAAACCAAAAAGTGTCAGTTATTTGAAAAATTACAGAGATGCATTTCAAGAAATTAATACCCAAAGAGACTTGTGCAAAAATGTTTGTCGACGCGTAAGAGGCAGACTTCAAAGCTGTGCAAATTGTAATGGAAAACAGTTTGAGCACCTGCGTTGATAAAATTTTAGGTCCTTTGTATTGTTGTTCTGAATAAAATTTAATTGTCAATGTTATGCTTGTGTTTCATAAATATAATTTTATATATAAATCAAAATAAATGTTATTATTTTCTGACCACCTACTTTTGGACCACCATATATATATATATATTACAGACCAAAAGTTTGGACACACCTTCTCATTCAAAGAGTTTTCTTTATTTTCATGAGTCTGAAAATTGTAAATTTTACATTGAAGGCATCAAAACTATGAATGAACACATGTGGAATGAAATACTTAAAAAAAAGTGTGAAATATATATATATATATATATATATATATATATATATATATATATATATATATATATATATATATATATTTATGTCTTATATTCTAGGTTCTTCAAAGTAGCCACCTTTTGATTTGATTACTGCTTTGCACACTCTTGGCATTCTCTTGATGAGCTTCAAGAGGTAGTCACCGGAAATGGTTTTCACTTCACAGGTGTGCCCTGTCAGGTTTAATAAGTGGGATTTCTTGCCTTATAAATGGGGTTGGGACAATCAGTTGTGTTGTGCAGACGTCTGGTAGATACACAGCTGATAGTGCTACTGAATAGACTGTTAGAATTTGTATTATGGCAAGAAAAAAGCAGCTAAGTAAAGAAAAACGAGTGGCCATCATTACTTTAAGAAATGAAGGTCAGTCAGTCCGAAAAATTGGCAAAACTTTGAAAGTGTCTCCAAGTGCAGTGGCAAAAACCAGTAAACGCTACAAAAAAACTGGCTCACATGAGGACTGCCCCAGGAAAGGAAGACTAAGAGTCACCTCTGCTACGGAGGATACGTTTAGCCGAGTCATCAGCCCCAGAAATCGCAGGTTAACAGCAGCTCAGATTAAAGACCAGGTTAATGCCACACAGAGTTCTAGCAGCAGACACATCTCTAGAACAACTGTTAAGATGAGACTTTGGGCAGCAGGCCTTTATGGTAAAAGAGCTGCTAGGAAACCACTGCTAAGGACAGGCAACAAGCAGAAGAGACTTGTTTGGGCTAAAGAACACAAGGAATGGACATTAGCCCAGTGGAAATCTGTGATTTGGTCATTTGGTCTGATGAGTCCAAATTTGAGATCTTTGGATCGAACATCATGTCTTTGTGCGATGCAGAAAAGGTGAACGGATGGACTCTACATGCCTGGTTCCTACCATGAAGCATGGAGGAGGTATGATGGTTTGGGGGTGCTTTGCTGGTGACACTGTTGGGGATTTATTCAAAATTGAAGGCATAATGAACCAGCATGGCTACCACAGCATATTGCAGCGGCATGCTATTCCATCCAGTTTGCGTTTAGTTGGACCATTATTTATTTGTCAAAAGGACAATGACCGCAATGCACCTCCAGGCTGTGTGAGGGCTATTTGACTAAGAAGTATAGTGATGGGGTGCTACACCAGATGACCTGACCTCCACAGTTACCAGACCTGAACCCAATCAAGATGGTTTGGGGTGAGCTGGACCTCAGAGTGAAGGCAAAAGGGCCAACAAGTGCTAAGCATCTCTGGGAACTCCTTCAAGACTTTTGGAAGACCATTTCCGGTGACTACCTCTTGAAGCTCATCAGGAAAATACCAAGAGTGTGCAAAGCAGTAATCAAAGCAAAAGGTGGCTACTTTGAAGAACCTAGAATATAAGACATATTTTCAGTTGTTTCAAAATTTTTTGTTAAGTATTTCATTCCACATGTGTTATTTTATAGTTTTGATGCCTACAATGTGAATCTTCAATTTTCAGAGTCACAAAAATAAAGAAAACTCTTTGAATGTGAAGGTGTGTCGAAACCTTTGGTCTGTACTGTACATACAGTATATATATATATATATATATATATATATATATATACACATACATACATGTTTCGTCCTATATTAAAGAAGAGGATGTGTGGGATAGAGCTGTTCTCATAGTAAATCATGCCCTATCCCATATATTTCAAATAGCTCATGAGAACATCAAATCTCCTATACTCATTTCACCACAAATAGACACAAGTTTAAATTGATTCTACAAGGTATCTCCAATCACTTTAATTTTTTTCCAGTTGATTTTTAGTTTTATTTCATTTTCTTTTTATGTACATTTCCTTTACAACCTTATTTCAATTATAATTTCATATATAAAATTGTTTTAATTTTTTCTTTTGTAATTTTTGTGCCCTAATTGAAAAGGAAAATTTTTATGAGCTGGACGTATATCACTATTAGTGCATTGTGGGTTTTTTCCTAAAAAAGGAGCTGGATAGCATCAAAACGTGTTGACATAAAACCACATTGTATCTATAGGTGTGTTCTGCTTCTGCCTTGTAGAAGTCTTCAATGGCAGAGCAGTCTTGACACATTTTATCCTTTTTCTCCTCTTTTCTGTACCCAAGTATACACTCATATGTTTGCAGCAGCTGTTTATCGGAAACGTATATTGTTGTGTGTGACACAACTTTTGCAACTGAGCAAACTTCTATCACTATTTGTTCTTCACTCTGGATAAGAACCTATTGCGCGTTTTTACTTCCCCAGTGCTCTCATTGTCTTTACACTTAACAGAGAGTAGTAGAATAGGGTGTCCAAGCCGCGCCAATGACTAGCCGATCATGAGGATTGTAGATTAATGTTGCTTTATTCAATGCACAGGTCAACGCGTTTCGGGAGACACAGCTCCCTTCCTCAGGACAGACTGGCAAGAAACATCAAATCTCAATTCTGATGTTTCTTGCCAGTCTGTCCTGAGGAAGGGAGCTGTGTCTCCCAAAACGCGTTGACCTGTGCATTGAATAAAGCAACATTAATCTACAATCCTCATGATCGGCTAGTCATTGGCGCGGCTTGGACACCCTATTCTACTACTCTCTGTTATCTGCCATTTTGGGGACCGCTGCCGTGGCTTGGAGTAACTTACATGCTGTTATAGGAGTTGTGACTTTCACAACCCCTATAGGTGAGTAATACCACCCCTCTTCATCCCCCCTTTTTTACCGGGGTAAGACCCTATTGCGCTTCTCTTTCCACAGTTTATCTCCATTGTCTTTACACTGACATTCATTTGGACTGTTTTATTATAGGTATGGTTAGTTTTGTATTTCTGCTTATTATTCCTATGATATTAAATACCTCTAATGTATTACTCAGATCGTTCATTTTTAAATTTAATTTTAAATTTAATTTTATCTAATACCAAGATGCATTGATTTTAATGATATAGGTATATGTTCGGATAATTCTATTGTTATCTCCTCTTGGTGAAAGACTATATAATAGTTGTAGAGCTCTATCCACTCAGGCATTTTCTTTTATATTATACCTTCCCTTGCTGATAGTAGCTTGATCTTTTAGACATTGGTTCTTTCTTCATTATTTTTGAATTGTCTTTTCTTCTACGTGCACTATTCTTAGCATGTAATCTGGTGTACTTAGGTGGTTGTCTGTTTTCCCACAGTATTGAACTTCTTCACCTTTGCACGCAAGCACACTTTCTCTTTTTCTTACGGTCTGGACTCAGTTCACCCCTGCGCACTTACGCATTGGTATTGAATAGGTTTACTCTAACAGTAACTTCAATATCCCATGGACTTTTGTTCACTTTTCTACAATACTCTTGTCATTTAACTCTTCATTGCAATATACACATGTAAATATGTATAAGAAAATTTAAATTCTATGTCACTATTAGCATTTAGGAAACTAATCATTCTCTTCACTGTTATGTATGGATGTTGCATACTGCCAGTTTTCCCTTGTTGGTCTGCTCTGCCTCCTTCATTTTCTATCTATTAGGTTGTTTTTACACAATGTGTTCCCAATTAACATATGTTTCCATACAATTTATAATTATGATAGTTTTCTTTTTCCTCTCTATAGATCATAACTAATTATTTTCATATTTTTTCATATTTCTAATTTTACATTTTTTTTTATTTTCCCCCATCTAGTAATGCACCTTTTATAAATCTTTTTTCCCTCTCAATTTTTCTAACCCCACTTGTACACTAAGGCTGGGGCCACACGGGGATTACTGCGATCCCCTAGTATGACGCTCAGCTCACGCTGGCAGTACAGCAGAGCCGAGTTTCATGTGAGTGTCCCTGCGACTGAGGACCATTCGTGCAACTGGACCTCAGCTGCGGGGGGCGGGCCGGCGCTGAGGAGGGGCGGGCCGGTGCTGCAGAGGGGATGGTCAGCGCTGATGAGGGGAGGGAGGGATTTATCTCCCTCTCTCCTCCATAGCCAGCTATTGCCATTCTTGCCCTGCACTTGTGGTACACCGGTGTACCGCGAGTGCACTGCGATTTTTTTCTCGCTTCATAGACTTGAATGGGTGCGAGAAAAACAAGGAACGCATTACAGTTGCAGCATGATGCAATTGTTTTCTCAGTCCGATTAGGACTGAGAAAATAATCGCCCATGGGTGCTGTGTCTGCTGACACATAGGCTAATATTGGTTCGAGTGGAATGCGGTTTTTTATCGCCCTCCACTCGCACCGATTTTCATGCCGTGTGGCTTAGGCCTAATTCTGCACACAACAGTACTGAAAACAATAGAAAGATCACTACATGTTTAATCTGATAATTGGTATTCTCTTTCTTTCCCTTCACTCTCCTTTTTTTCCCTTTATATCCACCTCTGTCTTTAGCACAGCATACTGTTATACTGAAAATACTATTGCACCTATCTCTATTAGGGTTCGAGACCCTGTTACCTACTATTTTTTTTTGGTTTTCCTAGAGTTCATTCCCATTTTTTGTTCAAAAAGCAGGCTGTGCCTACAGTTTCCATGTCTCTATACATACCCTGCCTGTTGTCTGTACCCTGCGTGTGATTTTTTTTTTTATAAAGGACAAGAGGGCTCTCTCCAAAATGCATAGAAAATAAATCATCAACTTGTACCCTTGGACTAATTTCCTATGTGGCATTTAACCCTTTTCATTGCCTCTTGATTTCATTTCCACATGGTCCTGCAGCTGTCGTTTTGATGTGCATTAGTGGATGTGACTCTCACAACCATTCAAAGTGAGTTGTAACATTAATTCTATATTTCATCTCTGAGATAAGACCCTATTTTGCGCTTTTTTTGCTGCACTTCTCTTTTAGCCTTACTTCTATATCAAGAAATTTTGAACAAATTATTAAGCAGCATGTATGCAAGTACTTGGATAGCAATGCAGTAATTAACCAGAGCCAGCATGGGTTTGAAGCAAACAAGTCATGCCAGACTAATCTAATTTCTTTCTTTGATGGAATAACTGACTGGCTGGATCACAGAAATGCGGTAGATATAGTATATCTCAACTTCAGCAAAGCATTTGATAAAGTATCTCATACTATCCTTATTACAGGTATCTTTGTACCGTGTTAGCCAGTATAGATAAAAAATTGTTTAAAAGAACCGAAGTCCTCAGTGGTTGATACCTTTTAATGGCTAACTGAAAAGATGGTAATAATAGCAAGCGTTTGAAAGCTTGCTATTATTACCATCTTTTCAGTTAGCCATTAAAAGGTATCAACCACTGAGGACTTCAGTTCTTTTAAACAATTTTTTATCCTTATTAAAAATAATACCCAGTATGGGATCGACAAGGCTACGGTTAGGTGGATAGTTAACTGACTCAATAATCGTTCTCAAAAAGTGGTAATAAATGGTTGCACATCCAATTGTAAGAGTGTTTCAAGTGGGGTACACAAAGGCTCTGTCTTGACCCCAGTGCTTTTCAACATTTCTATAAATGATAGAGATAAGTGAACTGTAAGTAAACAAATAAAATTTACAGACAATGTCAAGCTTGGAGATATTCTAACACTAAAGAGAGAAAGTATTCAGAAGGATATAGATAATCTGGAACAATGGGCAGCGACTAATAGAATGGTATTTAAAAGGGATGAGTGAACTCAAACTGCAAAGTTCATAGTCAACACCAGACAGCTAGTGTCCAATGAAGAACCCTGAACACAGACTTCCAACTGCACATTTGTGTTACTGTTCTGGTTCACCAGCCAATCAACCAGCTTTTAGGCTATGTGCCCTTCTGGAGCTGTCACAGCCGTGCCATGTATTAGCATGGCTGTGATTGGCTAGTGCACCAAGGGACCTGACCTGTATAGGTTGCGCCACCTGGTGCAGTTATGAGTAGAGTTGAGCGCGGTTCGTGGTTCATGGTTCTCCAGTTCGCGGTTCGAGTGATTTTAGGGGCTGTTCTAGATCAAACTAGAACTCGAGCTTTTTGCTAAAGCTCGATAGTTCTAGTTACGTTCGAGAACGGTTCTAGCAGCAAAAAGCCAAGCTAATTACTAGCTGGCTTTCCGCTGTAATAGTGTAAGTCACTCTGTGACTCACACTATTATGAAATTTCAGCGTGTAGTGTGCGGGAACAGCGCATTCAGATCACTGCTACTGGGATAATGGCGATCGCCATTTTTTTTTTCCTTGTCTTCCTTCCCTAAGCGCGCGCGTGTAGTGGGGCGGGCCAGAATGTCAGCCAATCCCAGACACACACACAGCTAAGTGGACTTTTAGCCAGAGAAGCAACGGCATGTGTGACAGGATGTCCATGTCACATGTCCCTGCATTATAAATACGGGCATCTGCTCGTCTGGACGCCATTATCTGCCTTCTGCGTCTGGGTGTCAGTCACCGCTGGCGTAGCTCCTGTCTCCGATACTGCTGTGTACGCTCTACACACAGCGCTATACAGAATAGGGATAGAAGTTTCTATTAGCCCTTGTAAGGGCTAATACCAGCAGGCTCAGAGCCATAGGTGACAGTCAGGTCCGTGAAAACAGATTTTAACAGCTACACAAGACAACAGCGTCTGTGTAGCTAAGGTCAGGGATTTCCTCGCTGCATTTCCCCATTAGGAGGGCTAGAAAGTGAGACTTCCTTTCCTCTACCCAGACCCACAACCCTGCCACTGTACCCTCCTGCCCTTTGCACACTCAAACTCATTGTTACTAAGCCATTATACTAGCAAACACTAAGTAAACTTAGTGGCATCCTAAAAGTGGCTGTTGGACTTCCATTAGTGTCCCACTAGTGCAAATCTATTTGTAGCACCTCTGCATTGCACACTCAAACTCATTGTTACTAAGCCATTATACTAGCAAACACTGAGTAAACTTAGTGGCATCCTAAAAGTGGCTGTTGGACTTCCATTAGTGTCCCACTAGTGCAAATCTATTTGCAGAACCTCTGCATTGCACACTCAAACTCATTGTTACTAAGCCATTATACTAGCAAACACTGAGTAAACTTAGTGGCATCCTAAAAGTGGCTGTTGGACTTCCATTAGTGTCCCACTAGTGCAAATCTATTTGCAGAAGCTCTGCATTGCCCACTCAAACTCATTGTTACTAAGCCATTATACTAGCAAACACTGAGTAAACTTAGTGGCATCCTAAAAATGGCTGTTGGACTTCCATTAGTGTCCCACTAGTCCAAATCTATTTGCAGAACCTCTGCATTGCACACTCAAACTCATTGTTACCAAGCCATTATACTAGCAAACTATGCTGCCAGTTTAAGGGCCGTAGTTGCATTGTCAGGGATAATTATTGTTGTTTATTCTGCTGTTAATAAAGCTAGACCACCGCTGCAATCTACACCACCTCTCAATTTTTACTACCACATTTTAAGTGCACAATCTTGTCGCAATCAAAATGAGTGGCAAAATGACAGATGCTGGTGGAAAGGGGAAGAGGCGTGTTGGAAAAGGAAAAAAAGGGTTTGTCTGTGGGGAAGGTGGCAAAGCTCCATTAACATCTGCTGAAGATAGACCATCTTCCAGCAAAAGTAAGATGTCTACTACTTACCGTGGACAATCTGATGTGCTGCCTTTTTTACGGACACAAACAACTGGAACAAAGGTAGATGATGGCCAAAAAAGGAAAATGCTTGAATGGATCTCAAGTGGTCCAACAAGTGCCCTCTCCGCCACCTCAACTACCGCATCCAAAAAACACCAGTCCTCTGAGTTGTCAGCCCAATCACACTTCTTGATTTCTCCCAGATCTGAAGTCTCCATCCGCCCTGCAGAGTATGGTGGAACTGAGATGGCTGAGTCTGCAGAGCTGTTCAGTCACACTATAGCCTGAGAATCAGAGGTCTGCTCCCAAGCTACAGTGAGTACAGACCAGGAAATGGTCTGAAGTGATGCCCAGAACCTTTGTGACTCTGATTCAGGCCGTGAGGACCAAGTTTCTGAGCATAATGTTGACCCTTTTTCACAAACTGTAACACCTGTTGTTATAGACAATGAGGAACATACTGATGACGATGAGACGCAGATACCAGATTGGGATGAAAACTTAAATATTCTGTCAGGGCAAGAAGAGGCTCGGTCTGAGGGGGAGGGGAGTGCAAACACAACAATTGATGAGGAAGTTCTAGATCCCACCTACTGTCAACCCACAGTCAGGCACTCGAGGAGGTCAACAGAGGCGGTGGAGGAGGATGCAACCGACAGCGAAGTTACCTTGCGCCTTCCTGGACAGAGTCGGAGCACTGGTAGCACGTGTACAACTGCATCCTCAGCCACCACTCAACCTCTGAGCACTAGTCGGGGTGGATCAGCAGGTCGCATGACCTCTAAGCCTTGCCTAGCCTGGTCCATTTTTGACATACCAAAAGATCGCCCAAATTATGTGATCTGTAAAATTTGTCGTGATTCTCTTAGTAGAGGGCAAATCCTCAGCAGTTTGACAACTTCTTCCATGAATCGTCACATGAATAAATATCATATGTCCCAGTGGGAAGCTCACCGTGCTGCAATATGGCCTAGCGGAGCGAACCATCCACCGCCTGCCCCTTCCAGTGCATCCGCGCGCTCTTCATCTTCTAGGACTGTGGGGACGGCTGTCACACCTTGTTTTCCACGCACAACTTCCACCACTGTAACCGCAACAGGCAGTTTGCTTGGTAGATCGTCAGTTGGTTTGGAAGGGGAAACAAGTGCGTGTGTACAGCTCCCTCAGACATCGATAGCACCAACGTTGGATGAAGGCAACATCATGTCTACGCCTGCACTTTCCTCACAAACCTGCATTTTTCCAGGGACACCCTACTCAACATCGTCTACACACAGCAGCCAGATCTCTGTCCCTCAGATGTGGACAAAAAAAAGGTCATTTCCTGCGACCCATGACAAAGCTAAGAGGTTGACTTTATCCCTTTGTAAGCTCTTGGCTACCGAAATGCTGCCTTTCCGCCTGGTGGACACACACGATTTTAGAGACCTTATGTCTGTCACTGTGCCCCAGTACCAGATGCCCAGTCGCCACTACTTCTCTAAGAAAGGTGTGCCTGCGCTACACCAGCATGTCGCACAAAACATTACCGCTTCCTTGAGAAACTCTGTGTGTGAACGGGTTCATTTCACCACCGATACTTGGACCAGTAAGCATGGACAGGGATGTTACATGTCGTTGACTGGGCACTGGGTAACTATGGTGATAGATGGTGAAGGGTCTGCTGCACAAGTCTTGCCGTCCCCTCGACTTGTGTGTCAATCCTCTGTCTGTCCAAGTTCCACCACTGCTTCTGCCTCTTCCACCTCGTCTAGGTCCTCCACCTCCGCCCCAAGCCTGCCTGGTCAGGCCACCAGCATTCTAACTGTGCAGAAGGAATCACGCACCCCTCATTACTATGCTGGCAGCAGAGCGCAACGGCATCAGGCGGTCGATAGCTTGAAATGTCTTGGAAATAGAAGTCACACGGCGGCTGAGTTGTGGGCAGCTCTGGAGACTGAGTTTAATAAATGGTTGTCTCCACTCATCCTGCAGCCTGGTAATGCCGTCTGCGACAATGCTGCAAACCCGAGTGCGGCCCTTCACCTGGGCAAGGTGACACATGTGCCTTGTATGGCTCACGTGTTGAACCTTGTTGTCCAGCAATTTTTAGCACACTATCCCGGCCTAGATGGCCTTCTGAACAGGGCACAAAAACTGCCTGCTCACTTCCGCCGTTCATCCACCGCTGCTGAGCGACTTGCATTGCTCCAGAAGTTTTTCGGCCTGCCGGTTCATCGCCTGAAATGCGATGTGCCGACACGCTGGAATTCGACTCTCCACATGTTACAGCAACTGTGGCAGCACCGTCGAGCCCTGGTGCAATACGTCATGACGTATAGCCTTGGCCAACAAGATGTAGAGGTGGGGCAGATCACCCTGATGGAGTGGTCTCAGATCAAGGACCTATGCACTCTTCTGCGCAGTTTCGACATGGCGACGAATATATTTAGCGCTGACAATGCCATTATCAGCATGACAATTCCAGTCATTTACATGCTGGAGCACACGCTAAACACTATTCGGAGTCAGGGGGTGAGACAACAGGAAGGGGAGGAACTACAGGAGGATTCATATGCGCAAGAGACAACAACATCACCAAGGTCCAGACGTTCATCATCACCAACGCGGCAGGCATGGGACCATGGGGGACAGGGATCAAAAAGGGTGCATGGTAGCAGGCAAAATGTTGAGGAAGATGCAGGAGAACATGAAGAAATGGAGGACGAACTGTCCATGGACATGGAAGACTTAGCGGATGAGGGAGACCTTAGTCAAATTTCTGTTGAAAGAGGTTGGGGGGAGATGTCAGAGGAAAAAAGAACGGTTAGCACCTCTATGCCACAAACACAGCGTGGACTTGGTCCGCATGGCTGTGCAAGACACATGAGTGCCTTCTTGCTGCACTACCTCCAACATGACCCTCGTATTGTTAAAATTAGAAGTGATGATGACTACTGGCTTGCCACACTATTAGATCCCCGGTAGAAGTCCAAATTTTGTGACATAATTCCAGCCATAGAAAGGGACGCATGTATGCAGGAGTATCAGCAGAAGCTGTTACTCGATCTTAGCTCGGCTTTTCCACCAAACAACCATGCAGGTGCAGTGAGTGAATCTCCCATTTGTAACTTGACAAATATGGGACGGTCTCGTCATCTTCAACAGTCTACCCGTACCAGTAGCACCGTATCTGGTGCTGGTAACAGCAATTTTATGGAATCTTTTCATAATTTTTTTAGAACCTCCTTTGCAAGGCCACCAGAGACAACAAGTCTGACACATAGTCAACGGCTGGAGAGGATGATACAAGAGTATCTCCAAATGAACATCGATGCCATTACTTTGCAAATGGAGCCTTGCTCATTTTGGGCATCAAATCTTGAAAAATGGCCAGAGCTCTCCACTTACGCCTTGGAGATTTTGTCGTGTTCAGCTGCCAGCGTTGTCTCTGAACGTGTCTTCAGTGCTGCTGGGTGTGTGCTGACAGATAAGCGCACGCTTCTGTCCAGTGACAATGTGGACAGACTAACGTTCATCAAAATGAACAAGTCATGGATCCACAAGGAATTTACTACCCCTGTGTCATCCTGGGGAGAGTAAATGCTTGTGGATTTGGAATGTGCTTGATGCATATGTACCTGTGAAGTGTACAACTGGGGCACAAGTGCTGCCACTGAAGGGGTGGGTGTGTGTGTGGCCGAATTTTTGGAAAAAAGGGAGACTCCGCTTGGAGTAACCCTTGTTTACATTGTTTTTAAAAATGATCCAAGATGAACAGAGCTGGGATCAGGAATGACTTAGCTACCTACCCCGGTGTCATCCTGGGGACGGTTAAGGATGGCGTATTTTTGAATGTGCTTGATGCAAATCTACCTGTGAAGTGTACAATTAGGGCACAAGTGCTGCCACTGATGGGGTGTGTGTGTGACCCAATTTTTGGAAAAAGGGGAGACTCCGCTTGGAGTAACCCTTGCTTGCTGTGTTTTTTAAAAGGAGTCAAGATGAACAAGTCATGATTCAGCAAAGACTTAGCTAACTACCCCGGTGTCATCCTGGGGACGGTTAAGTATGGCGTATTTTTTAATGTGCTTGATGCAAATCTACCTGTGAAGTGTACAACTAGGGCACAAGTGCTGCCACTGATGGGGTGTCTGTGTGGCCCAATTTTTGGAAAAAAGGGAGACTCTGCTTGGAGTAACCCTTGCTTGCTGTGTTTTTTAAAAGGAGCCAAGATGAACAGAGCTGGGATCAGGAAAGACTTAGCTACCTACCCCGGTGTCATCCTGGTGACGGTTAAGGATGGCGTATTTTTGAATGTGCTTGATGCAAAACTAGCTGTGAAGTGTACAACTGGGGCACAAGTGCTGCCACTGAAGGGGTGGGTGTGTGTGTGGCCCAATTTTTGGAAAAAAGGGAGACTCCGCTTGGAGTCACCTTGCAGTGTTTTACATGATTTTAGAAGGGCGTGCCATGCCTATATCTGTGTCTCCTCCTCTTTTTCCTTGTCCAGCTCTTTTGTTTTCGCATGAGTATATGTCCTTGTCACTTTCCTATGTGTTTGTGTTGTGTTGTGAGTTGTTTGTCACCTTTTGGACACCTTTTTTGAGGGTGTTTTCTAGGTGTTTTTATGTGTTTGTGATTGCCTGCCATTGTTTCCTATGCGGTTCGAGTGGTTTGCCGAACCGGTTCGCCGAACCGAACTCGAACGAGGCCTTCGTTCGGCAAACCGAACTCGAGCTGAACCGCGACCGGTTCGCTCATCTCTAGTGAAGAGTTCCCTAATCCTGGTGGGTTTAAACTGCTCTAATGCTGCCTGGTGCAAACAATTGAATACCCCCTGGAGTGAGCAGCTTAATACCAGCTGGTGCAAGCAACTCTAATACCGCCTGGTGCAAACAGCTCAAATATAGCCTGGGGTACAAATCCCTTATACAGTTAGGTCCATAAATATTTGGACAGTGACTCAATTTTCGCGAGTTGGGCTCTGCATGCCACCACATTGGATTTGAAATGAAACCTCTACAACAGAATTCAAGTGCAGATTGTAACATTTAATTTGAATGTTTGAACAAAAATATCTGATAGAAATTGTAGGAATCGTACACATTTCTTTACAAACACTCCACATTTTAGGAGGTCAAAAGTAATTGGACAAATAAACCAAACCCAAACAAAATATTTTTATTTTCAATATTTTGTTGCGAATCCTTTGGAGGCAATCACTGCCTTAAGTCTAGAACCCATGGACATCACCAAACGCTGGGTTTCCTCCTTCTTAATGCTTTGCCAGGCCTTTACAGCTGCAGCCTTCAGGTCTTGCTTGTTTGTGGGTCTTTCCGTCTTAAGTCTGGATTTGAGCAAGTGAAATGCATGCTCAATTGGGTTAAGATCTGGTGATTGACTTGGCCATTGCAGAATGTTCCACTTTTTTGCACTCATGAACTCCTGGGTAGCTTTGGCTGTATGCTTTGGGTCATTGTCCATCTGTACTATGAAGCGCCGTCCGATCAACTTTGCGGCATTTGGCTGAATCTGGGCTGAAAGTATATCCCGGTACACTTCAGAATTCATCCGGCTACTCTTGTCTGCTGTTATGTCATCAATAAACACAAGTGACCCAGTGCCATTGAAAGCCATGCATGCCCATGCCATCACGTTGCCTCCACCATGTTTTACAGAGGATGTGGTGTGCCTTGGATCATGTGCCGTTCCCTTTCTTCTCCAAACTTTTTTCTTCCCATCATTCTGGTACAGGTTGATCTTTGTCTCATCTGTCCATAGAATACTTTTCCAGAACTGAGCTGGCTTCATGAGGTGTTTTTCAGCAAATTTAACTCTGGCCTGTCTATTTTTGGAATTGATGAATGGTTTGCATCTAGATGTGAACCCTTTGTATTTACTTTCATGGAGTCTTCTCTTTACTGTTGACTTAGAGACAGATACACCTACTTCACTGAGAGTGTTCTGGACTTCAGTTGATGTTGTGAATGGGTTATTCTTCACCAAAGAAAGTATGCGGCGATCATCCACCACTGTTGTCATCCGTGGACGCCCAGGCCTTTTTGAGTTCCCAAGCTCACCAGTCAATTCCGTTTTTCTCAGAATGTACCCGACTGTTGATTTTGCTACTCCAAGCATGTCTGCTATCTCTCTGATGGATTTTTTCTTTTTTTCAGCCTTAGGATGTTCTGCTTCACCTCAATTGAGAGTTCCTTAGACCGCATGTTGTCTGGTCACAGCCACAGCTTCCAAATGCAAAACCACACACCTGTAATCAAACCCAGACCTTTTAAGTACTTCATTGATTACAGGTTAACGAGGGAGACGCCTTCAGAGTTAATTTCAGCCCTTAGAGTCCCTTATCCAATTACTTTTGGTCCCTTGAAAAAGAGGAGGCTATGCATTACAGAGCTATGATTCCTAAACCCTTTCTCCGATTTGGATGTGAAAACTCTCATATTGCAGCTGGGAGTGTGCACTTTCAGCCCATATTATATATATAATTGTATTTCTGAACATGTTTTTGTAAACAGCTAAAATAACAAAACTTGTGTCACTGTCCAAATATTTCTGGACCTAACTGTACCTCCTGGTGTAAACAGCTCTAATACCGCCTGGTGCAAACATCTGTCATACCACTTGGTACAAACAGCTCTCGCTCATACCATCTGGTGCAAACAGCTGTAAATATAATATAGCCTGATGAAATATTGCGATTATACTAGCTGGTGCAAACAGCGTTAATATAGACTTGTGCAATACTGCTCAAATACCAATTGATACAACACTGCTCTAATACCGCCTAGTGCAAGCAGCTCTAATACCACCGCATGCAAACAGCTCTAATACTACCTGATGCAAACAGCTCTATTATACCCTTGTGCACATTGCCTTAATATTTTCTGGTGCCAAAAGGTTTAATATGTCTGGTGCAAGCAGCTGTAATATAGCTGTTAGGCGCACTAGAGTGCACAAGTGAAAAATAAAGAAATATAAGGCCTTACTGGGTGGGGTTTCATGGCCCATCCACCTGGCAATACCTCAGAGGTAGAAGAGACCGAATGAACTAAGGACCAACCACTTCTTGTGTAGGAGGATGAGTATGTGGGTGGGCTACTGCACATGGTTAGAAGACCAAAGCAGCACATCTTTGATGATAAGTATACACAGGTGCCAACTGCTGCAGCTTTTGGCAGTGTGCAGTCTGGCAAGGAGGGCAAGGAGGGCAGGAATGAGGAGTGGGTGGAAGATGATGCGGGGGATGATGATATTCTAGACCTCAGATTTAGTTAAGGCCATCCTGCTGATGTGCACTGTTCGGAAAAAGAGGAGATGGTCACACTGACCAAGGAGCACAGCAAAAGAGGGAGCAGTGTGCAAAAGCACAGCGGCCTGCACCTAGTCAATAGGTCTGCTGCTACAACCCACCATAAAGAGGAAAAAGCACACCAAAGCCAGCGCTAAGGATCTCCCTGGCAAGGCATTTCTTCAGGCAATGAGCTGATGACAAGAGATTAGTGATGAGCGAGTATGCTTGTTACTACTCGGTACTCGCACGAGTATCACTGTACTCGGGCTACTCGGCGGGGACCGAGTAATCTCGCGATACTCGTGCTGTACTCGTGGTCTTCATCCCTGCATGTTGGCGCTCTTTTGAGAGCCAGCCCTCATGCAGGGATTGGCTGGCAGACCACTGCAATGCCACAGCCCTGTTAGTTGTGGAATTGCAGTGATTGGCCGGCCTGCACAGCGTGACCGAGCCTTTATACCGGCCGGCGCGCTGTGCTCTGCACACAGCCATCCAGACAGTCAGTGCAGGGAGAGTGTTGCTGCTTCAGGGAAAGGTTTTTCGGCCCTTTATAGTTATTTCCGTAGCAGGGCTGCAAACAGTGTGACCAGAAGTCCTTCTCAGGACTATTATAGTTGTATACAGGCAGGCAGGGTATAGCCAGGTCGGAGTACAGTAGCAGAGTCCTTCTCAGGACTATTGTTGCTGTATACAGGCAGGGTATAGCCAGGTCGGAATACAGGCTAGTGACCAGAAGAGTCCTTGTCAGGACTATTGTAGCAGTATACAGGCAGGCAGGCAGGGTATATAGCCATTCCTAGTGGTGGCCGTATACCAGCCTTCATCATATCTGGGGCTGGTGTACACAGTCTATAACAGTCCTGATAGTGTCAGACTTCTCAGCAATTGTCGCTCCTAAAAACCTGTTAGGTTCTTAGTGCGTCCGTGCTTGCATTTAAAAACCGCACGTGTGTGCCTGTCGGTGGCAGCGTACAGGTGCACGTTTTGCACAAACTATTATATAACGCACAAGTCTAGTGAATAATACACGTCAGTAAGCAGTGTCTGATAGTGTCAGACTTCTCAGTAATTGTCGCTCCTAAAAACCTGTTAGGTTCTTAGTGCGTCCGTGCTTGCATTTAATAACCGCACGTGTGTGCCTGTCGGTGGCAGCGTACAGGTGCACGTTTTGCACAAACTATTATATAACGCACAAGTCTAGTGAATAATACACGTCAGTCAGCAGTGTCTGATAGTGTCAGACTTCTCAGTAATTGTCGCTCCTAAAAACCTGTTAGGTTCTTAGTGCGTCCGTGCTTGCATTTAAAAACCACACGTGTGTGCCTGTCGGTGGCAGCATACAGGTGCACTTGTGTGCGTTTTGCACAAACTTGGATATCACGCACAAGTCTAGTGAATACACGTCAGCACAGCATTGCAAAATGCGCAAGGGTGTTGGCAACAAACAAGGAAGTGGACGTGATGGTGGTGCAGGCAGAGGCCGAGGTCGTGGGCAAGCTCTAATTTCGCCACAACAAAGGGCCACATCTAGTCGCTCGCACGTCCTGTCCCAAATTCTTGGGGACCGCAGCAGTACACCGCTCTTGAACCAAGACCAGTGTCAACAGGTTGTTAGTTGGATAGCGGATAATGCTTCCAGTCAGATTGGCACCACCACAAACACTCTGTCTTCCACACGGTCAAGTGTCAGTAGCCGTGATACTGCACCGCACATTTCAGAACCTGATCCTCCTTCCTACCACAAGGCTGAGTACATGTCCTCGGACATTACTGATCCCACACTTGGACACTCGGAAGAGCTGTTCACGTTTCCATTCGCACATTCTGGCCTCTCGCCAGCTCATGTTGAAGTGGGTCATGAGGAGATCATATGTACAGATGCCCAAATATTTGAGCAGCCACGTTCTCACGAAGTTGGCAACGTGTCTCAACAAGGGGTGGACGATGATGAGACACAATTGTCAGGAAGTCAGGAGGAGGAGCAGGGTGCGGAAGAGGAAGACGACGTGGTGGATGATCCAGTAACTGACCCAACCTGGCAGGAGGATATGCAGAGCGAGGACAGCAGTGCACAGGGGGAGGGAGGCGTAGCATCCCAACAGGCAGTAAGAAGCAGGGTGGTGGCTCCAGGCAGAAGTCAGGCAACCGTTCCCCGGAACAACAACACGACACAAGGTGCCTGTACAAATGTTAGGTCTTCCCGAGTCTGGCAGTTTTTTAAGTTGGCTCCAGATGATTCTAAAAAGGCCATTTTCAACACCTGCCGTGCCAGCATCAGCAGGGGTACCAAAACTAGCAGCCTGACCACCACCAGCATGATCAGGCACATGTCAGCCAAGCAACCGACTTTGTGGGAAGTACAACAGAGTCGAGGAGCAGTGCTTGCTGATGTCACTGCTACGTCTTCGCTTGTTGTGCATGCGAGCCAATCCCCTGTCTATGCTGCCTGCGAACAAGCCTCCTCCGGTCCTGCACCTGCAGTTGCCTACGCAGAAATAACACCATCATCAAGCACGTCCTTGTCCCAGCGCAGCGTTCAATTATCCATTCAGCAAACCTTTGAACACAGGCGCAAATACACTGCCAACGCCCCACATGCCACAGTTCTAAATGCTAACATTTCGCGACTGCTTGCGCTGGAAATGTTGCCTTTTAGGCTGGTGGAGACAGAAGCATTCCGCGACCTGATGGCGGCAGCTGTCCCACGTTACTCGGTCCCGAGCCGCCACTATTTCTCCCGGTGTGCCGTCCCCGCATTGCATAACCACGTGTCACAAAACATCACACGTGCCCTGAACAACGCTGTTTCACCCAAGGTCCACCTAACCACAGACACGTGGACAAGTGCTTGTGGGCAAGGCCGCTACATCTGGTTGACGGCACACTGGGTTAATATTGTGGAAGCTGGGACCCAGTCTGAGCAAGGGACGGAACACGTCCTTCCCACACCAAGGTTTGCAGGCCCTACCTCAGTCAGGGTTTCACCCACACTCTACAGCTCCGGAATGTCATGCTCTTCAGCCTCCTCCTCCTCCTGCGCAACCTCATCCACTGTACCCTCCACACCAGTCCCAAGCTGGAAGCACTGCAGCACTGCCTCGGCGAAGCGGCAACAGGCTGTGCTGAAGCTAATCTGCATAGGTGACAAACCCCACAATGCAGAAGAGGTGTGGACAGCTCTGAAACAGCAGGCAGATCACTGGCTCACACCTCTGAACCTAAAGCCAGGAAAGGTCGTGTGTGACAATGGCCGGAACCTGGTGGCGGCTTTGAGGCGAGGCCAGCTGACACATGTTCCATGCGTGGCCCATGTGCTCAACCTCGTGGTTCAGCGGTTTCTAAAGTCATACCCAGAGCTGTCTGATCTGCTGGTAAAAGTTCGCCGCCTGTGTGCACATTTTCAAAAGTCACCTACTGCTTCAGCCGGCCTTGCCGGCTTTCAGCGCCGTTTCCATCTTACGACTCACAGACTGGTGTGTGATGTTTCCACGTGTTGGAATTCAACTCTGCACATGTTGGTCAGGATATGTGAGCAGAAGAGGGCAGTTGTTTAGTACCTGCATCACCTAAGCCGTCGGGAAATGGGTCAAACTCCACACATAACACCTGAGGAGTGGAGATGGATGTCCGACCTATGTACCATCCTCCAAAACTTTGAGGACTCCACCAAGATGGTGAGTGGTGATGACGCCATTATTAGCGTCACCATACCGCTTCTCTGCCTTCTAAAACGGTCTCTGCTCAAAAACAAACATGATGCATTGCAGGCGGAGCGCGATGAGTTGGAGCAAGAAATAGTAGTGGGTGTGGGTGATAACACACAGCCCAGCCTCGTCTCATCACAACGTGCAGTGGAGGACTATGACGAGGAGGAGGATGAAGACATGGAGCAACTCTCCGGCCAAATTGAGGATATGACATGCACACCAGTCATATCCTCGGTTCAGCGTGGCTGGCCAGAGGACAGGGTAGATGAGGAGGAGGAGGAGGAGGAGGAGGACAGCATGTTCAGTCATCGTGTTGGTCAGGATACTGAAGTACTGGCTGTTAAGAGTCTGGCGCACATGGCTGACTTTATGGTAAGCTGCCTGTCTCGTGACCCTCGCGTTAAGAACATCTTGGCCGACAATCATTACTGGTTGGTAACACTGTTAGACCCACGCTACAAGGAGAACTTTATGTCTCTTATTCCCGAGGCGGAGAGGTCAGCCAAAATGCAGCAGTTCCGGAAGGCCATAGTCACGGAAGTAGGCAAAGCATTCCCCTCACAAAACGCTAGCGGCATAGGTCAGGAATCAGTGGACAACCAAAGCGTACAGCCGAGAGGGGCACAAGTCCAATCCGCCAGAGGTAGGGGAACAGTCTTTAAGATGTGGGACAGTTTTCTCAGCCCCTCACGTACCACAGCCCCTGAGGTGCGGGGTAGTGCCACAAGAAATCCTAAGTTTGCCCAGATGCTCAAGGAGTACCTTGCAGATCGAACAACTGTACTCCGACATTCCTCTATGCCTTACAATTATTGGGTATCCAAGGTGGACACGTGGCATGAATTGGCTCTCTACGCCTTGGAAGTCCTGGCCTGCCCTGCCGCTAGCGTTTTGTCAGAGCGTGTTTTTAGTGCCGCAGGTGGAATCATTACAGATAAACGCACCCGCCTGTCAACTGAAAATGCTGACAGGCTGACTCTGATCAAGATGAACAAGGGTTGGATTGGGCCAGACTTCACCACACCACCAGCAAATGAGAGCGGAATTTAAAGTTTGTAACGGGAATTTGCCATGTACCTCCACTCACCCATGGGTACACACTTCTGGACTTTGGATAATCGCTGGACTGCTCCTCCTTCTCCTCATGCGCCACCATGATGACCGTTACAATAGTTAGGCCGTTGTTTCAGGTATACCCCCAGTGGTAAATTTTTTCGCCCATTCTTTCAGAATGGACATTACAACGACAGGAGACCCGCTCCTTTGCAATGGGAACAATGTTTTGAGGCCCTCATGCACGTCTCTATCCAGGGACAATGTGGAGCCTCCCAATTTTTGGCTGCCCTGCCTAAGGGCTAGACTACAATAGACCCACTTCCTGACAATGGACACTTCAGGTTTACAGGCCCTCATGCACGTCTCTATCCAGGGACAATGTGGAGCCTCCCAATTTTTGGCTGCCCTGCCTAAGGGCTATACTACAATAGACCCACTTCCTGACAATGGACACTTCAGGTTTACAGGCCCTCATGCACGTCTCTATCCAGGGACAATGTGGAGCCTCCCAATTTTTGGCTGCCCTGCCTAAGGGCTATACTACAATAGACCCACTTCTTGACAATGGACACTTCAGGTTTACAGGCCCTCATGCACGTCTCTATCCAGGGACAATGTGGAGCCTCCCAATTTTTGGCTGCCCTGCCTAAGGGCTATACTACAATAGACCCACTTCCTGACAATGGACACTTCAGGTTTACAGGCCCTCATGCACGTCTCTATCCAGGGACAATGTGAAGCCTCCCAATTTTGGCTGCCCTGCCAAAGGGCTATACTACAATAGACCCACTTCCTCAAAATGGGCACATTAGACTCAAGATGCCTTCATGTACGTCTCTTCTCAGGGACATCGAAGTGCCACACAATGTTTTCACGTAAAATCTTTCATATAATCTCCAAAAGTAACATACACCAGCTCTATCTCACTATTGGGTATGTGCCCTTAACATTTCCGCCATGAAAATTCATTTTGAAAGGTTTTCTGGTGAGTCCGTAAAAATGGCGTAAAACGCGGACAAAATTGTTCACAGCTGTGACTTTTGAGTGATAAATGCTTCAAGCGGTCTTCCCCATGCTGTTGCCATGTCATTTGAGCACTCTTCTGAGACTTTTGTGACATTTTTAGGGTTTCTACATGCTGCTGGGGGTCATTTCATAAAAATACTCGGGTCTCCCATAGGATAACATTGGGCTCGGTGCTCGGGCCGAGTACACGAGTATCTTGGGATACTCGGCCCGAGCCTCGAGCACCCGAGCTTTTTAGTACTCGCTCATCACTACAAGAGATGAGTGGTTTGCACGCTGTGCTGTCAGAGCCTGAAAAAAGACATAAATAGTCTTAACCTGAGCAACACCTGTATGACAAGGCATCTGAATTCCAAGCACAAGCTGCAGTGAGGTACTCACCTGAAAAACAATTAAAAATTTGAAGCTCCTCCAATTCCCTCTTTTGCTGTGGTCTCAGCCTATTCATAGTTCCATAGTTACGTAGGTTGAAAAGAGACCTAGGTCCATCTGGTTCAACCTTCCTCCACCTATTTTGTATTTTGTCACTAAATCATTTATAACTGACAATGTTGTGTACTGAGGAAATCATCCGACCCTTTTTTAACAGTTGTTATAGTGTCAGCCATTACTACCTCTTGTGGTAGGGCATTCCACAATCTGACTACTCTAATGGGTGCGTTACACACTGCGACATTGCTAGCGATAGCTAGCGATGTCGTGCGCGATAGCACCCACCCCCGTCGTTCATGCGACATTTGGTGATCGCTGCCGTAGCAAACATTATTGCTACGGCAGCGTCACACACACATACCTTTTCAGCGACATCGCTGTGACCGCCGAACAATTCCTTCTTCAAGGGGGAGGTGCATTCGGCGTCATAGCGACGTCACTGCACCGTCACTAAGCGGTCGCCCAATAGCAGAGGAGGGGCGGAGATGAGCGGCCGGAACATGACGCCCACCTTTTTCCTTCCTCATTGCCGGTGGACGCGGTAAGGAGATGTTCGTCGTTCCTGCGGCATCACACATAGCGATATGTGACGCCGCAGGAAAGACGAACAACCAGCGGCATGCACCACTAACGATATTATGAAAAGGAGCGACGTGTCAACGATCAACGATTTTTGCCGTATTTACGATCGTTGATCATCGCTCCTTGGTGTCACACACTGCGATGTCGCTAACAGCGCCGGATGTGCGTTACTAACGACGTGACCCCCGACGATATATCGTTAGCTATGTCGCAGCGTGTAAAGCACCCTTTACTGTAAAAAATCCTTTCCTATTTAGCTGCAGGAATAGTCTTTCTTCCACTTGCCTTAGTATTGTCTTTGGAAGGTATAAATCATGTGCCAGTCCTTTGTATGGACCACACATCTTGCATCTCTTCATACCTAACCGACCGAACTTTCAGCGTCTCCCATTCTCACACCCCTTTCTCATCTCGCCCCCTATCTGTCGGTGTCCCCCAAGGTTCAGTTCTTGGACCCTTGCTGTTCTCCATCTACACCTTCGTCCTGGGACAGCTCATAGAGTCCCACAGCTTTCAGTATAATCTCTATGCCGATGACACACAGATCTACCTCTCTGGACCTGACATTACCTCTCTACTAACCAAAATTCCACAATGTCTGTCTGTTATTTCATCCTTCTCCTCTGCGCGATTCCTAAAGCTTAACATGGACAAAACAGAATTCATTGTCTTTCCTTCTCCTCACTCAACTCCTCCAACAAGCCTTTCCATCAAACTTGATGGTTGCTCACTCTCCCCAGTCTCACAAGCTCGTTGCCTTGGAGTAACCCTCGATTCTCCTCTATCCTTCAAGCCACACATCCAAGCCCTCTTCACCTCATGCAGACTACAACTCAAAAATATCTCCTGGATCCGTGCTTTCCTTAACCAAGAATCAGAAAAAACAGTAGTGCATGCCCTCATCATCTCCCGCCTTGACTACTGCAACCTCCTGCTCTCTGGCCTCCCTTCCAACACTCTTGCACTCCTCCAATCTATCCTGAACTCTGCAGCCTGCTTAATCCACCTCTCCCCTCGCTATTCCCCAGCCTCGCCACTTTGCCAATCCCTTCACTGGCTTCCCATCGCCCAACAACTCCAGTTCAAAACATTAACCATGACATACAAAGCCAACCACAACCTGTCTCCTCCTTACATCTGTGACCTAGTCTCCCAGTACCTACCTGCACGCAACCTCAGATCCTCACTAGATCTCCTTCTCTACTCCTCTCTTATCTCCGCTTCCCACAATCGCGTACAAGATTTCTCCTGTGCCTCACCGATACTCTGGAATGCTCTAACTCAGCAAATCAGACTCTCCCCTACCGTGGAAAGCTTCAAGAGGAACCTGAAGACCCATCTCATCCAACAAGCCTACAACCTACAATAACCCTCAGTCCAGTACAAGACTGCGCAACCAGCTCTGTCCTCATCTATTATACCATCCCCCATTCCCTGTAGACTGTGAGCCCTCGCGGGCAGGGTCCTCTCTCCTCCTATACCACTCTGTTTTGTATTGTTAATGATTGTTGTATGTATACCCTCTTTCACTTGGAAAGCGTCATGGAATAAATGGTGCTATAATAATAAATAATAACTAATAATAATAATAATAATATATATCCAACTTTTTCAACCTCTCATCATATCGGAGTCCTTTTATTCCTTACAATAATCTAGTTGCCCGCCTTTGAACTGACTCTAGCTTCTTAATATCTTTTTTAAAATGTGGAGCCCAAATCTGGATCCCATATTCCTGATTTAGTCTTACAAGTGATGTATAGAGAGGTAACAATAGGTTGAGATCACTGGATCTAATCTCTCTTTTTCTACACCCTAAAATCTTGTTTACTTTTGCAGCCACTGCCTGACGTTGAGTGCTGCTGCTCAGCTTACTTGTAACCAGAATACCCAAGTTTTTCCCCTATTTTGTACTTACATTTAATGTATATATAGCAATAGGATTTCTCTGTCCTAGGTGCATTGCTTTACATTTATCAACTTTAAATCTCATTTGCAAAGTATCTGCCCATTCAGACATCTTATCCAGATCATTTTGTAATATTGTACTATCATGGTCCATTTTTAATGTCCTACATAGTTTGGTGTCATCAGCAAAGACTAAAAGGGGCTTTACACGGTAGCGATATCGCTAGCAATTTGTAGCGATAGCAAGCGTGTAAGTACCCGTCCCCGTTGCGCATGCGATTGTTTGTGATCGGTGCCGTAGCGAACATTATCGCTACGGCAGCGTCACACATACTTACCTGGTCGTCGGCGGCGCTGTGACTGCCGAACAATCCCTCCTTCAAGGGGGAGGGACGTTCGGCATCACAGCGACGTCACCGCAACGTCACTAAGCGGCCAGCCAATCAAAGCGAAGGGGCGGAGATGAGCAGGACGTAACATCCCGCCCACCTCCTTCCTTCCTCATTGTGGCCGGCGGTAGGTAAGGAGATGTTCCTCGCTCCTGCGGTGTCACACATAGCGATGTGTGCTGCCGCATGAGCGATGAACCACCTGGATAAACAACCCTTACCGATTTTTGAGTTTGGGACGACCTCTCCATGGTGAACGATTTTCACCATTTTTGAGGTCGCTTAAGGTCGCTGGTCAGTGTCACACGCTGCGATATCGTTAATGACGCCGGATGTGCGTCACTAACAACTTGACCCCGACGACAAAACATTAACGATATCGTAGCGTGTAAAGCCCCCTTAACTTTTTACTATAAATCCCATCTACAAGGTCATTAATAAAGAGATTAAAAAGAATTGCTCCTAGCACAGATCTGAGCGGTACTCCACAGCTGACAATAGAGCAATTAGAGAATGTACCATTTATGACTACTCTTTGCTTCCTATCTTTTAGCCAATTCCTTATACATCTGCTTATAGTTTTCCCTAGTCCTTGCTTCTGGAGCGTCAGTAGCAGACTGTTATGTGGCACAGTATCAAATGCTTATGCAAAGTTCAAATAAATCACATCAGCTGCATTACCAATATCCAGATTTGCACTTACCTTCTCATACAAACCCAACATGTTGGTTAGACATGACTTATATTTCATGAATCCATCGGGGTTATCAATTATTATATTATTCTCTCTAATATATTGTTGCATGTCATCTATTAAAATGCCCTCAAAAACCTTACAAACCACTGATGTCAGACTTATTGGACGGTAGCTGCCTGGTTCCACAATCCTACCTTTCTTAAATATTGATACCACATCAGCCATTCTCCAATCCTGAGGTACCAAGCCAGTTGCAAAAGAGTCTAAGAAGATAAGATACAGCGGTCTGTTAATTATTGAGCTCAGTTCCCCCAATATTGTGAATGAATGCCATCTGGACCTGGGGATTAGTCAATGTTTAATTTACTCAGATGCAGGCATACTTCTTCTTTTGTTAAATTAGTTATATCAGGGGAAAGACTTTGATTTTTGCCTTGTTGAATGATCCATGGAACACTGTGTTCCTTGGTGAACAAGGATCAAAAGTGCCTGTTTAATATCTCAGCCTTTTCTTTGTTCTCTATAATTATTCTGTTATAATCTTTTATGAGGCCGATAGCATCCATTTTTTTTCTTTTTGGCATTGATGTATTTATAAAAAAAATTGTGGGTTTATTTCAATGTCTTTGGCGATTTTTGTTTCATTAACTAATTGTGCTCAATTTCCTATTGAGAATTTTTTACTCCTGAACTGCTATTTCTGTATTCTCAGCCTTCAAGATTTTGAATGCCTATTGTTTTTGTTTTATTAAACTTTGTACTGCCTTATTTATCTATAGCGTTTTGTTTTTTTATTCCTGGACATTTTATTACCAGGGGGTAGAGGTTTTAGCATTTCCCCTTTCAAATGTTCTATTGAATATTACATTGAAACTTAACATATTATGGTCACTGCCGCACAAGTGCTCCCTGACCTGTATATCTGAAATTATACATGTTCTTTTTGACTGGACTAAATCCAGCAAATTATCTTCCTTGGTCGGTTCATCTACCATCTGAGAGATGTTATTGTCTTGAATTGTAGACTTGCAGCTTTCAACACAACCCAAATATTCTATGACCCACTGAATGTCTGGATAGTTGAAATCCCCCATAACAAGGACCTGATTATTATTATTGCTGCATTTTCAATTTGTTGTAGCATTTCATCCTCTACCTGTTCAGCTATGTTAGGAGGCTTATAGCAAACTCCAATTAGCAGCTTTCCATTTTTGCCCTCTTCGTGTACATTTACCCATACTGACCTTATATCGATGCAGCTCCTCCAATGTCATCATTGAGCAGAGGTCTTAAGTTAGATTTGATAATTATACACACCACTTTTCCTTTTTTGTCTTTCCTGTACTTTCTGAATGTGGTGTAACCCTCTACGTTTGTCATCTAGTCATGGATCTCATCGAGCAACATTTCCGTAAAATGCTCACATCGTAACCAATGATTGACATAAGAGTCTCCAACTCATTCATTTTGTTTACAAGACTTCTTGAATTTGCTAGCAGACATTCAATACTATTAATATATTTCTTACTCCTCATCTCCCAACTTTACATGACTGTCCCTATCTCCCAAAAACTACCTTGACCCCTACTGAGGTGCAGCCTGTCCCTACCATAGACGCTGTAGCCGACAGAGATGTCAGCCCAGTTCTCCATTAACGCAAACTAGGGATGATCGAATACCCTATTATTCGCTCCGCCGAATAGCCGATGAATACCTCGCAGCTATTCGAGTATTCTCAAATATCCGACGCCCAATGCAATTCTATGGGAAACTCGAATAATTTCATGTTGAACCCGTCGGTGACCTGTGGTGACTGAGGAAAAGGCTGAAATGGATGGGAAAAGGCAGAAACAGTATGGGCACAGCCTGTAAAAGGTGTCTCACTGCATTTCTGCCTCTTCTCGATTCATACAAGGTGACAGGATGCACACTAATGCGCCGCCCGCATTCACCCTCTTCCTCTGATTTCTGTCGCATGTGCCATGACATATGCAATAGAAAACGACTCCCTGGGTCCACCTAAGTCCCCCCCATACCCCACCGGTGTCTCCCGGTGATCCTCTGCTGTTTTTACCTTTTTGCAGCGCTGATCCCCCGCATCCCTCCTCCTTCACAATGAACGCTGGTCGCATGCGCAGAGCGCGTCTGTCAGACTCAGCTCAGCTTCCTGTGCTCCCTGAGAACGGCTGTGGAGCTGTGTTGGCTGCATGCACACTGCTGCTGTTACCCGGGGAGGGTAGGTGCAGATTCTTTGCACCCACACTCCTCAGATGGAGGGTCAGCACTCCTAGAAAATGGGGGACACATCCCCTGAGCATGCCCCCCATATTTTAGAAGGTCCAGAATCATTGTGGGACTTCCAAAATGGATTACAGGAAAAAAAAAATTTCTTTACAATAAATTGGTGAAAGAGGGACTGTTTTGGGGAGTGTTTTTTCAAATTATTTTCTTTTTTTTGTTGTCTATTTTTTTTCTACTTTTATTACTGACAGTTGGTGATGTTAGGTATCTGATAGACGCCATGACATCACAAACTGCTGGGCTTGATGTCAGGTGACATTACACATCTGGTATCAACCCCATTTATTACCCCGTTTGCCACTGCATAAGGGCAACGGGATGAGCTGTTGCGAAGCGCTAGGATTGGCGCATCTAATAGATGTGCAACTTCTAGGGCAGCTGCGGCCTGCTATTTTTAGGCTGGGAAGGGCCAAAAACTATGGACCTTCCCACCCTGAGAATACCAGACCCCAGCTGTCCGCTTTACCTTGGCTGGTGAACCAATTTTGGGGGAACCCCATTTTTTTTTTCATTATTTATTTATAAATAATTATTAAAAAAAGCCTGGGGGCCTTCCAAATTGGATCCCCAACCAAGGTAAAGCTGCCAGCTGTGGTCTACAGTCTGCAGCCATCTGCTTTACCCTAGCTGGCTATCAAAAATGGGGGGGACCCCACGTCACTTTTTAAAAAAATTTTTTTTTTATAAATACAAGGCTAGGCACCCTTTAGTGCCACATGAAAGTCACTAAAGAGTGCCAGCTTAGAATATGCAGGGAGGTGGGCCATTATATATGTGCTTGACATCGGTCTGCCTGTCTATCTATCTATCCTTTTTTATCTATCTATCTATTATCTATCTATCTATCCCTCTATCTATCTATCTCTCTATATATCCATTATCTATCTATCTATCCCTCTATCTATCCATCTATTTCTCTATCATCTATCTATCCCTCTATCTATCTAGCCATCTGTCTATCCCTCTATCAATCTATCTCTCTATTTCTCTATCTATCTCACTATCTATCTATGTATCTATCCCTCTATCTAGCTATCTATCCATTATCTATCTATCCATCTATTTATCTATCCATCTATCTATCCATCTATTTATCCTTCTATCTATCCCTCTCTCTCGTCTCTCTCTAATCTCTCTTTCTCTAATCTCTCTCTCTCATCTCTCTCTCTATCTCTCTCATCTCTCTCTCCCTCTCGTCTCTCTCTCATCTCTCATCTCTCTCTCATCTCTCTCTCTCATCTCTCTCTCATATCTCTCTCATATCTCTCTCTCATCTCTCTCTCTCATCTCTCCCTCTCATCTCTCTCCTCTCTCTCATCTCTCCCTCATATCTCTCTCTCATCTCTCTCATCTCTCCCTCTCTCCCATCTCTCTCATCTCTCTCTCATCTCTCTCTCTCTCTCATATCTCTCTCTCTCTCTCATCTCTCTCATCTTTATCTCTCTCATCTCTCTCTCTCTCATATCTCTCTCTCCTCTCTCTCTCTCCCATCTCTCTCTCTCTCATCTCTCTCTCTCATCCGTCTCTCTCATCTCTCTCTCTCATCTCCCTCTCATCACTCTCTCTCTGTCTCTCATCTCTCTCTCATCCCCTCTCTCATCCCCTCTCTCATCCCCTCTCTCATCTCTCTCATCTCTCCCTCTCTCATCTCTCACTCTCATCTCTCCCTCTCTCTCATCTCTCTCTCATATCTCTCTCATCTCTCTCATATCTCTCTAATCTCTCTCTCATCTCTCTCTCTCATCTCTCTCTCATCTCTCTCATCTCTCCCTCTCTCATCTCTCACTCTCATCTCTCCCTCTCTCTCATCTCTCTCTCATATCTCTCTCATCTCTCCCTCTCTCTCATCTCTCTCTCATCTCTCTCTCATCTCTCTCTCATCTCTCTCATCTCTCTCTCATCTCTCTCTCATAGCTCTCTCATCTCTCCCTCTCTCATCTCTCTCTCTCATCTCTCTCTCTCTCATATCTCTCTCATCTCTCTCATATCTCTCTCTCATATCTATCTCTCATCTCTCCCTCTCTCTCTCTCATCTCTCCCTCTCTCATCTCTTACTCTCATCTCTCCCTCTCTCTCATCTCTCTCTCATATCTCTCTCATCTCTCCCTCTCTCTCATCTCTCTCTCATCTCTCTCTCATCTCTCTCATCTCTCTCTCATCTCTCTCTCTCATATCTCTCTCATCTCTCCCTCTCTCTCTCTCTCTCTCTCTCAACTCTATCTCTCTCTCTCAAATCTCTGTAATCTCTCTCTCTCATCTCTCTCTCATCTCTCATCTCTTTTTCTCATATCTCTCATCTCTCTTTCTCTCATCTCTCTCTCATCGCTCTCTCTCTCTCATTTCTCTCTCTCTCATCTCTCTTGATCTCTCTCATCTCTCTCATCGCTCTCTCATCGCTCTCTCTCTCTCATTTCTCTCTCTCTCATCTCTCTCATCTCTCTCATCTCTCTCTCATCTCTCTCTCTCTCATCTCTCTTTCTCATATCTCTCATCTCTCTCTCTCTCATCTCTCTCTCATCTCTCTCTTTCATCTCTCTCTCATCACTCTCTCTCTCATTTCTCTCTCTCATCCCCTCTCTCTCTCTTATCTCTTACTCTCATCTCTCTCTCATCTCTCTCTCATCTCTCTCTCTCATCTCTCTCTCATCTCTCTGATCTCTCTCATCTCTCTCTCATCTCTCTCTCATCGCTCTCTCTCTCTCATCTCTCTTTAATCTCTCTCTCATCGCTCTCTCTCTCTCATCTCTCTCTCTCATCTCTCTCTCTCTCATATCTCTCATCTCTCTCATCTTTCTCTCTCATCTCTCTCTCATCTCTCTCTCATCTCTCTCTCATCTCTCTCTTTCATGTCTCTCTCTCATCACTCTCTCTCTCATTTCTCTCTCTCATCTCACTCTCATCTCTCTCTCTCATCTCTCTCTCATCCCCTCTCTCTCTCTTATCTCTTACTCTCATCTCTCTCTCATCTCTCTCTCATATCTCTCTCATCTCTCTCTCATCTCTCTCTCTCATCTCTTTTTCTCATATCTCTCTCATCTCTCTCTCATCTCTCTCATCTCTTTTTCTCATATCTCTCTCATCTCTCTCTCATCTCTCTCTCATCTGTCTCTCTAATATCTCTCATCTCTCTCTCATCTCTCTCATCTCTCTCTCCCTCTCATCTCTCTCTCATCTCTCTCTCATCTGTCTCTCTAATATCTCTCATCTCTCTCTCATCTCTCTCATCTCTCTCTCCCTCTCATCTCTCTCTCATCTCTCTCTCATCTCTCTCTCATCTGTCTCTCTAATATCTCTCATCACTCTCTCATCTCTCTCATCTCTCTCTCATCTCTCTCATCTCTTTTTCTCATATCTCTCTCATCTCTCTTTCTCATCGCTCTCTCATCTCTCTCTCATCTCTGTCTCTCTCATCCCTCTCTCTCATCTCTCTCTCATCTCTCTCTTTCTCTCATCTCTCTCTCATCTTTGTAGCTGAATAATCTGCTTCTGGTTTCTTTACTGCAATACAGAGGTCAAGATTACTAAATCTTCTTATGTTTTTCGTTACAGGCAGTGGGTCAATGGATAGAGCTGGTGCCTATGAACAATTAGTTCACGAGTTCGAGTCCCGGCCATCCTGGTAAAGAATTTAACTTATTTATAATTATAAGTTATAATTATTATTTCATTATAATTATAATTTAATTATGCACTGAGGGGAGGAGCCGGACATCAGCTGTGAGCCGCGGGACACACCTCTAAAATCGGGGCAGTTCACGCAATGAGGCTGTATTGAGCACTCGCTCACAGACGTCGCCGAGTGTGGATTACGCTGGACCTGAATATTTGGGGGCTTAGTAAAGTGGTGACAGAGGGGGCTTTTTGGTGTTTGATTTCAAATAAAAGATTTTTCGATGTTGTGATTATTTACTTTACTTACAGATTAGTGATGGCTTGTCATAGACGCATAGACTTAGTGATAGCAATGTGCTGCCATTAACTCCTTATTACCCTGATGGCCACCGCATCACGGCAATCAGGAAGGGCCGGTGACACACCGGAACTGTCGCATCCAATGGAATGCGACATTCTCGGGGCAGCAGCGGGCTGATATTCTTGGCTACGAAAGGGGGGGCCGTATCCATGGCCCTCGCCCTCCCCAGTCTGAGAATACCGGCCCGCTGCTGTGTCCTTACCTCGGCTGGGTATCATTTGGGGGGGACCGCACGTCGTTGTTTTACATTATTTATTTATTTATTTTACTACACGATATAGACCCGCCCACCGGCGGCTGTGATTGGTTGCAGTAAGACAGCTGTCACTCAGCATGGGGGCATGTCTGACTGCAACCAATCATAGGCGCCGGTGGGCGGGGTAAGCAGGGAATACGAGATGGATTAATGTGCGGCTGGCATTTTCAAAAGCTGGAGAACCTGCCACAGTGTGAGAGCCGTGCAGCGCCGCGCCCGTGATCGGTGAGTAAGAAAGAAAGAGGGAGAGACTGACTGACCATAATGGCTGCTGGCTTTTATAGCCCCTATGACGCCGTACAGCCAAGCCAGTCACAGTAGCACCACAACAAAGATGGCTGCGGCGTTACTGTGAGGACAAGCAACATCAGATGTGTTCATTGGCTGAAAAATGGTGCCAGGAAGTCCAGAAACGAAAATTAAAGTACCGCAGCGAATACCATATTAGCCATCGGATAGCGGATACCTCAGATACCCTATTATTCGTCGGATACCGAATAGTGGCGAATACATTCGCTCATCCCTAATGCAAACCCTTCCTTCCTGCACCAATTTTTAAGGCAGGTATTTTATCTCTCTAAATGCCTGCAGTCTTTCTATTGATGATCGGGGTACCAGTAGTATTTCTGATACCACCATGGAGTTTCTGGAATTCAGCATCTCTCCTAGTTCCCTGTAATCATTTTTAATCACCTTCCACCTCCCTCTAACTTTGCCATTAGTTCCAATGTGCACCATGACCACTCAGTTTTCCCCAGCCCCACCCAGCATTCTGCTATCCAATGCGCAATATGCTCAACCCAAGCACCCAATAGACAACATACTGTTCGACATTCACAGTCTCGTTGACAGATTACTCTGCCTGTCAGCATAATTATAGAGTCCCCTACCAACAACATCTGTCTGGCCTTTGCTGCACTCCTATTTTCTTCCTTCCTACAGCAGTCGGTTTCCTGGTTGCTAGGAGTAACGTCCTGCTGTAGTGATCCTAGCTCTGGCCTTGCATTACTAATATCAGCCAAACAGGCATATATACTAGGTTGTGTAGGTTGTGCCAGATCAGGACCAGGCTCCCTGACACTTTTCCCTTTACCCCTTCTTTTAACTGTGTTGTAGCTGTTCTGTTTTGTCACAAGTCAGCTTATGGGATCACCAGTGAGGTCCTCTGAATTAGGCCTCTTCAGACCTAATCAAGAGCGAGCGCTCGGAGAAAAAGACCTGCATCATTCATGTGAGCATGATCAATTCTTCTGTTTATTTAACGTACAGTTTATTTATACCATTTACAGATCAATGTGATATTGCAAATAAAGCTTCTAGCTGGAAATTTACAAGTTGCTCATATGACCTTTAAGTTTCAGCAAAACAGAAATGTAGAGTCATGCATATGAGATAAGAAGAAGATAAGAAGAACATTTAGAAACAATAATAATCCTTGATCTTGTCTCTTATTCCGAAGGCTCTGACTATGAACTACTTACTAATGAAATAAAATATCTTTAATAAAGAAATAGAGAAACCATTTAACCCTTCTATATCAACTGTTACCCAGCTACCTAGCTCTGGGTCCTGACCTTCCCCACCTCCACTCTCCTCCATAGCACTGGCCCCAGCCAGAGCATACTCAGTGAGGTCTAAACTCCTCTCCAAGTTTGCAATGCTCCTGAGTGTTGTGAGCTGCATATTTAGGTCCATTACCTGGGTTTCTAAATATGTAACACACAGACATCGAACACAGACATATTCACCCTCGAACGCTGTTCAAGGCATGCATACATCTTACAAAATGCACATTTGGTAGCATTGTCCATGGAGCACATACTAAATGGTGATAAGCAGTACAGATAAATTAGAAAGGTAATGCTTTGCAGCCACACTTAAATTGCAATATCACTCACTCAGAAGTCTCGCTTGGTGTAACTGGAATTTATAATTCACTTCCCAGCTAGAAAATCACCTTACACAATTCACAAAATCTCCCCTTTTTTTCCCAGTAACAGAGATAGCACAGATAGATAATACCCTAAACCATAATAATAATAATATACCAATAAAAGTATTGTTTGTAAATTGAACAAAATCTCATTGGTTGATTCATATATACAGCGACTCTTTCCCTTCTTTTTGATTAAGGTTTTCACTGGTGCAACAGGTAGTAGAAGCTGACTTAATGATGACCATGGAACTTAGGAGATTACTCTGAGCTTTCAGGTGTGGACCAGGTGGAAGACAAGCTAATGAACCACATGAGGCAATGAGGCACTGATGGCCATATAATTTAAAACTGCCTCAACATGTTCTGGCCTCACCATTCATGGCGCGGTACTCGGGCCTAAGAGATGGCAAAGAGCAGTCTGCAGCCTGCGAGCAGTGGAGGAAGGTGTTTCAGTTTGGAGTGTAGCAGGCACACATCTACTACATCCTCACCCTGAAGCAGCTACACCCCCAGCAACACCATCACATGCCCTATTATAAGTTCTCCTCATTCTTTGGCACACAAACAAGTTCAGATTTATACATAGCCTATATACAGAGAACTATTATAACAAAGCCTGCAAGCTACTGTCTTGTAGCGCTACGTGATGTGATTTTGACATGATGAAGGAGAAAGAAGTCTCCCAAATGCGTTAAATAAAATCACCATTAATTTTTCCTGGCGTTTCCTTCTTTTAATGGCAGCGCGGCATTAACCCTTCCTGCACCATTCCAAATGTACCTAAACATGGGGCTGCAGCAGTTGTGTTATATGCCAGTACAGTGGTTGTGACTATCACATCACATCAAGGTGAGAGTCTGTCAGTGCTTTCACCCTCATGTATCATTCATGTAAGACCCTATTGGTGCTTTTCTGTCTTCCAGCTTTTATTACAGTATATATACTAAAGAAATAGAAGAGTTCATAATTATATCAATTTTTTTTCTTCTAACTAAAAATTATTTTACTTAATACAGAATTTTTTTTGACAGTGACAAAAGGTCAGTATGCAGGGTAAATGCTCCTTCTCGCTAGCAGACATCATTATGGCTGTTTGGAGGAGAATTTTCAATTTTGTGAAACCAATCCTTTCAAAAACCGCATTGAATAATTTGGTTGTTTTATAGATGACCTCCTGTTCATTTGGACAGGTAATGAGGAAGAAGTAAAATACTTTCTAAAGTACATTAATAAGGATCCATATAATCTCAAAGGTACTTATCATTTTAATATCTGTATCATACACTATTTAGATATTACCCAAAAGGAAAATCTACAAAGCAGATTGGTCATTGTCTTTCCATATAGAACACCTTCAGACAGTAACTCTATTTTAAGGGCAGGATTGTGCAATTCCCCACATGTAAAAAAAAAATCCTTGTGGGGGAGCTAATATGAATTAAGAGAAACTGTTTGCTTAGATGAGAAGTACTTTCCTATGGAGTTGGATAATTCCTGTACGGCCTCTTTCACACGTCAGTGATTCTGGTATCTTTGTGCTAGTTTTTATACATACCAGAATCACAGACAAATGAAGATCCATTATAATCAATGGGTCTGCGCACACAACAGTGATTTTTCACTGACTGTGTCTCCATGCAGCGTACCCGCGAGTCCCAGAAAAGCACGGGCATTGAAAGCGCTGCTTGCTTGTGGCCTCTGCTGGCTGCTGCTTCTGAGCCAGCTAATTACTGGCATGCATATTCATGTATACAGGCATAGCTGACCCGGAAGTAGCTGCAGCGGGGGCGGAGACAGCAGAGCCAAAGAGTTCAGCACTACGGACAGCAGCAGCGGGGACAGGTGAGTTTATCACCATGTGTAATCACGTATCATGGAGCATGGAACACGGATTGCATATGGACAACCCACGTGTGCAGTGAATCATGGCACACGGAGGGACATATGCATTTTTAGCAAGTCAGTGAAAAACAGCTGTGTTATTCACTGACATGTGAAACAGGCCTAATTAATTGATGAACCAGGTTAGCCAGATTGGAGTCTATAATGGGAAGATAAGATAGTGGCTAAAATAGACAAAATTAGTCTTTTGGAGAATAAAATAATTTACACAAAGCATAACTCCTAAGGCTGCTTTACACGCAGCGACATCACTAGCAATGTCGCTAGAGATAGCACCTGCCCCCGTCGTTCATGCGGCACGAGCAAATCGCTGCCCATGGTGAATAATATCGCAGGTACATATCACACGAACCTACCTTCCTAACGACATCGCTGTGGCCGGCGAACAACCTCTTTTTTAAGGGGTCGGTTCATGCGGCGTCACAGCGACGTCACACAGCAAGCCACCAATTGAAGCGGAGGGGCGGAGACCAGCCACATGAACGTCACTCCCACCTCATTGCCGGGGGGCGCAGGAACACTGTTGTTCGTCATTCCCGGGGTGTCACTCGTAGAGATGTGTGCTGCCTCAGGAACGACGAACAACCTGCATCCGAAACAAGCAACGATATTTTGAAAATGAACGACGTGTCAACAATCAATGATTTTGTGAGTATTTGGGATCGTTAGCGGTCGCTCGTAAGTGTCACACACAACGACGTCGCTAACGAGGGCGGATGTGCGTCATGAATTCCGTGACCCCAGCGATATCTCGTTAGCGATGTCGTTGCGTGTGTAGCGTGTAACGTTGCCTTAACACTTATTACATTCTTGACACAATTCAGCCCCCAATACCAAAATATTATTTCAATTAATACTTTCCTCTACTTTATCAAGACTCCAAACTGACACAAGAGGTTAAATCAGCCAACTTCAGATACTGTACATGTAAAAAAAAAAGCATCAACATTAAGTATAATTCAATCACCTAGTTTAATCATCAAGGGCCCAAAACCGCACTCAAACACTTGGCTTTCCTTAATTGGATTCTATAAATGTGCACATAGTATGTGTCTTCCTTGCAATCATGTATAAAAAAGTATAAATTTCACTTCATGTACTATAGGACAAGGTTTCAACATTTGTAATTTCAGTAACTGTAATACGTCTAGGTAAATATTTGATACAGTGCACCATGTGTCAGGTACAACATCTGGGATGCACAGTGGGACCCCTTAAAAAAGATTTAGAAGACATATCTCTGATATAGCTAATGCAACAATGCTGAACCACTCTGCGGTTTCAAAACATTTTGCAAGCTGTCGCAATGGTGATACTGCATCATTAAAATTCTGTGGTATAGAAAAAGTAATTAGACCAAAAAGAAAAAGGTGACTATGGAAGAAAAATCCTAAATAAAATGTACTACTGGATTTTTAAACTTGAAACAAAGTCTCCTGCAGGTCTCAATATGAGACAGGATTTATTATTTCAGTATTCCTAAATAATTTTATATAGTGAATCCATTAAACCCCAAGATACAAAACAGCATTCTATGAAAGTCACATAAAATAAAAGGAACATTAAAATCATCATAATGTAAATCTTAGACATAGATTTCTCCATTAATATTCTTTTTTTTTCATGTTTAAAATAAGGAATATTTTACTAATCCTATACATTTGTTTCATTGATCATATTAGCCATAATATGAATATGTACATATGGGAAATGTTTTCCCATTCCTATGGGTGACAAAATGTGAATGTAATAGAATTGTCAAATAGGAAAATTCATATGTTTGATGTCTGTTTTATTTAACGCACCTTGATTGATTACTGTATTTGGCTTCCATTTAGTTGTTAATTATTTCACCTGACTGTGTGAGTGATTCTTACCCATAAAGACATCCTGCTCTTGCAATGTCAATTATGAACAATTCCTACATAACCATCAATAAGGCTTTGCTGAAATGCTTTGGTTTTACATTTTTCTTGGTGTCCAACTAATGTTGTGTCTATATTTTTAATGGATCAGTGAAGATATAATTTTTAACTTGGAGGCAAAAAGTATTTTTTCCCATAGCTGCAGGTTTTTCTTTTTTTGATTGCAACATTGCTGCAGCCCTAACCCGGGCTTCTCTGTGCTGAGCTGGAATCTAGTACATCTACTACTACCTAGGATTTGGTGAGCTTACCTTTTTTTTCATTTTTTGTTAGTTGACAGCAGAGGATCCTTATCCCACATCTACCATCAGCATCATGGAATATTTTCACAACCGAAGCTCATCATGTGAACGACTTAAACTGCAAACTACACAGGTTAACAAAAAAATATTTTTTTGTAATCATCGCAGGTGACTTTGTACTTTTCTGAATCATTTTTTTGTCCTAATTTAAAAAATGTATATTGTTTTTCTGTAGCACGTATAGTTTCCATGGAGCAGCATCATTATTATAAGGAATAGGAAATATACTGGCGACATTAAGAAAATAGTAATCTACATATCAGAAAAAAATGCTTCATCTTACAAAACAGTTTTAATTGAACCAAAATAATGTCACATGCAAAATAGAAACCAAAGTATGAGCAGAAATTAAAAGTGCTTGACATTAGCTTGTCAATGATACGATTTGAGGGTTGTCCCTATATAACATCCAACAGTAATCTGCCATCATTGAGTCATTCCAAAAACCCTGGTAGCGGTGTTCCATTACTTTAATGTCCTGATGAAACTGCACGCCTTGTTCATTGCTTACATCCCAAAGATTTTGAGGGAAGAAATCTAAATGTGAATGCAAAAAGGGCATTTTCAGAGACATGCGACATCCAAAACACTGGTATGCATTTAGCAGTTCCTCAAAACCTTCAACATATTTTGGAGATTGTTTTTTTTCCTAAGAAGTTTTCACAGATCCACTTGAAGCTTTCCCATTAGTATTCCCATTAGCAGACCAATCACTTTCAAATCTCCACATATATTCCATTCATGATGCTTATATTGTATAGCATCCAAAACAACAGACAGATTTTCATAACTTTCCCTTAGATGACATGAGTGAGCAATAGCGATTGATGGTTTCATATTTCCAATGTGAAGCAACACTGCTTTCAAACTTCTCTGGGATGAGTCAATAAACAAACAATCTACAACAATTGTTGTAAACAATCTACAACAAAATACTCTTGATCCAGTTCTTCAAAGAGGCCATTCACATTATTTTAGTACACTATTGGTCCATCAACTGAAAAATTGTGTTAAAGTGTTATTTTTGTTTTGGTATTAACACTCTTTGACATCATCATGAAGAAGATTCTTCTGTTTCAACCTTGATACAAGAAGTTCAGCTTTATCTTTTCACAATGAAAGGTCTCTCGTGAGATCATTTAATTCATGTTGAGTAAAGCATTCTGGCTTCTTGGCTGCTCCATCAGATATGCTCCTCTTGACTTGAGGTCTCCATGTCTTCGCCAGTAGCTCCAGCTCCATAGTCTTCATATTCTACTTCATTTTCATCCAATCCAGACAACGGTGGTACAGGAACTTTGCAAGTTACCATCATGCGGAACTGGCCTAATTGCACATTCAAGTTTAGGGTAATTAATCTTATATTTGTTCTTTGTAGAAAAACCCTTCAGTTTGACAAAACAAAAGTAGCAGTCATCACTGTGATTTTTGGGTTCTTTCCTCATATTCAACCAGTCACGGAGACCATTTGAATAACTTGAGCATATCACATCAGGGGCCCAGCATACTCAGAAACTTTGTGATAGAGCAAAACTAAGCATATTTTTGGAATCAGCACATCAAACTCCATAAAACAGACATATTACCTTTGCTGATGATTTTTTTGTGTTGACCAGTGCTCTCAGTTCCAGTTATTCTTCATCGAGTGACCTTTCAGACACCTCTGATCTCTTCAGTGAAGAAGATGCAAAAATTATGGAAAAAAAACTTGTGAACTTGAAGATGCATTTAAAGAAGAATTACATTATGGACTAGATACATTTCTAACCAAATACATGGGCAAAAAACTTTGACCCAGGGGCCTAATGTTGGTAATTGGCTCCCCCTTTGTGAATGACATTGAATTCATAAAAGAATGGAACTCTAATATTAACAGCTGCATGCACAACATGCTATCTTGTCTATATTGAAACAGATCTAAATTCACAGATACTGCCACTGAAAAAGTATATTAGCCAAAGAACTTTTAGAAACACACCCTGAATATAAAAAGATTAACTTTAATATTATCAAAAAACTGCACAGTGATTGTGATGAGTATCATAATAAAATGACAAAAAAATCCTCAAGAACATTTCATAAGAAATTCCTCCTCAAGTCACAATTTTAACAATGGGGCCCATGTATTCCTTTATAAAAAGAAATCTTTTCCCACCCATATACCTATCAATTCTAACAATAGGATTTTTGTTAACAGCAATTTGTGTTCAATTTATCCAGTCTTCAACTATCTCAAGCAGAACTGTTATGCTTACAGAGCAAGCACACGATTTAGCAGACCCACTGGGCCACAGCAGACAGAAAACCCAGAGGGGCTTGAATGTGGAGCCAGAACTGATTTTCACCAGAGCCTCTAATGGTGGGTGTTACGCTGCAGGTGTGAAACCGGGTGCCACTTGGAAGACTGGTGCTGCAATGGCTGGCCCCAGGGGTACGGGAGCAAGTCTCTGGTGATGGGTAACAGCAGAACACTAAAACACAAACATAAGCAGCAGCATATCGCACACTACAGCAACAGCAGAGACAGTAGAAGCAGTGCTAAGAACCTGAGACCTAGCAATTTATCTGACTCATTGCCAAGGCACCTCTCTTAGCGGAAAGGTGCCTTAAGTACCTGCAACCTCTCAGCTGACCTGAGAGGCACTTCCAGTTTAGCGTGTTCTGGCCCTTTAAGAAAAGGGGCGTGGGCGCATGCACACTCTTCAGGAAGAACCAGGAAGCCTGTGAGGTGCACACAGGCTCTGGGAAGCAGCAGCATGAACTGGGAATAGAACAGCCACCGCAACATGTCCGGGCAGGGAACCGACACACCTGCTGGGGGAGGGGGGCAGAACAGTGCAGGGATGCCGGTATGGGCATTACAGTACTCCCTTATGCCCACTCTTTTTTTATGTAGTTGAGGGGCATTAATATTCCCCATCAGCTGCCATGACCTGTCCTCAGGGCAAAACCCTTTCCAGTCCACCAGGTTGTAGGTTTTACCTCTGACCTTTTTTACAAGCAAGGGTGATTTTTACCTCAAACGTCTCTTCATCAATGACCGGATTATGTGAGGTACCAGGATCCCTGTGATAACAGCTCAATATAACAGCTTTGAGAAGGGACTAGAGATGAGTGAGCCTTTAAAGGCTCGAGTTCGGTTCAGTTCGTCGAACGGAGGCCCCGTTCGAGAACCGTTCGACGAACCTCTCGAGCCCCATTGAAACCAATGGCAGGAAAACACAAACACATAGAAACACATTATAAATGTACACATACAGTTAATAAACATTGCCATAACAATTACAGGTCCCCGCGATGCGTCCTGCACTCTGTCTCCCGCCGCTTTTTCTTCCGATAAGCGCTGCGTCCTCCCGGTAACCAGCACTGAATATAGGACCCATCATGACCAGTCACGTGTCTATTATCTCATTGGCTACAGACTGGTCACATGGCTAGACATGATTGCTAGGTCCTGTCAGTGCATCTCACCGGTACGCAGTGCTCCTTTGTGCATTTCCGTGTACCGGCGAGATGCTCTGGCACATGGTCTGCTCCCCGTCCGGCGAGATGCTCTGGCACATGGTCGACTCCTCGTTCCTGCATGGGGCGCTCTTTACAGAGTCAGCCCACATGCAAGGACTGGCTGTCACATCCAGTAAATAGCGGTACCGGGAATCACGTGATCGGAGCACCGTTGCTATGGTAACCCGCCTGTCAGCGGTGACGTCACCGCTTACAGCACGCAGCTGCTACTGACTCACTGAGTGAATAGACTGTATGGAAGCAGCAGCGTTCTTCCTCCCATGCAGTGCTGTCTGATGTAGCAGAGCTGCATGGGTTGAAGGAGAAAGAAGACAGAAGAGCAGGATCGTGGAGGGCTGACAGGGAGTAGTAAACATGGAGTCCCTAATGTGTCTGTGTATTTATTTTTATTAAAGTATTTTTTCTCTGTGTGGTGTCTTTTTTTAACCCTTTATTGGAGATTCTTAATGGCCGGGTAAAACTTGCCTGATATTAAGAATTTCTGGCTTAATACTAGCTAATAAAACAAACCTAGTATTAACTCATTATTACCCAGAAAGCCACCCGGCTTCCGGGGTGCTGGAAGAGTTGGATACAGGGCCAGATGATGGCGCTTCTATGAAAGCGCCATTTTCTGGGGCGGCTGCGGACTGCAATTCGCAGCAGAGCTGCCCAGAAAGCTTGGGACAACCTGTGCTGCAGATTCCAATCCACAGCTGTCTAGTTGTACTGGACACAAAAATGGGGCGAAGCCTATGTCGATTTTTTAATTATTTTACTGAAATTCATGAAATAATTAAAAAAGGGGCTTCCCTATTTTTTTAGTTCCCAGCCGAGTACAAATAGGCAGCTGGGAATTGGGGGCAGCCGTACCTGCCTGCTGTACCTGGCTAGCATACAAAAATATGGCGAACCCACGTCATTTTTTTGGGGAGCAAAAAACTCCTGCATACAGTCCTGGATGGAGTAAGCTGAGCCTTGTTGTTCTGCAGCTGCTGTCTGCTCTCCTGCATACACTAGTGAATGGAGCATGCTGAGCCTTGTAGTTCTGCAGCTGCTATCTGGTCTCCTTCATACAGACAGACAGCAGCCATCAGCTGCAGAACTACAAGGCTCAGAATACTCCATCCAGGACTGTATGCAGGAGTTTTTGCCCCCCCAAAAAAAATTACGTGGGCTTCGCCATGTTTTTGTATGCTAGCCAGGTACAGCACGCAGCTACGGGCTGCTCCCAACCCCCACGTGCCTATTTGTACCCGGCTGGGAACCAAAAATATAGGGAAGCCCTTTTTTTTTAATTATTTCATGAATTTCATGAAATAACTACAAAAAAATGACGTGGGTTTCGCCCAATTTTTGTGTCCAGCCAGGCACAACTAGGCAGCTGGGGATTGGAATCCGCAGCTCAGGGTGCCCTGCTGCAAATTGCAGTCCGTAGCCCCCCCAGAATATGGCGCTTTCATAGAAGCGCCATCTTCTGGCGCTGTATCCAACTCCTCCAGCTGCCCTGGTGATGGGTGGCTTGCTGGGTAATAATGTGGTAGGGTCGAGCTGTATATTGTCAACTGGCCCTAAGCCCGAAATTCATGGTGTCACGCCAATATTATACATGGCTACCATGAATTTCTAGTACAGATAAAAAAAAAAACACAACACAGAAAAATATTTTTATTAGAAATAAAACACAACACAATTAGTGACTCCATCTTTATTGAAATAAAAAAAACACCTCCGCAGTTATCCTGGGTCAAGGGTCCCATGCCGTCCAATCCATATCCAATATCATCTGATCGGCTTGCTGGAAGGCAAAGGAAGGAAGCAGCTGATTGTAGAAACGGCTTTTATACAATCAGCTGATGCATCAGTGCAAAAAAAACCCCAAAAAACTACACACTTCTGTGCAGACTCCTGTCTGACAGTATCAGCTGATAGTTTAGCCAGCCGGGCGGTAAAAAGCTGGCCTCACCGCTCGACTTATAGTGTCAGCTGATCCCGTCAGGTGACCGCATCAGCTGATCATCGCCAGGTCTAAGAGAGAGAGAGAGACAAAAAGACGAGAGAGAGAGAGAAGATTGTGCCCCCCTCAAATTGTGCCCCCAACTCCCCATGGCCCTGATCCCCTCCCACCACACTTACTTTATTTCTCTTGCTTTGGCAACACTAATTTTGGTCCTGCCAATAAAGCATATTGAATTTGAGAAGATAGAGAAAAGAGAGAGAAAAGAGAGAGAAGAGAGTGAGGGAGAGAGAGAAGAAAGAGAATAGAGAGAAGAAAGAGAGGTGAGAGAGAATAGAGAGGAGAGAGAGAAGAGAGAGAAGAGGGAGGAGAGAGAGGAGAGAGAGGAGATAGAAGAGAGAGAGGAGAGAGAGAGGAGAGAAAGAGAGAGAGAAAGAGAGAGGGGGGAAGAATAAAAGAGAGACTGAGAAAAAGAGAGAGAAAAAGAAAGAAAAAGAGAAAGAGAGAGAGATAGAGAGAGAAAAAGAGAGAGGAGAGAGAGAGGGAAAAAGAGAGACTGAGAAAAAGAGAGAAAAAGAGAAAGAGAAAAGGAGAGAGAGAGGAGAGAGAGAGGAGAGAGAGAGGAGAGAGAGAGAAAGAGAGAGAGAGAAAGAGAGGAGAGAGAGAAAGAGAGAAAGAGAGAGAGAAAAAGAGAGATAGAGAAGAGAGGAGAGAGCAATGCAGCCTCATTCTGTGAACTACTTCGATTTTAGAGGTGTGCTCACAGCTGATGTCCGGCTCCTCCCCTCAGTGCATAATTAAATTAAATTATAATTATAAATAAATAATTATAATTTAAAATGAATTACATTTTTTACCGGGACACAAACTCATGAACTAATGCTTCTTAGGCGAGAGCTCTATCCATTCAGCCACTGCCTCTAATGAGAAACATAGGTAGATTTGGTTATCTTGACTTCTGCATTGCAGACTGAAGTCCCGGCGACAGCGTGGCTCACTTCAGGTGCTGCTGGAGAGAACACAGATCACTCCCTGTCATCTTCATGTAGCAGAGCTGACAGTGTCGTGTGGATTCCTTCGGCCCTGGATTGTTATTTGGGGATTTTAATAAAAAGGTAAATGAGGTGTTTTTTTTGTCTTTTATTGCAAATAAAGGATTTTTTGCTCTGTGTGTTTCTTTACTTTCACTTTCAGGTTGATCATGGAAGGTGTCTCGGGGAGACGCCTGGCATGATTAACCTCTTATTACCCCGATTGCCACCGCACCAGGGCAATTCGGGATGAGCTGGGTGGAGTCCCGGGACTGTCGCATCTAATGGATGCGGCAATTCCGGGCGGCTGCTGGATGATATTGTTAGGGTGGTGGGCTCCCCATAATGTGGCGCTCCCCATCCTGACAATACCAGCCTCCAGCCGTGTGACTTTATCCTGGCTGGTATCAAATATGGGGGGAACCGCATTTTTTTTTATTTATTTATTTATTTTACTACACGATATAGACTCGCTGGCAGCTGTGATTGGTTGCAGTGAGACAGCTGTCACTCATCATGGGGGCGTGTCCTACTGCAACCAATCATGCGCGCCGGTGGGCGGAGAAAGCACAGAATAACTAATTGAATAATGAAGAGGCAGCCATTTTCAAAAGAGGAAATGCCGCTGGAGATTTGTGACAGCCGTGCAGCGAGACGCCTGTGATCGGTGAGTAGGAAAGAGAGAGGGATTGTGCTGGGGACGCAGGATGCATGCAGATACGAAAGGTGCGCACATACTTACTGTGAAAGTCCACACTTTTGGTGCTCGAACCGTTCCTGAACGTTACTCGAACTGTCGAGCTTTTAGCAAAAGGCTCAAGTTCGTCGAACGACTCGAACACCCCCCAGAATCACTCGAACATGAAATTGGCGAACCTCGAGCCTCGAACATCGATCATCTGTAGAAGGGACACATTAAATGAGTTAGGGAATCATAGAGAGGCCAGGAGCTTCAATTTGTACGACACCTCATTAATCCACTGGAGAACCTCAAAGGGACCGATAAAGCAGGGGCCCACATTGATATGGACGTATCTGGAAGAGAGCCATACCTTGTCTACGGTTAGGAACAAAGAAGGATCTAGGCATCTCTTTTCCTCGTACCTCTTCATACAGATGGAGAACTACTCCAGGGAGGACTAAAGCGGGCTTTACAAGCTACGATATTGCTAGCAATTGCTAGCAATATCGTACGCAAAAGCACCTGCCCCCGTCGTGCATGCGATTTCGTGTGATCGCTGCCGCAGCGAACATTATCGCTACGGCAGCATCACACGCACTTACCTGGTCGACGGCGTCACTGTGACTGCCGAACAATCCCTCCCTCAAGGGGGAGGGACGTTTGGCATCACAGCGACGTCACTAAGCGGCCGGCCAATCAAAGCGGAGGGGCGGAGATGAGCGGGACGTAACATCCCGCCCACCTCCTTCATTCCGTATTGCGGTCGGCGGCAGGTAAGGAGACGTTCCTCGCTCCTGCGGTGTCACACACAGCGATGTGTGCTGCCGCAGGAGCGACGTATCACATCGATAATCAACCATTACCGATTTTTGGTTTTGGGACGATCTCTCCATGGTGAACGATTTTCACCATTTTTGAGGTCGCTTAAGGTCGCTGGTAAGTGTCACATGCTGCAATATCGTTAATGACGCCGGATGTGCGTCACTAACAACGTGACCCCGACGATAAAACATTAACGATATCGTAGCGTGTAAAGCCCCCTTTAGTCTCTACTCAGATGTTGGAGAATGTCTTGATGAGGAAATCAGCTGCAAGGTTGCCAGAGGTGAAGGGGATTCTGGGTCATTGTCCATACACTATGTGAAAATGGGACTTGGCGGAGGATTCACTCATGTAATTGTTGTACAAGAACTCAACCCATGGAAAGAACTTGACCCAGTTACTGTGATGCTCATTAATGAAGTGCTGCAGGAAGTTCGTCAGGATCTGATTTACCCTTTCCACTTGACTGTTGGACTGCGGATAGTAGGCAGATAAGAAGTCCAAGGTGACATCCAGTGGCTTGCAGGTGGCTCTCCTGAATTGGGATGTAATCTGGACTCCTCTGTTGGACACGATGTGCAGCGGTAGACCGTGCAACTGGAAGATTTACTGGATGAAGTGCTCAGCGAACCCTGAAACAGAGGGCAATCTGGTCAGCGATGTGAAATGGTCCATTTTGAGAATCTGTCTACCACTACCCATATGGCAGTGCAATCAGAGGATTTCTGAAGATCTGTAATAAAGTCCATCCCAATGTGCTGCCAGAGGGCATATGGCACCAGCATAGGAAGGAGTGGACAAGCAGGAGGGTTTTTTGGTATCTTGTTGCAGGCACATGAAAGACAGGATGAAACAAACTCCAGTAAGTTTGTTGCAATTGTGACGCCCTGGCCGGGCCAGGTAGTCACAAATAGGGCCCTGCATTACACCTGTCCCTGATAGGTAACATACAGTCCCTGGACCACCCTTTTCACCGTCCTGCAGTCTCCGGAGAGGCTTGTTGGAGGAAGGGCCTGCGGGAAATTGTAGGCCGAGGTCCTGTCACTAGTGAGACCGGTGACGAGTTCCCTGGACGTTGGGCCTCTGAGAGAGACTGCCGGGTAAGGAACTTATTACCCGGCCCGTGTGGGCAACACCCGGACCTGAAACCGTTTCCTGGACTCAGGAAAAGGGTTACTGACCTGGTTTTTAGAGGCAGCATCAGGGCTAGGTTTGCTTGGGTGGGCAAAAGTGAAAAGGACCCGGTCCCGTCCCGTTCCCAGTTAATAAAATGTGTTTTATGCAACGTTTAAGTAACCTGCCTCCCGTAAGGGAAGAAATCTAAAGTATGCTTAATTGTACAAAAGTTATTATAATTCTAAATATATTTTATCTTTTTCAGTTCAAAAGCAAAATAAACCGGTGGTGGTCAGACAGCCCGCAGATGGTCTGTGGTTAACCAAGGGGGAGTGTGACGCCCTGGCCGGGCCAGGTAGTCACAAATAGGGCCCTGCATTACACCTGTCCCTCATAGGTAACATACAGCCAAACATTTAAACCCTCGTCACCCCCCTCAGAGCTTGATGGACACACCAGGGGGCGGAACCAGGCAGTTGCAAGATGCCCACCGAGGAGTTCAGATAGCCTGAGGCGGAAAAGTAAACAGAACAGGTCTAGAGTTCAAGTTGGAGAGGTGTGTGGGCCGGAGCTGTGTGCAGCTCCAACAGAGGAGAAAACCCAATTTGAGCAGGTGCCAGGGTAGCCCTGGTACCTCAGGCTAGGAGGCAGACGGAGGCCTCTGTCTGCAGGAGCCGAGAAGACGGCTCAGTGGAACTGAAGTGGACCAGGACAGGGTTGTAGCCCGCCGATACCAACATGGGGAACCTACTCGGAAACCGGAGCACAAAGGGGGGTACTCAGACCCTGATTCTAGGTCCAGAAGCTACTGGGGGCTAGCTAATTAACTGATTGCGGCCAGGACTAGAGGTCCTGTCCCACCCAAAGTCCAGACTGAAGGCAACAGCCCAACGAGGGGGATATAAAGCCACCGCCACGGCTCAGAGATCCCACGGGCCAGCGTCTGCGGGCAAAGGGCTCCTCAGGCAACCAGAAGCCGGGAGCGGACTCCTGAAGCTGCAAGCGCAGGTAGTCCACCATCACAAACAGGTGTGGGAGAAAGACAGAGACCACCAGCCGGGTGGGGGACCAGACTGCAGCCAGCTGCGGGCACCGACCACCAGCACCTTGGTTTACCAGAGACTCGTGTGTTTACTAATAGTGAGTACATCAGTGCCCTCCAGCTGCCCATCTCCCTGCACCGCCAAACCTCCCCCCAACAGGTCCCGGGGCCGCCATCCCTGCCCACAAAGGGGTAAACAACTTGCTGTGTAATATCTCCCCCAGGTGCCCCGTAACTGCAGCGGTGGTGTCCATCTTCACCACATCCCGTGGGTGACGTCACGAACTTAACACGGCTCCGGCCGTACAATTACGTCCCCAAACCACAAACCCCCTTTTGATTGGAGTGACCGCAGGACCCCCGGGTCTGGAGACCCTCATGCCACCCACTGAAGGTCCAGACCTGAGCGGCTCGGCTGCCGAGCCTGGGGCGGTACATAATGACAGCTACCAATAATGCAGCGAGATCAGCTACAAACACTTCTTCTGTCTAAGGAATGACCTCACTAAAGGACTCACTTCCTGTCTGCCTCGGCATCGAAAATCTTACCGGGAGGAACCTGGGAACATTTATGGGAGCCACTGTCACGTCCTGGAAGGCTTGATAATGTGTTGAAGCTCCTCCTCTTGGTTGGCCGACATTAAGAACTGCAACAGTGCATCAGCCTTGAAATTCTCAGCTAAGCAGAAATGCAGAATGAAGTTGAAGCAGGTGAAGAACAGTGACCATCGGGCTTGGTGTGGGTTCAACCACTGAGCCAACAGTAGGTAGGCCAAGTTCTTATGGTTGGTGTACATGAGCTGATGACAGGGTGCATAGCTACCTCCAGCATCGCATTTCGCCATCTTGATTGCCAACCGAGTAGTGTTGCTTGGCTGGAGAGAAAGCCCTGGATAAGAATCTGCAGGTTACAGTCTTGCCCATAGCTGACTTCTGTGTGATGACCGCACTGGCACCGGAGGACAAAGCATCTACCATAAACCATCTCCAAAGGTGTTGCAGAGAATTTTGCAGTACACCAGGACACCTGCTGCAACAATCGGTTGTCATGCTCATTGATATCTCCACCTGACTGTAGTTCATTGTCATAAGCGACTTGAGTGTAAAAATGTTCACATTCAATGGCATCTTGCATGTTGAGAGGTGTTCTCTTCATGGATAAATTCCTGTTTTCACTGTACAGGACAGATAGCAGGCTGGAAAATGGTGATCACACCACATACAGATTGGTTTTCTGAACCTTCCAATACTGTAAAACTGCAAATTTTAGAGTGACCTTTTATTGTGGAGAGCCTAAAAGTACCTTTACACATAGCTAGATCGCTAACAAGATTGCTGCTGAGTCACAGATTCTGTGACGCAACAACGACCTTGCCAGCGATCTCGCTACATTTGACACATAGCAGCGACGAGGCCCCTGCTGTGAGATCGCTGGTCGTGTCGGAATGGTCTTGACCATTTTTTGATCATTGAGGTCCTGCTGGGCAGGATGCATCGGTGTGTTTGACGCCTTACCAACGACCTCGTTGACAACTCAGAGCTCAGAAATGTAAAGCCACATGCAACGACCACCGAGATCGCTATACAGGTCGCTATGGTCGCTGTGTCATTGCTGCATCATTGGGAAGATCTGACTGTTTGACATCTCACCAGCGACCACGTAGTGACTTACCAGTGAATCTTATCAGGTCGTTTCGTTGTCGGGATCGCTGAAAAGTCGTTAAATGTGATGGGGGCTTAGAGCACACCTGTGCAATAATCATGATATCTGATCAGCATCTTGATATGCTACATCTGTGAGGTGGATGGATGTACATGAAAGGCTTTTTTCTGTCAAATATTGTTCTCCTTTGCTAAGATATAGCAAAGGAGAACAATATTTGAGAGAAAAAAAGCCCTTCCTGTACATAAAAAAAGCCTTAGATGTTTGAGTTCAGCTCATGAAAAGTTGGAGCAAAAACAAATATATTGCGTTCATATTTTTGTTCAGTGTGGGTATATATATATATATATATATATTGTACATACACACACACACACGTATCTTACAAGAACCACATTTTTTATCATCCCCATTAGGGATGAGAGGCCCCCAAAGACGCTCGTGTTCGCCGGGCTAAGGCGGAATTTAGATAAAAGTTCGGTTTGGGACCTAGACTTGGCCTGAACTTCATCCCAGACCCCGAACCCTATATAAGTCATTGGGGATCTGTACTTCGGTGCTCTAAATTTTCTGTGAAATGGTCGTAGTAAGGGCTAGGGGGCAATTGCCTTGCAACCATGTGGGTATGGAATACATTAAAAAAAAAATATATATATATGAAAATGATGTAAGCACCTGCCTTTTTTTTGATAATCAAGGTCAAGGTAGCTAAGGTTGTGAGCTTCAAACAACCACAGCTGTCTGCTTTACATTGGCTAGTTTTTAAAACTAGAGGGGATCCCATGCCATTTTTTCTAAATTATTTATTTACAATCCACCCTATTTTGATAACCAGCAGACAGCACAGACAGCAGGGGCTGGAATAGGAAGGCCCATGGTTATTTGGCCCTTCTTAGCCTAAAAATAGCAACCTGCAACCACCCAGAACTGGCTCATCAATTAGAAGTGCCGATTCTGGTGCTTTATCCCTGCTCTTCCCAATTGTCCTGTTGCATTAGTAATCGGCTAACACTTGTGGGGTTGATCTCAGCTGTAAATTGACAGTTGACATCAAGCCCAGAGGTTAGTAATGTATAGGTGTCTATCAGATACCTCCATTAATAACCCGGAAAATATAGAGTTAAAAACACACAGACAAAAGGGAAAAAAAGTTTATTTAAATAAAGACTCCCCCTATATGCTCTTGTTTAACAATTTATTATTTCAAAATAAACCCTGGATATTCCAATGCAATCCAATGGGAAAAAAATACTTCTCCACCAATGTACCAATGTATTACTTCAAAGTAAATTCTGGAAGTTCTGACGTAATCCAAATAGTACTGTATCATGATATGCATCAATTCCTATGGAGCTTCTTATAATGTCGCTTCAAAGGACACTGCCAGACGGATCAGACCCGGAATTTCTCACATTCATGAAAAATTCCAACAATGACCTCTGTTGGTTTGTTCTGAGAAAGTTCTCAGTAAGAAGCTCCAGAGGTTCTGCAAACAAATGTGAATAGGGAAATTACTTAAAATAACATAGGAAAAACCTCTAAAATAATCTAAAATAAAAAGGAATAATCTTGAACCAGGTGGCAGAGGTCCAAGTGGACGAGGTGGTGGACGTTGACGTGGAGATGTAAGTAGACGAGGTAGAGGAGAAGGTAGCCAACATTGTTGTTTTCTTTTTTTTTTATTTGGGGAGGCTCCCAAAACATTATCAAATAGAATGAACAAACTGCAGTGGAAAATAACAATGGCTTGGTGCAGCTGATATAGTTCTCTAGTCAGCCAGGGTACGAACTATTCCTTTGTGATCCATGCTTGGTTTATTTTAATGAATGTCAGCTTGCCCATGTTGGTTGTGGATAGGTGGATGCACATGTCTGTGATCACACTCCCTGCATAACACATGTTCCAACCAGCGTCGGACTGGCTATCAGAGGAATCTCCAGTAATGCCAGGCCTGGATTCAGTTACCTGCATTGCACTCCGGAGCTCTTAGCTGGAGCTTGGACTGATCTCAGACATTGCAGGACTGCACCACGAGCGCCAAGTGATTGATTCCCCGGCGATTGCGGTTCAGTTCATAACAGCTGCGGACAGGCCGGGCTGATCTCCGGAGTTTTCTCTACTGGGCCTCCTGCCTCCATCACAGACCTCTGGGACCCTGTCCCCACTCCTTGTGTCATCCAGGCATCCTCTTTTTTCCTCCACCTGTCTTCTGGGCCTCCCTGGTCTCCATGACGTACCCTTGCAAAGTAAACGCCACATGGTACAGTGCTTTGACGTCTAATTCGTCCCATCTACCTTTCCATTATACGCAAAAACCTTGAAAAAGGCCTATCATAGGCCGAAACGTCGGCTTTTGCTCTATTGTGGTGGTGTTTTCCTTTTTGCAAATAGTCCAATAAATAACACTTTTTTTGCATTCATTCTGTGTCCTATTTGAGTGCTTGGGATTCAATATATTACAATGCATAAGATGAGGCTGCTGAGCTGATAACGCTCGATATTGGAGGTCTCACAGCAAGGGTAAATGTATATATCACCGATTCCCGCTAATGGAATATATATATACCTCGGTACCCTTAATGATAGCACTCCAATAATTCTATGCAATAACAATTATGCTGCCACCACCGGACGTTTCACAGGCAGTCCGGGTACCCGTTACAGATAGCATAAGGCCCTTCGGGGTTTCTGGATTCATATATAAAGCATGAGGGAAAGAAACTATTCAATTTTATATATTTAATCCGAAAATAGGCAGTGTTTAAAGAATATACAAGAATTTACAAAAGGGAACAATACACATTACGGCATAGACAGTTACATTAAAATAAAAGGTATAAAAGTGAAACTTACTAAACTCGTGCTCTAGAAGTGACGTCCAAGCTTAGGGAGGGAGGGAACTCCAAGATGGTAGAAGAACGGCTAGCATCACCCTTCTGACGCCCTCCAAAGTACTGACGGGCGGCATGGTGGCTCAGTGGTTAGCACTGCAGTCTTGCAGCGCTGGGGTCCTGGGTTCAAATCCCATCAAGGACAACATCTGCAAGAAGTTTGTATGTTCTCCCTGTGTTTGCGTGGGTTTCCTCTGGGTACTCCGGTTTCCTCCCACACTCGAAAGACATACTGATAGGGACTCTAGATTGTGAGCCCCAATGGGCACAGTGTTGCCAATGTATGTAAAGCGCTGTGGAATTAATAGCGCTATATAAATGAATACAATTATTATTACTCTCCCTGCAGCAGCTACACAATGACCACCACCATCAACACGACCATGTCAACTATTTGATGCTCTCCTCATTATTTTTCCAGTAAAAGAAAATTCCCAGTAGAGAAGTAGAGAAGAGTCTGTTGTTAGGTCAGTATGCACCAGGCTGCTCTGGCACTGTGCACCCTGCTGTTAGCCCGCATATTTCCCCGCACATGTTGGCAGATCTGATCAGGTGACATGTGCAGCTAACAGACTCGATCCACCTGCACCTGATAACTAGCTAAATCCAACTGTGAATCCCTAACAATGGAATTTAATGCAAGCCAGCACTTTATTCCCTGCCCCCATCACCGCCCCGTTACATAATCATGGGTGCCGATGGATTGGCATAACAATCGTGGTCATTTGATGACCCCCGTCACTGTCATGAGCGCCGGTGTTCACAGCAGATCAGCATTTCTTCTGTACAGGAAGGTGATTCAGTGCAGCAGAAGCGGTCAGAGTGTATCAGCTTTAGGTCTTCTAAGGGGACTAGTAAAAACAATAAAAAGTGTTAAAAAAAAGTTTCAAAATATGAAGGAATTAAAAAACCCCACAAAAGTTTAAATCACCCCCCTTTTGCCCCATTGTAAATAAAACAATAATAAAAAATAATACATATATTTGGTATTCCCACTTTCTGAAATACCTATCTATCAAAATATAAATAAATTAAATCTGAACAGGAAAGTTTTTTTGGTCTCCGCAACAATGCAGTAAAATACATAAAGAGGCAATCAAAATATCACATCTTTCCAAATATGGCATAATTAAAAATGGCAGCTCAGAATGCCAAAAATAAGCAGTCACTAAGCCCCAGATCTCGAAAAATGAAAACGCTATTGGTCTTGGAAAATGGCGATAAAAGCGCAATCCTTTTTTGTTGATAAACTACTGTATAATTTTTCACCACTTACCGTAAGTGACTACAAAATATAAAAAAAAATGGTTTTTTTCTCCTTATTACTATGAAATCTACATTTTATTATTTCCTCTTTGGATGTTTGACTTACGACTGCCCTAAGGGGATAGGTATGGTATGATTTCACTATTTATGGTCTTTTTTAAAACTTGTGAAAGTATCATGTTATGGATACGACAGTATAAAAATCCTTTCAAGATGTCCTTTCAATGACATAGGAACGCTGTACTGCAACACTAATTACCTTGTACCCCATACTGAACACACTTTCAGTCAAAGAATCCATTTAAGAGACTTCTCTATTTAAATATGCGCACGGCATAATCTAAGAAATCGTGTAATACTTTAATTAAAATTATGCTGAGCTTCAATAAGACAGCTCTATAAACCTTTTTTTGTGCTATACTCATTCACCATGCAGAGCAGCAACTAATATAGAAATGTTATTCATAAGCTACAAAAATCTTTTCTTTGATACAAATTTTTTAGAAAAACAAGGATACTTTAGAACTTTTATTTGACCTTAGATTAAGATGGACCTTTGTGGGGTTTGTATATTACATGTTTTTTCAAAAACATTTATTTGTTATCCTGTGCTTATCCATTCTTAATGTTGTTTGTGGCTAATAGATGTCACTGTTGGGTCATGGACTATAAAATGAGGTTTGAACAAGAAATTTGTAAGTATGCGACTGAGGCCACATGGAATACCTGGGAAATCTACATACTGCACATGCATGAATGAAATCCAAATGAACAAAGAAAGTTTTGTCCCCCCACTTGTCTACACGTATTACTCTATTTGGTAAGCAGTTTGCACAATACCTGTCTTTTGTACCCATTTGCCACTGTGTGTTTGTCCTATTTGGCAGTGACTTGCTAATTTTATTTGTGCAGTAATTTACTAAGACAGTAGCAGCAGGTTACTCAGTTAATTTATTTGGGAACACACCTACTCTTTGTATGTGGCATTTAGATGGTCCAAATGATTGTGCTTTATATTGTAAGGACCAGGGGGACGGGTAGGCCCAGGAGGTAGATCCACTGGACTGAGCACCCCACCGAGGGCAAGGTGCCCGGTAGCCGGAGCACTATGGGTAGCAGGACAGTCCATTCAGAGGACCGGAGTGAAGAAGTCCCTGGGACCCAGAGTCTCTGAAGGTAGTCCGGGTGACAAAGCTCAGGTTCGGAGGCCGGGATGATGTCAGGCAGAATCCGGAACCAGCTGAGCGAGGAGGTCGGTCACCACACGGATACAGGGATCGGAGATGGTACGGACTGAAGAGATGGCAGGCAGTCACTGTCCGGAGTTCTGGAACCGTCAGGACCGGTTGGCGAGGCAGGAGCGGCTCTACAAGACAGATAGGTAAGTACGGGACAAGGCACAGGGGGACCTGACTCCTAGATTACTAAACACGAAGAACAGGCCCCGCCCACTTGGAAAGGAACCCCCTATATACCCTATACCTGAGTCTTCAATATCCTGTTGGAGGACGCTGGCCCTTTAAGAGAGGGTCAATGACCGCGCGCGCGCCCTAACGCGCATGCGCGAGGCCCGGGTGCCAGAAGCCAGAGCAGGAAGCGGTGCACAGCAAGCAGGAGTGCCGGGCTGGCTCAGCATCGCAGACGGGCGCCGGGAGCGGGGACCGGGTCGCCAGGAGAATGCAGGTGAAGGAGCATGGAGGCTGTGGAGCGAGGGACCGGGGAGCGGGACACGGGAGTCGGGGAGCGGGACACGGGCACTAGGGAGCGAGGCACGGGCACCGGGGAGCGTGGCACGGGCACCGGGGAGCGTGACAGTACCCCCTCCCCCACGCCCCCGTCCCCGCAACCGGGACAGGAAGGCACGTATCAGGGGAGTACCCACATTCTCCCAGGGTTCCCAGGACCTATCCTCAGGACCATACCCTGCCCAGTCCACCAGGAAGAACTGCCGGCCCCGCACGGTCTTCATGGCCACGATATCCCTTACCGCATAGATGTCATCATCTGCAATAGGAGGAGGAGCAGAACTGGCAGCAGCGGAGAAGGGACCAAGGACAACTGGCTTGAGCAGGGAGACGTGGAAGGAGTTTGGTATCATCATCGTGGCCGGGAGCTGCAGGTTGTAAGAGACCTCATTGATCTTGCCGATGACTTTAAACGGCCCGATGTAGCGAGGACCCAGCTTGTACGATGGTAGCTTCAATCGGACATATTTGGAAGCAAGCCAGACCAGATCTCCTGGAGAGAAACATGGAGGATCCAGACACCTCTTGTCCGCGTGTCTCTTCATCCGCAGAGAAGCACGTCCAAGGGATGCCTTGACAGAGTTCCAAATTGTTGAGAAGTCACGGACTACGGTATCAGCAGCAGGGACATCCGAGGTAGAGGATACAGGTAATGGGACGGAAGGCTGAAGTCCGTAAACGACATGGAAGGGAGAGCTGGAGGAGGACTCACTGACGTGATGGTTATGGGAGAATTCAGCCCAAGGAAGGAGTGTGGACCAATCGTCGTGATGGATGTTAACGTAGTGGCGCAAGAAAGAGGTCAGGATCTGATTGACTCGTTCCACTTGGCCATTCGACTGAGGGTGGTAGGCCGAAGAAAAGTCCAGAGCCACTCCCAGATGTTTGCAGAGGGCCCTCCAGAAGTGCGAGGTGAACTGAGTTCCTCTGTCGGACACAATGTGTGAGGGAAAGCCATGCAACCAGAAGATGTGCTGTATTTAGGCGTCAGCGAGCTCCTGGGCAGAGGGCAGTCCAGCCATAGGGACGAAATGAGCCATCTTGGAGAAACGATCCACCACGACCCATATGACCGTGTGTCCGGAGGACAAGGGCAAGGCACAGGGGACCTGACTCCTAGCTTACTAAACACAAAGAACAGGCCCCGCCCACTTGGAAAGGAACCCCCTAGATACCCTGTACCTGAGTCTTCAATATCCTGTTGGAGGACGCTGGCCCTTTAAGAGAGGGTCAATGACCGCGCATGCGCCCTAACGCGCATGCGCGAGGCTCGGGTGCCAGAAGCCAGAGCAGGAAGCGGTGCACAGGAGGCAGGAGTGCTGGGCTGGCTCAGCGTCGCAGACGGGCACCGGGAGCGGGGACCGGGTCGCCTGGAAGACGCAGGTGAAGGAGCATGAAGGCTGTGGAGCGGGGGATCGGGGAGCGGGACACGGGAGCCGGGGAGCGGGACATGGGCACCGGGGAGCGAGGCATGGGCATCGGGGAGCGAGGCACACACACACACACATATACTCTGCTGTGCACTCACCCAGCGATGCGGTCCCTGGCACTGAAGTCCCCAGCGCTGTTCCTGCTTCCAGCTCCTCAGGGCACTGAATATTCAGTGAGTATAATGAGCGGCGATAAGGAGCGGGAGGCAGCAGAGCCGGAGACAACATCACTGGAGAGAAGTAAATATAGAGAATATTTTTATTAAAAAGACCCATATTTTCTCTGGGGCGTGCAGCATCCGACAAAGTCAAGAAAAGCCGGATGTGTGAAACCACTAGCTTACCCCGGCTCCCGGCACACGTGTGCCGGAGCCGGCGTACGCAGGTAACCATGGTACACATCGGGTAACTATAGAAACCGCTTTGCTTAGTTACCCAATGTGTAACATGGTTACTAGCTTACCCCGACTCTCGGCACACATGTGCCGGAGCCGGCGTACACTGTTAACCAGTGTACACATTGGGTAACTACGGAAACCACTTTGCATAGTTACCCGATGTGTACCATGATTACTAGCTTACCCCGGCTCTCTGCCCATTCAGATCATTGGTCTCCCACTGTCAAACACGCCGATGCGTGCTGCACAGCAGGAGACCAACAAGCAAAAAATAAACCAGCACTGTCGCTTTGCATAGTTACCCAATGTGTACCATGATTATCAGCTTACCAACGTACGCTGGTAACAAATGGTACACAATCCTGTAACTATGGAAAGCGCTTTCGTTAGTTACCCAATGTATACCATGGTTACCACCTTACCCCCGGCTCCCGGCACATGTGTGCTTGAGCCGGCGTACGCTGGTAACCATGGTACACATCGGGTAACTAAGCAAAGCGCTTTGCATAGTTACCCAATTGTGTAACATGGTTACCAGTGTACGCCGGCTCCCTGCCCATTCAGATCGTTGGTCTCTCACTTTCAAATACGCCGATGCGTGCTGCACAGCGGGAGACCAACGAGCAAGAAATGAACCATCACTATTCAAGACTTGCTGATTATATTATTATTCAATCTGCTACCCTACATACACATTCTAGACTACCCGATACGTTAGAATCGGGCAACCTTCTAGTATATATATATATATATATATATATATATACACACTGTATATATAGGTGAAAGAACATCCAAGAATGAATCTTATGAAAATGCCCTCTAGTTAACTTTTGAGTTGATAAACTGTATCCTCTGTTTGGATTTGGTGTCTCAAGAGTTGCTCCATACAGACTTTACACATTAAAAAATGAATTCCAAAGTAAAACAGCTGGCTTACATCCATGATCTGTCTTTTAAGTTTTGTGCATTAAAATGGCCCAGCAGAATTATCATTTCAATGGTTGTTGTGAATTCTAATTCTCTTTTATCTCACTAGCTGCTTTATATTAACAATAGACGACAATGAATAAATTACATTAAAATGCATTATGAATTGAAACACTGCTCTTTATTCGTCCTTTACTTTCTTTGCCAGTGAAAGAGCTGAGTTATTTCTCGCATCTAAATGTCAATTTCTATGATATCAATGACCCATGTAATGTTATTTTTTGCAGTATATGTTACATGGTGTATGAATGAAATATGACACTTAGTGTGAATTTATATCTGCATTATAGAGCTTTATTTCATTGAGGTAACTTTGGAAAGAGGTTTTATATTTATTTCTATCAGTCCAGGCCTAAATGCATGCTATACCTATGGTATAATGTGACTGTATAAATTGGAAAAATTTACAGAAGAAATGGTGCCCATGCAGAACTCATCAAGTCAGAACTTGCAACAATCACATAACCAGAATTGTATTAAATGTATAGTTCTCTACAGTTTTTAATACAACTGTGTGTGTATGTATATATATATATATATATATATATATATACTAGAAGGTGGCCCGATTCTACGCATCGGGTATTCTAGAATTTACGTATTGTGTAGTTCATGTATGATTTTTGTTATATATATATATATATATTATATATATAGATGTTGTTGTGTGTAGTTACCAAGTGTTTGTGTAGGGCGCTGTACATGTTCTGGGTGTTGTCTGGGTGTGGCGGGGGGTGAGAGCGGTGTTGTATGTGTGTTGCGTGTGTTGCGTTGTTTGTGGAGCGCTGTGTGTCTGTAGCGTTGTGTGTATGTGTGTTGCGCGGTTTGTGTGGGTGTGGTGTGTTTTGGGGGGAGGTATATTTTGTGCAGTGTGTGTGTGTTGCGTGGTATGTGCGTATATTTATGTATGCCGTGGTGTTTGTGTGTTGGGTGTTGTGTGTGTGCAGCGTTGTCTGTGTGTGTGGGTGTCTGTGTAGGGCGGTGTTTGTGGTTCCCAGTGTGTGTGTGGTGTGTTGTGTGTGTGTTGGGGTGAGGTGTGCACCTCCCATCGTGCTCCATCCCCCATGCTGCGCACCCCCCATCGTGCTCCATCCGCCATGCTGCGCACTCCCAAACGTACTCCATCCGCCATGCTGCGCACTCCCAAACGTGCGCCATCCGCCATGCTGCGCACTCCCAAACGTGGTCCATCCGCCATGCTGCGCACTCCCAAACGTGCTCCATCCGCCATGCTGCGCACTCCCAAACGTGCTCCATCCGCCATGCTGCGCACTCCCAAACATGCTCCATCCGCCATGCTGCGCACTCCCAGACTTGGTCCATTCGCCATGCTGCGCAGTCCCAAACGTGCTCCATCCGCCATGCTGCGCACTCCCCATCGTGCTCCATCCCCCATGCTGCACCAGCATCAGCCTCTCTGCTCCCAGCATCAGCCTCTCTCCTCCCAGCATCAGCCTCTCTCCTCCCAGCATCAGCCTCTCTCCTCCCAGCATTAGCCTCTCTGTCCCCAGCATCAGCCTCTCTCCTCCCAGCCTCAGCCTCCCCCAGCATCAGCCTCTCTTCTCTCAGCCTCCCCCCTCCCAGCCTCCCTCCTCCCAGCCTCCCCCAGCATCAGACTCTCTCCTCCCAGCCTCCCCCTCCCAGCCTCCCCCAGCATCAGCGTCCCCCAGCATCAGCCTCTCTCCTTCCATCCTCCCCCAGCATCAGCCTCCCCCAGAATCAGCCTCTCTCCTCCCAGCCTCCCTCCTCCCAGCCTTCCCCAGGATCAGCCTCTCTCCTCCCAGCCTCCCTCTTCCCAGCCTTCCCCAGCATCAGCCTCCACCTCCCAGCCTCCCTCAGCATCAGCCTCCCCCAGCATCAGCCTCTCTCCTTCCAGCCTCCCCCAGCATCAGCCTCTCTCCTTCCAGCCTCCCCCAGCATCAGCCTCCCCCAGCATCAGCCTCTCTCCTCCCAGCCTCCCTCCTCCCAGCCTCCCCCAGCATCAGCCTCCCCCTCCCAGCCTCCCCCAGCATCAGCCTCCCCCAGCATCAGCCTCTCTGCTTCCAGCCTCCCCCAGCATCAGCCTCCCCCAACATCAGCCTCCGCCTCCCAGCCTCCCCCAGCATCAGCCTCCGCCTCTCAGCCTCCCCCAGCATCAGCCTCTCTCCTCCCAGCCTCCCCCAGCATCAGCCTCTCTCCTCCCAGCCTCCTCCAGCATCAGCCTCTCTCCTCCCAGCCTCCCCTAGCATCAGCCTCCCCCTCCCAACCTCCCCCAGCATCAGCCTCTCTCCTTCCAGCCTCCCCCAGCATCAGCCTCTCTCCTCCCAGCCTCCCCCAGCATCAGCCTCCCCCTCCCAGCCTCCCCCAGCATCAGCCTCCCCCAGCATCAGCCTTTTTCCTTCCAGCCTCCCCCAGCATCAGCCTCCCCCAGCATCAGCCTCTCTCATCCCAGCCACCCCCAGCATCAGCCTCCCCCAGCATTAGCCTCTCTCCTCCCAGCCTCCCCCAGCATCAGCCTCCCCCAGCATCAGCCTACACCCTCCCAGCCTCCCCCAACATCAGCCTCCCCCTCCCAGCCTTCCCTAGGATCAGGCTCTCTCCTCCCAGCCTCCTCCAGCACGCCGTGCTCCTCTGCCGACACTCACAGATCCGATCGCATACACTCACACACACACACACACACCCACCCGATCGCATACACTCACACCCACCCGATCACATACACTCACACACCTGATCGCATACACTCACACACACCCGATCGCATACACTCACACACACCCGATCGCATACACTCACACACACCCGATCGCATATACTCACACACACCCGATCGCATACACTCACACACACCCGATCGCATACACTCACACAGACACACATTGACGATATTGCACATACGCGCTCACTCACAACATCTGGAGATGCCACATGCTTCTGGCCATGTGATCCTCCGGCAGGTCCTGGAAGCTCACAGCACAGTATCGCGGCCGAGAAGCAAGCGATATCTCCGGATGCTGTGAGTGTGTGGATGCGATCTGATGTGTGTGTGAGGTGTGTGTGAGAGTGAGTGTGATCTGATGTGTGTGTGTGTCTGTTGTTATGTGTGTGCGTGTGGATGTTCCGCCGCTGCAGGACCTTGATGCGCTGGTAACTATGCTACCATGGTTACCAGCGCATCCCGTCCCCCACTCGCACGGGAGCCCACACCAGCATACGGCGGCAAACCCCAGCAATGCGAGGGTTTGTGTCGGCTGGGTTGGCGGCGTATGCTGGTGTGGGCTCCCGGGGGTACAGTACTCACCTGGGAGTCGTGTCTCCGTGTCAGTTCGGGGGATGCGTGTGGGGGGCGGGGCCAGAGCGAGCATGCATTGCGTGAGGGGGGCGGGGCGTGGCCGAGTTGCCAATACGTGCAGGGTGCCGGGGCGAGAGGCCAATCCATGTGGGGGGCGGAGCCTGTGCGAGCGGCCGGCCAATCCGTGGGGGGGGGAGCCAGGGCGAGCGACCAATCCGTGCGGGGGGTCGGGGCCATGGCGAGGCCAGCGGCCAATCCGCTTTGTGTCACCGTAAGGACACAATTTTGGAGCAAGACAGACAGACAGACAGACAGATAGACAGACAGACAGACAGAATAAGGCAATTATATATATAGATATATATATCTATATATATATATGTAATCCAGCCATTACTGTAAATTGATCGCTTTACTTAGGCCTGAGGCCTCATTCATCAAAACTAACAGGAAAACTGTTACTCATGGCAACCAATTAGAGCTGAGCTTTCACTTCTTACACTGCTGTGGTAAAATGAAAGCAGTGGTGTGGTTGGTTTCTAAGAGCAATAGACACTCGCTTTACTTAGGCCTTATGCCTCATTCATAAAAACTATCTAATAGAACAACTGTTACTCATAGCAGCCAATCAGAGCTCAGCTTTCACTTCTTACACTGGTGTGGTAAAATGAAAGCAGTGCTGTAGTTGGTTGCTAAGAGCAACAAAGACACTTTTTTCTTTCAGTTTTGATAAATCTGCCATTATAGTTCAGTACTAAACACATTTCTACCAATTGTCTACTAATAAAGCAATGTGCGCTTTGTTGTAGTCACAGTTGAGGATGCAGTTGTATCACCAGACCCTTTTTGACCATCTGACGTGCTGTAGTAATGGCTGCACAGCAGCCTCTCTGCTCCCAGCCTCCTCCAGCACGCCGTGCTCCTCTGCCGACACTCACACACCCGATCGCATCCACTCACATACACCCGATCGCATCCACTCACACACCCGATCGCATCCACTCACACACACCCGATCGCATCCACTCACACACACCCGATCGCATCCACTCACACACACCCGATCGCATCCACTCACACACACAGACACTGAGTCACTGACGATATTGCACATACGCGCTGATACTCACAACATCCGTAGATATCACATGCCTCTGGCCATGTGATCCTCCGTCAGGTCCTGGAAGATCACAACAGCACAGTATCGAGGCCGAGAAGCAAGCGATATCCCAGGATGTTGTGAGTATGTGGATGCGATGTGAGGTGTGTGTGAGGTGTGTGTGTGTGTGAGAGTGAGTGTGATCTGATGTGTGTGTATGTTTGTGTGTGTGCTGTTATGTGTGTGCGTGTGGATCTTCCGCCGCAGCAGGACCTTGATGCGCTTGTAACCATGCGAGCATGGTTACCAACGTATCCACACCACTCCCGTGCGAGCGGGGGCCGGGGGGGGTGGGGTGGTGGGGGGGAGTACAGTACTCACCTCCGTGACAGCCGTGTCAGTTCGGGGAATGCGCGGGGGGAGGGAGGGGGCGGGGCCAGAGCTAGCGTGCATTGCGTGAGGGGGGCGGGGCGTGGCGTGGCCGAATTGCCAATGCCTGCAGGGTGCCGGGGCGAGAGGCCAATCTGTGGGGGGGGCGGAGCCTGGGCGGCGGCTGGCCAATCCGTGTGGGGGCGCAGCCTGGGCGAGCGGCCAATCGGTGGGGGGGGGCGGGGCCATGGCGAGCCCAGCGGCCAATCAGCTTTGTGTCACCGTAAGGACACAATTTTGGAGCATGACAGACAGACAGATAGACAGACAGATAGACAGACAGACAGACAGACAGACAGAATAAGGCAATTATATATATAGATATATATATGTATATATATATATATATACACATACTGTATGTTGACTGTGTATATACAGTAAAGAAAATAATTATTCAATTCCTTGATCCCTTGCTGATTTTTCCCACTGACAAAGCCGTGAACAGTCTATAATTTTAAGGGTAGGTTAATTATAACAGTGAAGGATAGAAATCCAGAAAATCACATTCTCTAAATTAGATACATTTGCATTTTATAAAGAGAAATAAGAATTTGATTCCTCTCACAAACAAGACTTAATACTTGGTGGCAAAACACTTGTTGGCAAGCACAGCAGTCAGAGTCTTTTTGCAGTTGATGATGAGGTTTGCACATATGTCAGGAAGACTTTTGGTCAACTCCTCTTTGCAGATCATCTCTAAATCATTACAATTTTGAGACTGTTGCTTGGCAACTCAAAGCTTCAGCTCGCTTCATAGGTTTTCTATGGGATTAAGGTCTGGAGACTGACTAGGCCACTCCATGACGTTAATTTACTTCTTTTTGAGAAACTCCTTTGTTGTTTTGGCTGTATATTTTGGGTCATTTTCATGCTGGAAGACCAAGCCATAACCCATTTTTAATTTGCTGACAGAGGGAAGGAGGTTGTCACTCAGGATTTTACGGTACATGGCTCCATCCACTGTTCCATTGATGCGGTGAAGTAGTCCTGTGCCCTTAGCAGAGAAACACCTCAAAAACATATTGTGTCCACCTCCATGTTTGACAGTGGGGAAGGTGTTCTTTGCGTCATAGGCAGCATTTCTCTTCCTCCAAACACTGCGAGTTGAGCTAAGGTCAAAGAGCTCAATTTTTGTCTCATCTGACCACAGCTCCTTCTCCCAGTTACTCGCAGAATCATCCAGCTGTTCATTGGCAAACTTCAGATGGGTCTGCACATGTGTCTTCTTGAGCAGTGGTAGTTTGCGGGCACTGCAGCAGGATTTTAATCCATTATGGTGTAATTTGTTAGCAATGGTTTTCTTGGTGACAGTGATCCTGCCTTAAGATCATTAGCAAGTTCCCCCCAGTGTAGTTTTAGGCTGATCTCTCACCTTTCCCATGATCCTGGATACCACACGAGGTGAGATTTTTCATGGTGCCCCACATCGATGTCAATTGACACTCATGACCTCATTATCTCCCGTCTCGACTACTGCAACCTCCTGCTCTCATGCCTCCCTTCTAACACTCTTGCACCCCTCCAACCTATCCTAAACTCTGCAGCCCGAGTAATCCACCTCTCCCCCCCGCAATTCACCGGCCTTGCCACTCTGTCAATCCCTTCACTGGCTTCCCATTGCACAAAGACTCCATTTCAAAACACTAACCATGACATACAAAGCCATCCTCAATCTGTCTCCTCCATACATCTGTGATCTAGTCTCTTGGTACCTACCCACACGCAATCTAAGATCCTCACAAGATGTCCTTCTCCACTACTCTCTTATCTCCTCTTCACACAGTCGCATACAAGATTTCTCCCGCACCTCCCCCATTTTCTGGAAAGCTCTACCCCAGCATATCAGACTCTCAGCTATCATGGAAAGCTTCAAAAGGAACCTGAAGACCCACCTCTTCCGACAAGCCTAAAACCTACAATAACCCTCAGACCAGTACACCACTACACAACCAGCTCTGTCCTCACCTATTGTACCTTCACCCATCCCCTGTAGACTGTGAGCCCTCGCGGGCAGGGTCCTCTTTCCTCCTGTACCAGTTTGTGCCCTGTATTTTTCATGATTATTGTACTTGATTTTATGTATACTCTTGTCACTTGTAAAGCGCCATAGAATAAATGGTGCTATAATAATAAATAATAATTTTGTATTTCTTCCATTTTCTTACTATTGCACCAACAGTTGTCTCTGAAATAGTGCTGACTACAATCTTAAGAGTGGTTTTCTCCAAGACAGGTACTCATTGTGTATCACCATTCTACACTACCAAGCATGGGAACGTCGAGTCGAATTTCAGTGACTTGTGCCACACATCTTTTAGATCATCCCATGCACCAGCAGAACAGAGTACAAGTCTAATAGTGAATGATTGGAGAGTATGGTGTTGGAGTATCTCAATATTGATGCCATCAGGGGGGAATTGCACTATTTTCATTTTGTTCTTCAAAATTTGAAGAGTGGCCTGAGCTCGCCAGTCATGCCTTGGAGGTTTTGTCATGTCCGGCAGCCAGCGTTCTCTCAGAACTTACTTTCAGCACTGCTGGTGGTATCCTGATGAATAAGTGCATCAAGCTGTCCCCTGAAAGTGTAGACTGCCTAACTTTCATCAAGATGAATATGTCATGGATGTCCAATAACTTTCTACCCCAGTTACAGAGTGTGCAGACTAGGCAATAGTGTAGTTTTCAGTGTGTTGCATTGATCTCCTGTTTTTTTAGTCTCAGTTTTACATTCTTTTGCTGTTGCTGCTGATGTTACAAACAAGTGCCTTGGTAGTGCAGCAATCAAACAGTGTTTTGCTTTTTTTTTATATGTATGAAGCACTTAATATTCCTCCTATTACTCCTTCTTTTGCTTCATCCTTAATCACAACGACCAACCCTGTCTGGTCCATGACTCATGCCTGACTGCTGTGCAGAGACACTATGGATATTATGGGGCAATTGATGCTACAATCTTGATATCTGCTTCTCATTTTTGGTCATGTGCAGACTCCAAGGTACATCTCCAAGTTGTAACTTTTCTGCAGTGGCAGGATTCTCAGAGCAACAGGACTACACCTGTCACTTATCCATCCACCCATCTCTTGATTTGAAAGCTGTAAATGTTGGGCCATACCCTCTGTCGTGTATGGCCCATGCTTGACTGCAGCGCTAATACACTATAGATACTGTGGGGCAATTGATGCCACTGACCTGTTTTCTGCCTCTAATTTTTGGAAATATGGAGACTCCAAGATGTGTCTCCAAGTTGTATCATGTCTGTAGTGGTAAAGTTCTCAGAGAAACAGGCCTACTACTGTCACTCATCCAAAGTTTCTTCTATCTAGAAAGTTAATGGATGTGCCACAACAGTAAAACTAAAAAAATACATGCTACACTCTACAATGCTAACAATGAATAAGGGAACTCTGGTATTGCATTACTGCTTTAGGCATATTTGGGAAAAAAAGATACTTAGCTTATGTACTGGCCAATGCATGTGAGCCCAGTAACCAACAACAAGGTGATCTCTTTTATACTGGGACTCTAACTTGAAGTTCCTCTATCTGAAGGAGAGAGGCCTGGGTGACAGCACAACTGGGCAGTGGCATCTTTCATGGCCGTGTGACTTATGGGGTGTTCCATATCCTCGAACATATGCATGGCTTTTGGAAACATGAACTGATCTAAAATGTTCTCTACTCAAATTACCATTCAACTCAACCCTGAAAAACACATGTCCCCACTCAGGTCCATCATCTGTTAATGGAAAGATAGGGGGCTTCCATGTTATTGGTAGCACAAAGGCCCTGGAAAAGCATTATGGCTCCCCTCCTCAAAAAAGAAATCCAGAAAAGTCTGCTCTCATAAATACAGATGCTTCCCTCCCTTCGGAGTCCCACAATGTTCTTAAACCACACTTAGCATTTACATGTTTGACATTAATGTAATGCAGGCTGGGCACAATCTACGGTCACTATAATGCACTGGGCACTACCAGGGATTATTTGCAATTTTTCATTCTGCAACATTTATTGTGTTTGAATGCATAGATGTGTTCCACAGACTAGATCGTCGCTACACCCATAGATGAATTCCCAGAGGAATGTTCTGAACTTAGGAGCTCTGCATATGGAGTCTGCAAACTATTCTTGGAAAATCTGTGCTCCAAAAATCAAACGATGCTCCTTCCTTGCTGAGCCTTGTAGTTCAGCCAAAGAATACTTTAGAGTCATATGTGGGGTATTGCAATATTAAAGAAAAATTATGACAATTTTTTTATTTATTCCCCTTCTGAAAATTGGTTTAACCACAGAATTCCAAGATTTTTTCTTCAAAACCCAATAGTATAAAATTTTGTGACACACCTGTGGCGTCAAAATGCTCAGTGCACCAGTGAATGAATTCATTGAGAGAAGCAGTTTGTAGAGTGTGGTCACTTGTGGGTGGTCTCTGCTGTTCTGGCACTTTAGGGGCTCTGCCAATGTGACATGGCACCTGCAAACCATTCCAACAAAATCTGAACGCAAATATGGTGCTTCTTCCCTTCTTCACTTTGCATTGTGCCTTAAGTAGTTTTTGACCACATATGGATTATTGACACGCTCAGGAGAAATTGCATAACAAATATTTTATGGTCCATTTTCTCAATTCCCTTGTGAAAATGAAAAATTTGGGGTTAAAAATACATTTCTGTGGTGAAAATATTAGTTTTTAACTTTCACAGCTCAATGTTTTAAAATTCTGTTAAGCACCTGTTCAAGATGCTAAGCAAACAAGATAAATTCCTTGAGGAGTCTAGTTTCCAAAATGGGTTCTCTAATGGGGGAGCTCTACTATTTTGTATTCAAGAAGTCAAATGGCGCTCCTTCCCTTCCAAGCCCTGTTTTACACCTAAACAGTTGATTTCCCCCACATATGAAGTATCAGCATATTTAGGAGAAATTGTATGGTGCATTTTCTTCTGTTACCCTTGGGAAAATAAAACATTTGTTGTTAAAGCAACATTTATGTGGTAAAATGTATGTTTTTTATTTTCACGGCTCATCATTATAAAATTGAACTTGGGAATTCTACATGCTCACCAAACTTCTCGAAAAAATCCTTGAGGGGTCTAGTTTCCAAAATTGGGTCAATTGTGGGGGCTACACTGTTTAAGTACATCAGGGACTCTACAAACAAAACATGATATCTGCTATCTATTCCAGACAATTTTGCATTCAAAAAGTCAAATGGTGCTCCTTCCCTTCCAAGCCCAGCCATGCACCCAAAAGGTTGATTTCCCCATATATAAGATATCAGCGTACTCCGGAGAAATAGCACAACAAACTGTACTGTGTAGTTTCTTTTGGTATCCTTGTAAAAATGTAAAACTTGGGGCTAAAATAACTCTTTTGTGGGAAAAAGTAAAATTTTCATTTTTTTCCTTAAGCGGGCTTTACACGCTACAAGATCGCTACAGTGATCTCGTTGGGGTCACGGATTTTGTGATGCACAGCCGGCCACTGTAGCGATCTCGTTGTGTGTGACTTCTAGGAGCAATTTTAGATCGTTGCAAAAACATCCAAAATCACTCCTTGTTGACATGGGGCTCCTCTCCCAATTATAGCTGCTGTCGCTTGGGCGAAGTTCATCCTCATCCCTGCGGCACCACACATCGCTACGTGTGACGCCGCAGGAATGAGGAACCTTTCCTTACCTGCCACACGCCAGCAATGAGGAAGGAAGAAGGTGAGCGGGATGTTCGTCCCGCTCATCTCCGCCCGTCCTCTTTGATTGGGCGGCCGCTTAGTGACGTCGCTGTGACACCGAGCAAACCGCCCCCTTAGAAAGGAGGCGGTTCACCGGTAACAGCGACGTCGCAGAGCAGGTAAGTACGTGTGACGCTGCCGTAGCGATAATGTTCGCTACAGCAGCGATCTTCACATATCGGTATAACGATAGGGGCGGGTGCTTTCACGCTCGCCATCGCTAGCATCGGCTAGCGATGTCGCAGCGTGTAAAGCCACCCTTACACATTCCTTTAGTTACTGTGAAACACCTAAAGGGTTAATAAACTTCTTTGAGGGGTGCAGTTTTAGAATGGTGTCATATTTGAGAAGTTTCTGTCACCTACGGCACTCAAAGTTTCTTCAAATGTGATATGGTCCCTAAAAAAATAATCTTGTGCATTTTTGGGAAAACATGAGAAATTGCTGATAAAGTTTGAACATAGGATATTTGGTTAACAACGTTTTATCAAAGAATGTAAAAGCCAACCCACCATTACAAGGCATACACAGCCAGGACCATCCTATTCTATATTAAAACCTTACCTTAAAGTAGTCACAAAAATGTTAATAAGAGCAGGGAAGCGCAGTGCTCTGACTACAGCACCTGTCCATGGGAAGCTATATAGATGAAGTGCCAAGCTCAGAGGGAAGTACCACATCACATTTGTAAAGGGTACAAAAAAAACAGAAAAGGTAAAAAACTTAGGACATTAGTTGCTATATGTGCAATAGGAGCACGTCCGCATCATGGCCATTTCACAGACAAAACTCAAGAGAAAAACACAAAATGAGTGTATACTATATCATAAAGTAAATAAGTAAATAGTATAGTACATTTAAATAACATTGGGTACTTAGTTAACAGTGTTTGCTCATTAAGCATAAAAGTAATCCCACTGTGACAAAGTGCACCCAGTATGTAGGTACTACACTAAAACCTTACCTTGTTTCAGTGACATCAGTGATGATGATAATAATAATAATAATAATAATAATAATGTCTGTGAAATGGCCACAGTGTGAACAAGCTTGTATTTATGTGTACCAACTTAAGCTCTGCCTCTTTTTTTTCTCTCTATTTTTGTACTCTGTACAAATGGGGATTAGTCCCTGCCTTTGGGCTAGGCACTTCATCTCTATAGTGACCCATAGACAGGTGCTGCAGTCGGAGCAGTGTGCTACTCTGCCCTTATTCACATTGATGACACGTACGCAAGGTAAGATTTCAATGTAGAGTCGGACTGTCCCAACTGGATAGACTACTATTTACTTTATTATAGAGTACATGCTCATTTTGTCTTTTTCTCTTGGGTTTTGTCTGTGAAATGGCCATAGTGTTAACGTTCTCGTATTGTACATACATCAACTGATGCTCTGGCTAATTTATTTTGTCTTTTATGTTATACATAATGTATTTGCTGCTGTTGTCTTGGCTATTTTATACCAATAATATGCATGTCATACCACAAGCAATCAAGCGTACTGCTTGCCTCATTCCCTGTCTGTGCCTGGGATAAATCAATATCCCCCTGCAGAACCACCTGCTACTGTTCTTCTTCATGTTTCCTCTCTTGCACATCTTTATACTTGTTCTAGCCTGAACAAAGCTGAAAAAAAATTAGCTGGAACATATGTTGGTATAAGTGCAATGCGTAGGTGTGCATTCACACAGTGGCCATTTAACAGACCGAACCTGAGATAAATAGAAAATGAGCAAGTACCCTGTAGTAAGTAAATAATTAGCAATAGTACATGTAAATAACATACGGTGCTTAGTTAAAACTATAATAAACTGATAATAAAATCCATCCCACTGTGACAAGTTGTACCCCATTGGGGCGGTCACTAAATCTTGTAGTTTACCCCTCTACAGTATTTGTCAGCAGATGTCAAAATAGATGGGGTTAGAGCAGGACCCAGACACAACTGATCAGACACCTGTCTATGTAAATAAAATGACCTGCCTAAAAAGCGGGAGCCATACTTCTGTTTGTACTAAGTACAGAAAACTAGAGCAAAAAAAAAAAAAGAGCCAGAAGATGTTGGTTTTTATGCAAAGTGTATTTGTTCATTCACATTGTGGCAATTTAACAAACAGAACCAAGATAAAAACAAAACTATAAATATCCCTATATAACATAGGGTACTTAGTTAACACTATTTTGATCACAGAAGTTTAACCCTTTCAGCTCCCGGACACTTTCCGTTTTTGTGTTTTTGTTTTTTGCTCTCCTTCTTCCGAGAGCCGTAATTTTTTTTATTTTTCAGTCAATCTTGCCATATAAGAGCTTGTTTTTTGCGGGACGAGTTATGCTTTTAAATGAAACCATAAGTTTTACCATATAGTGTACAGGAAAACAGCAAAAAAATTCCAAATGTGGAAAAACTGCAAAAAAAAGTGTGATCGCACAATAGTTTTTGGGATGTTCTATTCACCGTGTTCACTATACGGTAAAACTGATGAGTGGGTGTGATGTCTGAGGTCAGTGCGAGTTTGTAGACACCAAACATGTATAGGTTTACTTGTATCTAAGGGGTTAAACAAAAATTCACAAGCTTGTCCAATAAAAGTGGCGTACGTTTTGCGCCATTTTCCGAAACCCGTAGCGTTCTCATTTTTTGGGATCTATGGCTCAATGACAACTTATTTTTTGCGTCTCGAGCTGAAATTTTTAATGGTACAATTTTTGCGCAGATGCTACGTTTTGATCACCTGTTATTGCATTTTGCGTAAAACTTGCGGCGACCAAAAAACGTAATTTTAGCGTTTGCAATTTTTTTGCCACTCTGCCTTTTACCAATCAGATTATTTGATTTTATATGATAGATCGGGCATTTCTGAATGCGGCAATACCAAATATGTGTATATTTATGTTTTATAAAACTTTAATTTTCAATGGGGTGAAAGGGGGGTGATTTGAACTTTTAGGGTTTTTTTTGTTTTTTTTTAAAACCTTTTTCTTACTTTTTTTTTTATTTTACTAGTCCCCCTTGGGGGCTATAGCGATCAGCAATCCGATCGCTCTTCCCTATCTGCTGATCACAGCTAAACAGCTGTAAAAAGCAGATATGGTCACTTCCTGATTCATTCGGCTCCGGGCCGAGTGAAACAGAAAGTGACTGGTCATAGCTACAGACGTCCTCACATGACCCTGTGCTACCATGGCAACCACAAAAAGTCACGTAAGTGAAAATCATGGCCGCGCGCATATACATCTCGCTCCCAGACTTTGGCAGCGAGATGTAAGGGGTTAAATGTTGCGAGCGGAAACGATTCCACTCGTAATATGCAGGCACACATGACAGCTGTTGAAAACAGCTGATATGTGCGCGGATCGCTGCAATCTGCCCGCGGCAGGGGGCGGGGCTTAACGTCACACGCTCCATGACGGATAGATCCGTCAAGGGTCATGAAGGGGTTAAAGCCATCCCAAAGTGACAAAGCAAACTCAATCTGGACAGTCCCTAAAAGCTGCTTTACATGCTACGATATATCTAACAATATGTCGTCGGGGTCACTCACGTCGTTAGTGACGCACATCTGGCATCGTTTGACATATCATAGCGTGTGACAGCTACGAGCGACTGTGAATGAGTAAAAATACTTACCTTATCGTTGCTCGTTGACACGTCATTCATTTTAAAAAAAATCGAACGTCCTTCTGTGTTCCGGTTGCTCATCGTTCCCGATGCAGCACACATCGCTTCGTGTGACACCCCGGGAACGATGAACTGCAGCTTACCTGCGTCCCGCCGGCAATGCGGAAGGAAGGAGGTGGGCGGGATGTTACGTCCCGCTCATCTCCACCCCTCCGCTTCTATTGTAAGTACGTGTGACGGGGGTTTACGATTTGTGCAATACGGGCAACAAATTGCCCGTAACGCACAAACGATGGGGGCGGGTTCACGATAAATCGCCATGTGTAAAGCGGCCTTAACTCTTGTAGTTCATCTCACAATGTGTCAGCAGACATGAAAATAGATGGGGCAGAGCAGGACCCCGACCTAAATGTACAGATACCTGCCCAAGGAAAGCTATATAAACAAAATACCCACTTTTAAAAGGGGAAGCTACACCCATGTTTGTACAAATATACAACTACGTTTTTCACCAAAATCTGTTACAACTCATTTTTTTTTATTTTGTTCTAGTTTTTGTATTTTGTACCAGATGTGTAGAACCAGTGATCTCCAAATCCTTGATATTCTTCAACAACCTCAAGGTGGCGATCAACAAGTATAAATTGCTTATCTTTCTTCAGCTCCTGTTCCATCTTTGTGAGTGTTTTTTCCACAATAAATGTGACGTCCTGGCCTATCAAGTCGCCACAAGGGTGCCGTGCAACCTGCCCTTCTGCATGGTACCTGCTCCTCCTTGGTTATGGGTCCTGTCAATTTGGTGTTGCTACCAACAGGTGTACATAAATTTTGAGGAACACTCTGCACCACACCCACCAACCACCCATTAGGCAGCCTTAAAGGAATAGGGCCACCCAGATGGGGGGGATGGAAGAGGGAGGGCAGAGATGTCAGTAGAGAGTAGAGTTGAGGAGTGAGACAGCGGTGACAGGACAGGTCACGCTGTGGAGTTGGGCTCCTGTACCCGTCCCAGGTGCCAGATGTTGGCCTGGCCAGAAGGAGCTGAAACCGCGGTTGCAGGTGGTAGTGACAGGGGATACGGTGCTGCTACAGAGAGCAGGCCGACTGCCTTGTACTACAACCGGGCAGGGGCTAGGGCACGACGGGGTATGCGGACCCTAGGCTCGGAAGAAGCTTCACGCAGCCCAGTAATTCACCCAACGGAAACGGATTCTTCAGGAACCGTTCCCCACCTGCTCCAGAATTGGGGTACTAGCGCAACGAGGGGGATAAGACTTCCCACAACCATCCAGAAAATCCCATGCGTGAACCCTGAGAGCAGGCTAACCTTGCTAGCCATGCAGGTGAGCGGGACCCAAGTAGTCTTAGGCGAAATGGATCCACCAAGTTGCATACAGTGCCAAGGGACAAGGCTTCAGACCAACCAGCAAAAACAAAGGGGCACGGACCCAGCGTGCTCAGCCAAGAGAAACCGAGCGTTCAAGAGTTTGGTTTACCTGGTGTCAGCGTCAGTGAGTTTGGACTGTGGGAGTACCTGATATCCCCTTCACTCTCGACGGATTCCCCACTCCATACATCACCGGGCCCCGGGACACCAAACCCCCTACCCACGGAGGGGTTAAATATCCTGCTGCTTCAACACTGTCACCGGGCTCCCCAACAGCAGTGGTGGTCTCTCACATTACCACGCATCGTGGGTGGTGTCACGAACATTATCCCATTCACCACCCAAAGCAACAACTCCCCCCTTTTTATTTCCGAGGTAGCCGCACAACGCCGCCTCGGATCCGGAGACCCCTCGAGCTACTGTGGATCCGGTTCCGAGCAGCCCGCCAGCTGTCGCGGGGCGGCACACCTTAGGAAAACTTGGCGTCATAAACAGGATGCGAGCACGACCACTAACCTTGCTGATGTGTGCCTTGAGAAGTGAAAATCGCAATCCAAAATTCCGTTTTCTGCGACGTCCGCCATTTTTCCGCTGTTTTCGCGCCAAAAACGCCATCTTCTTGGAAAAGGGAGCGAAGTCGAAGCCCCGCCCTTCGTCTTCAGTCTGAAACAGGAACCGAAAGTTCCCAGAGGGCCACAGGGCACAAAAGAGTGCTGGGAGAAAACCGAGGGGGCGTGCCTGAATGTAGCGAAAGCGGAAAAGAAGCAGGGATGCCAGGACTCTGCCCTACTGTTCCTGGACAACGCAGAGGCCAGATGGCGGAGTGGAACTGGTCACCGGAACGTGCTGTTCCAGGGACTGCGACCTGGATTGAAGAAGAAACCAAGCAGCTGTGCAGGAGAATGCGGATGCAGTTCCTGTTCACACTAAACCACTGGAGGGAAAAGATGAGGAATCTGGCGGTGCGAGCCCGTGAGATTGAAATCCCACGTGAAGAAAGGGTAAGCGGTTACCCAGTCCCTATTGATTACCCTAATCCAGCCATGGCAGCAGAGAAATCCGGTCCGCCCCTATTTGCGGCAACCACTCCACTGTCACCTACCCCATCCTTGGCGGACGCCGAGCTGCCATATTACCATCCCGGCAGCGGAAGCTGCAGTCTATTTTTATGAAGCTCCAGCAGCAGCCCCAAGGTCCATCATCATCCCGGTCATGACAGTGGTCGCCCAGACAACAGCCAGACCAGACCTGGCTGCATCACCGGGCCCGTCCTTAGAGGCGGAGCAGCCAGACCCTGCAAACCCGGCTGCGGAGCAGTCGGGCCCACTACTTCCAGCAGCGGAAATGGAACCCTCGAATCCTCCGGTTCCATTACCGCGCGGCATCACAACGGTTGTCAGGGCCGCCGAAGTTTATCTGTTACCAGTGCCAGAGGCTGAGATACAGCCTAATATCGACCCCCATGCCAAAGAGGTGCACGGGCGATGGCTACTACGATTCCGTATGAAAGCGGTAGCCAGAGAGCGACATCAGAGAAGAGTCGCCGCTCAGGAGTAGAGATGAGCCACCCCCTAGAGTTCAAGTTTGGTTTGGTTCGTCGAACGGAGGCGCCGTTCGACGAATGTTCGATGAACCATTCGAAACCCATTGAAAACAATGGCAGGCAAACAAAAACACATAAAACACATTATGCATGTACATATACAGTTAATAAACATTACCATAACACTTACAGGTCCTCGCGACGCGTTCTGCACTCTATCTCCCACCGCTTTTCCTTCCGATAATCGTTGTGTCCTCACGGTAACCAGCACTGATGATAGGAAGGACCTTCCATGACGTCAAAAAAGCATGTGACCAGTCATATGTCTATTATCTCATTGGCTACAGACTGGTCACATGGCTAGATGTCAGTGCATCTCTCCAGTACGCGGTGATCGTTCCAGAATCTCCGTGTACCGGCGAAATGCTCTGGCACATGATCGGCTTCCCCGTTCCTGCATGTTGGCACTCTTTACAAAGTTAGCCCACATGCAGGGACTAGCTGTCACAGCCGGTAAATAGCGGCATCGGGATTAACGTGATCAGAGATTGCCGTTGCTATAGTAACTGTAGCAGCGGTGATGTCACCGCTTACAGCCTGCAGCCTCTGCTCACTCACTGAGTGATTAGACTGCACGGAGCAGCAGCGTTCTTCCTCCCATTCAGTGCTGTCTGATGTAGCAGAGCTGCATGGGTTGAAGGAGAAAGAAGACAGAAGACCATGGATCGTGGAGGGCTGACAGGGAGTAATAAACATTGAGTCTCTAAGTGTGTCTGTGTATTTATTTCTATTAACGCATTTTTTCTTTGTGTGGTGTATTTTTTGTAATCCTTTATTGGAGATTCTTAATAGCCGGGTCAAACTTGCCTGACATTAAGAATCTCTGGCTTAATACTAGCTAGTAAAACAAAGCTAATATTAACTCATTATTACCCAGCAAGCCACCCTGCTTCAGGGCTGCTGGAAGAGTTGGATGCAGCGCCAGATGATGGCGCTTCTATGAAAGCGTCATTTTCTGGGGCAGCTGCGGACTGCAATTCGCAGCAGAGGGGCCCAGAAAGCTCAGGCCAACCTGTGCTGGGGATTCCAATCCCCAGCTGCCTAGTTGTACCTGGCTGGACACAAAAATGGGGCGAAACCTATGTCGATATTTTTTTTTTTTATTTATTTAATGAAATTCATGAAATAATTTCAAAAAGAGCTTCCCTATTGTTTTAGTTTCCAGCGGGGTACAAATAAGCAGCTGGGGGTTGGGGGCAGCCGTACCTGCCTGCTGTACCTGGCTAGCATACAGAAATATGGTGAAGCCCACGTCATTTTTTTGGGGGGCAAAAAACTCCTGCATACAGTCCTGAATGGAGTATGCTGAGCCTTGTATTTCTGCAGCTGCTGTCTGCTCTCCTGCATACAATAGTGAATGGAGCATGCTGAGCTTTATAGTTCTGCAGCTGCTGTCTGCTCTCCTCCATACAGACAGACAGCAGACAGCAGCTGCAGAACTACAAGGCTTAGCATACTCCATCCAAGACTGTGTGCAGGAGTTTTTTGCCCCCCAAAAAAATTACGTGGGCTTCGCCATGTTTTTGTATGCTAGCCAGGTACAGCAGGCAGCTACGGGCTGCCCCCAACCCCCAGCTGCCTATTTGTACCCGACTAGGAACCAAAAATATAGGAAAGCCTTTTTTTTTAATTATTTCATGAATTTCATGAAATAATTTAAAAAAAAAATGACGTGGGCTTTGGTACAGCCAGGTACAACTAGGCAGCTGGGGATTGGAATCCGCAGCTCAGGGTGCCCAAGCTTTCTGGGCACCCCTGCTGCAAATTGCAGTCCACAGCCGCCCCAGAAAATTGCGCTTTCATAGAAGCGCCATCTTCTGGAGCTGTATCCAACTCTTCCAGCTGCCTTGGTGACGGGTGGCTCACTGGGTAATAATGGGGTTAGGGCTAGCTGTATATTATCAACTGTCCCAAAGCCCGAAATTCATGGTGTCACGCCAATATTAGACATGGCCACCATGAATTTTTAGTACAGATAAAGAAAAACACAACACACATTAAAATATTTTTATTAGAAATAAAACACAACACAATTAGTGACTCCATCTTTATTGAAATAAAGAACCCCCCCCCTCCACAGTAATCCTGGGTCAAGGGTCCCACGCTGTCCAATCTGGATCCAATATCATCTGATCAGTTTGATGGAAGGCAAAGCGATCAGATGATGTGTCAGGTTCAAGGGCCTGAATCACATGACACAGCAGCTGATTGTATACAAGCCATTTATACAGTAAGCTGATGCATCAGTGCAAAAAAAACTACACACATCTGTGCAGACTCCTGTCCGACTGCATCAGCTGATAATTTAGCCGGCCGGGCGGTAAAAAGCCGGCCTCACCGCTAAACTTGTAGTGTCAGCTGATTCCGTCAGTTGACCGCATCAGCTGATCATCGCCAGGTCTGAGAGAGAGAGAAAAGAAGAGAGAAAGAAAAGATAGAGAAAAGAGAGAGAGAAAAGAGAAAGAGAGGAGAGAGAGAGGAGAGAGAGAGTGAGAGAGAGAGAGAGGGGGAAAAAGAGAGAGAGAGAGAAAAAGAGAGGGAGATGAGGGGGGTAGAGAGAGAAAAAGAGAGAGAGAGAAGAGGGAGAGAGAGAGAACGAGAGAGAGAAAGAAAAAGAGAGAGAGAAAGAGGGAGAGAGAGCGAGAGAGAGAAAGAGAGCGAGAGAGAGAAAGGGAGAGAGAAAGAGAGCGAGAGAGGGAGAAAGAGAGAGAAAGAGAGAGAGAGAAAGAGAGAAAGAGAGAGAGATAGAGAGAGAGAAAGAGAGAGAGAGGAGAGAGCAATGCAGCCTCATTCCGTGAACTGCTCCGATTTTAGAGGTGTGTCCTGCGGCTCACAGCTGATGTCCGGCTCCTCCCCTCAGTGCATAATTAAATTAAATTATAATTATAAATAATAATTATAATTTAAAATTAAAAATAAATTAAATTTTTTACCGGGAAGGCCGGGACTTCAACTCTTGAACTAATCTTTGTTAGGCAAGAGCTCTAACCATTGAGCCACTGTCTCTAATGAAAAGCATAGGCAGATTTGGTAATCTTGATGTCTGCATTGCAGAATGAAGTCTGGTGACAGCGCGGCTCCCTTCAGGTGCTACATGGAGAGGACACAGAGCGCTCCCTGGCATCTTCATGTAGCAGAGCTGACAGTGTCGTGTGGATTACTTAATAAAGAGGTAAATGAGGTGTTTTTTGTCTTTTATTCCAAATAAAGGATTTTTCGCTTTGTGTGTTTTCTTTACTTTCACTTACAGTTTAATCAAGGAAGGTATCTCGGGGAGACACCTGCCATGATTAACTCCCTATTACCCTGATTGCCACCGCACCAGGGCAATTCGGGATGAGCTGGGTAGAGTCCCGGGACTGCCGCATTTAATGGATGCGGCAATTCTGGGCGGCTGCCTGCTGATATTGTTAGGGTGGTGGGCTCCCCATAATGTGGCGCTCCCCATCCTGACAATACCAGCCTCCAGCTGTGTGGCTTTATCCTGGCTGGTATCAAGTATGGGGAAACCGCATTTTTTTTTTCAATTCATTTATTTATTTTACTGCACGATATAGACCCACCTGCCGGCGGTTGTGATTGTTTGCAGTGAGACAGCTGTCACTCATCGTGGGGGCGTCTCTGACTGCAACCAATCATGGGCGCCGGTGGACGGGGAAAGCACGGAATAACTGATTGAATAATGAAGCGGCAGCCATTTTCAAAAGAGGAAATGCCGCCGGAGATTTCTGACAGCCGTGCAGCGAGGTGCCCGTGATTGGTGACTAGGAAAGAGAGTGGGATTGTGCTGGGGACGCAGGATGCATGCAGATACGCAACGTGCGCACATACTTACTGTGAAAAGCCACGCTTTTGGTGATCGAACCGTTCTCAAACATAACTTGAACTACCAAACTTTTAGCAAATCGTTCGAGTTTGTCGAATGACTCGAACACCCCCCAAAATCACTCAAACATGAAATTGGCGAACCTCGAACCTCGAACATCGCTCATCTCTACTCAGGAGCTTGTCAGTGAAAGCGCCACCTGGGTGCGGGGCCCATGGTTCAGTAGCCAGAGGCTGCGCTGTGCCCTGGAGAAGCCATCGGCGCAGATTGATCGTGATTGTCTGTTGCAGTAATGCGGCGGCTAAGAATGTTGACATAGCAAAAATGTTATACCATAAAACTGTTAGGTATCTGTGTTTTCCGCTTGTTATTTTCCACAGTTTATGTTTCATATAGAAAATGTTAGAAAATGAGAGAATTAATGAAAAGCTAATTGCATGGAAAAGTAACCTTATTTTCTCCTAGATTGACAGCAGTTGTACTACGGTAAAGGGACTCTTGATGTGGTTTTACAAAGACTTCCGTATTTTTATAGTTAATTAAAAATGGACCACGGTCACAGGACTGGCGTGACCAACACAAAATTGTGTCTTGTAAAAAGACTGCACCTGTTGTGCCTACTAGAGTTGTCTGACACACCCCGGGACCTTAACCCGACCCAAGGACCCATCTAGGTTTCCAGGAGAACCAGGTTGTCTAGGCGGGGAATTACTGGGATCCGGGATGTTGGAACTGGACTGTCGCAGGGAGGGACCGTAATGTGGAAGGTTGGGTCCCCGCTGCCACTAAAACCGGTGGCGTCCCCTGTTGGCAGGCGAACTCACAAAGTCAGTAACGGTTTAAGAAAGTGCCTCCCTAATGTGGGATGAATCTGTTCAATAAATGTTTATGTTAGCCCCTTTTTCTTCCTTAAAAATAAATAAATAAATGCTTGGTGTCCTGTAGCTCGTGGACGAGCTACGTTTAACCAAGGGGGAATGTGACGCCCTAGCCTATGAGGTCATCAAAAAACCGTCATAGATAATTGTTAAGGGATCAAAAACCTGTAAACCGTAGAAAAACCCTTATTAAAACATCATTTTTATTTAATTTGAATTAAAATAGATATCCCAAATTGAAAGACATACACACATATAAATACGAACACATGGAACAAGTGCCACAGTGCAGAATGGGAGTGGTCAACACCCTACCACTTCTCCCTACCTAGCCTGCGGAGGTCGGCACCCTAGATCACGTAATGGCGCCCCCGCTCGGACGTCGGCTCACCCTCCTCTCCCTCCACTAGATTATAAGTGCAGCTAGTCTGGGAGTGTAGGAGTGCTCAAAAAGGAATTTTTCTGCACTGTCTCAAAATGATAATACAAAAATGCAACAATTTAGATGTCAGGGATAAGACCTGTTCTCAGTTGACACATTTGTGAGTATGCCTCTACAGGGAAGGGGTGTAGACACATACAGCGGGCTCTGTCAAAAATGAGGACAACATGTCATGGTTTCAAACATAATTCAGAGGGGTTTTATGCATATATGTTAGCTCTAAAATGTATACTCAATAGCAGCATAAAGGTGAACATATACTTAAAGTGCTATGCATGTATCAGCCTGAAAATAGGAGGGGGGTACCCTTAGGCCCAATAACACTCTGCTTCCACCAGTGTAAGGTTACAACACACTGGTAACCTTCAATGACTCCCCAACCAGAACATGTACAATAGTCCTCAGAGACAACCCCGTAGTGATAACAGCATAAATAGTAAATTCCACATGGATCAAATATTCCAATAACACCCAATCACTGTAGGAAGAAGTGACAAATAGTATAGTCAAGTACTTAGCTTGTTATGCAAACTTGGACCAATCGTCAGATAGCCATATACTTGAGTGAAATCACTGGACGCCTAAATATGTACAGGCTGATACAGGAACCGCTTTTCCAGCTCTGCTCGACGCGTTTCCCCCTGGTATCTAGTCCCACCAGGGTTCCTCAGGAGCTCCCACAATGGGGTATGTGCAGCTGGCCACAGTCTGCCGTACTGCCTCGGTCCTAATCCCCGCGGGTATGTGCAGCTGGCCACAGTCTGCCGTACTGCCTCGGTCCTAATCCCCGCGGGGATTAGGACCGAGGCAGTACGGCAGACTGTGGCCAGCTGCACATACCCCATTGTGGGAGCTCCTGAGGAACCCTGGTGGGACTAGATACCAGGGGGAAACGCGTCGAGCAGAGCTGGAAAAGCGGTTCCTGTATCAGCCTGTACATATTTAGGCGTCCAGTGATTTCACTCAAGTATATGGCTATCTGACGATTGGTCCAAGTTTGCATAACAAGCTAAGTACTTGACTATACTATTTGTCACTTCTTCCTACAGTGATTGGGTGTTATTGGAATATTTGATCCATGTGGAATTTACTATTTATGCTGTTATCACTACGGGGTTGTCTCTGAGGACTATTGTACATGTTCTGGTTGGGGAGTCATTGAAGGTTACCAGTGTGTTGTAACCTTACACTGGTGGAAGCAGAGTGTTATTGGGCCTAAGGGTACCCCCCTCCTATTTTCAGGCTGATACATGCATAGCACTTTAAGTATATGTTCACCTTTATGCTGCTATTGAGTATACATTTTAGAGCTAACATATATGCATAAAACCCCTCTGAATTATGTTTGAAACCATGACATGTTGTCCTCATTTTTGACAGAGCCCGCTGTATGTGTCTACACCCCTTCCCTGTAGAGGCATACTCACAAATGTGTCAACTGAGAACAGGTCTTATCCCTGACATCTAAATTGTTGCATTTTTGTATTATCATTTTGAGACAGTGCAGAAAAATTCCTTTTTGAGCACTCCTACACTCCCAGACTAGCTGCACTTATAATCTAGTGGAGGGAGAGGAGGGTGAGCCGACGTCCGAGCGGGGGCGCCATTACGTGATCTAGGGTGCCGACCTCCGCAGGCTAGGTAGGGAGAAGTGGTAGGGTGTTGACCACTCCCATTCTGCACTGTGGCACTTGTTCCATGTGTTCGTATTTATATGTGTGTATGTCTTTCAATTTGGGATATCTATTTTAATTCAAATTAAATAAAAATGATGTTTTAATAAGGGTTTTTCTACGGTTTACAGACCTATGAGGTCATCATAAGGTTGCCGTGCAACCTGCCCTTCTGCATGGTACCCACTCCTCCTTGGTTATGGGTCCTGTCAATTTGGTGTTGCTACCAACAGGTGTACATAAATCTTGTGGAACACTCTGCACCACACCCACCAACAACCCATTGGGCAGCCTTAGGGGAATAGGGCCACCCAGATGGGGGGATGGAAGAGGGAGGGCAGAGATGTCAGTAGAGAGTAGAGTTGAGCAGTGAGACAGCGGTGACAGGACAGGTCACGCTGTGGAGCTGGGCTCCTGTACCCGTCCCAGGTGCCAGACGTTGGCCTGGCCAGAAGGAGCTGGAATCCCGATTGCAGGTGGTAGTGACAGGGGGTACGGTGCTGCTACAGAGAGCAGGCCGGCTGCCTTGTACTACAACCGGGCAGGGGCCAGGGCACGACATGGTACGCGGACCCTAGGCTGGGAAGAAGCTTCACGGAGCCCAGTAATTCACCCAACGGGAATGGAGTCTTCAGGAATGGTTCCCCACCCGCTCCAGAATTGGGGTATTAGCGCAACGAGGGGGATAGGACTTCCCACAACCGTCCAGAAAATCCCAAGCGTGAACCCTGAGAGCAAGCTCACCTTGCTAGCCACGCAGGTGAGCGGGACCTGAGTAGTCTTAAGTGAAAGGGATCCACCAAGTTACACACAGTGAAAGGGACAAGGCTTCAGACCAACCAGCAACACCAAAGGGGCATCGACCCATCATGGTCAGCCAAGAGAAACAGAGCATTCAAGACTTTGGTTTACCTGGTGTTAGCGTCAGTGACTTTGGACTGTGTGAGTACCCGATATCCCCTTCACTCCCGATGGGTTCCCCATGCCATACATCCCCGGGCCTTGGGACACCAAACCCCCTACCCACAGAGGGCTCCCCAACAGCAGCGGTGGTCTCTCACTTTACCACGTACCGTGGGTGGCGTCACGAACATTATCCCATTCACCACCCAAAGCAACAACCCCCCCTTTTTATTTCTGAGGTAGCTGTGTGACCCCGCCTCGGATCCAGAGACCCCTCGAGCCACTGTGGATCCGGGTCCGAGCAGCCCGTCGGCTGTCACGGGGCGGCACATAAATACGAGGGGGGTGATATACGTGAAGCCAAAATGTTTCCCACTGACTTGATAGCCTCTTGAATGGGCTTCAGTAGGTGACATGCATATCTCAACTGCCAATAGTGGATTAAAAATTATGCAAGCTCCAGTTTGCTAGTTGCATGATATAATCTGTCACTACTTTAATCTGTCACCACTTTATGCTGTTTGTACAGAAGTACCAAGACATGCAGCATTAAATTCCAGTGAATTGTCAAATCAAGCAGTCCTCAGACTATTCATTTCTGCAAAGTCTCTGAATGGCATATTTCGCAACATAAGAATGTATGAAATGACGCAGACTTCACTAAGTTGTACAGCAGCGACTGTACCAGCAGCAGCTACAAAGTATCCCCCCACACTGCCCCTTTCCATACTTTTCCTCCACACTGCCTTTCAGCATAAAGTCCCCCACCCCACGCTATACAATGCCCTCATTCATAATCTCCCCAATTGCCTTCAAATGGTCTATATTGCCCCATAATGTCCTTGATAGATCCATAGTATCGTTTAATGTTCATAATGTCCCCCACAGCTCTATGTCCCAGAAAGCTACATAATGTCCCCAACAGCTCCATTATATCCATATAGCCCGTAATGTCCCCCACTGTACCATCTTTAATAGTAATCTTTATTTTTATATAATGCCAACATATCCTGCAGTGCTTTACATACATCAGCAACACTGTCCCTATCGGGGCTCACAATAAAAATTCCCTATTTGTACGTTTTTGGAGTGTGGGAGGAAACCCACACAAACATAGGAAGAACATACAAACTCCTTGCAGATGTTGTAATTGGTGGAATTTGAACCTAAGAACCCAGAGCTGCAAGACTGAGCCCCTGTCACCAGATTATTCCCTTATAAGCTGCAGCCACCATCAGTGATCCCTTATATACAGCATTCCAGAATTATGTAAATAAGAGCCTAGGCCATCCTGTAGAATGTAAAAAACATCTTTCTTTATACACCCCTAGGGGGCAGTCCAGTTCGATGGGTGTTGCTGGTCTTGATCCGGTACCTTCTCCATCTTGTGCGATTGCCGTCCTCCTTCCCAGCCCAGTGTGCATGACACATCCTGCGTCATTCACACAGACGCCTCCATTGCGATCCTGTTCATGTGCATTTCTCTCTGCCCAGCTGAGGGCAGAGCAAAATATTGTGGTGCACATGCGCGGGCAATCTTTGACCTTTCCTCATGCCTGCCCATTACAGTACTTTGCTCTGCCCTTAGCTGGGCAGATCAAAGTATGCATGCACAGGACCGCAATGTCGGTCTCTGTTTGGATGAGGCAGAATGAATCATGCATACAGGGCTGGGAAGGAGGATGGCGACTGCACAAGAAGGAGGTGCCAGACTGAGAGCAGTGACACCCATTGGACCAGACCGCCACCTTGGTGAGTATTATAAAGGTGTTTTTTTATGTTCTATAGAGCAGCCTGGGCTCTTATATACAGCATTCTGGAATGCTGTATATAAGGGCTTACTGGTGGTGGCCGCAGTTCATAAGGGAAAAACCTGGTGACAGGTTCCCTTTAATGCAACAACAGACCATAGCATTGGTATAGCATGTACATGTATCAAAATTCACTGAATAAACAGATATGCAAAAACAGGTATGCACAGTGTAACACCCAGAAAGCAAAATTAAGTGGAATGCTACTGTATTGTGGTGGAGTGTATGTTTGCACTGTTATATCACCTTTTGACAAGGTAGCTGAAACAAAACACTGTGCTCTTGCCAAACTGATTCAGCGACAAAAACAGATGGACGCAACAATCTTGACGCATCTATAAGGGATAGGCAGGTTACCAGGTTCCACACCCCCCGTACCATATTTACTTAAATAAAGACGATAACCACGACTTTATTGCAGGAATGGCCACAGCTTTATTTTAACTGTATATATGTATACCAAACTCGTGGCTCAAACATGCCACCCATTGTTAAACATAACCTTATACATATATACCCCCCTTATAACCAAAACCACCGATAGATCTATCCGAGAGGGAAAACCATCATTCTTAACCCCCCGGCCGTAACCTCCAACCGGCCCAGAGGACCACCTCGGCCGTGACCCGAGGTGAGGGGTAATAACGTTCCATCGTTAATTACCCCCACCCAGAACCTGCAGGACCTCCGCCCACAAGTTCCCATCCACTCCGAAGCCACTCCCCTTGAGCGACTTCGTACCAACAAACCAACTGTCGGTACTCCCAACCTCTCAGACGGACCTATCACCCCGCCACAGACCGGCCACATGACACCTTACTTGGCCCGGGCCCTCCACACCCCCAGCCCTTGCTACAGACAATCCCTCAATCCCAACATCCACAAATCTAAACCCACGTCCGTGAGATGGACCCCATCTCGCCTTAGGTACTGTTCCGTGGACTCCTCCAGTTCTCTGTGCCGCACCACCAAACCACCATTCCGCGTCACAAACCTGCCAATTGCCCGGTTTAATTTGCTCCGAGCCCTGTTGATACGGTCCACCGACCTACCAAAACGCCACTGCGACCGAGCTACGATATCCGACCACACAATAACAATGCCCGGGAACGCCCTCCACAAATGTAATAGGTCCAGCTTTATGTCCCTTTTTAATTCTCTCGCCGACCTTACTCCCAAATCATTCCCCCCCACATGTAAAATCAACACATCCGGCTCTCGATCCATGCAGCTATAATAAGCCACCTCGGGGCGCACTCTACCCCAGGTCATGCCCCGAATTCCCAGCCACTTTACTCAAGCTTCCGTCACCGCCACTCCAAGCTGCCGACCGTCGCGACGAACATCCGCCCGCAACGCTCCCCAATACACATAGGAGTGCCCGAGGATCCACACAAGGCATGGACCTACAAAATACAAAGACCACGAATAAAAACAGCAACAGAACAAGACGACAATTATCACATACCAGAATCAAAACGCAAACAAGGAATCCCCCACCCTCGAACCATCACCCTACCAAGTGAGGCTTAATGTACAAGCGAAACCTGGAAGACTCCCACCTCCCAATCCGCCGGATACAATCCTCACTCAAACCCCACCTAGCGGCTTCCGTTGCCGCCCCAATCCAGAAGGAGTGAGACCCGTACTCACTTGGCTCCTCCCCCACCCGTGCTAAAGCCATCTTCAGCACCGCATTGAATTGGTAACGCGACAAAGCCAATCCGTCCGCATGCCTAAGGAAAACGCCGGGGTAACCACCGCGCACCCTTAAAAACTTTGAAACTTGTACCACCGGGCACAACTGGTGCCCCGGTAAAGCAAACAACACTACTAAGCGCCCCCGGCCCCTCTGATCCGTCTTTGAAAAACGAAGCCGACATTCCACTCTATCCTCCCCCAGCATACATCCTCCATCAGCAAACCACCCATCGCTTGCTTAGTCGGGCTGACCAATTCACCAATGCGAAAGGCCCCAAAAAACGCCAATACAAAAGCTACCGAAAACAACACCCGCTCATAAGGAGACGAACACAACTCCCCTAAACACCCCACTAAACGAACCAACAATGGCAATGACACTGGCCGCCTCATGTCACACGACTAGGCCCCTTTGCGAAAACCCTTCATTGCCTGCCGCACCAGAAAATCCTTAGTCGCGTCCCGAACCCCTTGCATCTGAAACAAGAAGGCCAACGCCGCCAACTTGCAACCAATCACCGAAATGGACCGACCTGCCGAAAAGTCCCCACTAATTAACATCAGGACCCCCAACACTCGGCCCTTGTAACCCGACTCCATGAAGTCCCCTCTTTCCAACTCTGCCCATTCCTTCCACACCGCCTGATATTGGCACCAAGTAGCCTCAGACACCAATCTCCTAATTCCCTCAAATGCTATACCTATGCCAGGCCCCACAGCCATTCCGGGCAAGGTTCTCCATCCGCGTCCGCTCCCGGCACCAGCGTCCTGAACCTGCAAAACTGAAACCGTGATAGCGCGTCAGCCACCTCGTTTCGAACCCCTGGCACATGCCGAGCCACCACGCAAATGTTTAACTCCAAGCAACGCAACACCAGATGCCTTAAATACCCCACAACCGGCGGGGATTTTGCCAACAGTGCATTGATGGAATGCACCACTGCCATGTTGTCACAATGCATGCAAACCTTTCTTCCGGAAAAAACGGGGCCCCACAACTCCACCGCCACAATAATGGGAAACAATTCCAGCAGCGCCAAATTCCTTATCAAACCTGTTTCCACCCAAAGCCGTGGCCACTTTCCCACACAACAGCGCGTCTGAAAAATTGCTCCAAAACCTGTCGCGCCAGCCGCATCAGTATACAATTCCAGCTGGCTATTGGACAATGCCTCGCTCATCCAAAGGGTCCGACCGTTGTACCGGTCCAAGAACTCCTCCCAAACCAACAAATCCCCCTTCATCACTTTGGTCACTCTGACAAAGTGATTTGGAGCTTTCACCCCCGCGGTTGCGCTTGCCAGTCTCCTATTAAATATCCGCCCCATCGGCATAATGCGACAAGCGAAATTCAATTTCCTGAGCACTGACTGCATATCCCGCAACCGCACCTTCTTGGCCTGAGACAAAAACCGCACTGACGCCTTCAAATCCATAAGCTTCCCCTCCGGCAACCGGCATTCCATCGCCAATGTATCAATTTCGATACCTAAGAAACATAGAACCGTCACCGGCCTTCCGTTTTTTCTTTTGCCAACGGAATACCTAGGCTCCGCACGATCCGCTCTAACGTAAATAACAACAAGGAGCAAACCGAAGAGCCCGCCGGACCAACGCAAAAGAAATCATCCAAATAGTGAATCACTGAATGGACTCCTGCCACATCCTTGACTACCCATTCCACAAAAGTAATGAATGCCTCAAAATAAGCACACGAAATGGAACAGCCCATCGGCAGGCAGCGATCCACATAGTAATCACCATCCCACATACACCCTAAGAGATGAAGGCTCTCTGGATGCACCGGGAGTAAACGAAAAGCTGCTTCTACATCTGCCTTTGCCATCAGGGCCCCCCGCCCCGCAACCCTTACCAACTCCAAGGCCTTATCGAACGATACATAACATACCGCCGACAACTCTGGTGATATCCCATCATTCACCGACAGTCCCGCCGGATAAGATAAATGATGAATGAGCCGAAATTTGTTCGGCTCCTTCTTAGGTACCACCCCAAGGGGGAAAATCCTTAAGTTGGAGAATGGCGGGTCCTGGAATGGGCCCGCCATCCTCCCCAACTCCACCTCCTTTTGCAGCTTTTCCTTCACCACCTCCGGATGCTCTTTCGCGGACCTCAAATTCCCCGGGCGAAACACCGGCACCTCAGATTCAAACGGAATCCGAAAACCCTCCGTAAAACCACGTGCCAACAACTCTGCCGCCCGAACATCTGGGTATCTATTTAAATAGGGAAGCATCGCCTCTACCCTCACTGGTGTCCTCCCTTTTTCCAGACCCCTCCCCCGCCTTTCCCTTTCCTTTCTTGAAGCACCTGGCCAAGGAGTGGGAACCTCCACATCCGGAACACTCATGTTTGAACCGACATGAGGCCCCGAACTTACACTGTCCCTCGTTATATTGCCAACAAGCCCCCTTTTTCTGTCCAGCCGGGGACCCGCCGCTCGCACCCGGGCTCCCGGCACCCCCTCAAAAGGGCTGAGCCGGAGCCGTCATTAACCGCATCCAGAAAGAAATATCCTTGTGACCCCACTGTACACCAGGCCGCAGAGCCTTCCGTTGCCGGAACTGCTCGTCATATCTTAACCAACCTAAACCGCCGTATACTCTATACGCCTCCCCTATCACGTCCATATATCCAAATAGGGCGGAACAATGCTCCGGCTCCTTTTCCCCGATCACACTGGCTAAGATCGCAAAGGCCTGTAGCCAGTTAGTAAACGTCCTCGGTATCAACCTATACCTTCGTTTTTCTTCGTCCTCTTTCTCCTTTTTTGTATCACTGGGCTTCACCTTATCCAAATTAAACTTCTCCAAGGGAAGCAGGGAAAAAATTTCCACATACTCCCCTTTCCATATCTTTTTCCTCACCTCCTTTTTCAAATGGACGCCTAACTGACTTTCAAAACACACATAAATTTCACTCCGCGCCCTATCATCCAACCGCACAACCTCATCCTCCTTTTCTTTTTCCTTTTCCGCCTCCTTACTCGCACCCACGTCAGCCGCCCCACCGGCCGCCTGTCCCGCACCTACCGCCGAGGTAGGGTCCCGCGCCGCAACCTCGCGCACTGGTGCCTCTGTCTGCACCACCTCCGAGGGGCCCACCCACGCCCCCATCGGAGCCCCAGGCCCAATCCGACTAACCCGTTCTGCCGACAACCCCTGCAACACCCCCAAAAGCTGCCCCCAAAACTCCGGGCCCGGTAAACCAGACTGTCCGACGGCACTCGCCCCTTGCGTAACGCTTCCCGCGGACGAACCCCCGCCCCCGCCCGCACTACCCACAGCATTAAACATTTCTGTCGTCCGCTCACCAGGCTGCCGTTGAACCGACGTCGGCACAGCCGTGCCACGATCTTCCTGCTGCCGCTCCGTTCGACCTGTCTCTGCCATCGACCCTTCTTCTTCTCCGGAGTCCGAATTGCCGCTGCAGGCCACAGGGGGGACCAGTGAGGGGACAGCCCGCACCTGGCGGCCGTCGACCCCCACGGTCACCGCACCCCGCTCCTCCGGGCGTCTCCTTCTGGACCTCAGTCTTTTAGCGCGACGTGGCGCTGTACCGCCATCCATCCCTGACGGTCTCCGGTGTAACTGCTGCGCCGCTGCTGTGTCCTTCCCGCTCAGTGGGCTCCCTCCCTGCCGACTGCAGGAAAGCCGCCCTGCCTCTGACACACGCTGGGAACCCCCCCCAGCACGATCATCGCCGGAGGGGACCGTAATCCGGGACCGCAGCTGGCACGCCGGGCCACCGTACTCCTCCCCCGCTCGTCTCTGTCTGCCGCCGCGCTCGACATCTGCTGCCTGTCCTGAGTCGCTCCCCTGCTGCCTGCAGGGAGTCTCCGCCACTAATTCGGGACGCTGGGCTCCACCCCCGGCCCGCACATCACCGGGGGCTGCCGCTACTCTGGTCCGGGGCCTCGCAGGCCGCGGACCGGAAGTAGGCCTCGCCAAAGCTCCGCCGACCTCCGACCCGCGGGATCTCCGGCGAGGATTCCTCCCGGCGGCCGGCAGCTCCACAGCAGCAGATGCGGGGCTCCCTCGTGCCGGAGGGTCCCCGAAGGGGCTCCTTGATCTCCTGCTCCCCCTCCCGCTGGGGAAGTAGTGCACCGGCAGCCGGGACCGCCGAGCACGTAGGACAGGCCCGGGCGCAGGAGCAGCAGGCATCACTGCTCCAGCACCGCAGACCGCCGCCAGCTGCTCCCGCAGCACATCCACACCCAGGACCTCGGATGCCCCGCGCACCAACTCCATCAAAGCGGCCAGGTCACCCATCGCAGGGGGATGCAGCACGGACGTCCTGGGGCACAAAGTTCATGGCGACGAAAGGGGAGGTTACTAGTGATGAGCGAGCATGCTTGTCACTACTCGGTACTCGCACGAGTATCACTGTACTCGGGCTGCTCGGCGGGGACCGAGTAATCTCGCGATACTCGTGCTTTACTCGTGGTCTTCATTTCTGCATGTTGGCGCTCTTTTGAGAGCCAGCCCTCATGCAGGGATTGGCTGGCAGACCACTGCAATGCCACAGCCCTGTTAGTTGTGGAATTGCAGTGATTGGCCGGCCTGCACAGCGTCACCGAGCCTTTATATAGGCCGGCGCGCTGTGCTCTGCTCACAGCTATTCTGACAGTGAGTGTAGGGAGAGTGTCGCTGATTCAGGGAAAGCTTTGCGGCCCTTTATAGCTTTTTCAGTTGCAGGGCTGCAAACAGTGTGACCAAAAGTCCTTCTCAGGACTATTCTAGTTGTATACAGGCAGGCAGGGTATAGCCAGGTCGGCGTACAGTAGCAGAGTCCTTCTCAGGACTATTGTTGCTATATACAGGCAGGGTATAGCCAGGTCTGAATACAGGCTAGTGACCAAAAGAGTCCTTGTCAGGACTATTGTAGCAGTATACAGGCAGGCAGGCAGGCAGGGTAGTGGTGACCGTATACCAGCCTTCATATCTGGGGCTGGTGTACACAGTGTAAAACAGTCCAGATAGTGTCTGACTTGTCTGTACTGTAATTGTCGCTCCCCAAAAAAACCTGTTAGGTTATTATTGCGTCCGTGCTTGGTTTTTAAAACCGCACGTGTGTGCCTGTTGGTGGCAGCGTACAGGTGCACTGGTGTGCGTTTACCAAACTATTATATAACGCACAAGTGTAGTGTATAATACACGTCAGTCAGCAGTGGCTGATAGTGTCAGAGTTCTTAATTTTTGCTCCTAAAACCTGTGTTAGGTTATTATTGCGTCCGTGCTTGGTTTTTAAAACCGCACGTGTGTGCCTGTTGGTGGCAGCGTACAGGTGCACTGGTGTGCGTTTACCAAACTATTATATAACGCACAAGTGTAGTGTATAATACACGTCAGTCAGCAGTGGCTGATAGTGTCAGAGTTCTTAATTTTTGCTCCTAAAACCTGTGTTAGGTTATTATTGCGTCCGTGCTTGGTTTTTAAAACCGCACGTGTGTGCCTGTTGGTGGCAGCGTACAGGTGCACTGGTGTGCGTTTACCAAACTATTATATAACGCACAAGTGTAGTGTATAATACACGTCAGTCAGCAGTGGCTGATAGTGTCAGAGTTCTTAATTTTTGCTCCTAAAACCTGTGTTAGGTTATTATTGCGTCCGTGCTTGGTTTTTAAAACCGCACGTGTGTGCCTGTTGGTGGCAGCGTACAGGTGCACTGGTGTGCGTTTACCAAACTATTATATAACGCACAAGTGTAGTGTATAATACACGTCAGTCAGCAGTGGCTGATAGTGTCAGAGTTCTTAATTTTTGCTCCTAAAACCTGTGTTAGGTTATTATTGCGTCCGTGCTTGGTTTTTAAAACCGCACGTGTGTGCCTGTTGGTGGCAGCGTACAGGTGCACTGGTGTGCGTTTACCAAACTATTATATAACGCACAAGTGTAGTGTATAATACACGTCAGTCAGCAGTGGCTGATAGTGTCAGAGTTCTTAATTTTTGCTCCTAAAACCTGTGTTAGGTTATTATTGCGTCCGTGCTTGGTTTTTAAAACCGCACGTGTGTGCCTGTTGGTGGCAGCGTACAGGTGCACTGGTGTGCGTTTACCAAACTATTATATAACGCACAAGTGTAGTGTATAATACACGTCAGTCAGCAGTGGCTGATAGTGTCAGAGTTCTTAATTTTTGCTCCTAAAACCTGTGTTAGGTTATTATTGCGTCCGTGCTTGGTTTTTAAAACCGCACGTGTGTGCCTGTTGGTGGCAGCGTACAGGTGCACTGGTGTGCGTTTACCAAACTATTATATAACGCACAAGTGTAGTGTATAATACACGTCAGTCAGCAGTGGCTGATAGTGTCAGAGTTCTTAATTTTTGCTCCTAAAACCTGTGTTAGGTTATTATTGCGTCCGTGCTTGCATTTAAAAACCGCACGTGTGTGCCTGTCGGTGGCAGCGTACAGGTGCACTTGTGTGCAATTTCCAGAAACTTTGATATAACGCACAAGTAGTGAATATACACGTCAGCAGTGCACAGCATTGCAAAATGCGCAAGGGCATTGGCAAGGAACAAGGAAGTGGACGTGATGGTGGTGCAGGCAGAGGCCGAGGTCGTGGGCAAGCTCTAATTTCGCCACAACAAAGGGCCACATCTAGTCGCTCGCACGTCCTGTCCCAAATTCTTGGGGACCGCAGCAGTACACCGCTCTTGAACCAAGACCAGTGTCAACAGGTTGTTAGTTGGATAGCGGATAATGCTTCCAGTCAGATTGGCACCACCACAAACACTCTGTCTTCCACACGGTCAAGTGTCAGTAGCCGTGATACTGCACCGCACATTTCTGAACCTGATCCTCCTTCCTACCACCAGGCTGAGTACACGTCCTCCTCGGACATTAATGATCCCACACTTGGACACTCGGAAGAGCTGTTCACGTTTCCATTCACACATTCTGGCCTCTCGCCAGCTCATATTGAAGTGGGTCATGAGGAGATCGTCTGTACAGATGGCCAAATATTTGAGCAGCCACGTTCTCACGAAGTTGGCAACGTGTCTCAACAAGTGGTGGACGATGATGAGACACAATTGTCAGCAAGTCAGGAGGAGGAGCAGGGTGCGGAAGAGGAAGACGACGTGGTGGATGATCCAGTAACTGACCCAACCTGGCAGGAGGATATGCAGAGCGAGGACAGCAGTGCACAGGGGGAGGGAGGCGTAGCATCACAACAGGCAGTAAGAAGCAGGGTGGTGGCCCCAGGCAGAAGTCAGGCAACCGTTCCCCGGAACAACACGACGACACAAGGTGCCTGTACAAATGTTAGGTCTTCACGAGTCTGGCAGTTTTTTAAGTTGGATCCAGATGATTCAAAAAAGGCCATTTGCAACACCTGCCGTGCCAGCATCAGCAGGGGTACCAAAACTAGCAGCCTGACCACCACCAGCATGATCAGGCACATGTCAGCCAAGCACCCGACTTTGTGGGAAGTACAACAGAGTCGAGGAGCAGTGCTTGCTGATGTCACTGCTACGTCTTCGCTGGTTGTGCATGCGAGCCAATCCTCTGTCCATGCTGCCTGCGAACAAGCCTCCTCCACTCCTGCACCTGCAGTTGCCTACGCAGAAAGAACACCATCATCAAGCACGTCCTTGTCCCAGCGCAGCGTTCAGTTATCCATTCAGCAAACCTTTGAACGCAGGCGCAAATACACTGCCAACACCCCACATGCCACAGTTCTAAATGCTAACATTTCGCGACTGCTTGCGCTGGAAATGTTGCCTTTTAGGCTGGTGGAGACAGAAGCATTCCGTGACCTGATGGCGGCAGCTGTCCCACGTTACTCGGTCCCCAGCCGCCACTATTTCTCCCGGTGTGCCGTCCCCGCGTTGCATAACCACGTGTCACAAAACATCACACGTGCCCTGAACAACGCTGTTTCACCCAAGGTCCACCTAACCACAGACACGTGGACAAGTGCTTGTGGGCAAGGCCGCTACATCTCGTTGACGGCACACTGGGTTAATATTGTGGAAGCTGGGACCCAGTCTGAGCGAGGGACGCAACACGTCCTTCCCACACCAAGGTTTGCAGGCCCTACCTCAGTCAGTGTTTCACCCACACTCTACAGCTCCGGAATGTCATGCTCTTCAGCCTCCTCCTCCTCCTGCGCATCCTCATCCACTGTGCCCTCCACACCAGTCACAAGCTGGAAGCACTGCAGCACTGCCTCGGCGAAGCGGCAACAGGCTGTGCTGAAGCTAATCTGCATAGGTGACAAACCCCACAATGCAGAAGAGCTGTGGACAGCTCTGAAACAGCAGGCAGATCACTGGCTCACACCTCTGAACCTAAAGCCAGGAAAGGTCGTTTGTGACAATGGCCGGAACCTGGTGGCGGCTTTGAGTCGAGGCCAGCTGACACATGTTCCATGCGTGGCCCATGTGCTCAACCTCGTGGTTCAGCGGTTTATAAAGTCATACCCAGAGCTGTCTGATCTGCTGGTAAAAGTTCGCCGCCTGTCTGCACATTTTCGAAAGTCACCTACTGCTTCAGCCGGCCTTGCCGGCTTTCAGCGCCGTTTGCATCTTCCGGCTCACAGACTGGTGTGTGATGTCCCCACGCGTTGGAATTCAACTCTGCACATGTTGGTCAGGATATGTGAGCAGAAGAGGGCAGTTGTTGAGTACCTGCATCACCTAAGCCGTCGGGAAATGGGTCAAACTCCACACATAACACCTGAGGAGTGGAGATGGATGTCAGACCTATGTACCATCCTCCAAAACTTTGAGGACTCCACCAAGATGGTGAGTGGTGATGACGCCATTATTAGCGTCACCATACCGCTACTCTGCCTTCTAAAACGGTCCCTGCTGAAAAACAAACATGATGCATTGCAGGCGGAGCGCGATGAGTTGCAGCAAGAAACAGTAGTGGGTGTGGGTGATAACACACAGCCCAGCCTCGTCTCATCACAACGTGCAGTGGAGGACTATGACGAGGAGGAGGATGAAGACATGGAGCAACTCTCCGGCCAAATTGAGGATATGACATGCACACCAGTCATATCCTCGATTCAGCGTGGCTGGCCAGAGGACAGGGTAGATGAGGAGGAGGAGGAGGAGGAGGAGGAGGAGGACAGCATGTTCAGTCATCTTGTTGGTCAGGCTACTGAAGTCCTGGCTGTTAAGAGTCTGGCGCACATGGCTGACTTTATGGTAAGCTGCCTGTCTCGTGACCCTCGCGTTAAGAACATCTTGGCCGACAATCATTACTGGTTGGTAACACTGTTAGACCCACGCTACAAGGAGAACTTTTTGTCTCTTATTCCCGTGGAGGAGAGGTCAACCAAAATGCAGCAGTTTCGGAAGGCCATACTCACGGAAGTAGGCAAAGCATTCCCCTCACAAAACGCTAGCGGCATAGGTCAGGAATCAGTGGACAACCGAGGCGTACAGCCGAGAGAGGCACAAGTCCAATCCGCCAGAGGTAGGGGAACAGTCTTTAAGATGTGGGACAGTTTTCTCAGCCCCTCACGTACCACAGCCCCTGAGGTGCGGGGTAGTGCCACAAGAAATCCTAAGTTTGCCCAGATGCTGAAGGAGTACCTTGCAGATCGAACAACTGTACTCCGACATTCCTCTGTGCCTTACAATTATTGGGTATCCAAGCTGGACACGTGGCATGAATTGGCTCTCTACGCCTTGGAAGTCCTGGCCTGCCCTGCTGCTAGCGTTTTGTCAGAGCGTGTTTTTAGTGCCGCAGGTGGAATCATTACAGATAAACGCACCCGCCTGTCAACTGAAAATGCTGACAGGCTGACTCTGATAAAGATGAACAAGGGTTGGATTGGGCCAGACTTCACCACACCACCAGCAAATGAGAGCGGAGTTTAAAGTTTGCCATGTACCTCCACTCACCCATGGGTACACTTCTCGACTTTGGATAATCGCTGGACTGCTCCTCCTTCTCCTCATGCGCCATCATGATGACCGTTACAATAGTTAGGTCTTTGTTTCAGGTATACCCCCAGTGGTAAATTTTTTCGCCCATTCTTTGCAGAATGGACATTACAACGACAGGAGACCCGCTCCTTTGCAATGGGAACAATGTTTTGAGGCCCTCATGCACGTCTCTACCCAGGGACAACGTGGAGCCTCCCAATTTTTGGCTGCCCTGCCTAAGGGCTATACTGAAATACACCCACTTCCTTACAATGGGCACTTCAGGTTTACAGGCCATCATGCACGTCTCTATCCAGGGACAATGTGGAGCCTCCCAATTTTTGGCTGCCCTGGCAAAGGGCTATACTGAAATAGACCCACTTCCTTAAAATGGACACTTAATGTTTTGAGGCCATCATGCACGTCTCTACCCAGGGACAATGTGGAGCCTCCCAATTTTTGGCTGCCCTGGCAAAGGGCTATACTGAAATAGACCCACTTCCTTACAATGGGCACTTCAGGTTTACAGGCCATCATGCACGTCTCTATCCAGGGACAATGTGGAGCCTCCCAATTTTTGGCTGCCCTGGCAAAGGGCTATACTGAAATAGACCCACTTCCTTAAAATGGACACTTAATGTTTTGAGGCCATCATGCACGTCTCTACCCAGGGACAACGTGGAGCCTCCCAATTTTTGGCTGCCCTGGCAAAGGGCTATACTGAAATACACCCACTTCCTTACAATGGGCACTTCAGGTTTACAGGCCATCATGCACGTCTCTATCCAGGGACAATGTGGAGCCTCCCAATTTTTGGCTGCCCTGGCAAAGGGCTATACTAAAATAGACCCACTTCCTTACAATGGGCACTTCAGGTTTACAGGCCATCATGCACGTCTCTATCCAGGGACAATGTGGAGCCTCCCAATTTTTGGCTGCCCTGGCAAAGGGCTATACTGAAATAGACCCACTTCCTTACAATGGGCACTTCAGGTTTACAGGCCATCATGCACGTCTCTATCCAGGGACAATGTGGAGCCTCCCAATTTTTGGCTGCCCTGGCAAAGGGCTATACTGAAATAGACCCACTTCCTTACAATGGGCACTTCAGGTTTACAGGCCATCATGCACGTCTCTATCCAGGGACAATGTGGAGCCTCCCAATTTTTGGCTGCCCTGGCAAAGGGCTATACTGAAATAGACCCACTTCCTTAAAATGGACACTTAATGTTTTGAGGCCATCATGCACGTCTCTACCCAGGGACAATGTGGAGCCTCCCAATTTTTGGCTGCCCTGGCAAAGGGCTATACTGAAATACACCCACTTCCTTACAATGGGCACTTCAGGTTTACAGGCCATCATGCACGTCTCTATCCAGGGACAATGTGGAGCCTCCCAATTTTTGGCTGCCCTGGCAAAGGGCTATACTAAAATAGACCCACTTCCTTACAATGGGCACTTCAGGTTTACAGGCCATCATGCACGTCTCTATCCAGGGACAATGTGGAGCCTCCCAATTTTTGGCTGCCCTGGCAAAGGGCTATACTAAAATAGACCCACTTCCTTACAATGGGCACTTCAGGTTTACAGGCCATCATGCACGTCTCTATCCAGGGACAATGTGGAGCCTCCCAATTTTTGGCTGCCCTGGCAAAGGGCTATACTGAAATAGACCCACTTCCTTACAATGGGCACTTCAGGTTTACAGGCCATCATGCACGTCTCTATCCAGGGACAATGTGGAGCCTCCCAATTTTTGGCTGCCCTGGCAAAGGGCTATACTAAAATAGACCCACTTCCTTACAATGGGCACTTCAGGTTTACAGGCCATCATGCATGTCTCTATCCAGGGACATTGGTGAACCTCACAATTTTGGACTGCCCTGGCAAAGGAAAATACTACAAAGACTCACTTCCTCAAAATGGGCACATTAGACTCAAGAGGCCTTCATGTACGTCTCTTCTCAGGGACATCGGAGTGCCACACAATGTTTTCACGTAAAATCTTTCATGTATTAATCTCAAAAAGTAACATACACCAGCTCTATCTCACTATTGGGTATGTGCCCTTAACATTTCTGCCATGAAAAATCATTTTGGGGTCATTTTGGAAGGTTTTCTGGTGAGTCCGTAAAAATGGCGTAAAACGCGGACAAAATTGTTCACAGCTGTGACTTTTGAGTGATAAATGCTTCAAGGGGTCTTCCCCATGCTGTTGCCATGTCATTTGAGCACTCTTCTGAGACTTTTGTGCCATTTTTAGGGTTTCTCCATGCTGCCGGGAGGTCATTTCACAAAAATACTCGGGTCTCCCATAGGATAACATTGGGCTCGTTGCTCGGGCCGAGTACACGAGTATCTTGGGAGGCTCGGCCCGAGCTTCGAGCACCCGAGCTTTTTAGTACTCGCTCATCACTAGAGGTTACACATTTTACACCCCCTTTATACCTCATACTACACCCCCACCCCTTCCTTGCTCTCCACCAATTCCCCCTCCAGTACCATCCACCAATCCTATGCCCTCATCTACCCCCCCCATCCTAACCAAAACCTTTAACTCCTTACTACCCTGCACCCTCCCGATCGTCATGGGCCTGTTCACCCCTATGGGGCTCACTGCCCTCCTTTGTGAGGCTGAAAATGAATATGATGCTAAAATTTCATGATTGCCTCTAATTTTCAAAATCCAGAGTAGGTTGTAATCTCTTATGACACCTTTCATGAAGGCTTATAGAAAAATGTTGTCTTTATTATTTAATCATCATTATAATAACAATAGTAATAATATTCACTTTTATAACACCATTAATTCGACAGCTCTTTTTTAACAAATGGTGCTGTTTGCATCAAGAATTTGTTGACATTTTATTGAATCTATTCTTCCCTCTACACGTGAAATGTTCCCTGTGCCATTGGCTGCAACAACACCCCAAAGCAAGATTGATCCACCCACATGCTTAATGATTGGCGAGATATTCTTTTCCTGAAATTCTGTGCCCTTTGTTCTACTCACACACCTTTGATTATTGTGGCTGAAAAGTTCTATTTTAAGCTCATCGGTCCACAGGACAGGACAGGATGAATAAGTGTCAAATTGGACTAGTAATACAGGTATGGAAACAATGTACACTATTTTTTTTTCTAATTTTTGCAGTTTTTCAAATATTATCCTCCATCTTAATCAAAAGGTTGTAATCAAAACTACTACGTTGGTAGCTAGGTAAATGCCCCAAAAGGCAAACTGCAGCAACAAGTGGTAGTATTGTTGGGGCATGTATGGTTAAAATAGTATAAAGAAGATAACATTTGTAGTTTTTTTTTATTTAAATTTATTTCTGTTCCCTGGACCTTGACATAAAAGCCATAACCAAAAATACTTTGTTGGTAGGCAAGTACCGTACATACCCAGAAAACAAAAAGTGCAAACCAACTATAGTATTATTGTTTTTTTTTTAACAAGATTCAACCCCTTCTTTGCCAGAAAGGACAAAACTAGACATACTAGGTAGCTTTACATTCCAAAAGACAACTCCTGCAACAGGGCACTACTTTATATTAGTGTACGAGTCTACGGCATGAATGGGTATAAGACTGGACTAGTAATGCAAGTGTGCAAAACAAAAAAGAGGGAAAAAGTTGGATTTAAATGTCTGTAATCTTGGAAATTTACTTTTGTTCTTTCACAAAGCGGAGAGCTCAAGAAATGCAAAAAAGTTCTCACTTTCCACTTGTCATCGTCTCCATCCAGCAGGCACACGTCCTCTGGTTGCTTCTAGTTTTTGCTTTAGTAGAAAAAATAGGGCAGATGGCTTTAAACTGCCATACTGTTTTGTAGTACTTGCAGAATAAAAAAGTATAATTCACAGGCAGCAGGAGATGTACTACTTGCTTATATAACAGTATTATCAATTCACACTCCTTTATTTCATTCGCCCTTTCAATTAAATATATGTACCATTACCACTCCCATTTTCTAATTTCTGAGCAATAGTTGTACACTACACTCTGTCTGGAGTAGTTCAATCTTTTAGCTATTTCTCTCTATATCTATGTGTCGTGGACGGGGAAGTACGCCGCTGCTGCTCGGTGGCTCGAGCGGTGGGCCGGATACGGGGACTCGCGCGGCGCTCCTCGCCCATGAGTGAAAAGGGTGGTTGGTTTGGGGGATTTAGTCTGTGACGCCACCCACGGGTTGTGGTGAAGATAGGCACCACCGCTACTGGTGTCGGGGATCCCGGGAGCGATGGTGGGGAGCAGCCAGGATGTTGTTTTCCCCCTCCGTGGGTAGGGGTCGGTGGTCCCGGTGGTGTGACGGGGAGGCAGGGTTGGTGAGGTGCAGAGTTGAAGGGACAGCGCGGCGCGGTGCTGGACGGCACTTAGTAAGAGATGCACAAAGTCCTCGGTAAACCAAACGGCTGGATGGACGTGTCTCGCAGCCGGCTGCAGTGTCTCTCCCCGGACAGGTGATGGCAGCTGTCTTTCCCTGCACCTTTGTGTACTTGTTTGACTACGATGGATCCCCAACGGTAGTCCGCTCCCCGGTGTATGGATGCCGGAGGAGCCCGTTTGCCCGCAGGCGCTGGCCCTTGGGTCTCTAGCCTTAGGCGGTAGCTGTATACCCTCACGGTGTCGGCGGTTGCCTTCTAACGGGTCTTTGGCTGTTAGGAAACCCCTGGGGTTCCTGTCACACTCGGATTTGACTGTTGACGGCGACTCCAAGCCTAGCCGGGGTCCGATGGCCCTGCCTGTGTGTGCTGGCTCCCCAGTCGGTACCGGCGGGCCAACGCCCAACCCCGGTCCTACGATTCCACGTTGATTCACCTCTCCTGCAGACGGCCACCACCGTCTGCCAACCTTGCTGTTAGTGCCTGGGCCACAAACCCAGACACTCTCCACTTGACTCCTCTGACTTTCACCTCCAGGACTAAACTGTCTCTTTTTCCCGCCTCCAGGCCTGTGAACTCCTCGGTGGGTGGGGCCAACCGCTTGGCTCCGCCCTGCCTGGTGTGGACATCAGACCCTGGAGGGAGGCAGCAAGGATTTTATGTTTGGCTAATGTTGCTGTCTAGTGGGGGTGGGGGTGTTTGTGTGTTACCTGTGACGACCTGGCTAGTCCAGGGCGCCACATTCCCCCTTGGTGAAATGCAGACCGTCCGCGGGCTGCCCGTCCATCACCGGTTTTATTTTTCAAAAACTGTAAAATATAAATAACATGTAAACATATAAAACATAAGCATTTTTGTCAGGTCACTTGAACGTTGCACATATAAAAACATTTTTAATAATGACGGACGGATGGATGTCTTCCGCTATCCCACCCAAGCAACCTAGCCCTGATGCTGCCCCTAAGAAGTGGGCAGCACCCCTTGACCCCAGTCAAGGTTCCGGCTTCCCGGGCTTCCCGAGCGGGAACGGGTACGGTTACTCGCACCCGGCTTTCACTTCAGGGGACCCCACATCCAGGGGGACCCCTGACCCCTGGAGGATGGCCACCGGTCCTGGAGGTGGCCGGGCCCCAGCCTGCTCTGCTGCGGGCCCTTCCTCAAATCTGCCTCTCCTGCAACGGTTTCCATCCCACAAAACTATTTACAAGCCCACCAGTTCGTGGGTGGCCTGCCAGTTCTCGGCCATGTCCATGAGCAGTTTCTCATGTGGGTGATAAAAACACACAGAGTCCCTCCAGGGACAACTTACCGGCAACGGCCGGGATAATCACACAGATAATCAGATGAAGCTTTCAGTTGATTTTGATTCATTTTCATTCGCTCACATATTTACACAATTGATATACAACACCCCTAGATAGTAGTTTCCCTGTACCTAATTGGAGGTTGACCTAGGTTGGGGCGTGTGGACCTCCTGGGCACAAGGCTATCAGTGGAGGGCAAGGGGTCAGAGGAGACAGTCAGTTCCTCTTCTCGTCTATTGTGTGGGGCCGGCGGAGACTCAGGGGGACTGGGTACAGGTGCAGCCCTGGGCACTGGTTCACTGGCGGTTACTTCCGTCTCCTTTTCCTCCATGGGTTGTGGGAACATTATTACCGGAAAAATCACCGCGCCGTTCTGTGTAGGCCAGTCCGCTGGGAAATCACCCATCACTGTATGGATTACCTCTTTTTCTTTCTCCCCGGTTGGTCTGGGGGCCGGGACTTCCGCTGCCACCTTCAATGGAGATGGGCACCTCTTCAGGTGGTCCCTGGAAACTGTGGCCGAAGGCTTCCCCTGATCACGACTAATCTGGTAGGCCTTCTCATTCTCCCATTCAGTGGGTTGTATGACATACGGGGTCTTTTCCCACTGGTCATCAAGCTTATGGGTTCTTCTTTTTCATTTTAGTACTATATCCCCAGGTTTAAAGGGACCAGCTGGAGCCCACTTGTTGAAGTACTGTTCTTGCTGTTCCCGGCTCCGACACAGGTTCCTCTCTACGTACTCCTGGACCTGTGGGTACTGCGCTCTCCACCGAGTATCCCATCCAGCAGTCGAAGGAAGGGCCTCTGGAGCTTCCAAGCCCATCTCTAGGTCCACCGGCAACCAGCCCAGCCGAGCTCTCATCAAATATGCTGGTGTACATTTGTTAGAGCTAGAGGGGATGTTATTGTACATATCGACCAGGTCAGGCAGCCTTTCTTGCCACAGGTTCCGCTCTTCTAACGGTAGCGTCTTAAGGAGACCGAGGACCAGATGGTTCATCTTTTCACACATGTTATTAGTCTGGGCATGGTAAGGCGTGGTCCGAATCTTCTTGCAGCCGTATAACTGGCAGAATTCTTGAAACACCTCCGCTTCAAAAGTCGGACCCCGAACGGTAAAAACTCTTTCCGGGTACCCGTGCGGACGTAAAAAGTAGGCCTGGAATGCTCTAGCGGCAGTATGGCCGGTCAGGTCCTTGAATGGGACAACCACCATGAATCTCGAATAGTGGTCCACGATGGTCAGGGCGTAGGTGTACCCACTTTGGCTAGGGGTGAGTTTGACGTGGTCCAGGGTGACCAACTCCAGTGGCTGATGGGTGATGATTGGGCGTAAAGGGGCCTTTTGGCTGACCTCGTCCCTTCTTCTCAATGCACATGGACCACACTCTCGGCACCAGGCCTCCACAGACTCTCACATACCACTCCAATAGAACCGCTCTCTCAACAGCATCTCCAGCTTCTTCCACCCAAAGTGCCCGGCACCGTCATGGTAAGCCCGTAGACTGGTGGGCACGCTTGCCTGAGGGACCACCATCTGACGAACCTTCTCATGGGTCTTCGGGTTGATCAGTTCCCGATACAGTTTCCCCTGGTCCAGATGCAGCCGGGCTCGTTCTTTCCTCAGCCATTGGGCCTCGGGAGAAGCAGCAGGGTCCATTCTAGTGGAACCTTGTTCAATCATGGTCTTGACCACTTGGACGGCAGGCGCTTGGTCTTGAGCTTCTTGCCATTACTGACTGGGTAGCGGGTCTAGATTCGCCTGTTGCTGCTAGACATGCAACTTCTCGACTGGTGGCCGGTGAAATGCGGGCAGCTCGATTTCTTCGAGATCATCGCCTTCCAGCCCCTCGTCCAATAGGTGGGGCATCTGGGATAGCGCATCCGCGTTGGTGTTCTTGCGGCCGGCTCGGTACTTGATCGTGAAGTCATAATTAGACAGCCTGGCCACCCACAGCTGCTCCAACGCGCCCAGCTTGGCCATGTCTAGATGGGTTAGCGGATTATTGTCCGTATAGGTGGTGAACTTAGCTGCTGCTAGGTAATGGCGGAATCGCTCGGTAATGGCCCACACCAGGGCTAGGAACTCAAGCTTGAAGGAGCTGTAATTCTTAGGGTTCCTCTCCGTGGGTCGGAGTTTTCTGCTGGCGTAGGCGATCACTTTTTCCCTTCCATTCTGAACCTGGGACAGGACGGCTCCCAAGCCTACATTACTGGCATCGGTGTAGAGGATGAATGGGAGATTATAGTCGGGGTACGCCAGGATTTCTTCCCCGGTCAATGCCGTCTTCAGCTGGCGGAAGGACTCTTCATGCTTCTCTTCCCACGCCAACGGGGTTCCAGAGGGCCTGCCACCCTTGGTCTGTCCCACGAGGAGGTCTTGCATGGGGGCGGCCATCTCGTGTACCCCTTAATGAAGCGGCGATAGTAGCCCACCAGACCCAGGAACTGTCTCACCTCTCTCACCGTGGTCGGCCTCGGCCAGTCCTGAATGGCAGTGATCTTTTCAGGATCTGGGGCGACGCCTTCGGCGCCCACCACATGTCCGAGGTACTGCATCCTGGGTTTCAGTAGGTGGCACTTAGAGGGCTTCAATTTCATCCCGTATTTGGCTAGGGACGCGAACACTTCAGCCAGATGTTCCAGATGGGCCTCATACGTCTGGGAATACACGATCACATCGTCCAGGTACAGCAGGACCATTTCGAAATTGAGATGTCCAAGGCAGCACTCTATGAGCCGTTGGAAGGTTCCAGGGGCATTGCACAGCCCGAACGGCATGCTGTTAAACTCGCAGAGTCCCATGGGAGTGGCGAATGCAGTCTTCTCATGGTCCTCTGGCGCGACCGATACCTGCCAGTACCCGCTAGTAAGGTCAAGGGTAGAGAAGAAGTTAGCAGTTCTTAGTGCAGCTAGGGACTCTTTGATATGGGGGAGAGGATAGGCATCTTTATGCGTGATCTGGTTGATCTTCCGGTAATCTACACACATTCTCATGGTGCCATCCTTCTTCTTTACCAGCACCAGTGGGGCTGCCCAGGGACTACATCTATCCCGAATGACCCCTGTCTCCTTCATGTTCCTCAACATATCTTTGGCGCATTGATAGTGTGCTGGCGTAATGGGTCTATACCTCTCTTTGATGGGTGGGTGTAGGCCTGTAGGGATATGGTGTTGAATCCCCTTAATCCTCCCGAAGTCTAATGGGTGCTTGCTGAAAACCTGTTCATACTCTTGCACTACCCTGTATACCCCCTCTTTATGATGCATGGGTGTGGTTTCAGTACCTACGTGTAGTTCCTGGCACCACCCTGCTAGCTGTTCAGGGGGTGCATGGCTACTGGCAGGGGGTTCTGGGGTAGAAGGGGCGGCTTCGTGAATGGTGTGAGGGTCTAAGGTGAGCAACTTGGCAAGGGTAGCGTAACGGGGGAGCCTGACTTCCTCCTCCCCACAATTCAGCACTCTTACAGGCACTCTCCCCTTTTTAACGTCAACCACCCCTCTGGCCGCCATCACCGTGGGCCAGTGTTCAGAAGGCGTGGGTTCCTCCATCGCCGGGTAGTCACGCCCCTGGGGGCCTACTGCTGCCCTGAACCAAATCATCATCTCACTTCGGGGTGGCACTACTAAGGGGGCCACATCCATCACCCTCACTCCACCAATCTCTCCGCCAGTTGAGTTCACTTGCTGCCAATACAAAAGGGCCCAGATCTTACGCTGCCCAGCCCTCTGTCGGCCTCCTCGTGCTGTGGCGGCCACCTGCTGCAACAGATTCAGCACCTCACTCATACAATGCTCCATCACATTGGTCCCTAAGATTACTTTCGGGGTATGATCACTGGGTTCATTCATTACCACAATCATCCCTTGATCCTTTAACTCTGCACGTCCCACAGTCAGGGTCACTTGCTTGTATCCCACCTGGGTTAGCGGGAGTCCATTGGCTGCGACAAGGGTGAGGCTATCATCAGTGGGGGCACGTTCGTCAGTGCCCCAATACTGCTGGTAAAGTGTATATGGTATAGTGGTTATCTGTGATCCTGTATCCAAGAGGGCCATGAGGGGGACGCCGTCCACTGCCAGGGGGATGATGGGGCGAGCTCCGACATACCGGTCTCGCCAATCGGGGGGGCCGTTGGTGTCTACTCCTGAGGATTGGCCCTTGGCCCCAGGGGTTGCTCGTTTAACGGGCACCGCCTAGAGTAGTGGCCAGGCTTGCTGCACCTGTAACAAATAGGAGGCCCATACCGTGAATCATTGGTCCTTCTCCGCTGCATCCAGGGGATGTCCTCTGGGCTGTCGGCGAGCTGGATCCCTCCTGGAGGCTTGACTCTCGTCGGAAGCTAGAGTGCGGCGAGGATCTTAGCTAGGTCTCCATCCATGCGGCGGACCTGGGCCGCTAGTTCCTCCATCATCCCGATGGGCGCTACAGGGGCCGGTAGAGCCGGGGGTGGAGGTGCCACCGTGATAGGAGCGGTCTCAGCCGGCCATGAAGCCGCCTCAGGAGCATCTGGCGTTGGGGCCTGCAGGGCCTTGATGGCCCGCTCTTTCAGCACGGCAAAGTCCAGATTGGGGTGTTCTAGGGCCCACAGCCGCATCTGCTTGCGTTCTTCCGCGGACCCCAGCCCTTGCAGGAATTGTTCTACTAGCATCTTATTGCTGTCCGCATCATTAATAGTGTCCACCCGCTTCAGTGTATGGAGGGCTTTTTGCAGGCGCAGGGCATAGTCTCTTACATTGTCCGCATGCCGTTGTCGGCACTGATAAAACTGCATCCTCAGCTCCGCTTCTGTGCGGGTCTCAAAAGCGATTTGTAGTTTCTCAAAAATGGTAGTCACCGAGGCCCGGTCCGCGTCGGTCCAGGTCTCCGCCTCCTGCTCAGCCGTGCTGGTTAGCTGCCCTAGCACTACCGCTGCCCATTGCCTATCAGCCATAGGTATAGATATACCTATAGATATAAATCGAGGACCGGGCTAATCTTTTTCCGGAACACCTGCAGGGCATCAGGCTTCCCATCGTACTGCGGTAGCCAGGTAGCACCGGGCACATAGGGCAGGGAGAACGGCATCACCTGGGCGACCGCTGGGCCCGCGGCCCCCCCCGCTTCTGCGGCCGGAGCAGGGGCTATCCCGTTTCCAACTACGGGTGCGGCGGCAGCTGCAACCGCCACTCCTCCAACAGCTCCATCGGGCGCAAACATCTTTTTCCTGTCCCCCCTTGGTTCTCTTCAGCACTTCCGCCTGTTGGGGGCGGGGCTTCGGTTTTGCGCCTTCCCTGCTTGGGGAAGATGCTCGAGCAGGAGATTTTCGCGCCAAAGATGGCGGTGCTACAAAATTTTTGGCCGGACGCCGCTGGTGGAGATCACAAGGCGCACTTCTACTGGTAAGTAGATGGGTTCAATCCTGTTCATGACACCAAGTTGTTGCGGGCGGGGAGGTACGCCGCTGCTGCTCGGTGGCTCGAGCGGTGGGCCGGATCCGGGGACTCGAGCGGCGCTCCTCGCCCGTGAGTGAAAAGGGTGGTTGGTTTGGGGGATTTAGTCCGTGACGCCACCCACGGGTTGTGGTGAAGATAGGCACCACCGCTTCTGGTGACGGGATCCCGGGAGCGATGGTGGGGAGCAGCCAGGATGTTGTTTTCCCCCTCCGTGGGTAGAGGTCGATGGTCCCGGTGGTGTGACGGGGAGGCAGGGTTGGTGAGGTGCAGGGTTGCAGGGACAGCGCGGCGCAGTGCCGGACGGCATGGGTGCACTCACTCAGTAAGAGATGCACAAATGCAGATGCAGAGATCCTCGGTAAACCAAATGGTTGGATGGACGGGTTCCACAGCCGGCTGCAGTGTCTCTCCCCGGACAGGTGATGGCGGCTGTCTTTCCCTGCACCTTTGTGTACTTGTTTGACTACGATGGATCCCCAACGGTAGTCCGCTCCCCGGTGTATGGATGCCGGAGGAGCCCATTTGCCGCAGGCGCTGGCCCTTGGGTCTCTAGCCTTAGGCGGTAGCTGTATACCCTCACGGTGTGGGCGGTTGCCTTCTAACGGGTCTTTGGCTGTTAGGAAACTTCTGGGGTTCCTGTCACACTCGGATTTGACTGTTGACGGCGACTCCAAGCCTAGCCGGGGTCCGATGGCCCTGCCTGTGTGTGCTGGCTTCACTTCGCTCCCCGGTCGGTACCGGCGGGCCAACGCCCGACCCCGGTACTATGGTTCTGCGTTGATTCACCTCTCCTGCAGATGGCCACCACTGTCTGCCAACCTTGCTGTTAGTGACTGGGCCACAAATCCAGACACTCTCCACTTGACTCCTCTCACTTTCACCTCCAGGACTAAAATGTCTCTTTTTCCCGCCTCCTGGCCTGTGAACTCCTTGGTGGGTGGGGCCAACCGCTTGGCTCCACCCTGCCTGGTGTGGACATCAGACCCTGGAGGGAGGCAACAAGGATTTTATGTTTGGCTAATGTTGCTGTCTAGTGGGGGTGGGGGTGTTTGTGTGTTACCTGTGACAACCTGGCTAGTCCAGGTCGCCACATATGCTGATCTTTGTGCCCTGAGGTTCTCTTTCTAAACAGTTAAACACCAAAATTACTCTTGCTCTCCATGCCTCAGCTTTATAATTGGCTTTAAAGTGAACCTGTCACGTTCAATATGTACCCAGAACCACGAGCAGCTCTGGGTGCATATTGCTAATCCCTGCCTAACCATCCCTGTATACACTAGCATAGATAAAGAGATCTTTACAAAAAGCATTTCTAAAGATCCTATATGATATGTTAATGAGCCCAGGGTATTCGTTTCTGCCCTTATTCCACCCTCTTAGCATGTTACCATGCCCACAGGGGATGCTATTCAATGTCCATTTCCAGCATCAACAATGGTGACTCGCTCACCTGTATCCGTTGTCACCGCATCAGATGTTGGGCAGTGCGCATGATCAGAAGTCCTGACCCTTCTGGTCATGTACACTAGACTTCTCTGAAGCCAAGATACATACACCCGGCTTCATGACTGTAAGTGTGGGGCATTCTGATCATGTACACTGCCCGGCGTCTGATGCAGTGACAACGGACACAGGCACGTGAGTCACCGCTGATGACACTGGGCAATGGGCATCGAATAGCATTGTAGCACATGCTTGTGGGCGTACTATCATGCTAAGTGGGTGGAATGAGCACAGGAACTACTGCCCTTGTGACTAGTCCCTGCACTCATTAACATATCAAACAAACTTAAAGAGATCTTTAGAAAAAGTATTTCTTATGTTTTCTACTAGATACAGGGACTGTTAGGCAGGGATTAGCAATATGCATGCAGAACTGATCATGGTTCTGGGTGCATATTACACCTGACAGGCTCCCTTTAACAGTCATTGTTGATTGGCTAGTCTATACCATGTGATATGATAACTCGTTAGGCCCTTTGAGCCCTTTGGCTAATGCAATCTTCATTAATGAGTAAAATGTCGCTAATATTTTGGGCTATTTGTGTAAACAAATTCACAAATATCTATATACAATACCAATTATTCCTGCTTTTATTCAAAAATGAAAAACATTCTCTTCAGTAATAACTGGGACATTGATAACATCATTTCTTTTAATGTACAGTACCATAGATAAGTATTACAATGCAATTGGTGGTAGGCATCAAAACATTTTATGACATGTCTCTGTTCTCATTCCTTGTGACACAAGAACAGTTTGCCCTTGTAGAACAAGCAATTTCAATTAACATCATAGAACATGAGTTCTTACCATTATATTTCCCATTCAACTAATTACAACTTCCAGCATCTATTATCTCCTTGATTCTTACAATGTTATGGTTACTATTTGATTGATGCCATTTTCAGGAGTCAATTAATTTAAATTCACTCACTGTATACATTATTGATTTCAGAATGTGTTGCACAAAAACTATCATTACACATGATTGGTCTTTTAAGGGAACAAAGTAGGATAGTTCACGGTCAGGGGTCAGAGTCATTTGTCTTGTGAACAATCAGGTCCGATGTGCTATGTAATCTTTAACCTTGGACCAATGGGCACACATATCAGAGCTATTATTCTTCATGTCACTGTCAATTCTCAAAGCAGAATACCACTAAAAGAACAATTCTTATCTGAGACAACTTATCAATAAACAAGGTGTAAATAGCTTTATAACTATCCATATAGGGAACAGAACAGCAAAAATATCTAATACTCTATCACTGTAATATATATTTTTTTCAAGCATAGGGTGATGTGGCAGGGGGACATTGGATTGATCAAGACTGGCGTTTTTTTACACCAGTTTTGACCTGATGTCTGCTGGTGTAAGATGTACAAAATGTAAGAGCTATTTCCCTATTTATGAACATGGATCATCTTTCAGCTGTCGTTTGGAAAAATATAGGCATAGACTGCAGTACACATCTGCTATCCATGGCGTACCTAGAATTCGATGGGCCCTGGTGCAAAATTTGGACCTGGGCCCCCCTTTTATATTGATCAAATGTATGAATATGTATGTACAGTGTGTCCATACATATCCTGTCCACCGCCATTAACTTGAGAATGGCAGCAGCTATAGACATAGAAGTGGTTCCGTTTTCGAGATAAAAATGCTAACTCTGTTGTTTTCCACCAGGTGGCGCTATAGGTGGTTTCATTGCATAGCACATGGATACTTTACTATACCTAGACATCACTTCCATGCCTATAGCTACCACCGTTCTCAAGTTAATGGCATTGTACAGGATATGGGTGGACACACTGTATACATTTAGCATTCTAAATCCTATAAAGACATACAAGTTGCCCTCACATTATGTAGTAATGTCCCTCACGCTGTTCTAATGTCCCCCTTTCTGGGCTCGTTCCTTGTAAACATGTCCCCCATTCTGGTATACTGCCCCCCATTCTGGTAAATATGTCCCCCATCCTGGCATATATGTCCCTCCATCCTGATATACATGTCTCCATCTTAGTATATATGTTCCACATTCTAGCCCACATCCTGGTGTATATATAATCCCATTCTGGTAAAATGTCACCATTCTAGTATATATGTCCCCTTCCTGGGCCCCTTCAGGTATCTAATGTCCCCCACCTGGGGACCTCCTGGTATCTACTGTCCCTTTCCTAGTATCTTTTGTCCCCCTCCTGGGGTCCTCTTTGTGTATACTGTCCCATTGCAGGGCCCCTCCTGGTATATATTGTCCCTCTCCTGGTATATATGTCACCATCCTGGTAAATATGTCTCCATTCTGTTTAATGCAAAAAACAACAACATTGTATTCACCATCCCTGGCTCCCACATTGCGCAGCATCCTCCCGTGTAGCCAGTGCACAGTGGCCGGTGTCGGTGCTATCACAATGCATTATGTCATTGCCATTGCCCTCAGTCACTGGGACACTGATGAAAGCTGCCAGTTTCTGTTTGTCCGGCAGCATGTATCACAGTACAGGGACCCGACGGGTCTTTGCATTGCGATGCATTTTACTGGATGTACAGCCATGTACGTACATCTATCTGAAGCAGGGGCTAGGGCCGTGGGCCCCCTGCACTCCTGTGCCCGGTCATGGTTGTGATCCCTGTGACAGCGATCGTCCCGCCCTTCCTGCTACAATTTACACCACTTTCTTCAGTGGCTGACACCTCAGTGCAGCCCTAGTTGATCGTTCTACTAACCTTGCTATATTTCAAAATATATTTTATACTAATTATGTCACCTCATAACCAACAATCCTATAAATGGCATGGTAAGTGTACAAATTAAAATTGACTAACAAATGTTTTTGTTTTTTACATTCTTTTACCCTCATAAATTTCAGCCACAGTGCAATTTTAGATACAGTGGAATGTTTGCTTTGGCTATTTATTCTAAGTCATGTGGCAAATCACTTTAATGGTTGATATTGACTTTTATGACTGCATCATTAAACAGGTTGTGCTTGAGATCAAGTAATATTTTTTTCTGAAGAGGATATTTGCATATTTAATTCCCCAGAGGAGCATTGCATGGTCTATAAGTCTCCTTACACTGGCATGTCAGGGATTTCACTCTCTACAAGGAGAAACACCCCCCCTAATAATTTATAGTTAACCCCATTCCTTGCTGACATCTTTTGACATTTTGCTCCTCTGGTAGCCAGGACAAAATTTGCAGTTTTATATCTAACATATAAAGCTAATTGTATGTATGTTTGTATGTCTGTGTGTATGTCCATTAAAGGAATCCACACCGTCGCCTTTTCAGCCACAAAACTTTGCACAGCCACCTCATTTGACTCAAGGAACGTCATAGACTATATTTTGAGGGGAAAATTGAACCCTGCACTTTGCAGTAGTTTGCCAAAAAACCTGCTTACATTAAAGTCAATGGTGCTGCGAATTGATCTGTTATTATAGACTCCTATTATGGACAGAGAAAGAGACACACAGAGAGACCCACACACACACATAAAGAGACCCCCCTCACACACAGAAAGAGACACACATAGAAAGAGATACACATAGAAGAGACACACATATAGAAAGAGACACACATACTGTATAGAAAGAGACTCATACACAGAAAGAGACACAAAGACACACACATAAAGAGACACACACGCATAAAGAGACAGACAGAAAGAGACACATACACAAAAATAGACACACAGACAGAAAGAGACACACACACAGGAAGAGACACACACACACACGGAAAGAGAGACACACACAGAAACTGTTTGGATGTTTGAGGAAATATATTGGCTGTTTTGATAGGATATTTATCAGGTAGCCTATAGCAACCAATCACAGCTCTGCTTCTATTTTGTTAGAGGTCAAGGAGCTCTGATTGGTTGCTATATATGCAACAAAGTACTTGCTTAGTATAGCACAGCTTATGTGTGAGTTAATATGATTTTGGTGGTGACGCTTAGCCAATGCTGTTGTATAGGCTGATGTAAATCCCATGACCTTACCTGTATAGTAATTGTGTGAGGTTTTATGAAGCAATATATTGGCTGTTTTGACAGTTAGCCTGGATATTTATCAGATGGCTTATAGCAACAAATCACAGCTACAGGTCATTAATAAGAGCTCTGATTGGCTGCTATAGCAAATGAAGAGCATTCTTAGAACCAGGGACCCCAGGGATGCTCCCCAATGTGTATTTCACCATCTTTCATATGGGAAAATAGTTTGACGTGTGTGGTCCAAGTGACCCACATGCCAACTATGTCACTAATTGAGTGAGTGTGTGTGATAAGTAGAGACCTTCATTGGGTTCAATATATGTGACATATGAAATACTGCCATCCCCCACCTCTGGTCACTTCCTGTGCTTGCACCTTTTCAAAGGTACAGGTGGCAACGTCTTGTCACATATCCCTTGGCACATGCTTTATATGGCTAGTATAGCTACATTTAACCTCTGCTCCCTTGATGAGAGATTATTGAAATGTGTCGGGATTGTTTTGGATTCTTTCTACCTGTACTGAGTGTGGTAAAGGTGCGGTAAAGGGTCAGGGACTACATGATTTTTGATACTGGGAATCCGGTTACCTTACCTCAGAGCTCTGCATGAGCAATCGTTTGTTGTTTATATGTTGTCTGTGTGTGTGCGTGTGTGTGTGTATGTTTTTAAGATGGCTTTTTAATCAATTAATTAAAAGATAAATCACCTAAAGTGGTCTGGGGTGAAACCGTCCAGAGGAGGCACCAAGCCAGTCTTGTCTCCGGCAATAGTCCTAGACCAGATCATCAAACAATGTTTTCTCTGAAATGCTTGAGGCTTGATCCTTGCTTTCCCTCGTTTGGGCAGTATGAATTGATTGACAGGTTTCTTTTTAAAAACTTTGTGAATTAATTCTGAGGGAAAGATTTTTGCTACAGGGTTTTAGTTATACTAGAAGTGAAGTGCATTTGTTATCCTATTTGCCCAGCTTCCAATATTTACCTAAACTACTCATTTTTAGTATTTGTATTTGTACATCCGCAGTGTGCAGTGTGCTGAGTTGATATTGCATTCAAAATATATTTAATTACTTCTGCTTCAATTCGGTCAGGATTTCTGTGCAATATTAAATGGATTTTTTATTGTATATAGTTTTCTATTGTATAATATTTTCCACAATTGGTGTTACAATTAGAGTTGAGCGCGGTTCTAGGTTCGAGGTTCTCCAGTTCTAGGCTCGAGTGATTTTGGGGGCTGTTCGAGATCGAACTAGAACTCGAGCTTTTTGCAAAAGCTCGATAGTTCTAGATACGTTCGAGAACGGTTCTAGCAGCAAAAAGCAGGGCTTTTTACAGCTACAGTGTGCAGGAGCCATCGCTGGCAGCTTGCCAGAAGCTGGTAACCAAGATAAACATCGGGTATCCAACCAAAGCGCTTTGGTTAGTAACCCGATGTTTATCCTAGTTACGTGCAGGAAGCCCACACTTCCCCGCTCAGCTCGCTCCGCCCCCTCCTGCCCGTGGCATGTACACATACACATACACATACACACACACACACACACACACACACACACACACACACACATGGTCCCGCTCGGCTTACCTGCGGTGATGAAGTCCCGCCATCCCGACCTCAGCGCTGTCACTGTCCTCCATGGCCGCCGCTTGTCACATCACCTTCTCTCGCTTCCGACCCGAGACTGACTAGCGGTGACGTCACGGGCCTCTCGCGATACTTGGTGTGAAGGCGCCGGTCATTGAACTCAGTGACAGGGGCTGTCAGTGTGCTGGAGATCAGCGCAGGTAATGTACCTCGCTGACAGCAGCACTTGTCATGCCCTGCAGTGACCTGGGCTGACTAATTGATGTTAGCTCAGGTCACTGCACTGCTCTCCCAGCCAATGGGGAACATCCTGCTCTTCATTGACTGGGACAGTGTGGATCGTCATGGCAACCCCTTGGATTACACCAGACCTGGATTTGTTTTTCATTCTAATAAATTGGTTAAAGAGGGAATGTTTTGGGGAGTGTTTTTTCAAATAAAAATGTGGTTGTCGTCTATTTTTTTTTATTACTGACTGAGTTGGTGATGTCGGGTATCTGATAGACGCCTGACCTCACCAACCCCAGGGCTTGATGCCAGGTGACATTACACATCTGGTATTAACCCCATATATTACCCCGTTTGCCACCGCACCAGGGCGCGGGATGAGCTGGGGCGAAGCACCAGGATTGGCGCATCTAATGGACGCGCCACTTCTGGGGCGGCTGCGGCCTGCTATTTTTAGGCTGGGGAGAGTCCAATAACCATGGACCTCCCTAGTCTGAGAATATCAGGCCCCAGCTGTCTGCTTTACCTTGGCTGGTGATCCAATTTTGGGGGACCCCTACGTGTTTTTTTTTTAATTATTTATTTAATTTAAAATAACAGCGTGGGGTGCCCTCAGTTTTGGATTACCAGCCAAGGTGAGGTTGCCAGCTGTGGTCTGCAGGCTGCAGCCGTCTGCTTTACCCTAGCTGGCTACAAAACTAGGGGGAACCCTACGTCATTTTTTTTTAAATTTTTTTGGCTAAATACAAAGCTAAGCACCCCTTAGTGCCACATGAAAGGCACCAAAGGGTGCTCCACTTTTTCTCCATTTTTTCTCCACTTTTTCTACATTTTTTCTCCACTTTTTCTACATTTTTTTCTCCACTTTTTCTCCACTTTTTCTCCACTTTTTCTCCACTTTTTCTCCGTTCTTTTTCTATGGTCGGTCTACCCATTAGCTCTGCCATGCATACTGTAGCTCTACACCTACTGCACATGTTACTTTATGATTGACATCTCTTTCGTACCAGAGCTGTCTAAGTCTACTCTGACCCCATATTTGTCATTACTATATTGTCCTTGTACTGTATTATGACATTTGTATCATGTGTTTCATTTCTTGCTGTGTTGCAATTTTTTTGCTGCATCCCAATTGTACCGCTACATTGTTCGAGTTTATGTTATTGTTCTCTCACTCTTATGTGATAATGATTATTGTCATTTTTCATGATTACATGCAGATAAGTCCAATCTGACGAAGGCTCAGGCCGAAACGTCATTTGTAACTTGTTTTGGACAAAAACATATATGCTTATGAAAAAATTTTTTTTCTTAATACGGACCAATAAAGAGTGATTTTGCATTACTATCCGTTGTGACTTACTGACTTAGTCTGGGAGATTTAGAGTGCCGAGGTTACTCACTAATTTTATCTATTATTACCTCTGAGCACCTATATACCAGTGAGCAGAGCTTCCTCTACAGTAGTTCTCCTGATTAGGCATGCCCTTACCTCATGAGCAGGGCATTGCAGCTTTGGTAGCAACCATTACGACATGGACTCTGCTGCTGTGGACCCGAGAAGAGTGAGTGCAGATTTATTGCACCCACACTCCTCACATGAAGGGTCCGCACTCCTAGAAAATGGGGTATACGTTCCCTGAGTGTCTCCCCCCCCATATTCTAGACGGTCCAGAGTCGTCGTGGGACCCCTTTATTTTTTTTCTTACAATAAATTGGTGAAAGAGGAAATGTTTTGGGGACTGTTTTTTCAAATAAATTTCTTTTGTCTTTTTTTTTTTTTTTTTTTGTTAGTACTGACAGTTTATGATGTTGAGTATCTAATAGACGCCATGACATCACAAACTGCTGGGCTTGATCTCAGGTTACTTTACAGCTAGTATCAACCCGATTTATTACCCCGTTTGCCACTGCACCAGGGCACGGGATGAGCTGGGGTGAAGTGCCAGGATTGGCGCATCTAGTGGATGCGCCACGTCTGGGGTGCCTGCGGCCTGCTATTTTTAGGCTGTGAAGGCCCAATAACTATGGACCTTCCCACCCTGAGAATACCAGACCACAGCTGTCCGCTTTACCTTGGCTGGTGATCCAATTTGGGGGGGACCATACTTTTATTGTGTAATTATTAATATTTATAAAATAATTATAAAAAAGAGCCTGAGGGGACCTCCACATTGGATCCCCAACCACGGTAAAGCTGCCAGCTGTGGTTTTCAGGCTACAGCCGTCTGCTTTACCCTAGCTGGCTATCAAAAATGGGGGGACCCAACGTCATTTTTTTTTTAACTATTTTTTAAATAGAAAAAATTAATGGGCTTCCCTGTATTTTGATTGCCAACCAAGGTAACGGCAGGCAGATGGGGGTGGCAACCCATAGCTGTCTGCTTTATCTGCGCTGAGAATCAAAAATACCGCGGAGCGCTACGTCATTTTTTTAAAGATTTATTTTTACAGCACTGTGATGTCCAGCAATCAAAATACAGGGAAGCCCATTTTATTTTTAGTTATTTAAATAAATAATTAAAAAAAATATATATGGGCTCCCGCTGCATTTTTTGTATTGCTAGCTAAGGGTAATCCAAGCAGCTACTGGCTGCTAATCCCCACTGCTTGGTGTTACCTTCACTGGCAATGGAAAATCCAGGGAAGCATTTTTTATTTTTTTTGCCAAAAAAACTACAAAAAAAGGACGTGAGCTTCGCCATATTTTTGTATGCTAGCCAGGTATAGCAGGCAGGTGCTGGAAGAGTTGGATACAGCGCCAGAAGATGGTGCTTCTATGAAAATGCCATTTTCTGAGGTGGCTGCAGACTGCAATTCGCAGCAGTGGGGCCCAGAAAGCTCAGGCCAACCTGTGCTGCGGATTCCAATCCCCAGCTGCCTAGTTGTACCTGGCTGGACACAAAAATGGGGCGAAGCCTACGTCATTTGTTTTCTAATTATTTCATGAAATTCATGAAATAATAAAAAAAGGGCTTCCCTTTATTTTTAGTTCCCAGCCGGGTACAAATAGGCAACTGGGGGTTGGGGGCAGCCGTACCTGCCTGCTGTACCTGGCTAGCATACAAAAATATGGCGAAGCCCACATAATTTTTTCAGGGGGCAAAAAACTTCTGCATACAGTCCTGGATGGAGTATGCTGAGCCTTGTAGTTCTGCAGCTGTTGTCTGTCTGTCTGTATGGAGAAGAGCAGACAGCAGCTGCAGAACTACAAGGCTCAGCATACTCCATCCAGGACTGTATGCAGAATTTTTTTGCCCACCAAAAAAATGACGTGGGCTTCGCCATATTTTTGTATGCTAGCCAGGAACAGCAGGCAGCCACGGGCTGCCTCCAACCCCCAGTTGCCTATTTGTACCCGGCTGGGAACCAAAAATATAGGGAAGCCCGTTTTTTTTTTAATTATTTCATGAAATAATTAAAAAACAAATGACGTGGGCTTCGCCCAATTTTTGTGTCCAGCCGGGTACAACTAGGCAGCTGGGGATTGGAATCCGCAGCACAGATTAGCCCGAGGTTTCTGGGCGCCTCTGCTGCGGATTTCAGTCCGCAGCCGTCCCAGAAAATGGCGCTCTCATAGAAGCGCCATCATCTGGCGCTGTATCCAACTCTTCCAACAGCCCTGGAGCCGGGTGGCTTGTTGGGTAATCATGAGTTAATACTGGCTTTGTTTTACTAGCCAGTATTAAGCCAGAGATTCTTAATGTCAGGCACGTTTGACCCGGCCATTAAGAATCTCCAATAAAGGGTTAAAAAAAACACCACACAGAGAAAAAATACTTTAATAGAAATAAATACACAGACACATTAGAGACTCCATCTTAATTACCCCCTGTCAGCCCTCCACGATCCTGCTCTTCTGTCTTCTTTCTTTCTAGTGTAGTAGTAGTGACGATTGTAGTGAGGATGAGGTTCCCCAGCTCATCACTTGATGAGCTGGGGAACCTCATCCTCACTACAATCCTCACTAGTGTAGTAGTAGTGACGATTGTAGTGAGGAATCGGATGAGGTTCACCAGCTCATCACTTGGGGCTGGGGAACCTCATCCTCACTACAATCCTCACTATAATCGGGAAGCAGCGTGCAGCCTTCACTCCGTGAGTGATCAGTGCTGGCTGTCAGCGGTAACAGCGGTAACGCTGACAGACGCGTTACCATAGCAACGGTGCTCTCGGAGCTGCGGTTAGCGGTGACGTCACCGCTAACTGCGTTGCTATGGCAACGGTGATCTCCGTTAATGACCGGCTGTGTCAGCCGGTCCCTAACGGAACGGGGAGTCGACCGTGTGCTAGAGCATGTCACCGGTACACGGCGATACACATATGTGCACCGTGTACCGGAGAGATGCACTCGCAGGTCCTACATGACGCGTCATAGTCATGTGACCAGTCTGTAGCCAATGAGATAATAGCCAAGTGACTGGTCACATGGCTATTTTGATGTCACGATAGGTCCTGCATCTCTGCTGGCAGTGCCGTCACCGGGAGGATTCAGCGATCATCGGATGGAATAGCGGCAGGAGACAGAGTGCAGAAGGGATCGCGAGGACCGGTAAGTGTTATGGCAATGTTTATTAACTGTTTGTGTACATTTATAATGCATTTTTATGTGTTTGTGATTGCCTCCCATTATAGCCTATTGGTTCGAGTTCGGTTCGTCGAACGTTTGACGAACCGAACTCGAACGGGACCCCCGTTCGGCGAACCGACCTCGAGCCGAACCGCGACCGGTTCGCTCATCTCTAGTTACAATTTAAATCAAAGAGAAGGTGTTAATCCCAGTGATACGCAATGCCTGTAAAATAGTAATAATTAGCTATGCTTCACACAGTCTAAAATACACAATCAAATATATTGATTTTAATTTACTGTATGTATTCATGGCTTAAGATCTCATTTATAAAATGTTAATATAAAAAAAGGATAGAAGAAATATTGTCATACTACAGGGATAACATGATCTATAAAAGTACATATGCTAATATATGGTTTTTAACAATATTTATATTATTTCTATTTTGCATCTTTAGTAAAAATAGCTTTTATAATTATGATGACTAATTTGTATGGCGGCCCCTGATTAAGGTCAGACCAGTGGAACATCAGATGTGTATGGAGACTTTTCAATTTTCCCTTAGCAGATTATAATTGACTAGAAGGTGGCCCGATTCTAACGCATCGGGTATTCTAGAATTTATTGTGTAGTTAATGTATGATTTTTGTTATATATATAGATGTTGTTGTGTGTAATTGCCAAGTGTTTGTGTAGGGGCTGTAAATGTTCTGGGTGTTGTCTGGGTGGGGGTGTGTGAAAGCGGTGTTGTTTGTGGGGAGCGCTGTGTGTGTGTTGTGTTGTTTGTGGAGCGCTGTGTGTCTGCAGTGTTGTCTGTGTGTGGTGCTGTGTGTGTTGCGCGGTTTGTGTGGGTGTGGGTGTGGGGTGCGTGTGTGTGTTTTGGGGGGACGTATGTTTTGTGCAATGTGTGTGTGTTGCGCGGTATGTGCGTATATTTCTGTATGCTGCGGTGTTTGTTTGTTGAGTGTTGTGTGTGTGCGGCGTTGTCTGTTTGTGTAGGTGTCTGTGTATGGCTGTGTTTGTGGTTCCCAATGTGTGTGTGGTGTGTTGTGCGGTGCGCGTGTGGCAGTGTGTGTGTGTGTGTTTTGGGGGGAGGTGTGCACCCCCATCGTGCTCCATCCCCCATGCTGCGCACCCCCCATCGTGCTCCATCCCCAATGCTGCGCACCCCCCCATCGTGCTCCATCCCCCATGCTGCCCACCCCCCATCGTGCTCCATCCCCCATGCTGCACCCCCCCATCGTGCTCCATCCTCCATGCTGCGCACCCCCCATCGTGCTCCATCCCCCATGCTGCGCATCCCCCATCGTGCTCCATCCCCCATGCTGCGCACCCCCCATCGTGCTCCATCCCCCATGCTACGCACCCCTCATCGTGCTCCATCCCCCATGCTGCGCATCCCCCATCGTGCTCCATCCCCCATGCTGCGCACCCCCCATCGTGCTCCATCCCCCATGCTGCACACTCCCCATCATGCTCCATCCCCCATGCTGCACACTCCCCATCGTGTTCCATCCCCCATGCTGCACACTACCCATCGTGTTCCATCCCCCATGCTGCGCACCCCCCATCGTGCTCCATCCCCCATGCTGCGTACCTCCCATCGTGCTCCATCCCCCATGCTGCACACTCCCCATCGTGCTCCATCCCCCATGCTGCGCACTCCCCATCGTGCCCCATCCCCCATGCTGCGCACTCCCAGTGCTCCATCCCCATGCTGTGCAGCCCCCATCGTGCTCCACAGTCACACATCAGACATTATACACGCACACATCTGATCGCATACACTCACACCCCACTTCTGCCTGTGCCCTCCGGTGGGCGGTCCCAGCAGCTGTGCTGCACGCAGTGCTCCTCTGCCTTCTGCCGACACGCACACATCTGATCGCATACACGCACACATCCGATCGCATACACGCACACATCCGATCGCATACACGCACACACCCGATCGCATACACGCACACACCCGATCGCATACACGCACACACACATTGACGATATTGCACATACGCGCTCACACTCACAACATCCGGAGATACCACATGCTTCCGGCAATGTGATCCTCCGGCAGGTCCTGGAAGGTCACTGCACGCACAGTATCGCCGCCGAGAAGCAAGCGATATCACTGGATGTTGTGAGTGTGTGGATGCGATCTGATGTGTGTGTGAGGTGTGTGTGAGAGTGAATGTGATCTGATGTGTGTGTGTGTCTGTTCTTATGTGTGTGTGTGTGTGTGTTCCGCCGCTGCAGGACCTTGATGCGCTCACCTGCTCCCGGTCGGCTTCTGGTGAGTATGATCGGGGGTCTGCTTCTTCTGTCTTCTCTCTTCTGCACATGTGTACCGGGAGCCGGTGTACGCTGGTAACCATGCTACACAATATTACCCGATGTGTACCATGGTTACCAGCGTACCCCGCCCGCCGCACGCACGGGAGCCCACACCAGCGTACGCCGGCAACCCCAGCAATGCGAGGGTATGTGTCGGCTGGGTTGCCGGCGTACGCTGGTGTGGGCTCCCGGGGGTACAGCACTCACCTGGGAGTCGGGGCTCTGTGTCGGTTCGGGGAATGCGTGCGGGGGGCGAGGCCAGAGCGAGCGTGCATTGCGTGAGGGGGCGGGGCGTGGCCGAGTTGCCAATGTGTGCAGGGGGCCGGGGCGTGAGGCCAATCCGTGTGGAGGGCGGAGCCTGGGAGAGCGGCCAATCCGTAAGGGGGGGGGCGAGCCGAGGTGAGGCGAGCAGCCAATGAGGCGCTTGTCGCGGTAACGACAGAATTTTGGAGCAAGACAGACAGACAGAATAAGGCAATTATATATATAGATAAGATATAGAGGGATCAGACAGTCAGAATTTAAACACCCTATCCTTTTCTTCTCAGGGACAAAATGTTTTCTGCTTCTCTCCCAATTGCAATAACATGAATATTCGGATACATTTTTGCTTGCATGGACCTAGTGGTGGCACTAAACGACCAATGATCAGCATTGTATTTTGTGATAAATAGTTGTTTAAAAGCATGTTCACACAGTAAGACCACTCTAACAATGCACACTGAATGATATGTAATAGATCCTTAATAATGAGGGGCGAATAGTGAAGTATTTGTGTTGGATTATTCATCTTGAATATTTCATACTATTCATGTATTTTTCACAAATAACAAATCTAATGCAAGTCACTGGGAAACTCAAATAATTTTCTGGCACACCATGCCACCATGTCGGGTGGTGCTGTAAAAATACTGAAATAGATGGAAAAGTACTGAAATTCAATGGGAGCACTATAGGGAATATGACAGGTCGCTTCTGGGAACAATGTGCCAAATTATTACGCCACTTTAATATGCGGTTCCCTACCTTGCCACTGCATGAGGACAATTGGGATGAGCTGGGTAAAGCGCCACAATTGGCACATTTATTGCATGCTCCAACTGTGAGGCAGCTGCTATTTTTAGGTTGGGGAGGCTCAATAACCATGATCCTTCCTGTTATGGTCGCCGAGGGGTGGTGAGCGTCCAGGAGGGGATCCACTGGAGGCGCAACTGTGACGCCCTGGACTAGCCAGGTAGTCACATACATACCAACACACACACCCCCACCCTAGGCAGTTACATCAGCCAAACCAAAAACCCTTGTTGCCTCCCTCCAGGGCCTGATGTCCATACCAGGTGGGGCGGAGCCAGGCGGTTGGCCCCACCCACCGAGGAGTTCACAGGTCTGGAGGCGGGAAAAGTGGGAGTTCAGTCTTGGAGGTGAAAGTGAGAGGAGTGAGCACTTGAAGTGTCTGGGTTGGAGCCCAGGCACTGACAGCAAGGTTGGCAGACGGTGGTGGCCGTCTGCAGGAGTTGGTGGAACTCCGCAGAGCCGTAAGGACCGGGGTCGGGCATCGGCCCGCCGGTACCGGACCGGGGAACGTAGTGAAGCTAAGCACACAGGCAGGGACATCGGACCCCGACCAGGCTTGGAGCCGCCATCAATAGTCAAATCCAAATGTGACAGGAACCCCAGGGGTTTCTCAACTACTAAAGTCCCGATTGAAGGCAACCGTCCACCCAGAGAGGATATACAGCCACCGCCACAGGCTAGAGATCCAAGGGCCAGCGCCTGCGGGCAAAACGGGCTCCTACGGCACCTATACGCCGGGGAGCGGACTACCGGTGGGCAACCACAGGAGTCAAAAACATTCTCAAAGGTGCAGGGAAAGACAGCCACCATCAGCCGTCCGGGGAGAGCACAACAACAACACTGCAGCCGGCTGTGGGACCCATCCTTCCGGCCGTTTTGGTTTACCTACGACTCTGTCAGTGATTGTCTGAGTGAGTACACGAGTGCCGTCCGGCACCGCGCCACGCTGTCCCTGCAGCCCTGCACCTCACCAACCCTACCTCCCCGTTACACCATCGAGCCCCGGGATCACCAACCCCTGCCCACGGAGGGGACAACATCTCAGCTGCACCCTACCATCTCTCCCGGGATCCCCGTTACCAGCAGCGGTGGTGCCATTATCACCACGACCCGTGGGTGGCATCACGAACAATCTCCCTAACCATACCATCCCCATTTCACTCACGGGTGAGGAGCGCTGCTCGAGTCCCCGGGTCTGGTCCACCACTCAAGCCACCGAGCAGCAGCAGCAGAAGCCCCGGACCTGAGCATGGCAAGTGCGTCCCCTCCGCCCGCGACACAACCAGTAGCAAACTCCTATATAGGGACTGTCTGGCTCAGCCCCAGGGGGTCTAAATGCACGACTGACAGGAACCAGTAGAGGTCGGCTCTTACGGACTGGTTAAGTCTCTTAAAGTCCATGCTGGTGTGCTTGAATGTAACAGCATGAAGATGGTAACTTGGACTTGGCAGCATGGAGATGGTGGTTCAGATGTGGTGGCATGGAGATTGTGGCTCAGATGTGACTGCACAGAGGTAGAATGACTTAGATGTGGCAGCACGGAGATGGTGGTTTAGACGTGGCATCATGAAGGTGGAGACTGAGCTAGCAACACTCTAACTAAAAACAATGTTGCTCAGGTGCCTCCCCTAAGGGGAGGCAGTCTTAAATACCTTTAGGATGATGGCAGACCTCAGGAACAAGTTCCGGGTAATGAGATACTGGCCCTTTAAGAAAGGGGATGTGGCCGCTTGCACACTCTATGGGTACTCAGAGAAGGTCATCTCCATGGCCTGGAAGCAAGAGAAGGCCACAGCAGACCCTGGTGCAGGAGAGAGCGCGTGGAGCCGATGGACAGGTGAGGAAAGCAGCGAGCCCACTGAGGCCTGGGAGAGGAGCCGTGTCTGAGTTCCACGCATGGAACAAGACCAGGTGCTACTCTTCCCAGCCTGAGAATACCAGTCCCCAGTTGTCTTTGAATGAGCTGATTATCACTAATAGGTGGGGGACCGCAAGTCTTTTTTTTTTCACTGCGCCTGCTAATCACAGTAATGACTGTAGCAATTATTATAATCTCCTGTTTAGTGGCTGAAAATCAGGTCCCATACATGTGGGGAGAGGACTCAAAAGTTACGAAGCGAATACCAAAATACTTGACGAGTAATGAATATCCCAAATACCTTAATATTTGTGCAAGTAACGTCTAGTGCCGAAATAGATTGCTCATCACTCTCATTGTAATTGGCAGTGTAAAAGCCGATATACACGCTGCGACATCGCTCAAGCGAACTCGTTGGGGTCACGGAATTTGTGACGCACATCCGGTCGCTTTAGCGATGCCGTTGCGTGTGACACCTTTGAGCGATTTTGCATTGTTGCAAAAACGTGCAAAATCGCTCAACGGTAACATGGGGGTCCATTCTCTAATATCGTTGCTGCAGCAGTAACAAAGTTGTTCCTCGTTCCTGCGGCAGCACAAATCGGTACGTGTGACACCGCAGGAACGAGGAACCTCTCCTTACCTGCCTCCCGCCCGCAATGCAAAAGGAAGAAGGTGGGCGGGATTTTACGTCCCGCTCATCTCCGCCCCTCCGCTTCTATTGGGCGGCGGATCAGTGACGCAGCTGTGACGCTGAATGAACCGCCCCCTTAGAATGGAGGCGGTTCGCCGGTCACAGCGACGTCGCAGGGCAGGTAAGTAGTGTCAGTGGTCCGCGCGATGTTGTGCGCCATGGGCAGCGATTTGCCCATGTTGCACAACCGATGGGGGCGGGTACCCACGCTAGCGATATCGGTAATGATATCGCAGCGTGAAAACCGGCCTTTAGGCTACATGCGCACACTGCATTTTTTTGTCGCGTTTTTTGGTGCAGTTTTGTTGTCAGAACTTTCTGACATTTGACTTCCTAGCAAAGTCTATGAGAAGTCAGATTTGAGATGCGCACATTGCAGTTTATTTGTCAGCGTTTCTTTTTGTCAAAAGTTTGTGACAAAAAATATGCAGCATGTTCACTCTTCTAGCGTTTTTGTCAACATTTGTAGCAAAAATGCAGCAAAAACGCATGCTGCCAATTTGGTTTGTTTTTCATGAGTTTTGGTGCGTTTTTCATGCATTTTTAGTGCATTTTTGGTGCATCTTTGTCACAAAAAATGCATCAAAATGCATCAAAAATGCACCAAAAATGCGCCTACATTACAAGCGTTCTTTTTACATTTCCAGGCTCTCTCTGACAAGGTGCAATTTTAGTTGCAGTTTGTGTGCAGAAAAATCTGCAGCGTGCCCATGTAACTTAAGGCTATGTGCCCACGGGGAAAGTGTCCTGCGGTTATAACTGCAGGACATTCCGCAGGAGCTCCCAGAAAACCGCACCACGACTTTGTCTGGTTCAGTGCTGCGGTTTTATTGTGGAATGTCCTGCGGATATGGTGCGGGCATTGTGCATTGAGGATACAGTATCATGGCTTTGGCACTGCATCCTCAATGCATAACAAGTGCTGAGTGATCGGGGAGTTCATACTTACCTCCATCACGCAGCACTTCACTTTCGGGCATCTGTCAGCGTTTGCACTGTGCAGGAGAAGGTGAGCGGGCCTGAACTAGCTCCGGCTGTCACATGACTGGAGCTCGTGCAGGCCCCGCCCACCTCCTCCTTCCTGCTCCTGGCTCCACCGCACTCCTGTGCACCGGAAGAAAGTGACGGGTGTCTGCTATCAAGGCAGGTAAGTATGGGACCAAGGCAGATTTCCGCAGGTAAATCCGCAGAAGCATCCGCATTGACATGCAGTTATGTGCGGCTGCGGGACATCCGCAACATATTCCACAGCCGCACATTCTGCAGCATGGACATAGACACTCCCCATGTCCCATAGGGTAACATGGGGAGTGTCTGTAATTGCTGAAACCTGTGGGTTTATCTGGAAAATCCAGATAAATCCGCAGGTTTTCCGCAGCAAAATCCGCAGAAGCAAGCTCCCATGGGCACATAGCCTAAGGCTATGTTCGCACATTGCGTAGTGTCCATGCTGAAAAATCTGCAGCGATTTGGCAGCACATGTGTGCTTCAAATCGCTGCAGAAACACTGCGTAATAGATGCAGTGTGTCTGCAGAATAGATGCCGTTTTCATGCGCTCTGGATGCTGCGTCTCCCATAGACAGAGTGGGAGCAGCATCCAAAGCGCACAAAATAAGTGACATGTTACTTTTTTGAGTGTAGCGATTTGGATCAAAATTTTCAGCATGCAAATCGCTGCGCTCTCAAACGCAACGTGCAGATGGATTATGCACAATCTTCATAGATTGTGCGTCCCCGACAGGACTCATGCATTTACGTTGTAGGGCAATATGCAGCGTGAACGCATGAAATTACGCAACATGAGCACATAGCCTGAGTCCTTTAAACTCAAGACAATGTGCGGCTGAGAACAATAATCTTTTGTGCAGGACAAAAGATAATTCCACCCGATGATCAAGCATTTTGTTGGTTCATCTGGTGATTGTTTAGACTTCTTACTAACATTACTCTTGCAGTGTAAATGGACCTTAAGCCAAATCTTAATGTGTAAGGGGGAGTCTACACAGCTGTCGGCTGAATTAGAGTTGACCAGGAGATATCTAAAAACATCTTGAAAATATACTGTAACATTTATTTTCTAAAGTGGATTTACTTCCACTTTGTAGTGACAAATTGAAATTAGATTTATGATCTATTGATTGATTGATCTAGTCATAGATGTATTATAATGAGGGCAATCAGGGCTACTGGGGCACTCATGGCCAGCTTGCCCTCCTTATAATGTTTTGTGTGGCAACACATACTCGCGTCCTTTTGATTCTCCTGGTGTAGATCTGAGGGCAGGGAGCTATCCTGGAACTATACTGCTAGCAATTCAGAATTACTGCCCAGCTCCAGGGGATGACACCATCAGCTGGCACCAACATGTATGCTCAAGAACAAGTGGAGCCCTAAAGGAATGACAGCAAGATGAGTATGTGTTTTTTTAATATATACATATATATATGCGGTGCCCCACGGGGGAGGCGCCAGAAGTTGCAGAGGGGCCAGCTAAGATATGTAGTTCCACTGGCAGCAGATGGTACTGTCACGGTAGCTGAAGTGGGTCGCTGGACCCCTAAATACTTCCCTCGTGTCCAACAACAATTGTTAATAGCGGGAGGTGGTACTTATGGAGATGGTATAGGACCCCGGGGGCGCTCCTATGGAGGTGGTGTCTGAGTGCAGGTGTTGGAGCGCTCCAGACACAAGGGTTAACTGCATTAACACATTACTGAAGGAATCAGGGTACAGTCTCTCTCTTTTAAAGGCAAAGAGGCAGCAGTTAACTGTATAGGGTACATTTAGTATTTTGCCTATGAAAGAAGGCATCTTCTCCTTATGCAACAAGCAAGATTAGGCCTCTCAGGATGGCTGGAGTACAGTTCTCACTTGCTATAGGAGATAATATAATGCACAGTTCAGGTAATGCTTTGCTGATGGAGGGACCTTCACGGTTTGGCTCCCCGTGGTGACATAATAGTGGTATCAAGCTACTCATGGTTTTGCCACTACCATTCCCTATTGCAGGGGGTAGAGCAGACAGAGTTTGTGGCATAGAGGTCGTGTTACATTGGTTTTGGCTGGAAACAAACAAGAAACCAGTATGCAGGAGAGCTCAGGTTCAGCGTTATCTCTCCTGGCTGTTGGAAGCTTCACTCCTTTACAGAGGTGGTTATATGGAGAAAAAGATGTCCCATCAGCATGGACTGTGACAGAGATTTTGGGAGCTTCTTCTCTGTCGCCTGACTAGACCTTAGTGATGTGCCGGTCGTGAACGATCCGACACAAAGATCCGGCTCCCTGCTGTGAACGACAGGAGACGGATCACTAGTGTGAGCCACTAAAATATCTAAACTGCTCTTTTCAACGTCAAAACTCCGCCCACCTGTGGCTAAACTCTGCCTACTCAGTAATCTAATTGGCCCCTTGTAAGTGGGTGGGGTTTAGCCCCGGGTGGGCGGGGCTTTGACGGCGTTACCATAATCTTAAATATGTGTTCACCTGGGGTGAACACATATTTAATAAGGAGCCGAGAACGAGCTGAAAGAGCCATCTCTTTTTGGTGAGTGGAGCTATGGGAACCGGATCACCAAAAAGAGCCAGACTGCCCATCACTACTAGACCAGTTTTATCCAGTTTACTGGATGCATCAGCTCTGAGATGTGAGACTCCTCCCAGCCATTTCCATGGCAGCTTGTTGTGAGGAGGATGAACACCTGACTTTCACATGCATATGTGGCGCCCTGGGCTAGCCAGGTCGTCACAAATAACACACAAACACCCCCACCCCCATTAGACAGGGACACCAGCCAAACACAAAACCCTTGTTGCCTCCCTCCAGTGTCTGATGTCCACACCAGGTGGGGCGGAGCCAAGCGGTTGGCCCCACCCACCGAGGAGTTCACAGGCCTGGAGGCGGGAAAAGTGACAGATAGAGTTTGGAGTTTGAAGTGAGAGGAGTGAGCACTTGGGTGTCTGGGTTTGTGGACAAGGCACTGACAGCAAGGTTGGCAGACAGTGGTGGCCATCTGCAGGAGTGGTGAAGCAACGCGGAACCATAGGACCAGGGTTGGCCCGCCGGTACCGACCGGGGAGCGAAGTGAAGTCAGCACACACAGGCAGGGCCATCGGACCCCGACCAGGCTTGGAGCCGCCGACAATAGTCAAATCCGAATGTGACCGGAACCCCAGGGGTTTCTTAACAGCTAAAGTCCCGATTGAAGGCAACCGCCCACACCGTGAGGGTATACAGCTACCGCCTAAGGCTAGAGACCCAAGGGCCAGCGCCTGCGGGCAAACGGGCTCCTCTGGTACCCATACACCGTGGAGTGGACTACCATTGGGGATCCATAGTAGTCAACTGAGAACATCAAGGTGCAGGTAAAGACAGCCACCATCACCTGTCTGGGGAGAGACACAGCAGCCGGCTGCAGGACCCGTCCATCCAGCTGTTTGGTTTACCGAGGACTTTGTACGTTTTCTTACTGAGTGAGTACACCCGTGCCATTCGGCACCGCACTGCGCTGTCCCTGCAACCCTGCACCTCATCAACCCTGCCTCCCCGTCTCATCACCGGGCCCCGGGACCACCGACCCCTACCCACGGAGGGGGAAAACAACATCCCAGCTGCTCCCTACCATCGCTCCTGGAATCCCCGTCACCAGCAGCGATGGTGCCCATCTTCACCACGACCCGTGGGTGGCATCACGGACTAAATTCCCCAAACCAACCACCCCTTTCACTCACAGGCGAGGAGCGCCGCTCGAGTCCCCGGATCCGGCCCACCGCTCGAGCCACCGAGAAGCAGCAGCCGCAGCGGCGCCGGACCCGAGCGTTAGCGAGAGCGCAGCAGCGGCGGCGTCCTCCCCGCTCACGACAACTTGGCGTCACGAACAGGATTGAACCCCCCTACTTACCTGTAGAAGTGCGCCTTGTGATCTCCGCCGGCAGTGTCCGGCAGAAAATTTTGAAGCGCCGCCATCTTGGTGCGAAAATCTCCCACTCGAGCGTCTTCTCCGAGCAGGGAAGGCGCGAAAGCGAAGACCCGCCCCCAACAAACGGAAGTGCTGAAGAGAACCAAGGGGGGATGGAAAAAAGATGTCTGAGCCCGACGGAGCTGTTGGAGGAGTGGCAGTTGCGGCTCCCGCCGCACCCGTAGTTGGGAACGGGATTGCCCCTGCTTCGGTCACAGGAGCGGGGGGGGCCGCGGGTCCAGCGGTCGCCCAGGTGATGCCATTCACCCTGCCCTATGTGCCCGGTGCTTCCAGTCTACCGCAGTACGATGGGAAGCCTGATGCTCTGCAGGTGTTCCAGAAAAAAATTATCCTGGTCCTCAATTTATATCCCTTTATATTTATAGAAGCGGAGCTGAGGATGCAGTTTTATCAGTGCTGACAATGGCCTGCGGACAATGTAAGAGACTATGCCCTGCGCCTGCAAACGGCCCTCCGTACGCTGAAGTGGGTGGACACTATCAATGATGTGGACAGTAATAAAATGCTAGTAGAGCAATTCCTGCAGGGGCTGGGGTCCGTGGAAGACCGCAAGCAGCTGCGGACCTTGGAACACCCCAATCTGGACTTTTCAGTACTGAAAGAGAGGGCCATCAAGGCCCTGCAGGCCCCAGAGCCAGATGCTCCTGAGGCGGCCCCGTGGCCGGCTGAGACCGCTCCTGTCACGGTGGCGCCCCCACCCCCGGCTCTACCGGCTCCTGCAGCACCCATCGGGATGATGGAGGAACTAGCAGCCCAGGTCCGCCGCATGGATGGAGACCTAGCCAAGATCCTCGCCGCCCTCCAGCTTCCGACGAGAGTCAAGCCCTCAGGAGGGATCCAGCTCACCGACAGCCCAGAAGACGTCCCCTGGATGCAGCGGAGAAGGACCAATGACTCACGGTATGGGCCTCCTATCTGTTACAGGTGCAGCAAGCCTGGCCACTACTCTAGGCGGTGCCTAATAAACGAGCAACCCCTGGGGTCAAAGGCCAATCCTCAGGAGTAGACACCAACAGCCCCCCTGATTGGCGAGACCGGTATGTCGGAGCTCGCCCCATCATCCCCCTGGCAGTGGACGGCGTCCCGCTCATGGCCCTCTTGGACACAGGATCACATCACAGGTAACCACTATACCATATACACTGTACCAGCAGTATTGGGGCACTGATGAACTTGCCCCCTCCGATGATAGCCTGACCCTGATTGCAACCAATGGACTCCCGCTAACCCAGGTGGGCTACAAGCAAGTGACCCTGACTGTGGTACGTGCGGAGTTAAAGAATCAAGGGATGATTGTGGTAATGAATGAACCCAGTGATCACACCCCGAAAGTAATGATCTGGTGTAGGGCAGAAGTAGGCCCCCAGGGGCGCGACTACCCGGCGATGGTGGAACCAACGCCTTCCGAACACTGGCCCACGGTGATGGCGGCCAGAGGGGTGGTTGACGTTAAAAAGGGGAGAGTGCCTGTAAGAGTGCTGAATTGTGGAGAGGAGGAAGTCAGGCTCCCCCGCTATGCTACCCTCGCCAAGTTGCTTCCCTTAGACCCTCACACCATTCACGAACCTGTCCCTCCTACATCGGCATCCCCTGTCACTAACCTTACACCCGCTGCACAGTTAGAGGGGTGGTGCCAGATACTACATGTAGGTACTGAAACCACACCCACGCATCACAAAGAGGGGGTATACAGGGTAGTACAAGATTATGAGCAGGTTTTCAGCAAGCACCCATTAGATTTCGGGAGGATTAAGGGGATTCAACACCATATCCCTACAGGCCTACACCCACCCATCAAAGAGAGGTATAGGCCCATACTGCCAGCACACTATCAATGCGCTAAAGACATGTTGAGGAACATGAAGGAGGCGGGGGTCATTCGGGATAGTTGTAGTCCCTGGGCAGCCCCACTGGTGCTGGTAAAGAAGAAGGGCGGCACCATGAGAATGTGTGTGGATTACCGGAAGATCAACCAGATCACACATAAAGATGCCTATCCTCTCCCCGGTATCGAAGAGTCGCTAGCTGCACTGAGAACTGCTAACTTCTTCTCTACCCTCGACCACACTAGCGGGTACTGGCAGGTGGCGGTCGTGCCAGAGGACCGTGAGAAGACAGCATTCGCCACTCCCATGGGACTCTGTGAGTTTAACAGCATGCCGTTCGGGCTGTGCAATGCCCCTGGAACTTTCCAACAGCTGATGGAGTGCTGCTTGGGACATCTCAACTTCAAAATGGTCCTACTGTACCTGGACGATGTGATCGTGTACTCCCAGACGTACGAGGCCCATCTGGAACATCTGGCTGAAGTGTTCGCGTCCCTAGCCAAATATAGGATGAAATTCAAGCCCTCAAAGTGCCACCTACTGAAACACAGGGTGCAGTACCTCGGACACATGGTGGGCGCGGAAGGCGTCGCCCCAGATCCTAACAAGATCACTGCCATTCAGGACTGGCCGAGGCCGACCACGGTGAGGGAGGTGAGACAGTTCCTGGGCCTGGTGGGCTACTATCGTCGCTTCATTAAGGGGTACACGAAGATGGTCGCACCCATGCAAGACCTCCTCGTGGGATAGACCAAGGGTGGCAGGCCTTCTGGCACCCCATTGGCATGGGAAGAGAAGCACGAAGAGTCCTTTCACCAGCTGAAGACGGCCTTGACCGGGGACGAAATCCTGGCATACCCCGACTATAATCTCCCATTCATCCTCTACACCGATGCCAGTAATGTAGGCTTGGGAGCCGTCTTGTCCCAGGTCCAGAACGGAAGGGAAAAAGGGATCGCCTATGCCAGCAGAAAACTCCGGCCCGTGGAGAGGAACCCTGAGAATTACAGCTCTTTCAAGCTTGAGTTCCTAGCCCTGGTGTGGGCCATCACTGAACGATTCTGCCATTACCTCGCAGCCGCTAAGTTCACCGCCTATACGGACAATAATCCGTTAACCCATCTGGACACGGCCAAGCTGGGCACGTTGGAGCAGCGGTGGGTGGCCAGGCTGTCTAATTATGACTTCACAATCAAGTACCGGGCCGTCCGCAAGAACACCAACGCGGACGCGCTATCCCGGATGCCCCACCTATCGGATGAGGGGCCGGAAGGCGATGATCTCGAAGAAATCGAGCTGCCTGCATTTCACCGGCCACCAGTCAAGCAGTTGCATGTCAAGCAGCAACAGGCAAACCTGGACCCGCTGCCCAGCCAGTAATGGCAAGAAGCCCAAGACCAAGCGCCTGCCATCCAAGTGGTCAAGGCCATGATTGAACAAGGTTCCACTAGACCACGGTATTTTCATACACAACCACAAACACAATGACCTCAAATGTAAAAACTGAAAAGCTCATTCACTTATCCAGTAAATACCGTGTTTTTTGAACTATAAGACACACCAATGCAGTAAAAGAAGTGGTAGACAGTAGTACATTCTTTGTTTCAGTCTCTGAATAAAACTATATAGTGTATATAGCTCTGCAGCTTCACCAGATCTTAAGGGATTGTGCACACAATGGAAATATTTTTGATAAAATACAGTAGCATATTAACTAACAGTCCAAAACAAAGTTTCTACCGTGCACTTTTGTGTCTTTTTTCATCCTCATCTCTCCCTCAGTACTGAATGTGGTATCCTGAGCTTTTCTGCTAAAACTACATTACCAGCTAACTTTACTTTAAAAAATTTAAATGGTACTCCTTCCTTTCCAAACCCTGCCGTGTGCCCAAACAATTGATTTCCACCACATATGAGGTATCAGCGAAGAAATTGCACAATAATTTTATGGCACATGTTTTCCTGAGGAGGAAATCTCCAACCTAGCTTGGGCACCGACACCTCGGAAGGGAGAATTAGCCTTCCCAAAAAGAGGAAAAACTTCCTCAGCACACCGCAACATCTAGCACCACCATCTGATACGGTCCATAGGTAGCATTTCACCAACATGGTGGAAGAGTATGTGCCTACACGTCTCCATGTACTAAGTGATCTACCCCTATTAACTTCTGGGTCTCCAAATTGGACCCTTGTCCTGATCTTGCCCGTTACACTTTGGAGGTGCTGGCCTGCCTTGTGGAAAGTATACTATTGGAACATGTGTTTAGCACTGCAGGCGGCGTGATCACAGACAGGTGCATTTGCCTGTCAAAAGTCAACGTTCTGAAGCTCATATTCATTAAAATGAACCAGCATGGATCCTGCAGGACTTGTCTATAACTTTGACTGACTAAAGAAGTATACCAGCCTCATCCAGCCATTGTTATACTCCACTGCAGTTTGTTTGTTTGATTTGCCACTCTCAATATTTTGGGGCCTCCCCAAGTTAAAAAATAAATAAATAAATTTGGCTACCTCCTTCTCTGCCTCATTCACCTACACATCCACGTCCACCATCACCTTGTTCTCAACCCCCTCCTTCACTGGATCACCATCCCCTGGTTCGTTTTTTTATTCCATTATAATTTAAAGGGGTTCTGTGTGCTTTGTGTGGGAACGCTTTAACCAGGCTCTGTGGTTGCACTCTTAAAATGTTGGCTCTGTGGAGAACTCTGAAAAAAAGTAATGTTGGTTGACTGCTCCTCTTCTGCCTCTTCCACCTTAACCACCACTTCCAGCTCATCCTCAACCTCCTCCTCCACTTGGACCTGGTTCAAGTTTTATTTAATTCCATGTTTATTTAAAGTGGTTCTGTGTGTTCTGTGAGGAACTCTCAACACAGGCTCTGTGGCAGCACTTTTAAAATGCTGGTTCTGTGGGCAACTCTAAAATTATAAACAAAACAAAAAAAAAAAGTCTTACCTCCTTCTCCTCTTCCACCTCTACCACCTCATCCACCTTCTCCTCCAACATTGTATTTTTTGTTTTTGTTTTTATTTACTTTTTTTTCCTAAACCTCCTCCTCCACTTGAACCTCCACCTCCTAGTTCAAGAGTTATTTTCTTCATTTTATTTCTATTTAAAGGGGTTCTGTGTAGAGATGAGCGAACCGGTCCCGGTTCGGCTCGAGGCGGTTCGCCGAACGGGGGGTCTGGCTCGAGTTCGGCTCGTCGAACGTTCGACGAACCGAACTCGAGCCCATAGGAAACAATGGCAGGCAATCACAAACACAGTAAAACACCTAGAAAACACCCTCAAAGGTGTCCAAAAGGTGACAAACAACTCACAACACAACACAAACACATGGGAAAGTGACAAGGACATGTACTCATGCGAAAACAAAACAGCTGGACAAGGAAAAAGAGGAGGACACACAGATATAGGCATGGCACGCCCTTCTAAAGTCATGTAAAACACCGCAAGGTGACTCCAAGCGGAGTCTCCCTTTTTTCCAAAAATTGGGCCCCACACACCCACCCCTTCAGTGGCAGCAGTTGTGCCCCAGTTGTACACTTCACAGCTAGATTTGCATCAAGCACATTCAAAAATACGCCATTCTTATCCGTCCCCAGGATGACACCGGGGTAGGTAGCAAAGTCTTTCCTGATCCCAGCTCTGTTCATCTTGGCTTCTTTTAAAAACACAGCAAGCAAGGGTTACTCCAAGCGGAGTCTCCCTTTTTTCCAAAAATTGGGCCACACAGACACCCACCCCATCAGTGGCAGCACTTGGGCCCTAGTTGCAAACAGGATGTTTTGATTTGCATCAAGCACATTCAAAAATACGCTATTCTTAGCCGTCCCCAGGATGACACTGGGGTAGGTAGCAAAGTCTTTGCTGACCCATGACTTGTTCATCTTGGCTTCTTTTAAAAACAATGTAAGCAAGGGTTACTCCAAGCGGAGTCTCCCCTTTTTTCCAAAAATTGGGCCCCACACACACCCACCCATTCAGTGGCAGCAGTTGTGCCCCAGTTGTACACTTCACAGCTAGATTTGCATCAAGCACATTCAAAAATACGCCATTCTTATCCGTCCCCAGGATGACACCGGGGTAGGTAGCAAAGTCTTTCCTGATCCCAGCTCTGTTCATCTTGGCTTCTTTTAAAAACACAGCAAGCAAGGGTTACTCCAAGCGGAGTCTCCCTTTTTTCCAAAAATTGGGCCACACAGACACCCACCCCATCAGTGGCAGCACTTGGGCCCTAGTTGCAAACAGGATGTTTTGATTTGCATCAAGCACATTCAAAAATACGCTATTCTTAGCCGTCCCCAGGATGACACTGGGGTAGGTAGCAAAGTCTTTGCTGACCCATGACTTGTTCATCTTGGCTTCTTTTAAAAACAATGTAAGCAAGGGTTACTCCAAGCGGAGTCTCCCCTTTTTTCCAAAAATTGGGCCCCACACACACCCACCCATTCAGTGGCAGCAGTTGTGCCCCAGTTGTACACTTCACAGCTAGATTTGCATCAAGCACATTCAAAAATACGCCATTCTTATCCGTCCCCAGGATGACACCGGGGTAGGTAGCAAAGTCTTTCCTGATCCCAGCTCTGTTCATCTTGGCTTCTTTTAAAAACACAGCAAGCAAGGGTTACTCCAAGCGGAGTCTCCCTTTTTTCCAAAAATTGGGCCACACAGACACCCACCCCATCAGTGGCAGCACTTGGGCCCTAGTTGCAAACAGGATGTTTTGATTTGCATCAAGCACATTCAAAAATACGCTATTCTTAGCCGTCCCCAGGATGACACTGGGGTAGGTAGCAAAGTCTTTGCTGACCCATGACTTGTTCATCTTGGCTTCTTTTAAAAACAATGTAAGCAAGGGTTACTCCAAGCGGAGTCTCCCCTTTTTTCCAAAAATTGGGCCCCACACACACCCACCCATTCAGTGGCAGCAGTTGTGCCCCAGTTGTACACTTCACAGCTAGATTTGCATCAAGCACATTCAAAAATACGCCATTCTTATCCGTCCCCAGGATGACACCGGGGTAGGTAGCAAAGTCTTTCCTGATCCCAGCTCTGTTCATCTTGGCTTCTTTTAAAAACACAGCAAGCAAGGGTTACTCCAAGCGGAGTCTCCCTTTTTTCCAAAAATTGGGCCACACAGACACCCACCCCATCAGTGGCAGCACTTGGGCCCTAGTTGCAAACAGGATGTTTTGATTTGCATCAAGCACATTCAAAAATACGCTATTCTTAGCCGTCCCCAGGATGACACTGGGGTAGGTAGCAAAGTCTTTGCTGACCCATGACTTGTTCATCTTGGCTTCTTTTAAAAACAATGTAAGCAAGGGTTACTCCAAGCGGAGTCTCCCCTTTTTTCCAAAAATTGGGCCCCACACACACCCACCCATTCAGTGGCAGCAGTTGTGCCCCAGTTGTACACTTCACAGCTAGATTTGCATCAAGCACATTCAAAAATACGCCATTCTTATCCGTCCCCAGGATGACACCGGGGTAGGTAGCAAAGTCTTTCCTGATCCCAGCTCTGTTCATCTTGGCTTCTTTTAAAAACACAGCAAGCAAGGGTTACTCCAAGCGGAGTCTCCCTTTTTTCCAAAAATTGGGCCACACAGACACCCACCCCATCAGTGGCAGCACTTGGGCCCTAGTTGCAAACAGGATGTTTTGATTTGCATCAAGCACATTCAAAAATACGCTATTCTTAGCCGTCCCCAGGATGACACTGGGGTAGGTAGCAAAGTCTTTGCTGACCCATGACTTGTTCATCTTGGCTTCTTTTAAAAACAATGTAAGCAAGGGTTACTCCAAGCGGAGTCTCCCCTTTTTTCCAAAAATTGGGCCCCACACACACCCACCCATTCAGTGGCAGCAGTTGTGCCCCAGTTGTACACTTCACAGCTAGATTTGCATCAAGCACATTCAAAAATACGCCATTCTTATCCGTCCCCAGGATGACACCGGGGTAGGTAGCAAAGTCTTTCCTGATCCCAGCTCTGTTCATCTTGGCTTCTTTTAAAAACACAGCAAGCAAGGGTTACTCCAAGCGGAGTCTCCCTTTTTTCCAAAAATTGGGCCACACAGACACCCACCCCATCAGTGGCAGCACTTGGGCCCTAGTTGCAAACAGGATGTTTTGATTTGCATCAAGCACATTCAAAAATACGCTATTCTTAGCCGTCCCCAGGATGACACTGGGGTAGGTAGCAAAGTCTTTGCTGACCCATGACTTGTTCATCTTGGCTTCTTTTAAAAACAATGTAAGCAAGGGTTACTCCAAGCGGAGTCTCCCCTTTTTTCCAAAAATTGGGCCCCACACACACCCACCCATTCAGTGGCAGCAGTTGTGCCCCAGTTGTACACTTCACAGCTAGATTTGCATCAAGCACATTCAAAAATACGCCATTCTTATCCGTCCCCAGGATGACACCGGGGTAGGTAGCAAAGTCTTTCCTGATCCCAGCTCTGTTCATCTTGGCTTCTTTTAAAAACACAGCAAGCAAGGGTTACTCCAAGCGGAGTCTCCCTTTTTTCCAAAAATTGGGCCACACAGACACCCACCCCATCAGTGGCAGCACTTGGGCCCTAGTTGCAAACAGGATGTTTTGATTTGCATCAAGCACATTCAAAAATACGCTATTCTTAGCCGTCCCCAGGATGACACTGGGGTAGGTAGCAAAGTCTTTGCTGACCCATGACTTGTTCATCTTGGCTTCTTTTAAAAACAATGTAAGCAAGGGTTACTCCAAGCGGAGTCTCCCCTTTTTTCCAAAAATTGGGCCCCACACACACCCACCCATTCAGTGGCAGCAGTTGTGCCCCAGTTGTACACTTCACAGCTAGATTTGCATCAAGCACATTCAAAAATACGCCATTCTTATCCGTCCCCAGGATGACACCGGGGTAGGTAGCAAAGTCTTTCCTGATCCCAGCTCTGTTCATCTTGGCTTCTTTTAAAAACACAGCAAGCAAGGGTTACTCCAAGCGGAGTCTCCCTTTTTTCCAAAAATTGGGCCACACAGACACCCACCCCATCAGTGGCAGCACTTGGGCCCTAGTTGCAAACAGGATGTTTTGATTTGCATCAAGCACATTCAAAAATACGCTATTCTTAGCCGTCCCCAGGATGACACTGGGGTAGGTAGCAAAGTTTTTGCTGACCCATGACTTGTTCATCTTGGCTTCTTTTAAAAACAATGTAAGCAAGGGTTACTCCAAGCGGAGTCTCCCCTTTTTTCCAAAAATTGGGCCCCACACACACCCACCCATTCAGTGGCAGCAGTTGTGCCCCAGTTGTACACTTCACAGCTAGATTTGCATCAAGCACATTCAAAAATACGCCATTCTTATCCGTCCCCAGGATGACACCGGGGTAGGTAGCAAAGTCTTTCCTGATCCCAGCTCTGTTCATCTTGGCTTCTTTTAAAAACACAGCAAGCAAGGGTTACTCCAAGCGGAGTCTCCCTTTTTTCCAAAAATTGGGCCACACAGACACCCACCCCATCAGTGGCAGCACTTGGGCCCTAGTTGCAAACAGGATGTTTTGATTTGCATCAAGCACATTCAAAAATACGCTATTCTTAGCCGTCCCCAGGATGACACTGGGGTAGGTAGCAAAGTCTTTGCTGACCCATGACTTGTTCATCTTGGCTTCTTTTAAAAACAATGTAAGCAAGGGTTACTCCAAGCGGAGTCTCCCCTTTTTTCCAAAAATTGGGCCCCACACACACCCACCCATTCAGTGGCAGCAGTTGTGCCCCAGTTGTACACTTCACAGCTAGATTTGCATCAAGCACATTCAAAAATACGCCATTCTTATCCGTCCCCAGGATGACACCGGGGTAGGTAGCAAAGTCTTTCCTGATCCCAGCTCTGTTCATCTTGGCTTCTTTTAAAAACACAGCAAGCAAGGGTTACTCCAAGCGGAGTCTCCCTTTTTTCCAAAAATTGGGCCACACAGACACCCACCCCATCAGTGGCAGCACTTGGGCCCTAGTTGCAAACAGGATGTTTTGATTTGCATCAAGCACATTCAAAAATACGCTATTCTTAGCCGTCCCCAGGATGACACTGGGGTAGGTAGCAAAGTCTTTGCTGACCCATGACTTGTTCATCTTGGCTTCTTTTAAAAACAATGTAAGCAAGGGTTACTCCAAGCGGAGTCTCCCCTTTTTTCCAAAAATTGGGCCCCACACACACCCACCCATTCAGTGGCAGCAGTTGTGCCCCAGTTGTACACTTCACAGCTAGATTTGCATCAAGCACATTCAAAAATACGCCATTCTTATCCGTCCCCAGGATGACACCGGGGTAGGTAGCAAAGTCTTTCCTGATCCCAGCTCTGTTCATCTTGGCTTCTTTTAAAAACACAGCAAGCAAGGGTTACTCCAAGCGGAGTCTCCCTTTTTTCCAAAAATTGGGCCACACAGACACCCACCCCATCAGTGGCAGCACTTGGGCCCTAGTTGCAAACAGGATGTTTTGATTTGCATCAAGCACATTCAAAAATACGCTATTCTTAGCCGTCCCCAGGATGACACTGGGGTAGGTAGCAAAGTCTTTGCTGACCCATGACTTGTTCATCTTGGCTTCTTTTAAAAACAATGTAAGCAAGGGTTACTCCAAGCGGAGTCTCCCCTTTTTTCCAAAAATTGGGCCCCACACACACCCACCCATTCAGTGGCAGCAGTTGTGCCCCAGTTGTACACTTCACAGCTAGATTTGCATCAAGCACATTCAAAAATACGCCATTCTTATCCGTCCCCAGGATGACACCGGGGTAGGTAGCAAAGTCTTTCCTGATCCCAGCTCTGTTCATCTTGGCTTCTTTTAAAAACACAGCAAGCAAGGGTTACTCCAAGCGGAGTCTCCCTTTTTTCCAAAAATTGGGCCACACAGACACCCACCCCATCAGTGGCAGCACTTGGGCCCTAGTTGCAAACAGGATGTTTTGATTTGCATCAAGCACATTCAAAAATACGCTATTCTTAGCCGTCCCCAGGATGACACTGGGGTAGGTAGCAAAGTCTTTGCTGACCCATGACTTGTTCATCTTGGCTTCTTTTAAAAACAATGTAAGCAAGGGTTACTCCAAGCGGAGTCTCCCCTTTTTTCCAAAAATTGGGCCCCACACACACCCACCCATTCAGTGGCAGCAGTTGTGCCCCAGTTGTACACTTCACAGCTAGATTTGCATCAAGCACATTCAAAAATACGCCATTCTTATCCGTCCCCAGGATGACACCGGGGTAGGTAGCAAAGTCTTTCCTGATCCCAGCTCTGTTCATCTTGGCTTCTTTTAAAAACACAGCAAGCAAGGGTTACTCCAAGCGGAGTCTCCCTTTTTTCCAAAAATTGGGCCACACAGACACCCACCACATCAGTGGCAGCACTTGGGCCCTAGTTGCAAACAGGATGTTTTGATTTGCATCAAGCACATTCAAAAATACGCTATTCTTAGCCGTCCCCAGGATGACACCGGGGTAGGTAGCAAAGTCTTTCCTGATCCCAGCTCTGTTCATCTTGGCTTCTTTTAAAAACACAGCAAGCAAGGGTTACTCCAAGCGGAGTCTCCCTTTTTTCCAAAAATTGGGCCACACAGACACCCACCCCATCAGTGGCAGCACTTGGGCCCTAGTTGCAAACAGGATGTTTTGATTTGCATCAAGCACATTCAAAAATACGCTATTCTTAGCCGTCCCCAGGATGACACCGGGGTAGGTAGCAAAGTCTTTCCTGATCCCAGCTCTGTTCATCTTGGCTTCTTTTAAAAACACAGCAAGCAAGGGTTACTCCAAGCGGAGTCTCCCTTTTTTCCAAAAATTGGGCCACACAGACACCCACCCCATCAGTGGCAGCACTTGGGCCCTAGTTGCAAACAGGATGTTTTGATTTGCATCAAGCACATTCAAAAATACGCTATTCTTAGCCGTCCCCAGGATGACACCGGGGTAGGTAGCAAAGTCTTTCCTGATCCCAGCTCTGTTCATCTTGGCTTCTTTTAAAAACACAGCAAGCAAGGGTTACTCCAAGCGGAGTCTCCCTTTTTTCCAAAAATTGGGCCACACAGACACCCACCACATCAGTGGCAGCACTTGGGCCCTAGTTGCAAACAGGATGTTTTGATTTGCATCAAGCACATTCAAAAATACGCTATTCTTAGCCGTCCCCAGGATGACACCGGGGTAGGTAGCAAAGTCTTTCCTGATCCCAGCTCTGTTCATCTTGGCTTCTTTTAAAAACACAGCAAGCAAGGGTTACTCCAAGCGGAGTCTCCCTTTTTTCCAAAAATTGGGCCACACAGACACCCACCCCATCAGTGGCAGCACTTGGGCCCTAGTTGCAAACAGGATGTTTTGATTTGCATCAAGCACATTCCAAATCCACAAGCATTTACTCTCCCCAGGATGACACAGGGGTAGTAAATTCCTTCTGGATCCATGACTTGTTCATTTTGATGAACGTCAGTCTGTCCACATTGTCACTGGACAGACGCGTGCGCTTATCTGTCAGCACACACCCAGCAGCACTGAATACACGTTCAGAGACAACGCTGGCAGCTGGACACGACAAAATCTCCAAGGCGTAAGTTGCGAGCTCTGGCCATTTTTGTAGGTTTGAAGCCCAAAAGGAGCAAGGCTCCAGTTGCACAGTCATGGCATCGATGTTCATTTGGAGATACTCCTGTATCATCCTCTCCAGCCGTTGACTATGTGTCAGACTTGTTGTCTCTGGTGGCCTTGCAAAAGAGGGTCTAAAAAAATTATGAAAAGATTCCATAAAATTGCTGTTACCGGCACCAGAAAAGGTCCTACTGGTACGGGTAGACTGTTGAAGATGACGAGACCGTCCCATGTTTGTCAAGTTACAACTGGGAGATTCACTCCCTGCACCTGCACGGTTGTTTGGTGGAAAAGCCGAGCTAAGATCTAGTAACAGCTTCTGCTGATACTCCTGCATACGTGCGTCCCTTTCTATGGCTGGAATTATGTCACAAAATTTGGACTTGTACCGGGGATCTAATAGTGTGGCAATCCAGTAGTCATCATCACTTCTAATTTTGACAATACGACTGTCATGTTGGAGGTAGTGCAACAAAAAGGCACTCATGTGTCTTGCGCAGCCATGCGGACCAAGTCCATGCTGTGTTTGTGGCATAGAGGTGCTACCCGTTCTTTCTTCCTCTGACATCTGACCCCAACCTCTTTCAACTGAAATTTGACCAAGGTCTCCCTCATCCGCTGAGTCTTCCATGTCCATGGACAGTTCGTCCTCCATTTCTTCATGTTCTCCTGCACCTTGCTCAACATTTCGCCTGCTACTATGCGCCCTTGTCGATCCCTGTCCCCCATGGTCCCATGCCTGCTGCGTTGGTGATGATGAACGTCTGGACCTTCGTGATGTTGTTGTCCCTTGCGCATATGAATCCTCCTGTAGTTCCTCCCCTTCATGTTGTCCCACCCCCTGACTCCGAATAGTGTTTAGCGTGTGCTCCAGCATGTAAATGACTGGAATCGTCATGCTGATAATGGCATTGTCAGAGCTAAACATATTCGTCGCCATGTCGAAACTGTGCAGAAGGGTGCATAGGTCCTTGATCTGAGACCACTCCATCAGGGTGATCTGCCCCACCTCTGCATCTCGTTGGCCCAGGCTATACGTCATGACGTATTGCACCAGGGCTCTGCGGTGCTGCCACAGTCGCTGTAACATGTGGAGAGTTGAATTCCAGCGTGTCGCCACATCGCATTTCAGGCGATGAACCGGCAGGCCGAAAGACTTCTGGAGCGATGCAAGTCGCTCTGCTGCGGCGCTTGAACGGCGGAAGTGAGCTGACAGTTTTCGTGCCCTGTTCAGAAGGCCATCTAGGCCGGGATAGTGTGTTAAAAATTGCTGCACGACAAGGTTCAACACGTGAGCCATACAAGGTACGTGTGTCACCTTGCCCAGGCGAAGTGCCGCACCCAGGTTTGCAGCATTGTCGCACACGGCCTTACCAGGCTGCAGTTTGAGTGGAGACAACCATTTATTAAACTCGGACCGCAAAGCTGACCACAACTCCTCAGCTGTGTGACTCTTATTACCAAGACATGTCAAGCTAAAGACCGCCTGATGCCGTTGCGCTCTGCTGCCAGCATAGTAATGAGGGGTGCGTGATTCCTTCTGCGCAGTGAGAACGCTGGTGGCCTGACCAGGCAGGCTTGGGGCGGAGGTGGAGGACCCAGATGAGGTGGAGGATGCAGAAGCAGTGGCGGAACTTGGACAGACAGAGGATTGACACACAAGTCGTGGGGACGGCAAGACTTGTGCAGCAGACCCTTCACCATCTATCACCATAGTTACCCAGTGCCCAGTCAGCGACATGTAACGTCCCTGTCCATGCTTACTGGTCCAAGTATCGGTGGTGAAATGCACCCGTTCACACACAGAGTTTCTCAAGGAAGCGGTGATGTTGTGTGCGACATGCTGGTGTAGCGCGGGCACACCTTTCTTAGAGAAGTAGTGGCGACTAGGCATCTGGTACTGGGGCACAGCGACAGACATAAGGTCTCTAAAATCCTGTGTGTCCACTAGGCGGAAAGGCAGCATTTCGGTAGCCAACAGCTTACAGAGGGATAGAGTCAACCTCTTAGCTTTGTCATGGGTCGGAGGAAGTGGCCTTTTATTTGACCACATCTGAGGGACAGAGATCTGGCTGCTGTGTGTAGACGGTGTGGAGTAGGGTGTCCCTTGAAAAATGCAGGTTTGTGAGGAAAGTGCAGGCGGAGACATGATGTTGCCTTCATCCAACGTTGGTGCTATCGATGTCTGAGAGAGCTGTACACACTCACTTGTTTCCCCTTCCAAACCAACTGACGACCTTACAAGCAAACTGCCTGTTGCGGTTACAGTGGTGGAAGTTTTGCGTGGAAAAACAGGTGTGGCAGCTGTCCCCACAGTCCTAGAAGATGAAGAGCGCGCGGATGCAGTGGAAGGGGCGGGCGGTGGATGGTTCGCTCCACTAGGCCGCATTGCAGCACGGTGAGCTTCCCACTGGGACTTATGATATTTAGTCATGTGACGATTCATGGAAGAAGTTGTCAAACTGCTGAGGTTTTGACCTCTACTAACAGAATCATGACAAATGTTACATATCACATGAGTTGGGCGATCTTTTTCGATGTGAAAAAAGGACCAGGCTAGGCAAGGCTTAGAGGCCATGCGACCTGTTGATCCACCCCGAATAATGCTCATAGGCAGAGTGGTGGCTGAGGATGCAGTTGTAGACGTGCTACCAGTGCTCCGACTCTGTCCAGGAAGGCGCAAGGTAACTTCGTCGTCGGTTGCATCCTCCTCCACCGCCTCTGTTGACCTCCTCGAGTGCCTGACTGGGGGTTGACAGTAGGTGGGATCTAGAACGTCATCATCAATTGTTGTGTTTGCACTCCCCTCCCCCTCAGACCGAGCCTCTTCTTGCCCTGACCGAATATTTAAGTTGTCATCCCAATCGGGTATCTGCGTCTCATCTTCATCAGTATGTTCCTCATTGTCTATAACCACAGGTGTTACAGTTTGTGACAAAGGGTCAACATTATGCTCAGAAACTTGGTCCTCACGGCCTGAATCTGAGTCACAAAGGTTCTGGGCATCACTGCAGACCATTTCCTGTTCTGTACTCACTGTAGCTTGGGAGCAGACCTCTGATTCCCAGGCTATAGTGTGACTGAACAGCTCTGCAGACTCAGCCATCTCAGTTCCACCATACTGTGCAGGGCTGATGGAGACTTCAGAGCTGGGAGAAAGCAAGTTTGATTGGGATGACAACTCAGAGGACTGGTGTTTTTTGGATGCGGTACTTGAAGTGGCAGAGAGGGCACTTGTTGGACCACTTGAGATCCATTCAAGCATTTTCCTTTTTTGCCCATCATCTACCTTTGTTCCTGTTGTTCGTGTCCGTAACAAAGGGAGCACATCGGATTGTCCACGGTAAGTAGTAGACATCTTACTTTTGCTGGTAGATGGTCTATCTTCAGCAGATGATAATGGAGCTTTGCCACCTTCCCCACGGACAAAACCTTTTTTGCCTTTTCCACCACGCCTCTTCCCCTTTCCACCAGCATCTGTCATTTTGCCACTCATGTTGATTGCGACAAGATTGTGGACTGAAAATGTGGTAGTAAAAATTGAGAGGTGGTGAAGATTGCAGTGGTGGTCTAGCTTTATTAACAGCAGAATAATAAAGAATAAATATCCCTGACAATGCAACTTAGTTATAATTAGTTGGAGTGTGCAACGCAGGCAGACGTGCTGCAAATGTCTTTGCACTAGTGGGACTATAGCAAAGTCCAATAGCCACGTATAGGATGCCACTAGGTACACTGAGTGTTTGCTAGTATAATGGCTTGGTTAGAATGAGTTGTAGTGTGCAACGCAGGCAGACGCGCTCTGCAAATGTCTTTGCACTAGTGGGACTATAGCAAAGTCCAATAGCCACGTATAGGATGCCACTAGGTACACTGAGTGTTTGCTAGTATAATGGCTTGGTTAGAATGAGTTGTAGTGTGCAACGCAGGCAGACGCGCTCTGCAAATGTCTTTGCACTAGTGGGACTATAGCAAAGTCCAATAGCCACGTATAGGATGCCACTAGGTACACTGAGTGTTTGCTAGTATAATGGCTTGGTTAGAATGAGTTGTAGTGTGCAACGCAGGCAGACGCGCTCTGCAAATGTCTTTGCACTAGTGGGACTATAGCAAAGTCCAATAGCCACGTATAGGATGCCACTAGGTACACTGAGTGTTTGCTAGTATAATGGCTTGGTTAGAATGAGTTGTAGTGTGCAACGCAGGCAGACGCGCTCTGCAAATGTCTTTGCACTAGTGGGACTATAGCAAAGTCCAATAGCCACGTATAGGATGCCACTAGGTACACTGAGTGTTTGCTAGTATAATGGCTTGGTTAGAATGAGTTGTAGTGTGCAACGCAGGCAGACGCGCTCTGCAAATGTCTTTGCACTAGTGGGACTATAGCAAAGTCCAATAGCCACGTATAGGATGCCACTAGGTACACTGAGTGTTTGCTAGTATAATGGCTTGGTTAGAATGAGTTGTAGTGTGCAACGCAGGCAGACGCGCTCTGCAAATGTCTTTGCACTAGTGGGACTATAGCAAAGTCCAATAGCCACGTATAGGATGCCACTAGGTACACTGAGTGTTTGCTAGTATAATGGCTTGGTTAGAATGAGTTGTAGTGTGCAACGCAGGCAGACGCGCTCTGCAAATGTCTTTGCACTAGTGGGACTATAGCAAAGTCCAATAGCCACGTATAGGATGCCACTAGGTACACTGAGTGTTTGCTAGTATAATGGCTTGGTTAGAATGAGTTGTAGTGTGCAACGCAGGCAGACGCGCTCTGCAAATGTCTTTGCACTAGTGGGACTATAGCAAAGTCCAATAGCCACGTATAGGATGCCACTAGGTACACTGAGTGTTTGCTAGTATAATGGCTTGGTTAGAATGAGTTGTAGTGTGCAACGCAGGCAGACGCGCTCTGCAAATGTCTTTGCACTAGTGGGACTATAGCAAAGTCCAATAGCCACGTATAGGATGCCACTAGGTACACTGAGTGTTTGCTAGTATAATGGCTTGGTTAGAATGAGTTGTAGTGTGCAACGCAGGCAGACGCGCTCTGCAAATGTCTTTGCACTAGTGGGACTATAGCAAAGTCCAATAGCCACGTATAGGATGCCACTAGGTACACTGAGTGTTTGCTAGTATAATGGCTTGGTTAGAATGAGTTGTAGTGTGCAATGCAGGCAGACGCGCTCTGCAAATGTCTTTGCACTAGTGGGACTATAGCAAAGTCCAATAGCCACGTATAGGATGCCACTAGGTACACTGAGTGTTTGCTAGTATAATGGCTTAGTTATCAGTTGGAGTGTGCAGAGGACAAGAGGGTACAGTGGCAGGATTGTGGTGCTCTGGGTAGAGGAATGGAAGACTGCCTTTCTATTCCCTCCTAATGGTGAAATGCAGGTAGGAAATCCCTGACCTGGGCTACACAGACGCTGTTGCTGTTTGCAGGACCTGTCACCTATGGCTCTCTGACCCTGCCGGTTGGAGCCCTTAAAAGGACTGCTATAAAGTGCTCTCCCTAAGCTGTCTAACGCTGTGTATGCAGCGCATACAGCTGTATCGGCTATAGGACTCAGGAAGACGGAGCTGCGACAGTGATGTCTGACACCAAAGACGCAGAAGGCAGATAATGGCGTCCGTGAAGAAAATGTCCGGTTTTATAATGCAGGGACATGTGACATGCAGATCCTATCACACATGCCGTTGCTTCTCTGGCTCAAAGTCCACTTAGCTGTGTGTGTGTCTGGGATTGGCTGACATGCTGGCCCGCCCCACAAGACGCGCGCACTTAGGGAAGGAAGACAAGAAAAAAAAAAAAAAAAAATGGCGATCGCCATTATAGAAACAGCAGTGATCTGAAGGCGCTGTTCACGCACACTATACACTGAAATGTGATAATAGTTTGATTCACAGAGTGACTTACACTATTACAGCAGAAACCAAGCTATGATTTAGCTGTTTTTTGGCTGCTAGAACCGTTCTCGAACGTTTCTAGAACTACCGAGCTTTTGCAAAAAGCTCGAGTTCTAGTTCGATCTAGAACATGCCCCAAAATCACTCGAGCCGCGAACTGGAGAACCACGAACCACGAACCGCGCTCAACTCTAGTTCTGTGTGCTCTTTGAGGGAACTCTGTAAACAGGCTTTATAGTGGCCCTTTTAAAATGTGGGCTCTGTGTGGAACTCTGAAAACAGGCTCTGTGGCTGAATTCTTAAAATTTTGGTTCTGTGGGGAAACTCTGACAACAGTCTAAGTGGGGCTAGACTTTATTTTTCTTTAATTAATTTACTTCCTATTTAACCATAATTTCTCTGTTAACAGGAACTCTGTAAGTTATTTCCGTATCCACATTTGTTTGCAGGGCAATTGTCCTGCTCTTCCCCTATTTGGCTTCCTCTTACAACCCTCTTGCCCTTAATATAACCATTTTACAGCCCAAAGATTTCAGGCACCCTCTGACTTCAATAGGGTTCAGGGGGAATTCAGGTCACATTCTGGTGTTGAACTGAACTTTTACTACAGTTCTTTCGAACACGGGGAACTAAGTTTACTGAGCAATACCAGCTTTCCTGAACTTTTCCGTTTCCTACAACTTCTTGTTAATGCTATCTTTCTGACATTGTACATATGTAGAAATAATACATTTAATCAGGGAAAAAAAGGAAAACAAGAACCTCTATAAAACTTTCATAAAAATAATGGTGCAGCAATCAATGTCAGCAAGTTTTTGCTACCTCATCTGAGAGTAGCATGATGTAGGCAAAGAGGCCCTGAGTTCAATGATATATCATTTATATTTCTGTGTGCAGCCGTTCTGACCAAGTGAAAGATTTTAGATTTTGCATGTAGCAGAGCTCTGAGAGCTGCCCCTGCCCACACCAGGCTTTCAGTGTACATTTCCACAGACAGAAGCTGCTAATAACAGAAGAGGGAGGGATAGACTAGAGCTCATGCACTGCTGAGACCCACTAATGATACAGATAACAGGCTTAAGCTAATATTGCAGGTAAACAAAAAAAGACTGAGATAACAGATCCTGGGCCCAAGTCTGGTTTACCTATTGCAGCATGCTATCATCAGGTTACATTGCAGAAACCTGTTGGCAGAGTCTCTTTAATAATACTGACTGAATTCTCATACCAGCAGGTCACATCATAAGTATTATTTATAAGTAGACATGTGATAGAATTTTGTAATTACATTTTAATTTCTTTTACAGAGGAAGATGCATTTTTACACAACCCCAAGAATGATGACTGATAAGGCGAGAATGTCAGGGAAATTATGTTACTTCACTCTGTAAAATATTGCACATTAAAATACTTCTATAGCCATTTCCATGTGCTTTTCTTATTAAAAAAAACTTTACCAAACCATGTAAGCATTACTTAAAGCTGATGAAGAAATAACACTTGGATTTCTGGAGCAGTCATAATTAATGCAATGTTTTATTAAAATATTCATGAAACTGCTCTGTAGTTACAAGTTTCTGTATTTTTCTCTAAAAATAACATTATTTTTATGATTTTCAATATTTCAGAAGAAGGCAATGGAAAATACATAATTTAAAAAGTTTCACATAAAAGAAAAGAAATATTAAAAATCCCCCATGACATGTATACAAGAGTTTATCTGGAAATCATAAAACCTTAAGGGAAATTTCATCAACTACTGTATACCAGAAATATGGAATTGAAAAGTTTCACATTTTTGTGAAACACGTAATTGCACAATTTGGGGGGGGGGGGCTTTTAGTGTTTTCCACTAGTTTAGCTTTATTTTTAAGAAGTTGGTGTTGCTAGCATACAAACTTTTAGAAAAGTGGGTAGATCTCAGGAGATTCACTATAATTTACAGCATAAAAGTGACATACGGAAATCTACTTTAATACATGACTGGGGTATATTATCTGACAGGTAGACTACAGGTGTACCAAATTCAATAAAAGGTGCACACATCTTAAATGTTTGTCCCATGAAGAAAGTACATTTTAATCAATAAAGCTTTAAATAATTAAAAGATCCACAATTGGATGTGTTAAAAAATGTGCCCGAGTTGATATATTCTCATTAATGTGCCCCTACTATGTACTATGTAATGGTCAGCACATAGGACAGATCCTGGAGAGCAGAAAAGGCAAGAGAGCATACAGATAGGGTAGCATGGGACCGCAGCTGCTGCATTCTGTGAGGTAAAACTTTATTTTTAAACAGGCAGGGACATTTTTTACCTCACATAAGGCAGCAGCTGCCACCCCATGCTGCCCTCCTGCACATTCTTATTTGCTTCTTCGAAATCAGACAAGGCTATTATACAATACATGTGCAGGAGCACATTTATAAGATTTTTTTTTAACACCTCAAATTGTAGAACTTATCTTTATTCCAAGATCCATTAATTAGCCATCCGTTACAGAGCACAATATAAACTTATCTCTCTCATCCACAAAGTTCTTCCCAGTTCTGCAAAACAATAGATCTCCTTCATCATTTCTGTCTATCACCCTACCTGTGCTCTTCGTTGTGCAACTGATTTAAGACTAAAATCCTTTTTAATAAAAACCTTCCACATTTGTTTCCAAGACCTCTCTTGCTGCCCCAGTTTTCTGGAATGCACTACCTCAGATAATCTGATTAATTTCAAGTATCTATTAAGACAGGCCTATCACCTCACGTCACTAATCTAACTCTTCCTTGTTCCCCTTTCTACTCCAAAAGACCTTTATAAAGCATACACAAGTTCCTGGATGGAGTAGTATGAGTAGTATGAGCTATGTAAAGGCAAGAGGGTATGTCTTGTGAGTAAAATAACTGCCATCGCTGGTAGATGTGGCACAGTTGTTTGTCGCTTTACCCCTAGCGCCCACCTTCTTGCCTTTACATAGATGATACAGCTCCATCCAAACACTTGTGTATATTTGATAAGGTTTTTTTGGGACTAAATCATCATCTTGTGCACTAAACTCTTATACTTTGGCTAAGTAGTCTCTGGTTAGGAGTGTGGTTAACACGGTGGAACCCTATCTGAGCATCTGCGTATAATAATAATGTAATATTTCTTCAAAATCATAAAATTCTGAGTTGCCCAAAAATTTTGTGGCAGTTTTCTGCTGTAAAAAATTTGATGAATCGCCCCTCGTGTTCAGAGTTGTACAGTTTTGTTTAGTGGCAATAGATGAGTGTTTGGTCCATGTCTTTTTTCTACAGCTAAAGCATCTGTGCATAAGCAGATACAAAATATAACTAGATGATGTGAATAAATCCTTCAAAACATCACTATGCATATACTGTTATTGTAAAAGAATAACAAAGCTATAGGTTTTTGACAAAAAGCATTTATATACATGACCTCCTATATGAGCAAGCATGAATAGTCGGTACGTCATATTGTGCGTAATCTCGTTGTTTGCTGACAATGTTGTATTGATTGGTATGATGGACTTTTAAGATTTAAAATACCTATTATAATTGGCATATTGAATAGAAGGCTTTGGTATTCTGACATTGAGGAATTATCACGCCAAGGTCTTATGATACTGAAGTACCAGGTAGGTAAGCCTAAATAAAGACATGTATCTTTTATACTATACAAAACCTCTGTGAAAACAAGCTGTTCTTGAATCCCCCATAACCTTGCTAAAAATGTTGATGAATTTCCTTGAAATTATAAAAAAACAAAAGAATTCAGAAAATATTATATAACAACACTAAGTGATGTTTTGTATGATAAAAATGAGTTAATGTAATATGAATGGCTCCTCCTGTATATATGATGTGAGGGTAACGGCTAAATATATAGTGAATAGCTGGTATGTATTGCAGAGGCGGTAGTCCCCTGTGCTGGAAACCAGGAATGTTTACTCTGGGACTTGTAATTGCAGGAGGGTTGTTAATGTATTCAGGACCAGGTTTACGAATAGTTAGAGAGCTGGATGGGTGTAGCTATGCACATACCGCCACCATGGGTGTGTCTCCTGTGAGTGCTATAATGAGACTATTTGGCCACATGGCCCCTGCATTTGAAAGCTGCCAACTTTTAGGAAGACACTGGAGTGGAGAGTGCAGCCAGGATAGAGTGGCTTTAGCTCTCCACAGTGCGGCACCGCCCTACATCTCCACCCTCCTCTCTGTCTATCACCCCACTCGTTCTCTACGCTCTGCAAGCGACTTTCGACTAACATCCACACTAATTCGAACCTCCCACTCCCGGATCCAAGACTTCTTCCGAGCTGCACCAACCCTCTGGAACGCTCTACCCCAAGAAGTTAGGACAAATCCCAACTTACTCAGCTTCAGACGAACCCTAAAGATGCATTTTTTTAGGGCGGCCTATCACACTCCCTAATCAGATTCGATTCACATAGTCCCTCTACAACTTCTCACAACATAACTACACATCAAACTCCATGGCACCCAAAGGCATCTCAAGGCTCTGGCCCACTGGTCCAGGAAACCATTATCTATCCCCCATTTCCGTGAGATGGCTGGATTGTCATTGTAAATAAACACTTGAACCTTGCCTCTCCCCCCCCATCTCATTGTAGATTGTAAGCTCTCGAGCAGGGTTGTGTTTTTTCTTTTTTTTTTCCTCTAAATATTGTATTTCTTTAACTGTTACTTGTTTGTATATGATCCTCCTGAATTGTAAAGCGCTGCGGAATATGTTGGCACTATAGAAATAAAGATTATTATTATTATTATTATTACTATTTGCGGTGAGACGCAGTGTCTGACAGCAGGAGTTCTGTGCTTGGAAAGTAGCAGGTTTCCAGAGCTGTGGACTGACAGGAGTCAGCGTGAGGAGCATTGCTCCTGGAAGGTAACCTCACTGGAAAAGGAGTTGTGTACTGACTGAGGTCAGTGAGTGACTGTTTCAATACTTTCACTGGAATACTTTTACGGATTTGTATCCAAAGCTGTGCGGGCGTACCCACAGATGAAATGAATCATGGGGCATATAACCTATTTGTGCTGCTTTGAAGCTGTAAGAAGGCCTATATTATGTTCCTGGAGTGCCGGTTTATCTGTGTCAATAAATCAGCTGGACTGTTTGAATAGAAACCGTGTATCTGAATCTAGCAGCCAGGCGAGTGTCCCCCAGTACATTCAGTGAGCACAGCCTCACTATAAGAATATATTATTGATTTAGGAATCAATGATTTGGAAATCACAAATTAGCAAGAAACGCCTTGCCTATACTGAACAAAATATTACTGACTGCTGTGGAATGTAAAACTTTGTCACTTGCCACCTTTGCCATCTCACTCCAAAGTCACTGCTTAACCAGAGACAGTTGACAAAAAGGTAAACTGAGCATCTTAGATAAGGAAAATCTATAGAAAAATGACACTTAGTTGACATGCATCAGAGAAGATGCTTATCCACCATAAACATTGATGATTCCTAGTAAATGGCCACATTCAACAATCTCAGTCTAAGTTTCCAGTTTCTCTGTTCAGTACAAAGGGCAGAAAAACTAAATTGTTGTGCAAAACGGATTATTGCCACAACCCCTTCACCCCCGGGCGATTTTCCGTTTTTGTTTTTTTTTTTGCTCTCCTTCTTCTGAGAGCCGTAACTTCTTTATTTCTCTGTCAATCTTGCCATATAAGGGCTTGTTTTTTACGGGACAAGCTGTACTTTTAAATGTAACCATAAGTTTTACTATATAGTGTTCTGGAAAACAGCAATAAAATTTCAAGTGTGGAAAAACTGCAAAAAAGTGCAATCGCACAATAGTTTTGGAAATATTTTACTCACCATATTCACTATATGATAAAACTGATGTGTTGGTGTGATGTCTCAGGTTGGTATGAGTTTGTAGACACCAAACATGTTTAGGTTTACTTTTATCTAAGGGGTTAAAAAAATTCACAAGTTTGTCCAAAAAAGTGGCGCACTTTTTGTGCCATATTTCGAACCCCGTAGCATTCTCATTTTTCAGGATCTATGGCTCAGTGACAGCCTATTTTTTGCACGTTTTCAATGACAGCATTTTTGCGCAGATGCTACGTTTTGACCGCCTGTTATTGCATTTTGCGTAAAATTTGAGGCGACCAAAAAATGTAAGTTTGTCATTTGGAATGTTTTTGCCGCTATGCCGTTTACCATTCAGATTAATTGAATTTATATTTTGATAGAGGAGGTGTTTCTGAACACGGCGATACCAAATATGTGTATTTTTTTAAAACCTTTTATTTTCAATGGGCAGAATAGGGGGTTGATTTGAACTTTTAGGTTTTTTTCTTTTCTTACATTTTTTAAAACTTTTTTTAACTTTTTTTCTTATTTCACCAGTCCCCCTAGGTGACTATAATGATCAGCAGTCTGATTGCTCTTTCATTTCTCCAGATCACAGCTACACAGTTGAGATTAGGAGAAAAGCTGCTTTACTCTCACACATGGCAGTCTGCCGGCAGTGAGAGAAAGTGACTCGTGATTGCTACAGGAGTCATCACATGACCCTGTGCTACCATGGCAACCACCGGTAGTCACCTAATAACATCACGTGACTGCAGATGGTGCTGGGTAAGTTATGCTTACGGTGGTGCTCTCTTACATCTCGCTGTCAGATTTTGACATTAAGATGTGAGGGGTTAATAGGTGCGGGTGGAACGTGATTCCACTCGCGCCTGGAAGGCACACATGTCAGCTATTGAAATTAGCTGACATTTGCGCGGATCGCTGTGGACTGCCCAAGGCAGGCAGCGCGGATTATTCTCACATGATCCATGAAGTACCCAGTATGTCATGTGTCATGAAGAGGTTAAGGCCTTGTTCACATGTTTACTATTTGGTAAGTTTTTTACCTCTGTATTTGTAGTCAAATCCAGGAGTGTAGGAATCAGAGGAAAAGTACAATGGAAACATGTCACCACTTCTGCATTTTTTACCCACTCCTGGTTTTGGCAACACATACTAAAATAAGACTCACCAAATATGCACATGGTCTTGACAATGTAAACAGAAGCGGAGAGACACCATTAATAATTTTGTTTTCTTTCAGTTTTTCAAAATGAAGAAAATTGTCCGCACAGTCTGCTTCTTCTTCCGTTCTAAACATTAACACAAACCAAACCCCAGATGGACTGCTTAATAACCAATGGGGCTCAGATGCCATCATCTGCATAATTAATTTAATAGATCCATTTTGCAAATTAACTCCATTTGTCTTTTCTTCTAAACAAAACAGATTAGCAAAATGTACTAATAGAAATGTGATCCCCGCCTTAAAATTTGTGAGAGGCTAAATCAAATATTTTAAAATGTAAAAATATGTAACTTTTCATCATGCAAGCAAAACATTTAAAAACAGAAAACCTCTTTATATAATTTTTGATTTTTGGAACCGGTGCTTTAGATTATTCAGATATCAATTTTTCACTAGAGATGAGCGATGCTCGAGGTTCGAGGTTCGCCAATTTCATGTTTGAGTGATTTTGGGGGGTGTTCGTGACGTTCGACGAACTCGAGCTTTTTGCTAAAAGTTCGGCAATTCGAGTTACGTTCGAGAACGGTTCGATCACCAAAAATGTTACTTTTTACAGTATGTGCACACGTTGCTGTCTGCATGCGTCCTGCATCCCCAGCACAATCCCTCTCTCCTTCCTACTCACCGATCACGGCGCCTCGCTGCACGGTTGTCACAAATCACCAGTGGCATTTCCTCTTTTGAAAATGGCTGACGCTTCATTATTCAATCAGTTATTCCGTGCTTTCCCCATACACCAGCGCCCATAATTGGTTGCAGTTAGACACGCCCCCACGATGAGTGACAGCTGTCTCACTGCAACCAATCACAGCTACTGCCGGGCGGGTCTATATCGTGCAGTAAAATAAATAAATAATAATAATAAAAACAAAAAAAATGTGGTTCCCCCCATATTTGATACCAGCCAGGATAAAGCCACATGGCTGGAGGCTGGTATTGTCAGGATGGAGAGCACCACGTCATGGGGAGCCCACCACCGTAACAATATCACCCAGCAGAAGCCGACCCGGAATTGCCGCATCCATTAGACTCTACCCAGCTCATCCCGAATTGCCCTGGTGCGGTGGCAATCGAGGTAATAATGAGTTAATCATTTCAGGCGTCTTCCCGAGATACCTTCCATGATTAAACTGAAAGTGAAAGTAAATAAAAACACACAGCGAAAAATCCTTTATTTGGAATAAAAGACAACAAACACCTCATTTACCTCTTTACTAATCCCAAAACAACAATCCAGGTCCGAACTAATCCACACGACACTGTCAGCTCTCTGCTACATGAAGATGACAGGGAGCGCTCTGCGTCCTCTCCACATAGCACCTGAAGTGAAACACGCTGTAATCTGAGACTTCAGTTTGCAATGCAGAAGTCAAGATTACCAAATCTGCCTATGATTTTCAATAGAGCCAGTAGCTCAATGGTTAGAGTGCTCAACTCAGAAGCTTAGTTCATGAGTTCTAGCCCCGGCCGTGCCGGTAAAAAAATAATTTATTTTAAATTATTTTTTTAGAATTATAATTTAATTTAATTTAATTATGCACTGAGGAGAGGAGTCGGACATCAGCTGTGAGCCACACCTCTAAAATCGGAGCAGTTCACGGAATGAGGCTGCATTGCTCTTTCTCTCTCTCTCTCTGTGTGTCTCTCTCTCTCAGTCTCAGTCTCTCTCTTTCTCTCTCTCTCAGTCTCTCTCAGTCTCTCTCTCTCTGTCTTTTTCTCTCTTTTTCTCTCTCTTTTTCTCAGTCTCTCTTTTTCCCTCTCCCTCCCTCTCTCTCCCTCTTCCTCCCTCTCCCTCTCTCTCTCTCCCTCTTCCTCCCTCTCCCTCTCTCTCTCCCTCCCTCTCTCTCTCCCTCTCCCTCTCTTTCCCTCTCCCTCTCTCCCTCTCTCCCTCTCTCTCCCTCTCTCTCCCTCCCTCTCCCTCTCTCTCTCTTTTTTGCACTCATGCATCAGCTGATTGTATAAAAGCCATTTATACAATCAGCTGCTGTGTCGTGTGATTCAGGCCCTTGAACCTGACACATCATCTGATCGCTTTGCCTTCCAGCAAACCGATCAGATAATATTGGATCCGGATTGGACGGCGCGGGACCCTTGACCCAGGATTACTGCGGAGGCGGGTTCTTTATTTGAATAAAGATGGAGTCACTAATTGTGTTGTGTTTTATTTCTAATAAAAATATGTTTCTGCGTGTTGTGTTTTTTTTAATCTGTACTAGAAATTCATGTTGGCCATGTCTAATATTGGCGTGACACCATGAATTTTGGGCATAGGGCCAGTTGATAATATACAGCTAGCCCTAACCCCATTATTACTCAGTGAGCCACCCGTCACCAGGGCAGCTGGAAGAGTTGGATACAGCGCCAGAAGATGGCGCTTCTATGAAAGCGCCATTTTCTGGGGCGGCTGTGGACTGCAATTCACAGCAGGGGTGCCCTGCCTGAGCTGCAGATTCCAATCCCCAGGTGCCTAGTTGTACCTGGCTGGAAACAAAAATCGCCCACGTCATTTTTTTTTTAAATTATTTCATGAAATAATTTAAAAAAAAAGGGCTTCCCTATATTTTTGGTTCCCATCTGGATACAAATAGGCAGCTGGGGGTTGGGGCCAGCCCGTGGCTGCCTGCTGTACCTGGCTAGCATACAAAAACATGGCAAAGCCCATGTAATTTTTTTGGGGGCAAAAAACTCCTGCATGCAGTCCTGGATGGAGTATGCTGAGCCTTGTAATGACAAGGCTCACCATGCTCCATTCATTAGTGTATGCAGGAGAGCAGACAGCAGCTGCAGAACTACAAGGCTCAGCATACTCCATACAGGACTGTATGCAGTTTTTTGCCCACCAAAAAAGTGACGTGGGCTTTGCCATATTTTTGTATGCTAGCCAGGTACAGCAGGCAAGTACGGCTGCCCCCAACCCCCAGCTGCCTATTTGTACCCGGCTGGGAACTAAAAATATAGGGAAGCCCTTTTTTTAATTATTTCATAAATTTCATTAAATAATTAAAAAAAAAACGATGTGGGCTTCGCCCCATTTTTGTATTCAGCCAGGTACAACTAGGCAGCTGGGGATTGGAATCCGCAGCACAGGTTAGCCCGAGCTTTCTGGGCCCCTCTGCTGCGAATTGCAGTCTGCAGCGACCCCAGAAAATGACGCTTTCATAGAATCGCCATCATCTGGCGCTGTATGCAACTCTTCCAACAGCCCTGAAGCCAGGTGGCTTGCTGGGTAATAATGAGTTAATACTAGCTTTGTTTTACTAGCTAGTATTAAGTCAGAGATTCTTAATGTCAGGCAAGTTTGACCCGGCCATTAATAATCTCTAATAAAGGGTTAAAAAAAAGACACCACACAGAGAAATAATACTTTAATAGAAATAAATACACAGACACACTTAGAGACTTCATGTTTATTACTCCCTGTCAGCCCTCCACGATCCAAGGTTTTCTGTCTTCTTTCTCCTTCAACCCATGCAGCTCTACTACATCAGAGAGCGCTGCATGGGAGGAAGACGCTGCTGATCCCCTGCAGTCTATTCACTCAGTGAATGAGCAGAGTCTGCAGGCTGTAAGCGGTGACGTCACCGCTGACAGGCGGGTTGCTATAGCAATGGTGAACTCCGTTATTGACCGGCTGTGGCAGCCGGTGAATAACGGAATGGGGAAGCATAACGGGAAAGCCGACCATGTGCCAGAGCATTTCACCGGTACACGGAGATGCTGGAACGATCACCGCGTACCGGAGAGATGCAATGACAGGACCTAGCAATGACGTCTAGCCATGTGACCAGTCTGTAGCCAATGAGCTAAAACACACGTGACTGGTCACATGCTTTTTTGATGTCCTGGAAGGTCCTATCATCAGTGCTGGTTACCTGGAGGACGCAGCGATTATCGGAAGAAAAAGCGGCTGGAGACAGAGTGCAGGATGCGTCGCGGGGACCTGTAAGTGTAATGGCAATGTTTATTAACTGTATGTGTAAATTTATAATGTGTTATTATGTGTTTGTGTTTGCCTGCCGTTGGTTCCAATGGGGCTCGAGAGGTTCGTCGAACGGTTCGTCGAACGGAACTCGAACGGAGCCTCCTTTCGACGAACCGAACCGAACTCGAGCCTTCAGAGGCTCGCTCATCTCTATTTTTCACATACAATTTCTACCTGCATTTTTCACAAATAAAACTCATACATATTATAGTAAATTGGGCCAAAGCACAAGGCATGTCCAATTTTGAACTGAGTCAGGGATTAAACTCGCCAATACGTTTGTGAGTCTGTGAAATAATCGAACAGCACTTGGATGCCAGCAGTGTGTTGTCTATTTTTCACAAATTGTTTGATAAAAGAAGCTTGAAATACTGTCATGGGTTATGTAATGATGGAACAGGGTTTCCTACGCTGAGCCTAAAGCCTGCTTTACACGCTGCAATGTATCTTACAATATGTCGGCGGGGTCACGTCGCAAGTGACGCACATCCGGCATTGTAAGGTACATTGCAGTGTGTGACAGGTACGTGCGATTGTGATTGAACGGTAAAACGTTCATCGCATACACATCGTACCTTTCTCTAGAATTGCACGTCAGATTGTTCATCGTACCCGGGGTATCACACATTGCAGTGTGTGACACCCCGGGAATGATGAACAGATCTTAACTGCGTCCTGCGGCTCCCGGCCCACTATGCGGAGGGAAGGAGGTGGGCGGGATGTTTACGTCCCGCTCAGCTCCGCCCCTCCGCTTCTATTGGCCGGCTGCCGTGTGACGTCGATGTGACGCCAAACGTCCCTCCCACTCCAGGAAGTGGAGGTTAGCCGCCCACATTGAGGTCATATGGACGGGTAAGAACGTGTGACGGGGGTTATTCGTTTGTGCGGCACGCTCATCAAATTGAATTTCGTATGCGAAATTGCAATGTGTAAAGCAGGCTTAAGACTGGGGCCCCTGCACTGTCCCTTATCTTGAAGGTAGGCTTGATGGTAGCCAGGTTCGAGCCCCCAGCATGATCCTGTCTCCTGTCCGAGCCCTGACACTACTACACCCCCACACAGGGGATGGGTCAGAAACCCAGTGAGAAAACCCCATAAATAGGCACAGACTAGGGTGAACAAAAACTCGTGCACACTGCACTAAAAAAAAGAGGGACAGTATGTGAACTGAGGAGCAACTCAAAAGGGATAGCAAATAAATGAACAACTGAAGAACTCACACACAACGCATAACCACAACTTTAGATCACCATAGGACTGGATAACCACTGAAACTTAGGAAGCAACAAGCTATATTTGGCAAACAGCGCCAGAATCCAGAACCTTATAAAGGCTGGAGATGGTGATCAGCAATCTGAGCTCCCAGCAGCTGATCACAGGCCAGCAGAAATTAACTCTCACTGGGCTGGAGAGCAGTGATGTCAGAACCAGCCCCGCCCATGACAGGCTGTGCAACTAAAGAATCCCAAGCAGTTTGTCGGACTCTGAAATGTGAACAGAGTCCGACAGTGCCATGACACCCAGCAAGTGCAGCGCAGAACACCTCACGGCAAATACCTGGATTTTCTTACTGTTAGAGCCAAGGACCTGTGCTTCCTTTGAAACAGATTTCTGACTATTGCCTGAAATGGAAAAAAATATTGTCCCTTAAAATGAAATAAGAAAAATCCCCAGAGAGGGAACTTGTTAAAGCTGTAAACAGCTTATCTCAAGTTCTAATTACCTTATGACAGCAGTATCCTATACTGTAATCTACTAAGCAATACACCGATAACAACTTGCTGTATTCTACGTCTGCATGTATTACCAGCTCAGTGTGCCAGACTATATTGCATTTGTAGATAACTGTTAGGTTTGTAATTCATAAAAGGAAGAAAGCAGTTGCTTGTGCTGTGATGTTAATAGATAAACACCATTGTGTCTTTAAAGTTGTAAGCACCATAGTGGGAAAGTAATGTTCAGGTACTATTTAGAGCTTAGAAAATGAAAAAAGGAATTATTGGAAAAGCAGCAGAATATAATGAGGACATTACATCAAGAGAACAAAGGCAAAAAACAGTTTTTGAAAATTAAAAGGAATATTACCTATTGTTTTACATTAAGTTTTTGTTATTTCATTTTAAAATTTACATTTTTGTTACATATCACAATCTGTATTAAAATAATAAAGATAAATCTTGCAATTTTCACACTGGCCACTGGTGATTTTTAGACTCGAATTTCTGTTGTTGACCTTTTAGTGACAGTTCACAGCAAGACTCTATATTATAACAGGCCAGGATTACAGTGACCGTTAACAGCTCAATACACATCTAATACTATAGGATCCACAAATCACAATAGTTGATGTCAAAAGATACAAAAGATAGGGTTAAGATCTGACCATTTTGCCTATGTACAGGACAACTAGCCAAACGGTTCGGTCAGGACGGCGTCTAGGTAAAAAGGACCCTCCCTCACCCTGACCTAACCTATATAGGACCTTTCTCCCCCTCCCCCCCGGACGCTCAGGACCAATCGTATCACCTTGGGCCATAAATGACCCTATTTACAGCCCTAGGTTGTACTATCCCCTTTAACCCTATACAGATCTCTCCTAGTCATGCTGTCCTCCCTTGAGCCCCTTTGGGGCAGCAGTACGGGCTGCTCCTCTATGTTGGAAAAGCATTGAACATCACCAAATTGCTCCTGGATCATTGGGAAAAATTGCTCTTCGAGGATGTTTAGACTCCATTCTTTTTTCTTGGCAGTGTTCTTAGGCAAAATTGTAAGTAAGCCCACTCATGTGGATGAAAAGCAACCCCATGCATGTCAGGTCTCAGGATACTTTAGTATTGGAATGAAACAGGAATAGGTATGGGTGAACCCAAACTGTAAAGTTCAGGGTTTGTACCGAACACATGGTGTTCGTGCACATGATCCTGAACACAAGCTTTCTGGGAAGTTCTTGTTACAGTTCGGGTCCAGTTCGGTTCAGGGGCTGTAAAAAAAAAGCACATTATTAAAAAACATTATGATTATACTTACAGGACCCACGACGCATTCTGTAGACTGTCTCCCGGCTGCTTCTGCTTCCACGTCCAATCATTGCTGTGCTGCCCGGTAACCAGCACTGACTTACAGGACCTGCCATGATGTCATAGCCATGTGACCAGTCTGGTGTGAATGTTACACAGACATTGGGTTAGACTGGTAAAATGACTATGATGTCATGGCAGGTAATGTTAACTTCCGGGGGTATGCCCTGTACTGCTCATCACTCAGCAGTCTACGTCTGTTTCCGGCCATCTTTGCGGTGAACTCAGAGTTTACCCAAGTCCATGACTCATGGACTCGATTGAACTTTGACTGTCACTGTGTGTGTCGCATTGGCATGATTTATAGAATAAGGAGGCACCTTTCCCCTATTGGGATCACCATCAGCAAAATTGGTGCAAATTAAGACAGGAGAAAAAGAGTTGCTGTATATAGGGATCAACCAATGCGTTTTTGGTCAATTCAAAAAAAATTTATTGGTACAAAATTTCGTGCATACATAGAATCCACACAAGACAGTGAAAGGGTTAAAAACATTTAAAATATGTATAATTAACGAACACCCCAATACAAAGTTCCATGTCAGGAACCTGACACCGAAATTCCGAATACCACTATACTAGATGTACCATACAATAATAAATCCAGGTGGGATACAGATCATAAATGTCATCAGTTACTGCAATCATATACCCAATAGTACATAAAGTATAGCATACTATCTGACACCACCATTGTTAAATGAGGGCTGGAGTCACTTTGAAAACTATATGTATTTACTCTTGGTTAACATTGTATTTTGGTGGGCAAATATGAGATTTGATTTACTACTTCTCTGGCATATACGATTTCTTGTGAGTAACTTAACATTTCCACCGCCAATCTCCTACCATCGTGCATGCTCTATTATATGTGTGGGGACAGGTGCTAATTCAGCTTGCTTTACTGACCTGGTTGCTTCTGGACCCTGATGTAATGCCTCACATGGCATTCCAGCAGGATTAGATACAGCTGGTAAGTGCTCAGCTCAGGGGATAAATTGCACTACGATCAGTGATGGTATCATTTATTTTTTGGCCCTTTAGGAAGCCACATTCTCTGTGGCGATACGCGTGGGGAAACACCCCATACCCACACCGATCCTGGGACCTTGCACTGCTTTAAATCTGGACCTCAGCAGGTGGTAATATAACCTGGTGTCTCATCTCGGACACCTTTGGTTAGCTGGTGTTTTACCTTACTTAAATCGGTGTCTGTGGTACGCTGATTTCCTTTATATAAGGTCTCTTTATTTGTCCTGCTGGTGGTCTATAATTATTACATTGTATTTAACAATGGTGGTGTCAGATAGTATGCTATACTTTTATGTACTATTGGGTATATGATTGCAGTAACTGATGACATTTATGATCTGTATCCCACCTTGATTTATTATTGTATGGTACATCTAGTATAGTGGTATTCGGAATTTCGGTGTCAGGTTCCTGACATGGAACTTTGTATTGGGGTGTTCGTTAATTATACATATTTTAAATGTTTTTAACCCTTTCACTGTCTTGTGTGTATTCTATGTATGCACAAATTTTTGTACCAATAAAAAAAATTTTAATTGAACAAAAACGCATTGGTTGATCCCTATATACAGCAACTCTTTTTCTCCTGTCTTAATTTGTCCCATTGGCATCACCCGATACTGCTGCACACTGTCCTGACAGGAAAGGTTGGCTGCATGTATTTCCATGCAGCTGAGGCGCTCTTGTCTGGTGAGCGTCAGGCCGTACCGGCTGATAACGATGTGAGATGGAAGAGAAATCGTACCCTCACTGTCAGCCTGATTCTTGTTCTGTACAGAACGATGAGCAGAGCTGACATGGCTCTCCCTGTGGATTATGTCGGACTAAGGAGTTTTTTATAACAAAGATGGAGTCTCTAAATTTTTTTTGTTTTATTTCTAATAAAAAAAGTTTTCTCTGTGTTGTGTTTTTTTTAAAGTTTACTCAAATTCATGGTGGCCATGCCTAATTTGGTGTGACACCATGAATTTCGTGTTTAGTGCCATCTGAGAATACAAAGCTGGTATTAACCCCTTTATTACCCAGTGTTCCAGGGCCATCAGGGTTGCTGGACGAGCCGGGTAAAACACCTGGAAATGGTGCTAAAAAACAATGTGCCATTTCCAAGCTCGGCTGCGGGCTGCAGAGAACTCAGCCTCCAGCTGCCTGATTTGATTTTACCTGACTAGCGATCAAAATAGGCAGGAGCCCACAGATTTTTTTTTATTTATTTTTTTTAAATAATTTAACAAAAAAAACAAAACCTAATGGGCTTTCCTGTATTTTTATTGCTAGCCAAGATAAAGCCAGGCAGATAGCTTTGGCAGCCCATATCCTTCCGCTTTATCTGCGTTGAGAATCAAAAATACCGTTGTCATTTGTATTTATTTATTTTTATACAACTATATAATGTTTACATATATATATATATATATATATATATATATATATATATATATATACACATACATATATACAGCTCTGGCAAAAATTAGGAGACCACTGGAAAATTTTCAAGTTTTCAGATTTTTCTCTTTATAGGTATATTTTTGAGTAAAATGTAAACAGTTGTTTAATTCTATACACTACTAATAGTTTATAGTTTATAGAATAAAAGAACAATTTACATTATCCTCAAAAATATAAAGACAAAAATCAGAAAAGCTGAAAATTTTGCAATTGTCTCTTAATTTTTGCCAGAGCTGTGTATATATGTATATACAGTATATGTGTACACAATATATAGTTGTATAAAAATAAATAATTGAGAAAAAATGACATAGCGCTCCTCGGTATTTTTGATTCTCAGCGCCGATAAAATGGACGGTATGGACTGCCACTCCCATCTGCCTGGCTTTACCTTGGCTGAAAATGAAAATACAGGAAAGCCCATTAAGTTTTTTTTTTTGTTTTTTTTAATTATTTAAAAAAAATAATTGAAAAAAAATGTGTGGGCTCCCGCCGTATTTTGATCACCAGTCAGATAAAACCAGACAGCTGGGGATGGGATTCTCCACAGCCCGCATCCTCCCCTGGAAATGGCGCATTGTTTCTTAGCGTCATTTCCAGGTGCTTTTCCCGGCTCGTCAGCAGCTCTAATGGCGCTGGCACGCTGGGTAATAAAGGGGTTAATACCAGCTTTGTATTCTCAGATGGTACTAAGCCTGAAATTCATGCTGTAATGCCAAATTAATTAGACATGGCCACCCTATATTTCTAGTAAACAGTAAAAAAAAACACAACAAAGAGACATTTTTTTTATTAGAAATAAAACAAAATTAATTTAGAGACTCCATCTTTATTATAAAAAAACTCCTTAGTCCAACGTAGTCCACAGGAAGAGCCATGTCAACTCTGCTTCATCACTCTGTAAAGACAAGCGGCTCTACAGAGAGAGAAGCAGTGAGAGCATTGTCAGCTCTGCTAAATCGCTTTGTACAGAGAGAGAAACAGGCTGGCAGTGAGGGTAGGATTCCACTTGCATCTCGCATCAGTATCAGCCGGTATGGCCTGACACTCTCCGGACAGAAGCGTTTCAGCTGCATGGAAATACATGCAGCCGATCGCTCCTGTGAGGAGAGTGTGCGGTCCTACCAGGTGATGCTGATGCGACACCCGCACAGTGACAGTCAAAGTTCAGTTAACAGGACCTTCCGTGACGTCATAGCCATGTGGCCAGTCTGTAACCAACGAGGTAATACAACATTCACACCTGACTTGTCACATGGCTATGACGTCACAGAAGGTCATGTAAGTCAGTGCTGGTTACTGGGAGGGCATGTGACGCTCCTGTACTATCAGGTCGTCACAGGGTATTACACAACCTGCCCTCCCGTGCAGTATCCACCTCCTTCTTGGTTATGGTCCCCAACTATATGGTGTTGCCTACATCAGCTAATCAAATGCTAGGTACACTCTGCACCACACCCACCAAGCACAACAGTGGACGGCTTGAGTGGAATAGGGTCGCCTACCTGGGGGGTTGGAAAGGGGAGGTCAGGAGTGTCAGGAATTGAGGGGAGTGTGTTGGCAGTGAAAGAGAGAGGAGGTCAGGAGCAGGGCTCCTAGTAAGCTATCTAGGTGGCAGTCAATGATCTGGGCCTAGAGGAGCTGGACCCCCGGTCGCAGGGAATCATGGCAAGGGGCACAGATCTGTTGAGGAGGACAGCCGGCGGCCTTGCGCCATCACCGGGCTGGGACCAAGGCACAATGGGGTATGTGGACCCTAGGTCAGGGAGTAGCGTCAGGCAACCTGACAATTTACCCGATGAAAACGGAGCCTTCAAGATACGCTCTCTACCCGCTCCAAAATCGGGGTACTAGCGCAACGAGGAGGATAGGACTTTCCACTCAAAAGGGTTTAGAAAATCCCAAGCATGAACCTTGAGAGCAAGCTCCCACATTTAGCCATAGTGGGAAGCAGGACCCGCCAGTTCCATACTACCGGGACTAAGAGAGAAGTAAACTTAGTGCCAGGAGGCAGGTCACGGATCACCAGGCAGCACCATTGGGGACGGGACCCGAACTAAGCTCCCATCAGTGGCAGCGGTATCCAGAATTTTGGTTTATCCAATTGTCGGTGTCAGCTTAATGGACTGAGTGAGTACGCAAGTGACCCCATTGCATTTAACGGCACTCGCCCCTTCACCATCACCAAGCCAGAGGTATTCCCCCCTACCTGTGGAGGATTACAACACCTGGCTGTCCCATTCCATCACCCCCGGGTACTCCCAACTGAAGCGGTGGTACTCCTATTTATCACACACCACAGGTGGCATCACAAACTCTATAATCCCCTGTAAATACCCCCTTCATTTGAGTGGCGGCACGACCTTCAGGTCCGGAGACCCTCGAGCCACCGGGAATCCGGATCTGAGCAGCCCGGCTGCTGGAACGGGGGTGGCACAGGCACAGCAATGATCAGACGTGGAAGCAGAAGCGGCTGAGAGACATAGTCTGTAGGACGCGTCACTGGACCTGTAAGTATAATGACAATGTTTATTATTAACTATATTCTTTATTTTACAGCCTCCCTGTCCCATCCCATAACTGTAAAGCCCAAGTTCAGTGTTTGGACGCGAGTTCGCGTTTGTGACGGGGTATGCGACAGAGCAGTGAGGGACGCCAGGCCAAGGAACAATCCAAAGGGCTTTATTGGAACCACAAAGATAAAGCACCAAACATAAATATAAATCCTTAAAGTCTGCAAGGAGTCCACAACAAGACAAAAGATCCAGGGGCACCTCCCGGTATTCCAACGCCAGGGAAAATATGGCAATGGTCCTTATATGAGTTCCTTGAGTCCAACAGGGGGAACAAAAAAACACAATTCCACGTGGCCACTGATCTCCAGTCTGTAACAGTCCATACACAGGCTCTAAGATCCAGCCTCAGCTATAGATCCTAGTCCTTCTCCAGCCAAGATCCAACAAACTGACCTAACATGGGTCTCATTGTTCTTCTCTCCTGGGATCAGCCCCTAAGGTGGGCCCAACTCCGCCTGGATATTTGATGACATTTGATACATGAATGGACTTTAGACTCCTGGCTCTGTTCTGTTTACCAAGTTGTGGATTGGAGAAGTCCCATGCTGAGAATAACAAACAATCCCCCACCAGTAGTACATACAGGACAGTCAAGGAGAGACACACTATTACACCATGAGCACAGGCGGGGGAGGGACACACTGTTACAACCCCTTCCCCCCTCAATTTGTGTACAGACTAGTGACCTCAACAGGTCACTTGTCAAGTACACGTAAACATGGTGGACCTGACTCAGGGCTCCTGCTGTCTGGACAATCCATCTGCATTTTGGATGTTGGATCTAGGTTCTTTAGTGTATGGTGAAGATGTAGGGTTGAATTTTCAGCTCCATTTTGTATCCTCCTTCACATAAACTCTGCTTCCTGCACCCACAAATTGGCATTGTATATCTCCCACACCATTGCCTAGGAGAATGTCTGCAGGAATGCCGCTCATCACACCGATTATGCATTGTTTTGCCCCAAAGCCATAATCCAGGGTTACACTTGCTCTTGGAATATATCTCTGAGTACCTCCAGCCAATTCAATCTCAATTCCTGGTCCCTTTTGAATTGCTTCTGGTTGAATTACTCGGGGATCTGCTATGGTGAGAAAGGCCCCAGTGTCACGAAAGCCAACAACTTTTTGGCCATCTAGCACAACCTCCTGTAGATGTTTATGCTGAAGATCATAGCAACGGGTGGCTGTGGCTAGCACCCCATAGACTCCTGGTAGGGAAGTCAACATCCAGCTCTTCTCCTGCTGAGGGTGTCTGTAGATAATGGACATACAATAAAGTCTATCCGGCACACCACAATGTAATGGAAGAGTCCTTGATATGGCTTGAAAAATATGTTTTATTGTGTATTTACAAAAAATAGTCCGTCCGACGTTTCGATCCACCTGGATCTTTTACAGGGATATTAGGACTAGTGAAAGAGAAAATTATACATAAAAAATTAGAATACAAATGAAAAAACAGTAAAACACTGTTATGCTTTCAAATAATATAATACATCATACATGTAGGGGAAATGGCGGAAACCGCAAAGACCACAAAACAACATATACATAGATTTCATAGGCACCAATAGGGGGAACATAAAAAAATAATAATAACTCCATTAGGCTAAGTGACAATCTGTTGAGACATGAAGACAATCATTAGAGAAGTGACAATACTTAATATTTGGACACGTACCTATGTGTCAAGAGAGCTGTCAAATTACATCAGTGTGAATAGGAGACAAAAACTGATCGTCAAAACTAATGGAAAGACTACGCACGCGGTCTATGGTAAAAGGAGATAAGAAAGACAATTATCCATGGTTTGTATGAATAGAACAGAATTTAGTAAAAAGTCTGATTATCCAAGTCCAAGCAAGAATTGAAAAGGGGAGGCGTACCTTGTAGGTAAACCTGTGTGTATGATGCTATGCAAAATGCCCATCAATGACGTGCCGTGAATAGGTATGTAACAGAGTAAGTCTCCTACAGGAGTCAAATGGTGAAAAAACATGAAAAAAGAGAATTATGATATAATCTGTGCTCATATAGGGAGCTAATGTACATAGGTAGTTAGATTAGATAAATAAATGTATAGGGTACCGGCCAAGGCCCTTATATATATGAACGTACCACAGTAGGAAAACTGATTAGTGATGGTCAGTCAAAATTGGATAGAGTGTCCGATCACCTGGGTGAAAGGTCACGTCACGAGGTAATTTCAGGTTATCTGTTGATGGTACATATGACAAAAAAATGAGGCCATGAAAAGAGAAAAAAGAAAAAGGAAAAAAGGGGAGCAATGGAAGTAAGAGGGGAGAGAAAAGAAGAGAAAAAGGAGTGTACCTACCCGTGTGGCAGGGTTGGTAGAGGTAATAGTAAAAGGGGGAACAACTGATCATATGTACCTGGTCTCGCTGAATCTGACCAGGTCAGTATGTTAGAGTGTACCGCTGTAAATAGGTTGTGGTGCGGGGTGATGAACTTCACCTGATGTGTCTTGTTTAGGTCAGGGGGATTTCAAGCAGGAAAAAGCGAAAATCCTGTGTGGATAGAACAGGTATATATCAATCACAGCCACACATCAGGTGGATGTGGGGAAATCCAGAAAGCTATACAAGTTATAAGGATATAATGCACCAATATACCTTCCTATGAGGGGGAAATCACTCAAAAGGCAGATTTATACATAGAGGTGTATCAAAGAGCATCAGAGGAGTACGTGGTGGGTCTGCAGATGAGGTATCCTGCTTAATGTATGTTAATCCAATCAACGCAGGAATGCTGTGTAAATAAAGAAATTCCATAGTATAATGGTATATATCAATCACATTAGTATATGAGGGTAAATGCAAAAGGAGATGAACAGACAAGGAAATACAGAGATATACCTTCCAATGAGGAGGAGATGGCAGAGCAGCCGAATGAATTAATGTAAGGAAGCCTGTAATTAAAATGCAAGGGATTTAGGAAATGGCCGGGCCTGAATGAGAAGAGGTAAAAGGGATAAAAAAGTGCCATTTAGGTCGTACCTGCGGTTAGTTGGTAAGGGGGTCCCCTGTAGTGGCGTCAGCGGTGTGCATAGGTGGCTGTGGGCTCTTTTATGTGTGGCCGGTTATCACAGCTGCGTCCACTTCCTGTTTAGGAGTGGAACGCAGTAAGGCTGATGAACCGCACGCCCGCGCATGCGCATTAGCGTCAAATCTCGTGCATGCGCAGAGCGGGTGAAAATCAGCTTGTGCCTATGGAGCGAGGTGTTGTTTGTAAACAACCGCTGACAGCTAAGGTGGTGGATGGGATAAATAGACATTAAAGGTTATAATGGGATTGGGCATGTGTGTGTGTAATGGATTGTTTGATTATGTTAACGTGGGTGGAGCAAAGCATGAAAGGGGACATATAATGGTGATTTAAGAAGATATGATAATTAGGAAGATAAGAGCATAGAGATTATGGGGAATTTAAGGGAAAGGAAGAAAGGAAAAGGAGGATCATACAAAGGTTATAAAGGAAGGTAGTGGAGCAAAGCATGAAAGGGGACATATAATAGTGATTTAAGAAGATATGATAATCATGAAGATAAGAGCATAGAGATTATGGGGAATTTAAGGGAAAGGAAGAAAGGAAAAGGAGGATCATACAAAGGTTATAGAGGAAGGTAGTGTATGTCTAATGTGGGCTGTTATAGTGCTAAAATGGGGTGATACAGACACTAGGGAAGAAAAGGGATTGTAAGCAGGAGAAGAGGTGGGATAGAAAGATAGAAACGAAAGAAAAAGGAAGAAAGACAGAACTGTGAAAAACTTTATTGGTGTGGGATATGACGGATACTAAAGGTTTTTTATGTTCCCCCTATTGGTGCCTATGAAATCTATGTATATGTTGTTTTGTGGTCTTTGCGGTTTCCGCCATTTCCCCTACATGTATGATGTATTATATTATTTGAAAGCATAACAGTGTTTTACTGTTTTTTCATTTGTATTCTAATTTTTTATGTATAATTTTCTCTTTCACTAGTCCTAATATCCCTGTAAAAGATCCAGGTGGATTGAAACGTCGGACGGACTATTTTTTGTAAATACACAATAAAACATATTTTTCAAGCCATATCAAGGACTCTTCCATTACATTGTGGTGTGCCGGATAGACTTTATTGTATTGCTGGACTTATTATTCCAGAGCACCCGCCCCTCCGAGTGAGCCAGGTCTATTCTATTGACTTGACATTTTTTTACCTGTGCTCCTCATCTCCGTATCTTTTTCGAATGTCTTTCTCAACTTTCTCCTATGACAAGGACGAAGTGACCAACATTCTTGCGAAGGTGACAACACCGGTTTCCTTCTTGTCGGTACCTTCAGAAGAATTGCGCACACGCGACTATGAGAAGGAGCTTAGGAAACAAACAGCTCTAGAGTTACACTGTGGAACCCTTGCCGAGTACCATAAAGCTCAAAGAATTCCCAGAGGCTTAAGAGTGTCCCTACATCCCACGATCTTCTCGGATAATCCGGAGTACTGCTCCAAATACGAAAGCATTTTAAATAAATGCTCAATGGATATTATTATTCTTACCATCGAATATCTCCAGAAAGAAATTGCTGAATTAACACCAAAAATCCAGTCCATAGAGGATCAATTCTCTAATACCTTGCCTTCCGCCGAATGGGATAGACTGAGGGCTAAGACCAAAGAAACAATCGCTGGATTTCAGAAGACATTGCAGGAGAGGAAAAGAGTAAAGTTCATCAGAGATCAAGAGGACTACTTAAAAGACCGTGTTTACAGATGGCGCTTCATGGACTCTAACTCATTGCGTCGTCCCAATTACAATAGATACTCAGCCTCATCCGGCTCCGATAGCGAGTCCTTTTCCTCTCACTCCTCTCGTTTTTTAGACACAAGACAACCTTCTGGCGGAAGACAAGGAGGGGCAAGAGGAAGGCAAAACTCGTCTTATCGGATACAGACCAGATCTCAGGTATGACTAATATAGTCTACAATATTTCCTCCCATAACTTAACACACTTTGAGTCTCAGGTCCTACAGAGGGGCCTATCTTTTTGCCCTACCCCCTCATTTAACCCATTTCAGTTAGACCAGGAAATGAGGCGCTTTTTCAGGAGCCTTAGGCTCAAGGCCCATTTCGCGGCCCATAGTGAGACTAACACACGAAATGATGACGTAGAGCACAATCCCGACACACTCTCACTACGTAACCTTAATCTCAGGCTCTCTAGCACATTCAATCCCCCAAAGACCTACCATCCGGTCGAAACTTACATTTCACTGGTTACCAATGATGTCAACAAAACACTCAGGGACATTGAGAGTGGTGAGTATAGGGTTAAATACAATATGACACCCGATGAGAAAAGGGCCATTCAAGACCTCAAGAATAATAAGAAAATCATAATCAAACCCGCCGACAAAGGAGGCTCTATTGTAGTACTCGATAAAACATACTATTTAGCCGAGATACACAGACAACTAGAGGATAGATCCACTTACCTGCCCATTGCCCAGGACCCCACATCCCAAATTCAGAATTTGATTAAGGACAAGGTAGATTACCATTTACACCTAGGGACCATAGACAACAAACTTGCTGAATTTCTCATTAAGTCCAATCCTGTTACACCTGTTTTCTACATTCTACCAAAAATACATAAGAATCTCCAGACGCCTCCAGGGCGACCCATAGTGGCCTCGACAGACTCAATCCTTTCACCACTAGCAATTACCATCGAAAAGATTCTCACGCCACTTATACCCAGAATCCCATCATATTTAAAAGATACATCGGACTTTTTGACACAGGTGACACAATTTGGCACCCTTCCATCTGAGTGTTTGCTCGTTACGTTTGATGTAAACAGCTTATACACGAGTATCGAGCACTCTGATGGCATTCAAGCTGTAGATTGGTTTCTTGAGTTACACAAAATATTAACACCAGGACAACAGTCACTATGTATGGACCTATTACATTTAGTCCTAGGACATAACTATTTTCTATTCGAGGACCAATTCTACATACAACAAAGGGGTACCGCCATGGGATCAAACATGGCACCACCCTATGCGAATATCTACATGGCGCACTATGAGACAACATACATCTACAATCACCCTCTGTGGAGACAGCACACTCTGTTGTGGAAAAGGTACATAGATGATGTATTTGTCATTTGGCACGGTAGCATGGACTCTCTTAATGAATTTCACCGAGACATCAATTCCTATAGAATAGGGCTCACTTTCACTATTCACAGTGATCCGAAACAAATTAACTTCTTAGACACCATGGTTCTTCTATCCCCCAGTGGCACTATTAGTACGGATCTTTTTGTGAAATCAACGGACAGAAACAGCCTTTTGCATTTCTCTAGCTGCCATCCTTCCCACACTAAGAAAGCCTTGCCTCTCTCACAGTCTAAGAGAATTGAGCGGATTGTCTCCGATCCCTCACAACGCCAAACTAGATTACAGGAGATGGGACACAAATTTATGTCTAGAGGCTACCCTAGTAACATCGCCTACAATTGTACGTCGAAACCACGTCCTAGGCAGAACAACACCCCACGCATCACCTGTGTCCAAACATATCATCCCTTCTCGCCTCTGTTTAGAGGTATTATTTCCAAACATTGGTCCCTCCTTCAAACAGCCTACCCCTCCATTACTGAATTTTCAACTTTACCCTTATTTTGTCACAAAAGACCTAGAAATCTGAGGGACAATCTCGTTAGGGCTGATGTAGGATCTGCACACACCGAAGCACGTCAAATCTTCCTTGGGACTCCCAGAAATGGAAATTTTCCGTGTCTACATTGCTTACAATGTAACAACCTCACCCGAGGTAACTCCCTCACACATCCACATACAGGCAAAAGTGACCCCATTAGAGGTTTCTTCACATGTGACTCCTCCTATGTCGTATACCTGATCAAGTGCCCTTGCGGTCTCGGATATGTTGGGGAGACCACCCAACATATCCGAGACCGCATAAGTAAACACAAATCTACAATACGGTGTCAACAGATCCTTTTACCCGTTCCACATCATTTTGTGTCACACAATCACACAGTGGCCCAACTGAGATTTCAGGTAATCGAGCATATCCCACCCATACGCAGAGGTGGTGACAGAATAAGAAAACTCAAGGAAAGGGAGTCCTTCTGGATTTACACCTTGGGCACGCTTGAACCTAAGGGTCTGAATCGCGAGTATGAAGTATACACTTGACTCTACTTTGCAAGGGTCTCCTATTTTGTCTTTTTCTTTCGTTTTATAATAATCATTATTGATGGTACATGAATTGTTACGCAGATTATGTCTGATTATGTCTGATTTCCATGTCTAACCCTTCTTCTCTTTTCTTCACCTCCAGGTTCCCTTAGTCACGTGAAACGCCTGCCGCACCCGACCATGACCCACTGTTTCACCTTAGAAGTCACGCACCCTACACTTTCACTTGCCAGCACTGTCTTAGGTTTGTATTAGGTATGCACCAACACTATATTTCTTCGTATTGGGAATGCACCAACACTATATATTAGGAATGCACTAACATTATATTCTTGCCTAGCAAGTTTCACTCACGCCGCATGAGCATGTGTCTTTGGCATGTTTCACTGATATTACACTACCCTTCAGTATCCGTCATATCCCACACCAATAAAGTTTTTCACAGTTCTGTCTTTCTTCCTTTTTCTTTCGTTTCTATCTTTCTATCCCACCTCTTCTCCTGCTTACAATCCCTTTTCTTCCCTAGTGTCTGTATCACCCCATTTTAGCACTATAACAGCCCACATTAGACATACACTACCTTCCTCTATAACCTTTGTATGATCCTCCTTTTCCTTTCTTCCTTTCCCTTAAATTCCCCATAATCTCTATGCTCTTATCTTCATGATTATCATATCTTCTTAAATCACCATTATATGTCCCCTTTCATGCTTTGCTCCACTACCTTCCTTTATAACCTTTGTATGATCCTCCTTTTCCTTTCTTCCTTTCCCTTAAATTCCCCATAATCTCTATGCTCTTATCTTCCTAATTATCATATCTTCTTAAATCACCATTATATGTCCCCTTTCATGCTTTGCTCCACCCACGTTAACATAATCAAACAATCCATTACACACACACATGCCCAATCCCATTATAACCTTTAATGTCTATTTATCCCATCCACCGCCTTAGCTGTCAGCGGTTGTTTACAAACAACACCTCGCTCCATAGGCACACGCTGATTTTCACCCGCTCTGCGCATGTGCGAGATTTGACGCTAATGCGCATGCGCGGGCGTGCGGTTCATCAGCCTCACTGCGTTCCACTCCTAAACAGGAAGTGGACGCAGCTGTGATAACCGGCCACACATAAAAGAGCCCACAGCCACCTATGCACACCGCTGACGCCACTACAGGGGACCCCCTTACCAACTAACCGCAGGTACGACCTAAATGGCACTTTTTTATCCCTTTTACCTCTTCTCATCCAGGCCCGGCCATTTCCTAAATCCCTTGCATTTTAATTACAGGCTTCCTTACATTAATTCATTCGGCTGCTCTGCCATCTCCTCCTCATTGGAAGGTATATCTCTGTATTTCCTTGTCTGTTCATCTCCTTTTGCATTTACCCTCATATACTAATGTGATTGATATATACCATTATACTATGGAATTTCTTTATTTACACAGCATTCCTGCGTTGATTGGATTAACATACATTAAGCAGGATACCTCATCTGCAGACCCACCACGTACTCCTCTGATGCTCTTTGATACACCTCTATGTATAAATCTGCCTTTTCAGTGATTTCCCCCTCATAGGAAGGTATATTGGTGCATTATATCCTTATAACTTGTATAGCTTTCTGGATTTCCCCACATCCACCTGATGTGTGGCTGTGATTGATATATACCTGTTCTATCCACACAGGATTTTCGCTTTTTCCTGCTTGAAATCCCCCTGACCTAAACAAGACACATCAGGTGAAGTTCATCACCCCGCACCACAACCTATTTACAGCGGTACACTCTAACATACTGACCTGGTCAGATTTAGCGAGACCAGGTACATATGATCAGTTGTTCCCCCTTTTACTATTACCTCTACCAACCCTGCCACACGGGTAGGTACACTCCTTTTTCTCTTCTTTTCTCTCCCCTCTTACTTCCATTGCTCCCCTTTTTTCCTTTTTCTTTTTTCTCTTTTCATGGCCTAATTTTTTTGTCATATGTACCATCAACAGATAACCTGAAATTACCTCGTGACGTGACCTTTCACCCAGGTGATCGGACACTCTATCCGATTTTGACTGACCATCACTAATCAGTTTTCCTACTGTGGTACGTTCATATATATAAGGGCCTTGGCCGGTACCCTATACATTTATTTATCTAATCTAACTACCTATGTACATTAGCTCCCTATATGAGCACAGATTATATCATAATTCTCTTTTTTCATGTTTTTCACCATTTGACTCCTGTAGGAGACTTACTCTGTTACATACCTATTCACGGCACGTCATTGATGGGCATTTTGCATAGCATCATACACACAGGTTTACCTACAAGGTACGCCTCCCCTTTTCAATTCTTGCTTGGACTTGGATAATCAGACTTTTTACTAAATTCTGTTCTATTCATACAAACCATGGATAATTGTCTTTCTTATCTCCTTTTACCATAGACCGCGTGCGCAGTCTTTCCATTAGTTTTGACGATCAGTTTTTGTCTCCTATTCACACTGATGTAATTTGACAGCTCTCTTGACACATAGGTACGTGTCCAAATATTAAGTATTGTCACTTCTCTAATGATTGTCTTCATGTCTCAACAGATTGTCACTTAGCCTAATGGAGTTATTATTATTTTTTTATGTTCCCCCTATTGGTGCCTATGAAATCTATGTATATGTTGTTTTGTGGTCTTTGCGGTTTCCGCCATTTCCCCTACATATATGATGTATTATATTATTTGAAAGCATAACAGTGTTTTACTGTTTTTTCATTTGTATTCTAATTTTTTATGTATAATTTTCTCTTTCACTAGTCCTAATATCCCTGTAAAAGATCCAGGTGGATCGAAACGTCGGACGGACTATTTTTTGTAAATACACAATAAAACATATTTTTCAAGCCATATCAAGGACTCTTCCATTACATTGTGGTGTGCCGGATAGACTTTATTGTATTGCTGGACTTATTATTCCAGAGCACCCGCCCCTCCGAGTGAGCCAGGTCTATTCTATTGACTGTAGATAATGGACAGGCAAAGATTGTCTGCAGCTGTTCTGCCTCCGAACACCTGGACAGTGAGCTTGCAGATGACCAGGCTGCCCACATTGATAACATCTGCGCTGCGTCTCACTCATTCCAGTTTGCCTTCTGGAGAAGTAGGTAGGAGACCTTGGTGACTGATACAGAGGTGTAGGTGCTGTAGGTGGTTGTCGATTTGGAGGATGACTCCACTGGATAGATGGGCATGTGGCCCGCAGATGCCCAGGATGCCCACAGCTATAACATCTTCGCTCTTCTACTTTCTCTCCTCGTTGCATTCCTGAAAATGTGGTAGAACCAACTGGAGGCACATTCACATGGGTAGCCACATGAGGTGGTGATCTAGGAGGTCGAGGAACATTGGGCACTGAAGGACAAGGAACCTCTGGTGTTGGGTAGCTGGTCATTTTTGCTCCCTCCGCTAGTAGCTTCTTCCATTGAGGCTTGATAGTGAGCACCTCATCAGCTAGAGCAGCAGCTTGTTCCACTGTCTCTGGTCTCCTCTTGCGCACCAATTCCCGGATCTCAGTAGGGCACTTGGCATAGTATCATAGTATCATAGTTTTTAAGGTTGAAGGGAGACTCTAAGTCCATCTAGTTCAACCTGTAGCCTAACATGTTGATCCAGAGGAAGGCAAAAAAACCCCAATGTGGCAAACAAGTTCCAATGCGGAAAAAATTTCCTTCCTGACTCCACATCCGGCAATCAGACTAGTTCCCTGGATCAATACCCTGTCATAAAATCTGCTATACATAACTGGTAATATTAAATTTTTCAAGAAAGGCGTCCAGGCTCTGCTTAAATGTTAGTAGTGAATCACTCATTACAACATCATGCGGCAGAGAGTTCCACAGTCTCACTGCTCGTCCAGTAAAGAATCCTCGTCTGTGATTATGATTAAACCTTCTTTCCTCAAGAAGTAGCGGATGCCCCCGTGTTCCAGTCGCAGGCCTAGGTGTAAAAAGATCTAATAGAAATAAAACGGTTCTTTTAGGATGACCTGGACGAACGTCTCCCAAGTTAAGGCCCCCTCTCCCTCCAGCCAGCGATGGCATACTTGTTTCAGTCTGTGGGCATACATCTTGAAAAACACTTCCCCATCACAGGCTAACGTACGGAACTAAGTCCTATAAGTATCTGGGGTCACGGCATAATGTTCTAGAATGGTCTGTTTTAGCTCCCCATACTCACAATTCCACTCAGGGTCCATAGCTCTATAGGCGTCGGCAGCTCCACCCTCCAAGAGGCCCACCAAGTGTCTGACTCGCTCTCTTTCTGGGACTTCCATTAATCGGCACTGATGCTCAAAGTCCTGGAAGAAGCTCTCAATGTCGCCTGCAGCTTCATTAAATGGCTTAAAGTCCTTGCGGGACACTCTGTAGAATTCCCTCATAGTGGGTGCTGTGGTTACAGTTTGTCTGGAGCCTCTAGCTGCTTCCACAGCAAACCTCCTCTCCAGCAATGCCCTCTCTTGAGCTCTGCGAATGGCATCCATCTTATTTTCAATGGTGACCTCATCTCCAAGCAGTGCCATCTCCTCCTCATACCACACAACCCATTGACTTTTTTGGGTATTTACCTCCAGCTCCCATCTTTCCTCCCCTTGCTGTGGAAATTGTTCCTCGGTGCCATCTTGCAGGCAAGCGTTTTCCAATGCCTCAATTAGTTGCTCCTTAGAGAGTCCTTTATAGCCGACTCCTAATTCACGGGCCTTTGTTTGTGGGCTTATCACAGTCCAGTTCTTGTACTCTGAGGTTCTAATTCCAGATGTTAATGGGCCGTTGTCCTCCATTCTTTCTGCTCTGATCCCGCCGTTGCCACCAGTTTGTGACGGGGTATGCGACAGAGCAGTGAGGGACGCCAGGCTAAGGAACAATCCAAAGGGCTTTATTGGAACCACAAAGATAAAGCACCAAACATAAATATAAATCATTGAAGTCTGCAAGGAGTCCACAACAAGACAAAAGATCCAGGGGCACCTCCCGGTATTCCAACTGGGAAAATATGGCAATGGTCCTTATATGAAATCCTTGAGTCCAACAGGGGGAACAAAAAAACACAAATCCACGTGGCCACTGATCTCCAGTCTGTAACAGTCCATACACAGGCTCTAGGATACTGACTCAGCTATAGATCCTAGTCCTTCTCCAGCCAAGATCCAACAAACTGACCTTACATAGTTACATAGTTACTTAGGTTGAAAAAAGACCTAGGTCCATCTAGTTCAACCTTCCTCCACCAGTTCTACATTTGGTCACAAAGTCATTTATAACCAACAATGTTGTGTGTAGTGAGGAAATCATCCAGCCCTTTTTTAAAAGCTGTTATAGTATCTGCCTTTACTACCTCTTGTGGTAGGGCATTCCACAGTCTGACTGCTCTAACTGTAAAGAACCCTTTCCTATTTAGCTGTTGAAATCGCTTTTCTTCCACTCGCAGTGAGTGCTCCCTGGTCCTTAGTACTGTCTTTGGAAGAAATAAGTCATGTGCCAGTCCTTTATATTGACCACACATGTATTTATACATATAAATGAGATCTCCTCTGAGACGTCTTTTTTCTAAGCTAAACATATCTAACTTTTTCAACCTGTCATCATATGGGAGGCCTTCCATTCCTTGTAATAGTCTAGTTGCCCGCCTTTGAACTGACTCTAACTTCTGAATGTCCTTTTTAAAATATGGAGCCCCAAACTGGATCCCGTATTCCAGATGTGGCCTTACAAGTGATTTATAGAGGGGTAACAATACGTTGGGATCACGGGATCTAATCTCTCTTTTTATACACCCTAAAATCTTGTTTGCTTTAGCAGCTGCTGCTTGACATTGAGTGCTGCTGCTCAGCTTATTTGTAATGAAAATACCCAAGTCCTTCTCCTGTTCTGTAGTCCCGAGTTTACTTCCATTTAATGTATACGCAGCTATAGGATTACTCCGTCCTAGGTGCATTACTTTACATTTATCAACATTAAATCTCATTTGCGAAGTATCTGCCCATTCTGACATCTTATCCAGATCTTTTTGTAATATTGTACTATCCAGGTCAGTTTTTAATATCCTACATAGTTTGGTGTCATCGGCAAAGACTGACACTGTACTTTTAATCCCATCCACAAGGTCATTAATAAAGAGATTAAAAAGAATCGGTCCAAGCACAGATCCCTGCGGCACCCCACTGCTGACTATAGCCCATTTAGAGAATGTACCATTTATGACTACTATTTGTTTCCTATCTTTTAGCCAATTCCTTACCCAGTTGCATATTGTGTCCCCTAATCCTTGCTTCTGGAGCTTTAGTATAAGGCTATTATGTGGTACAGTATCAAATGCCTTTGCAAAGTCCAAATAAATCACATCAGCTGCGTTACCAATATCCAGGTTTGAACTTACCCTCTCATAGAACCCCAACAGGTTGGTTAGACACGACTTATCTTTCATGAATCCATGCTGTTTGTCAGTTATCATATTATTTTCTGCAATATATTTTTGCATGTCATCCCTTAAAATGCCCTCAAAAACTTTGCATACTACTGATGTCAGGCTTACTGGACGGTAGTTGCCTGGATCTACCCTCTTACCTTTCTTAAATATCGGTACCACATCAGCAATCCTCCAATCCTGAGGCACCAACCCTGTTACAAGTGAGTCTAAAAGATGAGATACAGCGGTCTGTCGATTACGGAGCTCAATTCCCTCAATATTCGTGGATGAATGCCATCTGGCCCTGGGGATTTGTCAATGTTTAATTTACTCAGACGTAGGCGTACTTCATCTTGTGTTAAATTAATTATATCGGGTGGTGGACTTTGATTTTTCACTTGTTGAATGATCCCTGGTACAGTCAGTTCCTTGGTGAATACAGATGAGAAATGCCTATTTAATATCTCAGTCTTTTGTTTGTCCTCTATAACTAACTTGTTATTATATTTTAAGGGGCCGATACTATCCTTTGTTTTCCTTTTGGCATTAATGTATTTATAAAAGATTTTGGGATTTATTTTAATGTCATTGGCGATTTTTGTTTCAGTAGCTAATTTTGCTTGTTTGATTTCTTTTTTACATTTCCTATTGATATCTTTATACTTCTGAAATGCTATTTCTGTATTCTCAGCCTTTAAAATTTTAAATGACCTTTGTTTTTGTTTTATTATACTTTGTACAGTCTTATTTATCCATAGTGGTTTCTTTTTATTCCTGGACATTTTATTACCAGAGGGTATACGTTTTTTACAGGACTCTAGTAGTATATCCTTAAACTTACCCCATTTATGTTCGGTATCCCCAGTTACCATGACTTTGTCCCAATCTACACATTTAAGCTCTTCCCTTAATTTGTTGAAATCAGCTTTCCTAAAATTCCAGGTTTTAGCATTCCCCCTTTGAAATGTTCTATTGAATATTATGTTGAAGCTTACCATATTATGATCGCTGGTGCCCAAGTGCTCCCGGACCTGTAGATCTGAAATTGTATCCGGTCTATTTGACAGGACCAGATCTAGCAAATTATCTCCCCTGGTCGGTTCACCTACCATCTGAGAGAGGAAATGGTCTTGAATAGTAGATAAGAACTTACAGCTTTTAGCAGAACCAGAAGATTCTATGTCCCACTGAATGTCTGGATAGTTGAAATCCCCCATAATAAGAACCCGATTATTATTATTAGCTGCCTTTTCAATTTGTTCCAGCATTTCACCCTCTATTTGTTCAGGTATGTTAGGAGGCTTATCGCAAACTCCAATTAGCATTTTTCCATTATTCCCCTCCCCATGTACATTTACCCATACTGACTCTACATTGTTGCTGTTCCCCTCAATGTCATCATACAACACAGGTTTTAGGTTAGATTTAATAAATATACACACCCCACCACCTTTTTGGCCTTTCCTGTCCTTCCTAAATGTACTATAACCCTGTATGTTTGTCACCCAGTCATGGCTTTCATCCAGCCAGGTTTCCGTAATGCCCACCACATCATAATCCATGGTTGACATAAGAGTCTCCAATTCATTCATTTTGTTTGCAAGACTTCTTGCATTTGCCAGTAGACATTTAATCCTATTAACACCTTTATTACTCCTAGCCTCCCTACGTTCCTTGTATGTCCCATCCCCCCCTAATCCTTCATTGACCCCTACCATCTCCCTGTCTCTATCTGCTCTATCTATCCCCTTATTTGCTCCACTTCCCTCCTTCCCCCCCGATCCTAGTTTAAAAGCTCCTCCATCTGTCTGACCATTTTCTCCCCCAGCACAGCTGCACCTTCCTCATTGAGGTGCAGCCCGTCCCTACCGTAGAGCCTGTAGCCGACTGAGAAGTCGGCCCAGTTCTCCATGAACCCGAACCCTTCCTTCCTGCACCAATTTCTAAGCCACATATTTATCTCCCTAAGCTCCCGCTGTCTTTCTAGTGACGCTCGTGGCACCGGTAGTATTTCTGAAAACACCACCTTGGAGGTCCTGGACTTCAGCTTCTCTCCTAGTTCCCTGTAATCATTTTTAAGGACCTTCCACCTGCCTCTAACTTTGTCATTAGTACCAATGTGCACCATGACCGCTGGGTTTTCCCCAGCCCCCCCCAGCAATCTGTCTATCCGATCCACAATATGCCGAACCCGAGCACCCGGCAGACAACACACTGTTCGGCATTCACGGTCTCGGCGACAGATGACCCTGTATGTCCGCCTAATTATAGAGTCCCCTACCACCAACATCTGTCTGGGCTTTGCTGCACTCCTATTTCCCTCCTTCCTACAGCAGTTGTTTTCCTGGTTGCTAGGAGCAACATCCTGCTGTAGTGACCCTAGTCCAGGCCCTTCATTCCTAATATCAGCCAAACAGGCATATTTACTAGGTTGTGCCAGGTCAGGACTAGGCTCCCTGACACTTTTCCCTCTACCTCTTCTTCTAACTGTTACCCAGCTACCTACCTCTGGGTCCTGATCTTCCCCACCTCCACCCTCCTCCATATCACTGGCCCCAGCCAGAGAAAGCTCAGTGAGCTCTAAACTCCTCTCCAGGTTTGCAATGCCCCTTAGTGTTGCAAGCTGCTTATTTAGATCAGTTACCTTGGCTTCCAAATACGCAACATGCTTGCATCGAGTGCAGACATAGTCACCCTCGAACGGCTGCTCAAGGCATGCATACATCTGACAAGATACACACCTGACACAATATCATTGAACCAGGGCACATCTCGCATCAAAATCTACGCCACTCCATAAGGCACATGAAAAGAACAAGAACTGGAGCATTCAGAGGGCTATTTATAAAACATCAAAAACTTTATTGCATATGAATATTAAAAATAGGTTTCAATTGTTACAGTTATATAAAGGTGCTATTAGAGGACAAAGGTGAAAAACCACATAAAGATGGGGAGCAGGGGTGAAAACCACCCTAATAAAGGGGAGTAGTCTTGACGGGGACCTAGGTGGCTAGCAGGTATGGTGCCTCTATCCTGACGTGGTATATAGAAAATGTACAGCCAAATCAGCATCAGACCATTAGAACAGGGCAGAGGCACCAAAGCGCAGCCAGTCACATGAAAAAAGATAAATAACAGTCCCAGAACTTACACATGATAATGAAGGTGGTCACCAAAGCATCCCACACCAGTGAAAAGGAGCCTTCCTACGCGCGTTTGGCAACACGAGTTATGTCTGGCTTCATCAGGGAAGGTAACTCGTGTTGCGAAACGCGCGTAGGAAGGCTCCTTTTCACTGGTGTGGGATGCTTTGGTGACCACCTTCATTATCATGTGTAAGTTCTGGGACTGTTATTTATCTTTTTTCATGTGACTGGCTGCGCTTTGGTGCCTCTGCCCTGTTCTAATGGTCTGATGCTGATTTGGCTGTACATTTTCTATATACCACGTCAGGATAGAGGCACCATACCTGCTAGCCACCTATGAATACCTACTTATTTCCTCTGGTCCCCGTCAAGACTACTCCCCTTTATTAGGGTGGTTTTCACCCCTGCTCCCCATCTTTATGTGGTTTTTCACCTTTGTCCTCTAATAGCACCTTTATATAACTGTAACAATTGAAACCTATTTTTAATATTCATATGCAATAAAGTTTTTGATGTTTTATAAATAGCCCTCTGAATGCTCCAGTTCTTGTTCTTTTCAAGATACACACCTGGTAGCATTGTCCATGGAGCACCTATTAAATGGTGATAAACGTTAAAGTAGTAAAACAAAGAGAAAAAAACCAAAAAGCAATGGAAAACGTATAAGGATAAATTCAAACTCTGTTCTTGTGTCAAACTATGTAATTGTGTTGAAACTATGCACTTATCTTAAATTCAGCACTTTACTTCAGTTCAGCACCTCGCACGCTCAGCACCTCGCTTGCACTGGCTGGTTTATATAGATGTACAATGACTATCAGAAGCTGCTAGAAGCTTCTAGAAACAGGTGTGACTAATCCTACTAATTAAATCACAAGACTAACTTTTTTTTTTTTTTTCCCCTTTTCACAGAATCACAAACAGACAAACAATTCCCTAATGAAATTCAACAATTACAGTTATCACCACTATGTAATTGTGTTGAAACAATGCACTTATCTTAAATTCAGCACTTTACTTCAGTTCAGCACCTCGCACGCTCAGCACCTCGCTTGCACTGGCTGGTTTATATAGATGTACAATGACTATCAGAAGCTGCTAGAAGCTTCTAGAAACAGGTGTGACTAATCCTACTAATTAAATCACAAGACTAACTTTTTTTTTCTCCCCTTTTCACAGAATCACAAACAGACAAACAATTCCCTAATGAAATTCAACAATTACAGTTATCACCACTATGTAATTGTGTTGAAACAATGCACTTATCTTAAATTCAGCACTTTACTTCAGTTCAGCACCTCGCACGCTCAGCACCTCGCTTGCACTGGCTGGTTTATATAGATGTACAATGACTATCAGAGGCTGCTAGAAGCTTCTAGAAACAGGTGTGACTAATCCTACTAATTAAATCACAAGACTAACTTTTTTTTTTTTTTTTCCCCTTTTCACAGAATCACAAACAGACAAACAATTCCCTAATGAAAGTCAACAATTACAGTTATCACCACTATGTAATTGTGTTGAAACAATGCACTTATCTTAAATTCAGCACTTTACTTCAGTTCAGCACCTCGCACGCTCAGCACCTCGCTTGCACTGGCTGGTTTATATAGATGTACAATGACTATCAGAAGCTGCTAGAAGCTTCTAGAAACAGATGTGACTAATCCTACTAATTAAATCACAAGACTAACTTTTTTTTTTTTTTTTCTCCCCTTTTCACAGAATCACAAACAGACAAACAAATCCCTAATGAAATTCAACAATTACAGTTATCACCACTATGTAATTGTGTTGAAACAATGCACTTATCTTAAATTCTGCACTTTACTTTAGTTCAGCACCTCGCACGCTCAGCACCTCGCTTGCACTGGCTGGTTTATATAGATGTACAATGACTATCAGAAGCTGCTAGAAGCTTCTAGAAACAGGTGTGACTAATCCTACTAATTAAATCACAAGACTAACTTTTTTTTTTCCCCTTTTCACAGAATCACAAACAGACAAACAATTCCCTAATGAAGTTCAACAATTACAGTTATCACCACTATGTAATTGTGTTGAAACAATGCACTTATCTTAAATTCAGCACTTACTTCAGTTCAGCACCTCGCACGCTCAGCACCTCGCTTGCACTGGCTGGTTTATATAGATGTACAATGACTATCAGAAGCTGCTAGAAGCTTCTAGAAACAGGTGTGACTAATCCTACTAATTAAATCACAAGACTAACTTTTTTTTTTTCCCCTTTTCACAGAATCACAAACAGACAAACAATTGCCTAATGAAATTCAACAATTACAGTTATCACCACTATGTAATTGTGTTGAAACAATGCACTTATCTTAAATTCAGCACTTTACTTCAGTTCAGCACCTCGCACGCTCAGCACCTCGCTTGCACTGGCTGGTTTATATAGATGTACAATGACTATCAGAAGCTGCTAGAAGCTTCTAGAAACAGGTGTGACTAATCCTACTAATTAAATCACAAGACTAACTTTTTTTTTTCCCCCTTTTCACAGAATCATAAACAGACAAACAATTCCCTAATGAAATTCAACAATTACAGTTATAACCACTATGTAATTGTGTTGAAACTATGCACTTATCTTAAATTCAGCACTTTACTTCAGTTCAGCACCTCGCACGCTCAGCACCTCGCTTGCACTGGCTGGTTTATATAGATGTACAATGACTATCAGAAGCTGCTAGAAGCTTCTAGAAACAGGTGTGACTAATCCTACTAATTAAATCACAAGACTAACTTTTTTTTTTTCTCCCCTTTTCACAGAATCACAAACAGACAAACAATTCCCTAATGAAATTCAACAATTACAGTTATCACCACTATGTAATTGTGTTGAAACAATGCACTTATCTTAAATTCAGCACTTTACTTCAGTTCAGCACCTCGCACGCTCAGCACCTCGCTTGCACTGGCTGGTTTATATAGATGTACAATGACTATCAGAAGCTGCTAGAAGCTTCTAGAAACAGGTGTGACTAATCCTACTAATTAAATCACAAGACTAACTTTTTTTTTTTTTCCCCTTTTCACAGAATCACAAACAGACAATCAATTCTCTAATGAAATTCAACAATTACAGTTATCACCACTATGTAATTGTGTTGAAACAATGCACTTATCTTAAATTCAGCACCTTACTTCAGTTCAGCACCTTGCACGCTCAGCACCTCGCTTGCACTGGCTGGTTTATATAGATGTACAATGACTATCAGAAGCTGCTAGAAGCTTCTAGAAACAGGTGTGACTAATCCTACTAATTAAATCACAAGACTAACTTTTTTTTTTTCCCCCTTTTCACAGAATCACAAACAGACAAACAATTCCCTAATGAAATTCAACAATTACAGTTATCACCACTATGTAATTGTGTTGAAACTATGCACTTATCTTAAATTCAGCACTTTACTTCAGTTCAGCACCTTGCACGCTCAGCACCTCGCTTGCACTGGCTGGTTTATATAGATGTACAATGACTATCAGAAGCTGCTAGAAGCTTCTAGAAACAGGTGTGACTAATCCTACTAATTAAATCACAAGACTAACTTTTTTTTTTTTTTCTCCCCTTTTCACAGAATCACAAACAGACAAACAATTCCCTAATGAAATTCAACAATTACAGTTATCACCACTATGTAATTGTGTTGAAACAATGCACTTATCTTAAATTCAGCACTTTACTTCAGTTCAGCACCTCGCACGCTCAGCACCTCGCTTGCACTGGCTGGTTTATATAGATGTACAATGACTATCAGAAGCTGCTAGAAGCTTCTAGAAACAGGTGTGACTAATCCTACTAATTAAATCACAAGACTAACTTTTTTTTTTCTCCCCTTTTCACAGAATCACAAACAGACAAACAATTCCCTAATGAAATTCAACAATTACAGTTATCACCACTATGTAATTGTGTTGAAACAATGCACTTATCTTAAATTCAGCACTTTACTTCAGTTCAGCACCTCGCACGCTCAGCACCTCGCTTGCACTGGCTGGTTTATATAGATGTACAATGACTATCAGAAGCTGCTAGAAGCTTCTAGAAACAGGTGTGACTAATCCTACTAATTAAATCACAAGACTAACTTTTTTTTTTCCCCCTTTTCACAGAATCACAAACAGACAAACAATTCCCTAATGAAATTCAACAATTACAGTTATCACCACTATGTAATTGTGTTGAAACTATGCACTTATCTTAAATTCAGCACTTTACTTCAGTTCAGCACCTCGCACGCTCAGCACCTCGCTTGCACTGGCTGGTTTATATAGATGTACAATGACTATCAGAAGCTGCTAGAAGCTTCTAGAAACAGGTGTGACTAATCCTACTAATTAAATCACAAGACTAACTTTTTTTTTTTTTCCCTTTTCACAGAATCACAAACAGACAAACAATTGCCTAATGAAATTCAACAATTACAGTTATCACCACTATGTAATTGTGTTGAAACAATGCACTTATCTTAAATTCAGCACTTTACTTCAGTTCAGCACCTCGCACGCTCAGCACCTCGCTTGCACTGGCTGGTTTATATAGATGTACAATGACTATCAGAAGCTGCTAGAAGCTTCTAGAAACAGGTGTGACTAATCCTACTAATTAAATCACAAGACTAACTTTTTTTTTTTCCCCCTTTTCACAGAATCACAAACAGACAAACAATTCCCTAATGAAATTCAACAATTACAGTTATCACCACTATGTAATTGTGTTGAAACAATGCACTTATCTTAAATTCAGCACTTTACTTCAGTTCAGCACCTCGCACGCTCAGCACCTCGCTTGCACTGGCTGGTTTATATAGATGTACAATGACTATCAGAAGCTGCTAGAAGCTTCTAGAAACAGGTGTGACTAATCCTACTAATTAAATCACAAGACTAACTTTTTTTTTCCCCCTTTTCACAGAATCACAAACAAACAATTGCCTAATGAAATTCAACAATTACAGTTATCACCACTATGTAATTGTGTTGAAACAATGCACTTATCTTAAATTCAGCACTTTACTTCAGTTCAGCACCTCGCACGCTCAGCACCTCGCTTGCACTGGCTGGTTTATATAGATGTACAATGACTATCAGAAGCTGCTAGAAGCTTCTAGAAACAGGTGTGACTAATCCTACTAATTAAATCACAAGACTAACTTTTTTTTTTCCTCCTTTTCACAGAATCACAAACAGACAAACAATTGCCTAATGAAATTCAACAATTACAGTTATCACCACTATGTAATTGTGTTGAAACAATGCACTTATCTTAAATTCAGCACTTTACTTCAGTTCAGCACCTCGCACGCTCAGCACCTCGCTTGCACTGGCTGGTTTATATAGATGTACAATGACTATCAGAAGCTGCTAGAAGCTTCTAGAAACAGGTGTGACTAATCCTACTAATTAAATCACAAGACTAACGTTTTTTTTTCCCCCTTTTCACAGAATCACAAACAGACAAACAATTCCCTAATGAAATTCAACAATTACAGTTATCACCACTATGTAATTGTGTTGAAACAATGCACTTATCTTAAATTCAGCACTTTACTTCAGTTCAGCACCTCGCACGCTCAGCACCTCGCTTGCACTGGCTGGTTTATATAGATGTACAATGACTATCAGAAGCTGCTAGAAGCTTCTAGAAACAGGTGTGACTAATCCTACTAATTAAATCACAAGACTAACTTTTTTTTTTCCCCCTTTTCACAGAATCACAAACAAACAATTGCCTAATGAAATTCAACAATTACAGTTATCACCACTATGTAATTGTGTTGAAACAATGCACTTATCTTAAATTCAGCACTTTACTTCAGTTCAGCACCTCGCACGCTCAGCACCTCGCTTGCACTGGCTGGTTTATATAGATGTACAATGACTATCAGAAGCTGCTAGAAGCTTCTAGAAACAGGTGTGACTAATCCTACTAATTAAATCACAAGACTAACTTTTTTTTTTTTTTCTCCCCTTTTCACAGAATCACAAACAGACAAACAAATCCCTAATGAAATTCAACAATTACAGTTATCACCACTATGTAATTGTGTTGAAACAATGCACTTATCTTAAATTCAGCACTTTACTTCAGTTCAGCACCTCGCACGCTCAGCACCTCGCTTGCACTGGCTGGTTTATATAGATGTACAATGACTATCAGAAGCTGCTAGAAGCTTCTAGAAACAGGTGTGACTAATCCTACTAATTAAATCACAAGACTAACTTTTTTTTTTTTTTTTCTCCCCTTTTCACAGAATCACAAACAGACAAACAATTCCCTAATGAAAGTCAACAATTACAGTTATCACCACTATGTAATTGTGTTGAAACAATGCACTTATCTTAAATTCAGCACTTTACTTCAGTTCAGCACCTCGCACGCTCAGCACCTCGCTTGCACTGGCTGGTTTATATAGATGTACAATGACTATCAGAAGCTGCTAGAAGCTTCTAGAAACAGGTGTGACTAATCCTACTAATTAAATCACAAGACTAACTTTTTTTTTTTTTCCCCTTTTCACAGAATCACAAACAGACAAACAATTCCCTAATGAAATTCAACAATTACAGTTATCACCACTATGTAATTGTGTTGAAACAATGCACTTATCTTAAATTCAGCACTTTACTTCAGTTCAGCACCTCGCATGCTCAGCACCTCGCTTGCACTGGCTGGTTTATATAGATGTACAATGACTATCAGAAGCTGCTAGAAGCTTCTAGAAACAGGTGTGACTAATCCTACTAATTAAATCACAAGACTAACTTTTTTTTTTTTTCCCTTTTCACAGAATCACAAACAGACAAACAATTCCCTAATGAAATTCAACAATTACAGTTATCACCACTATGTAATTGTGTTGAAACTATGCACTTATCTTAAATTCAGCACTTTACTTCAGTTCAGCACCTCGCACGCTCAGCACCTCGCTTGCACTGGCTGGTTTATATAGATGTACAATGACTATCAGAAGCTGCTAGAAGCTTCTAGAAACAGGTGTGACTAATCCTACTAATTAAATCACAAGACTAACTTTTTTTTTTTTCCCCCTTTTCACAGAATCACAAACAGACAAACAATTGCCTAATGAAATTCAACAATTACAGTTATCACCACTATGTAATTGTGTTGAAACTATGCACTTATCTTAAATTCAGCACTTTACTTCAGTTCAGCACCTCGCACGCTCAGCACCTCGCTTGCACTGGCTGGTTTATATAGATGTACAATGACTATCAGAAGCTGCTAGAAGCTTCTAGAAACAGGTGTGACTAATCCTACTAATTAAATCACAAGACTAACTTTTTTTTTCCCCCTTTTCACAGAATCACAAACAGACAAACAATTCCCTAATGAAATTCAACAATTACAGTTATCACCACTATGTAATTGTGTTGAAACTATGCACTTATCTTAAATTCAGCACTTTACTTCAGTTCAGCACCTCGCACGCTCAGCACCTCGCTTGCACTGGCTGGTTTATATAGATGTACAATGACTATCAGAAGCTGCTAGAAGCTTCTAGAAACAGGTGTGACTAATCCTACTAATTAAATCACAAGACTAACTTTTTTTTCTCCCCTTTTCACAGAATCACAAACAGACAAACAATTCCCTAATGAAATTCAACAATTACAGTTATCACCACTATGTAATTGTGTTGAAACAATGCACTTATCTTAAATTCAGCACTTTACTTCAGTTCAGCACCTCGCACGCTCAGCACCTCGCTTGCACTGGCTGGTTTATATAGATGTACAATGACTATCAGAAGCTGCTAGAAGCTTCTAGAAACAGGTGTGACTAATCCTACTAATTAAATCACAAGACTAACTTTTTTTTTTTCTCCCCTTTTCACAGAATCACAAACAGACAAACAATTCCCTAATGAAATTCAACAATTACAGTTATCACCACTATGTAATTGTGTTGAAACAATGCACTTATCTTAAATTCAGCACTTTACTTCAGTTCAGCACCTCGCACGCTCAGCACCTCGCTTGCACTGGCTGGTTTATATAGATGTACAATGACTATCAGAAGCTGCTAGAAGCTTCTAGAAACAGGTGTGACTAATCCTACTAATTAAATCACAAGACTAACTTTTTTTTTTTCCCCTTTTCACAGAATCACAAACAGACAAACAATTGCCTAATGAAATTCAACAATTACAGTTATCACCACTATGTAATTGTGTTGAAACAATGCACTTATCTTAAATTCAGCACTTTACTTCAGTTCAGCACCTCGCACGCTCAGCACCTCGCTTGCACTGGCTGGTTTATATAGATGTACAATGACTATCAGAAGCTGCTAGAAGCTTCTAGAAACAGGTGTGACTAATCCTACTAATTAAATCACAAGACTAACTTTTTTTTTTTCTCCCCTTTTCACAGAATCACAAACAGACAAACAATTCCCTAATGAAATTCAACAATTACAGTTATCACCACTATGTAATTGTGTTGAAACAATGCACTTATCTTAAATTCAGCACTTTACTTCAGTTCAGCACCTCGCACGCTCAGCACCTCGCTTGCACTGGCTGGTTTATATAGATGTACAATGACTATCAGAAGCTGCTAGAAGCTTCTAGAAACAGGTGTGACTAATCCTACTAATTAAATCACAAGACTAACTTTTTTTTTTTTTTTTTTTCCCCTTTTCACAGAATCACAAACAGACAAACAATTCCCTAATGAAAGTCAACAATTACAGTTATCACCACTATGTAATTGTGTTGAAACAATGCACTTATCTTAAATTCAGCACTTTACTTCAGTTCAGCACCTCGCACGCTCAGCACCTCGCTTGCACTGGCTGGTTTATATAGATGTACAATGACTATCAGAAGCTGCTAGAAGCTTCTAGAAACAGGTGTGACTAATCCTACTAATTAAATCACAAGACTAACTTTTTTTTTTTTCCCCTTTTCACAGAATCACAAACAGACAAACAATTCCCTAATGAAATTCAACAATTACAGTTATCACCACTATGTAATTGTGTTGAAACAATGCACTTATCTTAAATTCAGCACTTTACTTCAGTTCAGCACCTCGCACGCTCAGCACCTCGCTTGCACTGGCTGGTTTATATAGATGTACAATGACTATCAGAAGCTGCTAGAAGCTTCTAGAAACAGGTGTGACTAATCCTACTAATTAAATCACAAGACTAACTTTTTTTTTTTCCCTTTTCACAGAATCACAAACAGACAAACAATTCCCTAATGAAATTCAACAATTACAGTTATCACCACTATGTAATTGTGTTGAAACTATGCACTTATCTTAAATTCAGCACTTTACTTCAGTTCAGCACCTCGCACGCTCAGCACCTCGCTTGCACTGGCTGGTTTATATAGATGTACAATGACTATCAGAAGCTGCTAGAAGCTTCTAGAAACAGGTGTGACTAATCCTACTAATTAAATCACAAGACTAACTTTTTTTTTTTTCCCCCTTTTCACAGAATCACAAACAGACAAACAATTGCCTAATGAAATTCAACAATTACAGTTATCACCACTATGTAATTGTGTTGAAACTATGCACTTATCTTAAATTCAGCACTTTACTTCAGTTCAGCACCTCGCACGCTCAGCACCTCGCTTGCACTGGCTGGTTTATATAGATGTACAATGACTATCAGAAGCTGCTAGAAGCTTCTAGAAACAGGTGTGACTAATCCTACTAATTAAATCACAAGACTAACTTTTTTTTTCCCCCTTTTCACAGAATCACAAACAGACAAACAATTCCCTAATGAAATTCAACAATTACAGTTATCACCACTATGTAATTGTGTTGAAACTATGCACTTATCTTAAATTCAGCACTTTACTTCAGTTCAGCACCTCGCACGCTCAGCACCTCGCTTGCACTGGCTGGTTTATATAGATGTACAATGACTATCAGAAGCTGCTAGAAGCTTCTAGAAACAGGTGTGACTAATCCTACTAATTAAATCACAAGACTAACTTTTTTTTTTTCTCCCCTTTTCACAGAATCACAAACAGACAAACAATTCCCTAATGAAATTCAACAATTACAGTTATCACCACTATGTAATTGTGTTGAAACAATGCACTTATCTTAAATTCAGCACTTTACTTCAGTTCAGCACCTCGCACGCTCAGCACCTCGCTTGCACTGGCTGGTTTATATAGATGTACAATGACTATCAGAAGCTGCTAGAAGCTTCTAGAAACAGGTGTGACTAATCCTACTAATTAAATCACAAGACTAACTTTTTTTTTTTTTCCCCTTTTCACAGAATCACAAACAGACAAACAATTCTCTAATGAAATTCAACAATTACAGTTATCACCACTATGTAATTGTGTTGAAACAATGCACTTATCTTAAATTCAGCACCTTACTTCAGTTCAGCACCTTGCACGCTCAGCACCTCGCTTGCACTGGCTGGTTTATATAGATGTACAATGACTATCAGAAGCTGCTAGAAGCTTCTAGAAACAGGTGTGACTAATCCTACTAATTAAATCACAAGACTAACTTTTTTTTTTCCCCCTTTTCACAGAATCACAAACAGACAAACAATTGCCTAATGAAATTCAACAATTACAGTTATCACCACTATGTAATTGTGTTGAAACTATGCACTTATCTTAAATTCAGCACTTTACTTCAGTTCAGCACCTCGCACGCTCAGCACCTCGCTTGCACTGGCTGGTTTATATAGATGTACAATGACTATCAGAAGCTGCTAGAAGCTTCTAGAAACAGGTGTGACTAATCCTACTAATTAAATCACAAGACTAATTTTTTTTTTTTCCCCTTTTCACAGAATCACAAACAGACAAACAATTCCCTAATGAAATTCAACAATTACAGTTATCACCACTATGTAATTGTGTTGAAACTATGCACTTATCTTAAATTCAGCACTTTACTTCAGTTCAGCACCTCGCACGCTCAGCACCTCGCTTGCACTGGCTGGTTTATATAGATGTACAATGACTATCAGAAGCTGCTAGAAGCTTCTAGAAACAGGTGTGACTAATCCTACTAATTAAATCACAAGACTAACTTTTTTTTCTCCCCTTTTCACAGAATCACAAACAGACAAACAATTCCCTAATGAAATTCAACAATTACAGTTATCACCACTATGTAATTGTGTTGAAACAATGCACTTATCTTAAATTCAGCACTTTACTTCAGTTCAGCACCTCGCACGCTCAGCACCTCGCTTGCACTGGCTGGTTTATATAGATGTACAATGACTATCAGAAGCTGCTAGAAGCTTCTAGAAACAGGTGTGACTAATCCTACTAATTAAATCACAAGACTAACTTTTTTTTTTTCTCCCCTTTTCACAGAATCACAAACAGACAAACAATTCCCTAATGAAATTCAACAATTACAGTTATCACCACTATGTAATTGTGTTGAAACAATGCACTTATCTTAAATTCAGCACTTTACTTCAGTTCAGCACCTCGCACGCTCAGCACCTCGCTTGCACTGGCTGGTTTATATAGATGTACAATGACTATCAGAAGCTGCTAGAAGCTTCTAGAAACAGGTGTGACTAATCCTACTAATTAAATCACAAGACTAACTTTTTTTTTTTCCCCTTTTCACAGAATCACAAACAGACAAACAATTGCCTAATGAAATTCAACAATTACAGTTATCACCACTATGTAATTGTGTTGAAACAATGCACTTATCTTAAATTCAGCACTTTACTTCAGTTCAGCACCTCGCACGCTCAGCACCTCGCTTGCACTGGCTGGTTTATATAGATGTACAATGACTATCAGAAGCTGCTAGAAGCTTCTAGAAACAGGTGTGACTAATCCTACTAATTAAATCACAAGACTAACTTTTTTTTTTTCTCCCCTTTTCACAGAATCACAAACAGACAAACAATTCCCTAATGAAATTCAACAATTACAGTTATCACCACTATGTAATTGTGTTGAAACAATGCACTTATCTTAAATTCAGCACTTTACTTCAGTTCAGCACCTCGCACGCTCAGCACCTCGCTTGCACTGGCTGGTTTATATAGATGTACAATGACTATCAGAAGCTGCTAGAAGCTTCTAGAAACAGGTGTGACTAATCCTACTAATTAAATCACAAGACTAACTTTTTTTTTTTTTTTTTTTCCCCTTTTCACAGAATCACAAACAGACAAACAATTCCCTAATGAAAGTCAACAATTACAGTTATCACCACTATGTAATTGTGTTGAAACAATGCACTTATCTTAAATTCAGCACTTTACTTCAGTTCAGCACCTCGCACGCTCAGCACCTCGCTTGCACTGGCTGGTTTATATAGATGTACAATGACTATCAGAAGCTGCTAGAAGCTTCTAGAAACAGGTGTGACTAATCCTACTAATTAAATCACAAGACTAACTTTTTTTTTTTTCCCCTTTTCACAGAATCACAAACAGACAAACAATTCCCTAATGAAATTCAACAATTACAGTTATCACCACTATGTAATTGTGTTGAAACAATGCACTTATCTTAAATTCAGCACTTTACTTCAGTTCAGCACCTCGCACGCTCAGCACCTCGCTTGCACTGGCTGGTTTATATAGATGTACAATGACTATCAGAAGCTGCTAGAAGCTTCTAGAAACAGGTGTGACTAATCCTACTAATTAAATCACAAGACTAACTTTTTTTTTTTCCCTTTTCACAGAATCACAAACAGACAAACAATTCCCTAATGAAATTCAACAATTACAGTTATCACCACTATGTAATTGTGTTGAAACTATGCACTTATCTTAAATTCAGCACTTTACTTCAGTTCAGCACCTCGCACGCTCAGCACCTCGCTTGCACTGGCTGGTTTATATAGATGTACAATGACTATCAGAAGCTGCTAGAAGCTTCTAGAAACAGGTGTGACTAATCCTACTAATTAAATCACAAGACTAACTTTTTTTTTTTTCCCCCTTTTCACAGAATCACAAACAGACAAACAATTGCCTAATGAAATTCAACAATTACAGTTATCACCACTATGTAATTGTGTTGAAACTATGCACTTATCTTAAATTCAGCACTTTACTTCAGTTCAGCACCTCGCACGCTCAGCACCTCGCTTGCACTGGCTGGTTTATATAGATGTACAATGACTATCAGAAGCTGCTAGAAGCTTCTAGAAACAGGTGTGACTAATCCTACTAATTAAATCACAAGACTAACTTTTTTTTTCCCCCTTTTCACAGAATCACAAACAGACAAACAATTCCCTAATGAAATTCAACAATTACAGTTATCACCACTATGTAATTGTGTTGAAACTATGCACTTATCTTAAATTCAGCACTTTACTTCAGTTCAGCACCTCGCACGCTCAGCACCTCGCTTGCACTGGCTGGTTTATATAGATGTACAATGACTATCAGAAGCTGCTAGAAGCTTCTAGAAACAGGTGTGACTAATCCTACTAATTAAATCACAAGACTAACTTTTTTTTTTTCTCCCCTTTTCACAGAATCACAAACAGACAAACAATTCCCTAATGAAATTCAACAATTACAGTTATCACCACTATGTAATTGTGTTGAAACAATGCACTTATCTTAAATTCAGCACTTTACTTCAGTTCAGCACCTCGCACGCTCAGCACCTCGCTTGCACTGGCTGGTTTATATAGATGTACAATGACTATCAGAAGCTGCTAGAAGCTTCTAGAAACAGGTGTGACTAATCCTACTAATTAAATCACAAGACTAACTTTTTTTTTTTTTCCCCTTTTCACAGAATCACAAACAGACAAACAATTCTCTAATGAAATTCAACAATTACAGTTATCACCACTATGTAATTGTGTTGAAACAATGCACTTATCTTAAATTCAGCACCTTACTTCAGTTCAGCACCTTGCACGCTCAGCACCTCGCTTGCACTGGCTGGTTTATATAGATGTACAATGACTATCAGAAGCTGCTAGAAGCTTCTAGAAACAGGTGTGACTAATCCTACTAATTAAATCACAAGACTAACTTTTTTTTTTCCCCCTTTTCACAGAATCACAAACAGACAAACAATTGCCTAATGAAATTCAACAATTACAGTTATCACCACTATGTAATTGTGTTGAAACTATGCACTTATCTTAAATTCAGCACTTTACTTCAGTTCAGCACCTCGCACGCTCAGCACCTCGCTTGCACTGGCTGGTTTATATAGATGTACAATGACTATCAGAAGCTGCTAGAAGCTTCTAGAAACAGGTGTGACTAATCCTACTAATTAAATCACAAGACTAATTTTTTTTTTTTCCCCTTTTCACAGAATCACAAACAGACAAACAATTCCCTAATGAAATTCAACAATTACAGTTATCACCACTATGTAATTGTGTTGAAACTATGCACTTATCTTAAATTCAGCACTTTACTTCAGTTCAGCACCTTGCACGCTCAGCACCTCGCTTGCACTGGCTGGTTTATATAGATGTACAATGACTATCAGAAGCTGCTTGAAGCTTCTAGAAACAGGTGTGACTAATCCTACTAATTAAATCACAAGACTAACTTTTTTTTTTTTCTCCCCTTTTCACAGAATCACAAACAGACAAACAATTCCCTAATGAAATTCAACAATTACAGTTATCACCACTATGTAATTGTGTTGAAACAATGCACTTATCTTAAATTCAGCACTTTACTTCAGTTCAGCACCTCGCACGCTCAGCACCTCGCTTGCACTGGCTGGTTTATATAGATGTACAATGACTATCAGAAGCTGCTAGAAGCTTCTAGAAACAGGTGTGACTAATCCTACTAATTAAATCACAAGACTAACTTTTTTTTTTCCCCCTTTTCACAGAATCACAAACAGACAAACAATTCCCTAATGAAATTCAACAATTACAGTTATCACCACTATGTAATTGTGTTGAAACTATGCACTTATCTTAAATTCAGCACTTTACTTCAGTTCAGCACCTCGCACGTTCAGCACCTCGCTTGCACTGGCTGGTTTATATAGATGTACAATGACTATCAGAAGCTGCTAGAAGCTTCTAGAAACAGGTGTGACTAATCCTACTAATTAAATCACAAGACTAACTTTTTTTTTTTTCCCTTTTCACAGAATCACAAACAGACAAACAATTGCCTAATGAAATTCAACAATTACAGTTATCACCACTATGTAATTGTGTTGAAACAATGCACTTATCTTAAATTCAGCACTTTACTTCAGTTCAGCACCTCGCACGCTCAGCACCTCGCTTGCACTGCCTGGTTTATATAGATGTACAATGACTATCAGAAGCTGCTAGAAGCTTCTAGAAACAGGTGTGACTAATCCTACTAATTAAATCACAAGACTAACTTTTTTTTTTTCCCCCTTTTCACAGAATCACAAACAGACAAACAATTCCCTAATGAAATTCAACAATTACAGTTATCACCACTATGTAATTGTGTTGAAACAATGCACTTATCTTAAATTCAGCACTTTACTTCAGTTCAGCACCTCGCACGCTCAGCACCTCGCTTGCACTGGCTGGTTTATATAGATGTACAATGACTATCAGAAGCTGCTAGAAGCTTCTAGAAACAGGTGTGACTAATCCTACTAATTAAATCACAAGACTAACTTTTTTTTTTTTTTTTTTTTTCCCCTTTTCACAGAATCACAAACAGACAAACAATTCCCTAATGAAAGTCAACAATTACAGTTATCACCACTATGTAATTGTGTTGAAACAATGCACTTATCTTAAATTCAGCACTTTACTTCAGTTCAGCACCTCGCACGCTCAGCACCTCGCTTGCACTGGCTGGTTTATATAGATGTACAATGACTATCAGAAGCTGCTAGAAGCTTCTAGAAACAGGTGTGACTAATCCTACTAATTAAATCACAAGACTAACTTTTTTTTTTTTCCCCTTTTCACAGAATCACAAACAGACAAACAATTCCCTAATGAAATTCAACAATTACAGTTATCACCACTATGTAATTGTGTTGAAACAATGCACTTATCTTAAATTCAGCACTTTACTTCAGTTCAGCACCTCGCACGCTCAGCACCTCGCTTGCACTGGCTGGTTTATATAGATGTACAATGACTATCAGAAGCTGCTAGAAGCTTCTAGAAACAGGTGTGACTAATCCTACTAATTAAATCACAAGACTAACTTTTTTTTTTTTCCCTTTTCACAGAATCACAAACAGACAAACAATTCCCTAATGAAATTCAACAATTACAGTTATCACCACTATGTAATTGTGTTGAAACTATGCACTTATCTTAAATTCAGCACTTTACTTCAGTTCAGCACCTCGCACGCTCAGCACCTCGCTTGCACTGGCTGGTTTATATAGATGTACAATGACTATCAGAAGCTGCTAGAAGCTTCTAGAAACAGGTGTGACTAATCCTACTAATTAAATCACAAGACTAACTTTTTTTTTTTTCCCCCTTTTCACAGAATCACAAACAGACAAACAATTGCCTAATGAAATTCAACAATTACAGTTATCACCACTATGTAATTGTGTTGAAACTATGCACTTATCTTAAATTCAGCACTTTACTTCAGTTCAGCACCTCGCACGCTCAGCACCTCGCTTGCACTGGCTGGTTTATATAGATGTACAATGACTATCAGAAGCTGCTAGAAGCTTCTAGAAACAGGTGTGACTAATCCTACTAATTAAATCACAAGACTAACTTTTTTTTTCCCCCTTTTCACAGAATCACAAACAGACAAACAATTCCCTAATGAAATTCAACAATTACAGTTATCACCACTATGTAATTGTGTTGAAACTATGCACTTATCTTAAATTCAGCACTTTACTTCAGTTCAGCACCTCGCACGCTCAGCACCTCGCTTGCACTGGCTGGTTTATATAGATGTACAATGACTATCAGAAGCTGCTAGAAGCTTCTAGAAACAGGTGTGACTAATCCTACTAATTAAATCACAAGACTAACTTTTTTTTTTTCTCCCCTTTTCACAGAATCACAAACAGACAAACAATTCCCTAATGAAATTCAACAATTACAGTTATCACCACTATGTAATTGTGTTGAAACAATGCACTTATCTTAAATTCAGCACTTTACTTCAGTTCAGCACCTCGCACGCTCAGCACCTCGCTTGCACTGGCTGGTTTATATAGATGTACAATGACTATCAGAAGCTGCTAGAAGCTTCTAGAAACAGGTGTGACTAATCCTACTAATTAAATCACAAGACTAACTTTTTTTTTTTTTCCCCTTTTCACAGAATCACAAACAGACAAACAATTCTCTAATGAAATTCAACAATTACAGTTATCACCACTATGTAATTGTGTTGAAACAATGCACTTATCTTAAATTCAGCACCTTACTTCAGTTCAGCACCTTGCACGCTCAGCACCTCGCTTGCACTGGCTGGTTTATATAGATGTACAATGACTATCAGAAGCTGCTAGAAGCTTCTAGAAACAGGTGTGACTAATCCTACTAATTAAATCACAAGACTAACTTTTTTTTTTCCCCCTTTTCACAGAATCACAAACAGACAAACAATTGCCTAATGAAATTCAACAATTACAGTTATCACCACTATGTAATTGTGTTGAAACTATGCACTTATCTTAAATTCAGCACTTTACTTCAGTTCAGCACCTCGCACGCTCAGCACCTCGCTTGCACTGGCTGGTTTATATAGATGTACAATGACTATCAGAAGCTGCTAGAAGCTTCTAGAAACAGGTGTGACTAATCCTACTAATTAAATCACAAGACTAATTTTTTTTTTTTCCCCTTTTCACAGAATCACAAACAGACAAACAATTCCCTAATGAAATTCAACAATTACAGTTATCACCACTATGTAATTGTGTTGAAACTATGCACTTATCTTAAATTCAGCACTTTACTTCAGTTCAGCACCTTGCACGCTCAGCACCTCGCTTGCACTGGCTGGTTTATATAGATGTACAATGACTATCAGAAGCTGCTAGAAGCTTCTAGAAACAGGTGTGACTAATCCTACTAATTAAATCACAAGACTAACTTTTTTTTTTTTTTCTCCCCTTTTCACAGAATCACAAACAGACAAACAATTCCCTAATGAAATTCAACAATTACAGTTATCACCACTATGTAATTGTGTTGAAACAATGCACTTATCTTAAATTCAGCACTTTACTTCAGTTCAGCACCTCGCACGCTCAGCACCTCGCTTGCACTGGCTGGTTTATATAGATGTACAATGACTATCAGAAGCTGCTAGAAGCTTCTAGAAACAGGTGTGACTAATCCTACTAATTAAATCACAAGACTAACTTTTTTTTTTCCCCCTTTTCACAGAATCACAAACAGACAAACAATTCCCTAATGAAATTCAACAATTACAGTTATCACCACTATGTAATTGTGTTGAAACTATGCACTTATCTTAAATTCAGCACTTTACTTCAGTTCAGCACCTCGCACGTTCAGCACCTCGCTTGCACTGGCTGGTTTATATAGATGTACAATGACTATCAGAAGCTGCTAGAAGCTTCTAGAAACAGGTGTGACTAATCCTACTAATTAAATCACAAGACTAACTTTTTTTTTTTTCCCTTTTCACAGAATCACAAACAGACAAACAATTGCCTAATGAAATTCAACAATTACAGTTATCACCACTATGTAATTGTGTTGAAACAATGCACTTATCTTAAATTCAGCACTTTACTTCAGTTCAGCACCTCGCACGCTCAGCACCTCGCTTGCACTGCCTGGTTTATATAGATGTACAATGACTATCAGAAGCTGCTAGAAGCTTCTAGAAACAGGTGTGACTAATCCTACTAATTAAATCACAAGACTAACTTTTTTTTTTCCCCCTTTTCACAGAATCACAAACAGACAAACAATTCCCTAATGAAATTCAACAATTACAGTTATCACCACTATGTAATTGTGTTGAAACAATGCGCTTATCTTAAATTCAGCACTTTACTTCAGTTCAGCACCTCGCACGCTCAGCACCTCGCTTGCACTGGCTGGTTTATATAGATGTACAATGACTATCAGAAGCTGCTAGAAGCTTCTAGAAACAGGTGTGACTAATCCTACTAATTAAATCACAAGACTAACTTTTTTTTTTTCCCCCTTTTCACAGAATCACAAACAAACAATTGCCTAATGAAATTCAACAATTACAGTTATCACCACTATGTAATTGTGTTGAAACAATGCACTTATCTTAAATTCAGCACTTTACTTCAGTTCAGCACCTCGCACGCTCAGCACCTCGCTTGCACTGGCTGGTTTATATAGATGTACAATGACTATCAGAAGCTGCTAGAAGCTTCTAGAAACAGGTGTGACTAATCCTACTAATTAAATCACAAGACTAACTTTTTTTTTTCCTCCTTTTCACAGAATCACAAACAGACAAACAATTCCCTAATGAAATTCAACAATTACAGTTATCACCACTATGTAATTGTGTTGAAACTATGCACTTATCTTAAATTCAGCACTTTACTTCAGTTCAGCACCTCGCACGCTCAGCACCTCGCTTGCACTGGCTGGTTTATATAGATGTACAATGACTATCAGAAGCTGCTAGAAGCTTCTAGAAACAGGTGTGACTAATCCTACTAATTAAATCACAAGACTAACTTTTTTTTTTTTCCCCCTTTTCACAGAATCACAAACAGACAAACAATTGCCTAATGAAATTCAACAATTACAGTTATCACCACTATGTAATTGTGTTGAAACAATGCACTTATCTTAAATTCAGCACTTTACTTCAGTTCAGCACCTCGCACGCTCAGCACCTCGCTTGCACTGGCTGGTTTATATAGATGTACAATGACTATCAGAAGCTGCTAGAAGCTTCTAGAAACAGGTGTGACTAATCCTACTAATTAAATCACAAGACTAACTTTTTTTTTTTCCCCCTTTTCACAGAATCACAAACAGACAAACAATTCCCTAATGAAATTCAACAATTACAGTTATCACCACTATGTAATTGTGTTGAAACAATGCACTTATCTTAAATTCAGCACTTTACTTCAGTTCAGCACCTCGCACGCTCAGCACCTCGCTTGCACTGGCTGGTTTATATAGATGTACAATGACTATCAGAAGCTGCTAGAAGCTTCTAGAAACAGGTGTGACTAATCCTACTAATTAAATCACAAGACTAACTTTTTTTTTCCCCCTTTTCACAGAATCACAAACAAACAATTGCCTAATGAAATTCAACAATTACAGTTATCACCACTATGTAATTGTGTTGAAACAATGCACTTATCTTAAATTCAGCACTTTACTTCAGTTCAGCACCTCGCACGCTCAGCACCTCGCTTGCACTGGCTGGTTTATATAGATGTACAATGACTATCAGAAGCTGCTAGAAGCTTCTAGGAACAGGTGTGACTAATCCTACTAATTAAATCACAAGACTAACTTTTTTTTTTTTTCTCCCCTTTTCACAGAATCACAAACAGACAAACAATTCCCTAATGAAATTCAACAATTACAGTTATCACCACTATGTAATTGTGTTGAAACAATGCACTTATCTTAAATTCAGCACTTTACTTCAGTTCAGCACCTCGCACGCTCAGCACCTCGCTTGCACTGGCTGGTTTATATAGATGTACAATGACTATCAGAAGCTGCTAGAAGCTTCTAGAAACAGGTGTGACTAATCCTACTAATTAAATCACAAGACTAACTTTTTTTTTTTTTTTTTTCCCCTTTTCACAGAATCACAAACAGACAAACAATTCCCTAATGAAAGTCAACAATTACAGTTATCACCACTATGTAATTGTGTTGAAACTATGCACTTATCTTAAATTCAGCACTTTACTTCAGTTCAGCACCTCGCACGCTCAGCACCTCGCTTGCACTGGCTGGTTTATATAGATGTACAATGACTATCAGAAGCTGCTAGAAGCTTCTAGAAACAGGTGTGACTAATCCTACTAATTAAATCACAAGACTAACTTTTTTTTTTTTTCCCCTTTTCACAGAATCACAAACAGACAAACAATTCCCTAATGAAATTCAACAATTACAGTTATCACCACTATGTAATTGTGTTGAAACAATGCACTTATCTTAAATTCAGCACTTTACTTCAGTTCAGCACCTCGCATGCTCAGCACCTCGCTTGCACTGGCTGGTTTATATAGATGTACAATGACTATCAGAAGCTGCTAGAAGCTTCTAGAAACAGGTGTGACTAATCCTACTAATTAAATCACAAGACTAACTTTTTTTTTTTTCCCTTTTCACAGAATCACAAACAGACAAACAATTCCCTAATGAAATTCAACAATTACAGTTATCACCACTATGTAATTGTGTTGAAACTATGCACTTATCTTAAATTCAGCACTTTACTTCAGTTCAGCACCTCGCACGCTCAGCACCTCGCTTGCACTGGCTGGTTTATATAGATGTACAATGACTATCAGAAGCTGCTAGAAGCTTCTAGAAACAGGTGTGACTAATCCTACTAATTAAATCACAAGACTAACTTTTTTTTTTTTCCCCCTTTTCACAGAATCACAAACAGACAAACAATTGCCTAATGAAATTCAACAATTACAGTTATCACCACTATGTAATTGTGTTGAAACTATGCACTTATCTTAAATTCAGCACTTTACTTCAGTTCAGCACCTCGCACGCTCAGCACCTCGCTTGCACTGGCTGGTTTATATAGATGTACAATGACTATCAGAAGCTGCTAGAAGCTTCTAGAAACAGGTGTGACTAATCCTACTAATTAAATCACAAGACTAACTTTTTTTTCCCCCTTTTCACAGAATCACAAACAGACAAACAATTCCCTAATGAAATTCAACAATTACAGTTATCACCACTATGTAATTGTGTTGAAACTATGCACTTATCTTAAATTCAGCACTTTACTTCAGTTCAGCACCTCGCACGCTCAGCACCTCGCTTACACTGGCTGGTTTATATAGATGTACAATGACTATCAGAAGCTGCTAGAAGCTTCTAGAAACAGGTGTGACTAATCCTACTAATTAAATCACAAGACTAACTTTTTTTTCTCCCCTTTTCACAGAATCACAAACAGACAAACAATTCCCTAATGAAATTCAACAATTACAGTTATCACCACTATGTAATTGTGTTGAAACAATGCACTTATCTTAAATTCAGCACTTTACTTCAGTTCAGCACCTCGCACGCTCAGCACCTCGCTTGCACTGGCTGGTTTATATAGATGTACAATGACTATCAGAAGCTGCTAGAAGCTTCTAGAAACAGGTGTGACTAATCCTACTAATTAAATCACAAGACTAACTTTTTTTTTTCTCCCCTTTTCACAGAATCACAAACAGACAAACAATTCCCTAATGAAATTCAACAATTACAGTTATCACCACTATGTAATTGTGTTGAAACAATGCACTTATCTTAAATTCAGCACTTTACTTCAGTTCAGCACCTCGCACGCTCAGCACCTCGCTTGCACTGGCTGGTTTATATAGATGTACAATGACTATCAGAAGCTGCTAGAAGCTTCTAGAAACAGGTGTGACTAATCCTACTAATTAAATCACAAGACTAACTTTTTTTTTTTCCCCTTTTCACAGAATCACAAACAGACAAACAATTGCCTAATGAAATTCAACAATTACAGTTATCACCACTATGTAATTGTGTTGAAACAATGCACTTATCTTAAATTCAGCACTTTACTTCAGTTCAGCACCTCGCACGCTCAGCACCTCGCTTGCACTGGCTGGTTTATATAGATGTACAATGACTATCAGAAGCTGCTAGAAGCTTCTAGAAACAGGTGTGACTAATCCTACTAATTAAATCACAAGACTAACTTTTTTTTTTTTTTTTTTTCCCCTTTTCAGAGAATCACAAACAGACAAACAATTCCCTAATGAAATTCAACAATTACAGTTATCACCACTATGTAATTGTGTTGAAACAATGCACTTATCTTAAATTCAGCACTTTACTTCAGTTCAGCACCTCGCACGCTCAGCACCTCGCTTGCACTGGCTGGTTTATATAGATGTACAATGACTATCAGAAGCTGCTAGAAGCTTCTAGAAACAGGTGTGACTAATCCTACTAATTAAATCACAAGACTAACTTTTTTTTTTTTTCCCCTTTTCACAGAATCACAAACAGACAAACAATTCCCTAATGAAATTCAACAATTACAGTTATCACCACTATGTAATTGTGTTGAAACAATGCACTTATCTTAAATTCAGCACTTTACTTCAGTTCAGCACCTCGCACGCTCAGCACCTCGCTTGCACTGGCTGGTTTATATAGATGTACAATGACTATCAGAAGCTGCTAGAAGCTTCTAGAAACAGGTGTGACTAATCCTACTAATTAAATCACAAGACTAACTTTTTTTTTTTTCCCTTTTCACAGAATCACAAACAGACAAACAATTGCCTAATGAAATTCAACAATTACAGTTATCACCACTATGTAATTGTGTTGAAACTATGCACTTATCTTAAATTCAGCACTTTACTTCAGTTCAGCACCTCGCACGCTCAGCACCTCGCTTGCACTGGCTGGTTTATATAGATGTACAATGACTATCAGAAGCTGCTAGAAGCTTCTAGAAACAGGTGTGACTAATCCTACTAATTAAATCACAAGACTAACTTTTTTTTCCCCCTTTTCACAGAATCACAAACAGACAAACAATTCCCTAATGAAATTCAACAATTACAGTTATCACCACTATGTAATTGTGTTGAAACTATGCACTTATCTTAAATTCAGCACTTTACTTCAGTTCAGCACCTCGCACGCTCAGCACCTCGCTTACACTGGCTGGTTTATATAGATGTACAATGACTATCAGAAGCTGCTAGAAGCTTCTAGAAACAGGTGTGACTAATCCTACTAATTAAATCACAAGACTAACTTTTTTTTCTCCCCTTTTCACAGAATCACAAACAGACAAACAATTCCCTAATGAAATTCAACAATTACAGTTATCACCACTATGTAATTGTGTTGAAACAATGCACTTATCTTAAATTCAGCACTTTACTTCAGTTCAGCACCTCGCACGCTCAGCACCTCGCTTGCACTGGCTGGTTTATATAGATGTACAATGACTATCAGAAGCTGCTAGAAGCTTCTAGAAACAGGTGTGACTAATCCTACTAATTAAATCACAAGACTAACTTTTTTTTTTCTCCCCTTTTCACAGAATCACAAACAGACAAACAATTCCCTAATGAAATTCAACAATTACAGTTATCACCACTATGTAATTGTGTTGAAACAATGCACTTATCTTAAATTCAGCACTTTACTTCAGTTCAGCACCTCGCACGCTCAGCACCTCGCTTGCACTGGCTGGTTTATATAGATGTACAATGACTATCAGAAGCTGCTAGAAGCTTCTAGAAACAGGTGTGACTAATCCTACTAATTAAATCACAAGACTAACTTTTTTTTTTTTCCCCTTTTCACAGAATCACAAACAGACAAACAATTGCCTAATGAAATTCAACAATTACAGTTATCACCACTATGTAATTGTGTTGAAACAATGCACTTATCTTAAATTCAGCACTTTACTTCAGTTCAGCACCTCGCACGCTCAGCACCTCGCTTGCACTGGCTGGTTTATATAGATGTACAATGACTATCAGAAGCTGCTAGAAGCTTCTAGAAACAGGTGTGACTAATCCTACTAATTAAATCACAAGACTAACTTTTTTTTTTTTTTTTTTTCCCCTTTTCAGAGAATCACAAACAGACAAACAATTCCCTAATGAAATTCAACAATTACAGTTATCACCACTATGTAATTGTGTTGAAACAATGCACTTATCTTAAATTCAGCACTTTACTTCAGTTCAGCACCTCGCACGCTCAGCACCTCGCTTGCACTGGCTGGTTTATATAGATGTACAATGACTATCAGAAGCTGCTAGAAGCTTCTAGAAACAGGTGTGACTAATCCTACTAATTAAATCACAAGACTAACTTTTTTTTTTTTTCCCCTTTTCACAGAATCACAAACAGACAAACAATTCCCTAATGAAATTCAACAATTACAGTTATCACCACTATGTAATTGTGTTGAAACAATGCACTTATCTTAAATTCAGCACTTTACTTCAGTTCAGCACCTCGCACGCTCAGCACCTCGCTTGCACTGGCTGGTTTATATAGATGTACAATGACTATCAGAAGCTGCTAGAAGCTTCTAGAAACAGGTGTGACTAATCCTACTAATTAAATCACAAGACTAACTTTTTTTTTTTTCCCTTTTCACAGAATCACAAACAGACAAACAATTCCCTAATGAAATTCAACAATTACAGTTATCACCACTATGTAATTGTGTTGAAACTATGCACTTATCTTAAATTCAGCACTTTACTTCAGTTCAGCACCTCGCACGCTCAGCACCTCGCTTGCACTGGCTGGTTTATATAGATGTACAATGACTATCAGAAGCTGCTAGAAGCTTCTAGAAACAGGTGTGACTAATCCTACTAATTAAATCACAAGACTAACTTTTTTTTTTCCCCCTTTTCACAGAATCACAAACAGACAAACAATTGCCTAATGAAATTCAACAATTACAGTTATCACCACTATGTAATTGTGTTGAAACTATGCACTTATCTTAAATTCAGCACTTTACTTCAGTTCAGCACCTCGCACGCTCAGCACCTCGCTTGCACTGGCTGGTTTATATAGATGTACAATGACTATCAGAAGCTGCTAGAAGCTTCTAGAAACAGGTGTGACTAATCCTACTAATTAAATCACAAGACTAACTTTTTTTTCTCCCCTTTTCACAGAATCACAAACAGACAAACAATTCCCTAATGAAATTCAACAATTACAGTTATCACCACTATGTAATTGTGTTGAAACAATGCACTTATCTTAAATTCAGCACTTTACTTCAGTTCAGCACCTCGCACGCTCAGCACCTCGCTTGCACTGGCTGGTTTATATAGATGTACAATGACTATCAGAAGCTGCTAGAAGCTTCTAGAAACAGGTGTGACTAATCCTACTAATTAAATCACAAGACTAACTTTTTTTTTTCTCCCCTTTTCACAGAATCACAAACAGACAAACAATTCCCTAATGAAATTCAACAATTACAGTTATCACCACTATGTAATTGTGTTGAAACAATGCACTTATCTTAAATTCAGCACTTTACTTCAGTTCAGCACCTCGCACGCTCAGCACCTCGCTTGCACTGGCTGGTTTATATAGATGTACAATGACTATCAGAAGCTGCTAGAAGCTTCTAGAAACAGGTGTGACTAATCCTACTAATTAAATCACAAGACTAACTTTTTTTTTTTTCCCCTTTTCACAGAATCACAAACAGACAAACAATTGCCTAATGAAATTCAACAATTACAGTTATCACCACTATGTAATTGTGTTGAAACAATGCACTTATCTTAAATTCAGCACTTTACTTCAGTTCAGCACCTCGCACGCTCAGCACCTCGCTTGCACTGGCTGGTTTATATAGATGTACAATGACTATCAGAAGCTGCTAGAAGCTTCTAGAAACAGGTGTGACTAATCCTACTAATTAAATCACAAGACTAACTTTTTTTTTTTTTTTTTTCCCCTTTTCAGAGAATCACAAACAGACAAACAATTCCCTAATGAAATTCAACAATTACAGTTATCACCACTATGTAATTGTGTTGAAACAATGCACTTATCTTAAATTCAGCACTTTACTTCAGTTCAGCACCTCGCACGCTCAGCACCTCGCTTGCACTGGCTGGTTTATATAGATGTACAATGACTATCAGAAGCTGCTAGAAGCTTCTAGAAACAGGTGTGACTAATCCTACTAATTAAATCACAAGACTAACTTTTTTTTTTTTCCCCTTTTCACAGAATCACAAACAGACAAACAATTCCCTAATGAAATTCAACAATTACAGTTATCACCACTATGTAATTGTGTTGAAACAATGCACTTATCTTAAATTCAGCACTTTACTTCAGTTCAGCACCTCGCACGCTCAGCACCTCGCTTGCACTGGCTGGTTTATATAGATGTACAATGACTATCAGAAGCTGCTAGAAGCTTCTAGAAACAGGTGTGACTAATCCTACTAATTAAATCACAAGACTAACTTTTTTTTTTTTCCCTTTTCACAGAATCACAAACAGACAAACAATTCCCTAATGAAATTCAACAATTACAGTTATCACCACTATGTAATTGTGTTGAAACTATGCACTTATCTTAAATTCAGCACTTTACTTCAGTTCAGCACCTCGCACGCTCAGCACCTCGCTTGCACTGGCTGGTTTATATAGATGTACAATGACTATCAGAAGCTGCTAGAAGCTTCTAGAAACAGGTGTGACTAATCCTACTAATTAAATCACAAGACTAACTTTTTTTTTTCCCCCTTTTCACAGAATCACAAACAGACAAACAATTGCCTAATGAAATTCAACAATTACAGTTATCACCACTATGTAATTGTGTTGAAACTATGCACTTATCTTAAATTCAGCACTTTACTTCAGTTCAGCACCTCGCACGCTCAGCACCTCGCTTGCACTGGCTGGTTTATATAGATGTACAATGACTATCAGAAGCTGCTAGAAGCTTCTAGAAACAGGTGTGACTAATCCTACTAATTAAATCACAAGACTAACTTTTTTTTTCCCCCTTTTCACAGAATCACAAACAGACAAACAATTCCCTAATGAAATTCAACAATTACAGTTATCACCACTATGTAATTGTGTTGAAACTATGCACTTATCTTAAATTCAGCACTTTACTTCAGTTCAGCACCTCGCACGCTCAGCACCTCGCTTGCACTGGCTGGTTTATATAGATGTACAATGACTATCAGAAGCTGCTAGAAGCTTCTAGAAACAGGTGTGACTAATCCTACTAATTAAATCACAAGACTAACTTTTTTTCTCCCCTTTTCACAGAATCACAAACAAACAAACAATTCCCTAATGAAATTCAACAATTACAGTTATCACCACTATGTAATTGTGTTGAAACAATGCACTTATCTTAAATTCAGCACTTTACTTCAGTTCAGCACCTCGCACGCTCAGCACCTCGCTTGCACTGGCTGGTTTATATAGATGTACAATGACTATCAGAAGCTGCTAGAAGCTTCTAGAAACAGGTGTGACTAATCCTACTAATTAAATCACAAGACTAACTTTTTTTTTTTCTCCCCTTTTCACAGAATCACAAACAGACAAACAATTCCCTAATGAAATTCAACAATTACAGTTATCACCACTATGTAATTGTGTTGAAACAATGCACTTATCTTAAATTCAGCACTTTACTTCAGTTCAGCACCTTGCACGCTCAGCACCTCGCTTGCACTGGCTGGTTTATATAGATGTACAATGACTATCAGAAGCTGCTAGAAGCTTCTAGAAACAGGTGTGACTAATCCTACTAATTAAATCACAAGACTAACTTTTTTTTTTTCCCCCTTTTCACAGAATCACAAACAGACAAACAATTCCCTAATGAAATTCAACAATTACAGTTATCACCACTATGTAATTGTGTTGAAACTATGCACTTATCTTAAATTCAGCACTTTACTTCAGTTCAGCACCTCGCACGCTCAGCACCTCGCTTGCACTGGCTGGTTTATATAGATGTACAATGACTATCAGAAGCTGCTAGAAGCTTCTAGAAACAGGTGTGACTAATCCTACTAATTAAATCACAAGACTAACTTTTTTTCTCCCCTTTTCACAGAATCACAAACAGACAAACAATTCCCTAATGAAATTCAACAATTACAGTTATCACCACTATGTAATTGTGTTGAAACAATGCACTTATCTTAAATTCAGCACTTTACTTCAGTTCAGCACCTCGCACGCTCAGCACCTCGCTTGCACTGGCTGGTTTATATAGATGTACAATGACTATCAGAAGCTGCTAGAAGCTTCTAGAAACAGGTGTGACTAATCCTACTAATTAAATCACAAGACTAACTTTTTTTTTTTCTCCCCTTTTCACAGAATCACAAACAGACAAACAATTCCCTAATGAAATTCAACAATTACAGTTATCACCACTATGTAATTGTGTTGAAACAATGCACTTATCTTAAATTCAGCACTTTACTTCAGTTCAGCACCTCGCACGCTCAGCACCTCGCTTGCACTGGCTGGTTTATATAGATGTACAATGACTATCAGAAGCTGCTAGAAGCTTCTAGAAACAGGTGTGACTAATCCTACTAATTAAATCACAAGACTAACTTTTTTTTTTTCCCCCTTTTCACAGAATCACAAACAGACAAACAATTCCCTAATGAAATTCAACAATTACAGTTATCACCACTATGTAATTGTGTTGAAACAATGCACTTATCTTAAATTCAGCACTTTACTTCAGTTCAGCACCTCGCACGCTCAGCACCTCGCTTGCACTGGCTGGTTTATATAGATGTACAATGACTATCAGAAGCTGCTAGAAGCTTCTAGAAACAGGTGTGACTAATCCTACTAATTAAATCACAAGACTAACTTTTTTTTTTTCCCCCTTTTCACAGAATCACAAACAGACAAACAATTCCCTAATGAAATTCAACAATTACAGTTATCACCACTATGTAATTGTGTTGAAACAATGCACTTATCTTAAATTCAGCACTTTACTTCAGTTCAGCACCTCGCACGCTCAGCACCTCGCTTGCACTGGCTGGTTTATATAGATGTACAATGACTATCAGAAGCTGCTAGAAGCTTCTAGAAACAGGTGTGACTAATCCTACTAATTAAATCACAAGACTAACTTTTTTTTTTCCCCCTTTTCACAGAATCACAAACAAACAATTGCCTAATGAAATTCAACAATTACAGTTATCACCACTATGTAATTGTGTTGAAACATTGCACTTATCTTAAATTCAGCACTTTACTTCAGTTCAGCACCTCGCACGCTCAGCACCTCGCTTGCACTGGCTGGTTTATATAGATGTACAATGACTATCAGAAGCTGCTAGAAGCTTCTAGAAACAGGTGTGACTAATCCTACTAATTAAATCACAAGACTAACTTTTTTTTTTTTTCCCCCTTTTCACAGAATCACAAACAGACAAACAATTCCCTAATGAAATTCAACAATTACAGTTATCACCACTATGTAATTGTGTTGAAACAATGCACTTATCTTAAATTCAGCACTTTACTTCAGTTCAGCACCTCGCACGCTCAGCACCTCGCTTGCACTGGCTGGTTTATATAGATGTACAATGACTATCAGAAGCTGCTAGAAGCTTCTAGAAACAGGTGTGACTAATCCTACTAATTAAATCACAAGACTAACTTTTATTTTTTATTTTTTTTTTCCCCTTTTCACAGAATCACAAACAGACAAACAATTCCCTAATGAAAGTCAACAATTACAGTTATCACCACTATGTAATTGTGTTGAAACAATGCACTTATCTTAAATTCAGCACTTTACTTCAGTTCAGCACCTCGCACGCTCAGCACCTCGCTTGCACTGGCTGGTTTATATAGATGTACAATGACTATCAGAAGCTGCTAGAAGCTTCTAGAAACAGATGTGACTAATCCTACTAATTAAATCACAAGACTAACTTTTTTTTTTTTTCTCCCCTTTTCACAGAATCACAAACAGACAAACAAATCCCTAATGAAATTCAACAATTACAGTTATCACCACTATGTAATTGTGTTGAAACAATGCACTTATCTTAAATTCAGCACTTTACTTCAGTTCAGCACCTCGCACGCTCAGCACCTCGCTTGCACTGGCTGGTTTATATAGATGTACAATGACTATCAGAAGCTGCTAGAAGCTTCTAGAAACAGGTGTGACTAATCCTACTAATTAAATCACAAGACTAACTTTTTTTTTTTTCCCCTTTTCACAGAATCACAAACAGACAAACAATTCCCTAATGAAATTCAACAATTACAGTTATCACCACTATGTAATTGTGTTGAAACAATGCACTTATCTTAAATTCAGCACTTTACTTCAGTTCAGCACCTCGCACGCTCAGCACCTCGCTTGCACTGGCTGGTTTATATAGATGTACAATGACTATCAGAAGCTGCTAGAAGCTTCTAGAAACAGGTGTGACTAATCCTACTAATTAAATCACAAGACTAACTTTTTTTTTTTTCCCCCTTTTCACAGAATCACAAACAGACAAACAATTGCCTAATGAAATTCAACAATTACAGTTATCACCACTATGTAATTGTGTTGAAACAATGCACTTATCTTAAATTCAGCACTTTACTTCAGTTCAGCACCTCGCACGCTCAGCACCTCGCTTGCACTGGCTGGTTTATATAGATGTACAATGACTATCAGAAGCTGCTAGAAGCTTCTAGAAACAGGTGTGACTAATCCTACTAATTAAATCACAAGACTAACTTTTTTTTTTTCCCCCTTTTCACAGAATCACAAACAGACAAACAATTCCCTAATGAAATTCAACAATTACAGTTATCACCACTATGTAATTGTGTTGAAACTATGCACTTATCTTAAATTCAGCACTTTACTTCAGTTCAGCACCTCGCACGCTCAGCACCTCGCTTGCACTGGCTGGTTTATATAGATGTACAATGACTATCAGAAGCTGCTAGAAGCTTCTAGAAACAGGTGTGACTAATCCTACTAATTAAATCACAAGACTAACTTTTTTTTTTTCTCCCCTTTTCACAGAATCACAAACAGACAAACAATTCCCTAATGAAATTCAACAATTACAGTTATCACCACTATGTAATTGTGTTGAAACAATGCACTTATCTTAAATTCAGCACTTTACTTCAGTTCAGCACCTCGCACGCTCAGCACCTCGCTTGCACTGGCTGGTTCATATAGATGTACAATGACTATCAGAAGCTGCTAGAAGCTTCTAGAAACAGGTGTGACTAATCCTACTAATTAAATCACAAGACTAACTTTTTTTTTCTCCCCTTTTCACAGAATCACAAACAGACAAACAATTCCCTAATGAAATTCAACAATTACAGTTATCACCACTATGTAATTGTGTTGAAACAATGCACTTATCTTAAATTCAGCACTTTACTTCAGTTCAGCACCTCGCACGCTCAGCACCTCGCTTGCGCTGGCTGGTTTATATAGATGTACAATGACTATCAGAAGCTGCTAGAAGCTTCTAGAAACAGGTGTGACTAATCCTACTAATTAAATCACAAGACTAACTTTTTTTTTCTCCCCTTTTCACAGAATCACAAACAGACAAACAATTCCCTAATGAAAATCAACAATTACAGTTATCACCACTATGTAATTGTGTTGAAACAATGCACTTATCTTAAATTCAGCACTTTACTTCAGTTCAGCACCTCGCTTGCACTGGCTGGTTTATATAGATGTACAATGACTATCAGAAGCTGCAAGAAGCTTCTAGAAACAGGTGTGACTAATCCTACTAATTAAATCACAAGACTAACTTTTTTTTTTTTCCCCCTTTTCACAGAATCACAAACAGACAAACAATTCCCTAATGAAATTCAACAATTACAGTTATCACCACTATGTAATTGTGTTGAAACTATGCACTAATCCTAAATTCAGCACTTTACTTCAGTTCAGCACCTCGCACGCTCAGCACCTCGCTTGCACTGGCTGGTTTATATAGATGTACAATGACTATCAGAAGCTGCTAGAAGCTTCTAGAAACAGGTGTGACTAATCCTACTAATTAAATCACAAGACTAACTTTTTTTTTTTTCCCCCTTTTCACAGAATCACAAACAGACAAACAATTGCCTAATGAAATTCAACAATTACAGTTATCACCACTATGTAATTGTGTTGAAAAAATGCACTTATCTTAAATTCAGCACTTTACTTCAGTTCAGCACCTCGCATGCTCAGCACCTCGCTTGCACTGGCTGGTTTATATAGATGTACAATGACTATCAGAAGCTGCTAGAAGCTTCTAGAAACAGGTGTGACTAATCCTACTAATTAAATCACAAGACTAACTTTTTTTTTTCCCCCTTTTCACAGAATCACAAACAGACAAACAATTCCCTAATGAAATTCAACAATTATAGTTATCACCACTATGTAATTGTGTTGAAACAATGCACTTATCTTAAATTCAGCACTTTACTTCAGTTCAGCACCTCGCACGCTCAGCACCTCGCTTGCACTGGCTGGTTTATATAGATGTACAATGACTATCAGAAGCTGCTAGAAGCTTCTAGAAACAGGTGTGACTAATCCTACTAATTAAATCACAAGACTAACTTTTTTTTCTCCCCTTTTCACAGAATCACAAACAAACAATTGCCTAATGAAATTCAACAATTACAGTTATCACCACTATGTAATTGTGTTGAAACAATGCACTTATCTTAAATTCAGCACTTTACTTCAGTTCAGCACCTCGCACGCTCAGCACCTCGCTTGCACTGGCTGGTTTATATAGATGTACAATGACTATCAGAAGCTGCTAGAAGCTTCTAGAAACAGGTGTGACTAATCCTACTAATTAAATCACAAGACTAACTTTTTTTTTTTTTTTCTCCCCTTTTCACAGAATCACAAACAGACAAACAATTCCCTAATGAAATTCAACAATTACAGTTATCACCACTATGTAATTGTGTTGAAACAATGCACTTATCTTAAATTCAGCACTTTACTTCAGTTCAGCACCTCGCACGCTCAGCACCTCGCTTGCACTGGCTGGTTTATATAGATGTACAATGACTATCAGAAGCTGCTAGAAGCTTCTAGAAACAGGTGTGACTAATCCTACTAATTAAATCACAAGACTAACTTTTTTTTTCCCCCTTTTCACAGAATCACAAACAGACAAACAATTCCCTAATGAAATTCAACAATTACAGTTATCACCACTATGTAATTGTGTTGAAACTATGCACTTATCTTAAATTCAGCACTTTACTTCAGTTCAGCACCTCGCACGCTCAGCACCTCGCTTGCACTGGCTGGTTTATATAGATGTACAATGACTATCAGAAGCTGCTAGAAGCTTCTAGAAACAGGTGTGACTAATCCTACTAATTAAATCACAAGACTAACTTTTTTTTCCCCCCTTTTCACAGAATCACAAACAAACAATTGCCTAATGAAATTCAACAATTACAGTTATCACCACTATGTAATTGTGTTGAAACAATGCACTTATCTTAAATTCAGCACTTTACTTCAGTTCAGCACCTCGCACGCTCAGCACCTCGCTTGCACTGGCTGGTTTATATAGATGTACAATGACTATCAGAAGCTGCTAGAAGCTTCTAGAAACAGGTGTGACTAATCCTACTAATTAAATCACAAGACTAACTTTTTTTTTTTTTTTCTCCCCTTTTCACAGAATCACAAACAGACAAACAATTCCCTAATGAAATTCAACAATTACAGTTATCACCACTATGTAATTGTGTTGAAACAATGCACTTATCTTAAATTCAGCACTTTACTTCAGTTCAGCACCTCGCACGCTCAGCACCTCGCTTGCACTGGCTGGTTTATATAGATGTACAATGACTATCAGAAGCTGCTAGAAGCTTCTAGAAACAGGTGTGACTAATCCTACTAATTAAATCACAAGACTAACTTTTTTTTTCCCCCTTTTCACAGAATCACAAACAGACAAACAATTCCCTAATGAAATTCAACAATTACAGTTATCACCACTATGTAATTGTGTTGAAACTATGCACTTATCTTAAATTCAGCACTTTACTTCAGTTCAGCACCTCGCACGCTCAGCACCTCGCTTGCACTGGCTGGTTTATATAGATGTACAATGACTATCAGAAGCTGCTAGAAGCTTCTAGAAACAGGTGTGACTAATCCTACTAATTAAATCACAAGACTAACTTTTTTTTTCTCCCCTTTTCACAGAATCACAAACAGACAAACAATTCCCTAATGAAATTCAACAATTACAGTTATCACCACTATGTAATTGTGTTGAAACAATGCACTTATCTTAAATTCAGCACTTTACTTCAGTTCAGTACCTCGCACGCTCAGCACCTCACTTGCACTGGCTGGTTTATATAGATGTACAATGACTATCAGAAGCTGCTAGAAGCTTCTAGAAACAGGTGTGACTAATCCTACTAATTAAATCACAAGACTAACTTTTTTTTTTTTTCCCCTTTTCACAGAATCACAAACAGACAAGCAATTCCCTAATGAAATTCAACAATTACAGTTATCACCACTATGTAATTGTGTTGAAACTATGCACTTATCTTAAATTCAGCACTTTACTTCAGTTCAGCACCTCGCACGCTCAGCACCTCGCTTGCACTGGCTGGTTTATATAGATGTACAATGACTATCAGAAGCTGCGAGAAGCTTCTAGAAACAGGTGTGACTAATCCTACTAATTAAATCACAAGACTAACTTTTTTTTTTTCCCCTTTTCACAGAATCACAAACAGACAAACAATTCCCTAATGAAATTCAACAATTACAGTTATCACCACTATGTAATTGTGTTGAAACAATGCACTTATCTTAAATTCAGCACTTTACTTCAGTTCAGCACCTCGCACGCTCAGCACCTCGCTTGCACTGGCTGGTTTATATAGATGTACAATGACTATCAGAAGCTGCTAGAAGCTTCTAGAAACAGGTGTGACTAATCCTACTAATTAAATCACAAGACTAACTTTTTTTTTTCCCCCTTTTCACAGAATCACAAACAGACAAACAATTCCCTAATGAAATTCAACAATTACAGTTATCACCACTATGTAATTGTGTTGAAACAATGCACTTATCTTAAATTCAGCACTTTACTTCAGTTAAGCACCTCGCACGCTCAGCACCTCGCTTGCACTGGCTGGTTTATATAGATGTACAATGACTATCAGAAGCTGCTAGAAGCTTCTAGAAACAGGTGTGACTAATCCTACTAATTAAATCACAAGACTAACTTTTTTTTTTCCCCCTTTTCACAGAATCACAAACAAACAATTGCCTAATGAAATTCAACAATTACAGTTATCACCACTATGTAATTGTGTTGAAACAATGCACTTATCTTAAATTCAGCACTTTACTTCAGTTCAGCACCTCGCACGCTCAGCACCTCGCTTGCACTGGCTGGTTTATATAGATGTACAATGACTATCAGAAGCTGCTAGAAGCTTCTAGAAACAGGTGTGACTAATCCTACTAATTAAATCACAAGACTAACTTTTTTTTTTTTCTCCCCTTTTCACAGAATCACAAACAGACAAACAATTCCCTAATGAAATTCAACAATTACAGTTATCACCACTATGTAATTGTGTTGAAACAATGCACTTATCTTAAATTCAGCACTTTACTTCAGTTCAGCACCTCGCACGCTCAGCACCTCGCTTGCACTGGCTGGTTTATATAGATGTACAATGACTATCAGAAGCTGCTAGAAGCTTCTAGAAACAGGTGTGACTAATCCTACTAATTAAATCACAAGACTAACTTTTTTTCCCCCCTTTTCACAGAATCACAAACAGACAAACAATTCCCTAATGAAATTCAACAATTACAGTTATCACCACTATGTAATTGTGTTGAAACTATGCACTTATCTTAAATTCAGCACTTTACCTCAGTTCAGCACCTCGCACGCTCAGCACCTCGCTTGCACTGGCTGGTTTATATAGATGTACAATGACTATCAGAAGCTGCTAGAAGCTTCTAGAAACAGGTGTGACTAATCCTACTAATTAAATCACAAGACTAACTTTTTTTTTTTTCCCCCTTTTCACAGAATCACAAACAGACAAACAATTGCCTAATGAAATTCAACAATTACAGTTATCACCACTATGTAATTGTGTTGAAACTATGCACTTATCTTAAATTCAGCACTTTACTTCAGTTCAGCACCTCGCACGCTCAGCACCTCGCTTGCACTGGCTGGTTTATATAGATGTACAATGACTATCAGAAGCTGCTAGAAGCTTCTAGAAACAGGTGTGACTAATCCTACTAATTAAATCACAAGACTAACTTTTTTTTTTCCCCCTTTTCACAGAATCACAAACAGACAAACAATTCCCTAATGAAATTCAACAATTACAGTTATCACCACTATGTAATTGTGTTGAAACTATGCACTTATCTTAAATTCAGCACTTTACTTCAGTTCAGCACCTCGCACGCTCAGCACCTCGCTTGCACTGGCTGGTTTATATAGATGTACAATGACTATCAGAAGCTGCTAGAAGCTTCTAGAAACAGGTGTGACTAATCCTACTAATTAAATCACAAGACTAACTTTTTTTTTTTCTCCCCTTTTCACAGAATCACAAACAGACAAACAATTCCCTAATGAAATTCAACAATTACAGTTATCACCACTATGTAATTGTGTTGAAACAATGCACTTATCTTAAATTCAGCACTTTACTTCAGTTCAGCACCTCGCACGCTCAGCACCTCGCTTGCACTGGCTGGTTCATATAGATGTACAATGACTATCAGAAGCTGCTAGAAGCTTCTAGAAACAGGTGTGACTAATCCTACTAATTAAATCACAAGACTAACTTTTTTTTTTTCTCCCCTTTTCACAGAATCACAAACAGACAAACAATTCCCTAATGAAATTCAACAATTACAGTTATCACCACTATGTAATTGTGTTGAAACAATGCACTTATCTTAAATTCAGCACTTTACTTCAGTTCAGCACCTCGCACGCTCAGCACCTCGCTTGCACTGGCTGGTTTATATAGATGTACAATGACTATCAGAAGCTGCTAGAAGCTTCTAGAAACAGGTGTGACTAATCCTACTAATTAAATCACAAGACTAACTTTTTTTTTTTTCCCCTTTTCACAGAATCACAAACAGACAAACAATTCCCTAATGAAATTCAACAATTACAGTTATCACCACTATGTAATTGTGTTGAAACAATGCACTTATCTTAAATTCAGCACTTTACTTCAGTTCAGCACCTCGCACGCTCAGCACCTCGCTTGCACTGGCTGGTTTATATAGATGTACAATGACTATCAGAAGCTGCTAGAAGCTTCTAGAAACAGGTGTGACTAATCCTACTAATTAAATCACAAGACTAACTTTTTTTTTTTTCCCCCTTTTCACAGAATCACAAACAGACAAACAATTGCCTAATGAAATTCAACAATTACAGTTATCACCACTATGTAATTGTGTTGAAACTATGCACTTATCTTAAATTCAGCACTTTACTTCAGTTCAGCACCTCCCACGCTCAGCACCTCGCTTGCACTGGCTGGTTTATATAGATGTACAATGACTATCAGAAGCTGCTAGAAGCTTCTAGAAACAGGTGTGACTAATCCTACTAATTAAATCACAAGACTAACTTTTTTTTTTTTCCCCTTTTCACAGAATCACAAACAGACAAACAATTCCCTAATGAAATTCAACAATTACAGTTATCACCACTATGTAATTGTGTTGAAACTATGCACTTATCTTAAATTCAGCACTTTACTTCAGTTCAGCACCTCGCACGCTCAGCACCTCGCTTGCACTGGCTGGTTTATATAGATGTACAATGACTATCAGAAGCTGCTAGAAGCTTCTAGAAACAGGTGTGACTAATCCTACTAATTAAATCACAAGACTAACTTTTTTTTTTTCCCCTTTTCACAGAATCACAAACAGACAAACAATTCCCTAATGAAATTCAACAATTACAGTTATCACCACTATGTAATTGTGTTGAAACAATGCACTTATCTTAAATTCAGCACTTTACTTCAGTTCAGCACCTCGCACGCTCAGCACCTCGCTTGCACTGGCTGGTTTATATAGATGTACAATGACTATCAGAAGCTGCTAGAAGCTTCTAGAAACAGGTGTGACTAATCCTACTAATTAAATCACAAGACTAACTTTTTTTTTTTTCCCCCTTTTCACAGAATCACAAACAGACAAACAATTGCCTAATGAAATTCAACAATTACAGTTATCACCACTATGTAATTGTGTTGAAACTATGCACTTATCTTAAATTCAGCACTTTACTTCAGTTCAGCACCTCGCACGCTCAGCACCTCGCTTGCACTGGCTGGTTTATATAGATGTACAATGACTATCAGAAGCTGCTAGAAGCTTCTAGAAACAGGTGTGACTAATCCTACTAATTAAATCACAAGACTAACTTTTTTTTTTCCCCCTTTTCACAGAATCACAAACAGACAAACAATTCCCTAATGAAATTCAACAATTACAGTTATCACCACTATGTAATTGTGTTGAAACTATGCACTTATCTTAAATTCAGCACTTTACTTCAGTTCAGCACCTCGCACGCTCAGCACCTCGCTTGCACTGGCTGGTTTATATAGATGTACAATGACTATCAGAAGCTGCTAGAAGCTTCTAGAAACAGGTGTGACTAATCCTACTAATTAAATCACAAGACTAACTTTTTTTTTTTCCCCCTTTTCACAGAATCACAAACAGACAAACAATTGCCTAATGAAATTCAACAATTACAGTTATCACCACTATGTAATTGTGTTGAAACAATGCACTTATCTTAAATTCAGCACTTTACTTCAGTTCAGCACCTCGCACGCTCAGCACCTCGCTTGCACTGGCTGGTTTATATAGATGTACAATGACTATCAGAAGCTGCTAGAAGCTTCTAGAAACAGGTGTGACTAATCCTACTAATTAAATCACAAGACTAACTTTTTTTTTTTCCCCCTTTTCACAGAATCACAAACAGACAAACAATTGCCTAATGAAATTCAACAATTACAGTTATCACCACTATGTAATTGTGTTGAAACTATGCACTTATCTTAAATTCAGCACTTTACTTCAGTTCAGCACCTCGCACGCTCAGCACCTCGCTTGCACTGGCTGGTTTATATAGATGTACAATGACTATCAGAAGCTGCTAGAAGCTTCTAGAAACAGGTGTGACTAATCCTACTAATTAAATCACAAGACTAACTTTTTTTTTTCCCCCTTTTCACAGAATCACAAACAGACAAACAATTCCCTAATGAAATTCAACAATTACAGTTATCACCACTATGTAATTGTGTTGAAACTATGCACTTATCTTAAATTCAGCACTTTACTTCAGTTCAGCACCTCGCACGCTCAGCACCTCGCTTGCACTGGCTGGTTTATATAGATGTACAATGACTATCAGAAGCTGCTAGAAGCTTCTAGAAACAGGTGTGACTAATCCTACTAATTAAATCACAAGACTAACTTTTTTTTTTTCTCCCCTTTTCACAGAATCACAAACAGACAAACAATTCCCTAATGAAATTCAACAATTACAGTTATCACCACTATGTAATTGTGTTGAAACAATGCACTTATCTTAAATTCAGCACTTTACTTCAGTTCAGCACCTCGCACGCTCAGCACCTCGCTTGCACTGGCTGGTTCATATAGATGTACAATGACTATCAGAAGCTGCTAGAAGCTTCTAGAAACAGGTGTGACTAATCCTACTAATTAAATCACAAGACTAACTTTTTTTTTTTCTCCCCTTTTCACAGAATCACAAACAGACAAACAATTCCCTAATGAAATTCAACAATTACAGTTATCACCACTATGTAATTGTGTTGAAACAATGCACTTATCTTAAATTCAGCACTTTACTTCAGTTCAGCACCTCGCACGCTCAGCACCTCGCTTGCACTGGCTGGTTTATATAGATGTACAATGACTATCAGAAGCTGCTAGAAGCTTCTAGAAACAGGTGTGACTAATCCTACTAATTAAATCACAAGACTAACTTTTTTTTTTTTCCCCTTTTCACAGAATCACAAACAGACAAACAATTCCCTAATGAAATTCAACAATTACAGTTATCACCACTATGTAATTGTGTTGAAACAATGCACTTATCTTAAATTCAGCACTTTACTTCAGTTCAGCACCTCGCACGCTCAGCACCTCGCTTGCACTGGCTGGTTTATATAGATGTACAATGACTATCAGAAGCTGCTAGAAGCTTCTAGAAACAGGTGTGACTAATCCTACTAATTAAATCACAAGACTAACTTTTTTTTTTTTCCCCCTTTTCACAGAATCACAAACAGACAAACAATTGCCTAATGAAATTCAACAATTACAGTTATCACCACTATGTAATTGTGTTGAAACTATGCACTTATCTTAAATTCAGCACTTTACTTCAGTTCAGCACCTCCCACGCTCAGCACCTCGCTTGCACTGGCTGGTTTATATAGATGTACAATGACTATCAGAAGCTGCTAGAAGCTTCTAGAAACAGGTGTGACTAATCCTACTAATTAAATCACAAGACTAACTTTTTTTTTTTTCCCCTTTTCACAGAATCACAAACAGACAAACAATTCCCTAATGAAATTCAACAATTACAGTTATCACCACTATGTAATTGTGTTGAAACTATGCACTTATCTTAAATTCAGCACTTTACTTCAGTTCAGCACCTCGCACGCTCAGCACCTCGCTTGCACTGGCTGGTTTATATAGATGTACAATGACTATCAGAAGCTGCTAGAAGCTTCTAGAAACAGGTGTGACTAATCCTACTAATTAAATCACAAGACTAACTTTTTTTTTTTCCCCTTTTCACAGAATCACAAACAGACAAACAATTCCCTAATGAAATTCAACAATTACAGTTATCACCACTATGTAATTGTGTTGAAACAATGCACTTATCTTAAATTCAGCACTTTACTTCAGTTCAGCACCTCGCACGCTCAGCACCTCGCTTGCACTGGCTGGTTTATATAGATGTACAATGACTATCAGAAGCTGCTAGAAGCTTCTAGAAACAGGTGTGACTAATCCTACTAATTAAATCACAAGACTAACTTTTTTTTTTTTCCCCCTTTTCACAGAATCACAAACAGACAAACAATTGCCTAATGAAATTCAACAATTACAGTTATCACCACTATGTAATTGTGTTGAAACTATGCACTTATCTTAAATTCAGCACTTTACTTCAGTTCAGCACCTCGCACGCTCAGCACCTCGCTTGCACTGGCTGGTTTATATAGATGTACAATGACTATCAGAAGCTGCTAGAAGCTTCTAGAAACAGGTGTGACTAATCCTACTAATTAAATCACAAGACTAACTTTTTTTTTTCCCCCTTTTCACAGAATCACAAACAGACAAACAATTCCCTAATGAAATTCAACAATTACAGTTATCACCACTATGTAATTGTGTTGAAACTATGCACTTATCTTAAATTCAGCACTTTACTTCAGTTCAGCACCTCGCACGCTCAGCACCTCGCTTGCACTGGCTGGTTTATATAGATGTACAATGACTATCAGAAGCTGCTAGAAGCTTCTAGAAACAGGTGTGACTAATCCTACTAATTAAATCACAAGACTAACTTTTTTTTTTTCCCCCTTTTCACAGAATCACAAACAGACAAACAATTGCCTAATGAAATTCAACAATTACAGTTATCACCACTATGTAATTGTGTTGAAACAATGCACTTATCTTAAATTCAGCACTTTACTTCAGTTCAGCACCTCGCACGCTCAGCACCTCGCTTGCACTGGCTGGTTTATATAGATGTACAATGACTATCAGAAGCTGCTAGAAGCTTCTAGAAACAGGTGTGACTAATCCTACTAATTAAATCACAAGACTAACTTTTTTTTTTTCCCCCTTTTCACAGAATCACAAACAGACAAACAATTCCCTAATGAAATTCAACAATTACAGTTATCACCACTATGTAATTGTGTTGAAACAATGCACTTATCTTAAATTCAGCACTTTACTTCAGTTCAGCACCTCGCACGCTCAGCACCTCGCTTGCACTGGCTGGTTTATATAGATGTACAATGACTATCAGAAGCTGCTAGAAGCTTCTAGAAACAGGTGTGACTAATCCTACTAATTAAATCACAAGACTAACTTTTTTTTTTCCCCCTTTTCACAGAATCACAAACAAACAATTGCCTAATGAAATTCAACAATTACAGTTATCACCACTATGTAATTGTGTTGAAACAATGCACTTATCTTAAATTCAGCACTTTACTTCAGTTCAGCACCTCGCACGCTCAGCACCTCGCTTGCACTGGCTGGTTTATATAGATGTACAATGACTATCAGAAGCTGCTAGAAGCTTCTAGAAACAGGTGTGACTAATCCTACTAATTAAATCACAAGACTAACTTTTTTTTTTTTTTTCTCCCCTTTTCACAGAATCACAAACAGACAAACAATTCCCTAATGAAATTCAACAATTACAGTTATCACCACTATGTAATTGTGTTGAAACAATGCACTTATCTTAAATTCAGCACTTTACTTCAGTTCAGCACCTCGCACGCTCAGCACCTCGCTTGCACTGGCTGGTTTATATAGATGTACAATGACTATCAGAAGCTGCTAGAAGCTTCTAGAAACAGGTGTGACTAATCCTACTAATTAAATCACAAGACTAACTTTTTTTTTTTTTTTTTCCCTTTTCACAGAATCACAAACAGACAAACAATTCCCTAATGAAAGTCAACAATTACAGTTATCACCACTATGTAATTGTGTTGAAACTATGCACTTATCTTAAATTCAGCACTTTACTTCAGTTCAGCACCTCGCACGCTCAGCGTTCAGCACCTCGCAGGGGTCTCATTGTTCTTCTCTCCTGGGATCAGCCCCTAAGGTGGGCCCAACTCCGCCTGGACATTTGATGACATTTGATACATGAATGGACTTTAGACTTCTTGCTCTGTTCTGTTTAAGAAGTTGTTGATTGGAGAAGTCCCATGCTGAGAAGAACAAACAATCCCCCACCAGTAGTACATACAGGACAGCCAAGGAGAGACAGACTATTACACCATGAGCACAGGCGGGGGAGGGACACACTGTTACAGCATTATCTCAGAACCCGAACTTGATCTTTACAAAACGTTCGGGCAAGGCTCCTGAACGCGAACATCGGGGGGGTTCGCCCATCACTTAAGACCAATCTTGATACCCCTCACCTGTTATTCTCTAGACAATCAATTTTCCAGATGTCCCAAACAGTGTGCAACTGGACTCAGAGAAAATAACATTACCCCAGTCCTTTGCAGTCCAATTACTGTTATTTTCTCTGATGATGACCTTACATGCTTATCATGGTCAGACCCTCACACAACCTCCACCCAGACATGGGATGGGGGAAATAAGAGGTTTACATCTCTCTATAGCTCAATCTAACATTATCTCATCACTTAAGCTACAGAGTGAACACAGAACATAACCCCAACCAATCCCCATTCGAAGCACACTCAATGCTGTCACCACTTACTGAAAGAGTAGTATATCCCAATGTCATGCACACAACATCAGATCCAGGGGTCGTCTTTTCAAAATAGCCATTTTAGTTCTGCAGAGGTTATAGGGGAGGGGGATCAGCCTATCAGTGCTCAGACCATACACCGCACACTGCATCCAGATTGGTCTGCATGAATGTCTTCTAAGAAGGAAGCCTCTTCTAAAGATGATGCACAAGAAAGCCAACAAACATTTTGCTAAAGACAAGCAGTTTAAAGACAGTTTTAGGAAAAGTTTTAGTGAGCACAAAATATTTAAAATACGATATGTTAAAAGCCTACTTCTAATCCAAGCAGAAGTACAGCAAATAATGTATATCAGGTTAGTTATACCTATCACCAGTCAGGGCTGCTCTTTTTGAATTAAAAAAAGACTGTGTGGCCTAAGAGTTGTGAATTTTCTTAATAACACCTACTAACAAAAGAGGTCTCAATTGTCCCTAATGTCCCCTCTTAAGCAACCCGACTTTCTAGCTTAAGTCATGTCCAAGTTTTCAGGTAGTGGGATCCCGGTATGCAGACCGGAATCCCCCAACCCTCTGAGGTCTTTCTCACTGTGAAACAGTGATACATCACTCCTTGCACTGCTCTAGTGCTGATTACATTACTTATTATTACTTAATCTGTCACATCATTACAGTGGTTGTTGTTTGGTAAGGCTATGTGCCCACGAGGAGAGTGTCCTGTGGATATATCCGCAGGACATTCCGCAGGAGCTCCCAGAAATCCGCAGCACAACTTTGTCTGTTTACATGCTGCGGTTTTACTGCAGAATGTCTTGCGGATATGCCTCGAGCATTCGGCATTAAGGATACAGTACCATGGCTTCGGCACTGCATCCTCAATGCAGAACAAGTGCTGCAGTGATCGGGGAGTTCATACTTAACTCCATCACGCATCACTTCCCTCTCCGGCTGTGTCTGTCTGCACATTGAGGGAGAAGGTGGGCGGGCCTGAACTAGCTCCGGCTGTCACATGACCGAAGCTCGTGCAGGCCCCGCCCACCTCCTCCTTCCTGCTCCTGGCTTTACTGCGCTCCAGCCTGCACCCGACGAAGTGACTCCGGCGTCTTCTAACAAGGCAGGTAAGTATGGGACCCTGCGGAGAAATCCGCAGGAATAATTCACATGCTGCAGATTTTCCGCAGTGAAATTCGCATTATTTCCGCTGCGGAAAAAAAAGCAGCATGGGCACAGCAGTTCCAAAATGCCATAGAAATGGCTGGGGACTTGATGTACTGCGGATTTTTGAAAAATCAGCGGAATTTTCGCGAAAAAATCGCGGCAAATTCCGTCAATTTTCCGCAGCGTGGGCACATAGCCTAACAGTTTGTAAAGTACAGAGCAGTGATGGGTTAGAGCACAGAGCTACATCTAGCAAGATCTCTCTCTTTTACAGTGAGAGGGGCCGCTAAGCACTATGAGATGCTGTTCTGCATGCTGGGATCCCACAACCCACAACTTTGGATCCAACTATTGCTAAAAAGTTTAATGTTTTAGGTTGACATTAGGGAAACTTGAGATTCTTTTCTCTTCATTTGTTAATTAGCATTATTTAGAAAATTCATTAATCTAAGGCTTCCTACTCGTTTCTGCCCCTGACTGATGATACATTCTCGTTATCTTTATTTTGTTCAGTTTCTTTATGGATTCTCTGCTAGCTATTATTTCTATTTGAGCTATTTATATCCCATTATTTGGACAGTATGTTAAATGTAAATGAACCAATTCACCTCACAAAGTATTATGGGAAAGTATTATCAAGAAAAAGGAGAGGCTTTCTTCTTTTGTGGTATAATGTGCACCTATTTTATACATATATATATATATATATATATATTGTACTCAGCTGCAGCCTCATAATACAGTGTATGCATAATTAATAAATTATTTTTATGTATATTTTTTAAATTCCAAAATAATTTAACTCAAATACCTATAAGTGGAATAATTTCAACCTACATAATTTCTTCAAGAGTAGAAATGAATGGTTTAGATTTATTTGAGTTTAACTGCTCTAATATGCATAATTTGCATTATTACAGTCCTCTAGTTTGCAATCTAAGTTTGACTAAGAAGGGTATGTAAGCAACAATGATTTAAAATACGATGAGTATTTTTAGTGTAGAAAGAAAATGCTCTTAGTGCAAGGCCTAGCTAAAATGACAAGGAGAGATTACAATCCAGCCAGAAAGAAAAGTAGAGCAGAGACTTTGATTAAATTCTGATGCAATTTTAAAAACATTCTGACTCCAAAATTGGGAAAGCCTATGCACTGAAAGAGAGGCATCGCTAATTTGATAAGGAGACATTGCAATACAGGCAGCAAGAGATGTAAAGGAGAGACTTAAGCTGGTGTCACACACAGCGACAACGACAACGACGTCGCTGCTATGTCACCATTTTCTGGGACGTTGCAGCGACGTCCCGTCGCTGTCGCTGTGTGTGACATCCAGCAACGACCTGGCCCCTACTGTGAGGTCGCCGGTCGTTGCTGAATGTCCAGCTTCATTTTTTGGTTGTCACTCTCCCGCTGTGACACACACATCACTGTGTGTGACAGCGAGAGAGCGACGAAATGAAGCGAACATGGAGCAGAAGCCGGCGTCTGGCAGCTGCGGAAAGCTGTAACCAGCGTAAACATCGGGTAACCAAGGGAAGACCTTTCCCTGGTTACCCGATATTTACCTTCGTTACCAGGGTCCCCTCTTGCTGCCAGTGCCGGCTCCTGCTCTGTGCACATGTGGCTGCAGTACACATCGGGTTAATTAACCCGATGTATACTGTAGCAAGGAGCCAGCGCTAAGCAGTGCGCGCGGCTCCCTGCTCTCTGCACTGTGACATGTAGCTGCAGCACACATCGGCTTAATTAACCCGATGTGTACTGTACCTAGGAGAGCAAGGAGCCAGCGCTAAGCGCGGCTCCCTGCTCTCTGCACTGTGACATGTAGCTGCAGCACAAATCGGGTTAATTAACCCAATGTGTACTGTACCTAGGAGAGCAAGGAGCCAGCGCTAAGCGCGGCTCCCTGCTCTCTGCACATGTAGCACAGCGACGTTATGATCGCTGCTTCTGCTGTGTTTGACAGCTAAGCAGCGATCATAACAGCGACTTACAAGGTCGCTGTTACGTCACCGAAAATGGTGACGTAACAGCGACGTCGTTGTCGCTGTCGCTTAGTGTGAACCCAGCTTTAGAATAAATGTTTGAACGATTTTAAAAATATTGTGGCTCTGAGACTGGGTATTATTTGCCATATAACCGGCAACCTGTTTGCACTGTCCAGCCTTCAGGAGTGGTGCCTGGTGCCCCCTGAAAAGTGGGACAGGAAGCTAGGTCTCATTGATGAGTGTGTTTGTTGTGCTAGTGCAGCAGGCACAGTTTCAACTCTACTGTGCCATCAGCAGCACGTCCACTTTCCTTTCCCTTACTGCTGTAATACTACTGTATGTTCTGAGGATTTCGATTGCGTTAGGGCAATGACAACAGAGACGAGTTCTTGGTACAAGATGTTATATAATATGTCACCACGGTAGATACACAACGGGAATAAACACAGTAAAACAACACACAAAACGGAGCGAAGGGGATTCCCGGGGCCACGCACCGGACTCCCCCAGGGAGACCACCAGAGCGAACCCCTGTACAGGGACTGTCCGGCAATCAACCCCGGAAGGCCTAAATGTGCGGCAGCCGGTACACAAGGGGCAAGTGGTATAGTCCAGGAGTGTCCGTACGGGATGATTGTCCAGAGTGGTTACGAACCGGGCAGAGTGCTGATCAAAGACGGCAGACGGAGTCCGGGCACAGCTTGAAGAAAACCGGGTATGGTCCAGAGTCGGTCGGTAGAGTTTCAGGAGAATCCAAGGCAATCAGGAAGTAGAAACAGCAAAGCAGGAGCACACAGCAAGCAGTATACTCAGGCACTGGACTGGGCTGAGAGGCGGCCTTTTAAGCAGCTGGACAGGAAGTAGGGCAACAGAACCTTAAACTCCATGTTAACTGAGGGCAAGCTCATTCAAAAGAGAACTGGAAAACCTGGAAACCTGACATTACTCCCCCCCCCAGAGACGGCCTCAGGACGGATCAGGGCCCGGCTTGTCCGGGAACCATCGATGAAACCGAGCGATCTTCCGGGGTGCCCGAATGTTACCCACCGGTTCCCAGGAATCGTCCTCGGGGGCGTACCCCTGCCAACGTACCAGATATTGAAGCCGACGACGATGGAGCCGGGAGTCAATAATGTCCTCAACCACGAACTGCTCATCGCCGTCGACCATCACAGGCGGAGGAGGAGGCACAACACGACCACGAAACGTATTAGGGGAGACAGGTTTGAGGAGAGACACATGAAAGACCGGGTGTACCTTTAGATGGTGCGGCAACCGTAGCCGACAGGCCACAGGGCTTACGATCCCGGTGATCTTAAACGGACCGATGAATTTTTGTCCCAGCTTCTGCGAAGGAACACCCAATCTCAGGTTTTTGGTGGATAACCATACAGAGTCCCCTACCTTGTACATGGGTGCCGGTTTCCGGTGAGTGTCTGCCGACCTCTTGTAACGCTCCTGGGCCGTAGCCACAGTGTCCTTTAGAACCTCCAGATTCTGTCGAAGCTCTGTCAATCTGTCCTCCACCGCCGGCACCGAAACCGCAACCGGTGACCTAGGCAAAACATTCGGATGATAACCCAAGTTAGCAAAAAAGGGCGTTACCTTAGTGGAGCTGCTCTGAGTGTTGTTATAGGAGAACTCCGCCAACGGAAGCATCTTCAACCAATCGTCTTGGAGATGGCTGACATAACATCGAAGGTATTGTTCCAGGGTTTGATTCGTCCGTTCGGTTTGCCCATTTGTCTGAGGATGGTATGCAGAAGACAAACAGACATCAATCTGGAGTGCCGTACAAAAGCCCTTCCAGAACCTAGACGTGAACTGCACGCCCCGGTCAGAGATGATCTCGTCTGGTACCCCATGCAATCGGAATACGTTCTGGATAACCAAATCCACTGTCTCTGCGGCTGAGGGAAGACCGGTACACGGAATGAAGTGAGCAGCTTTAGTCAATCGATCCACCACCACTAAGATGGTATTGTGCCCGCCTGAGACTGGCAACTCCACAATAAAATCCATGGAGATAGACCCCCAAGGGCGAGATGGCACGGGTAACGGTTGGAGGAGTCCCGTAGGAGCCACACGAGGGACCTTGCACCGGGCACAAACCACGCATGAGTGGACATAGTCCTTTACATCCTTTAGACAGGTAGGCCACCAGAAAAAACGGCTCAGAAATTCCTGCGTCTTCTGTACCCCCCTATGACCAGCCAACACGGAGTCATGGACCAACTTGAGAACCCGAAGTCTTACGGCCTCCGGGACATAAATGCGTCGCTCTCTCAACCACACACCATTCCGAAGAACAAGAGTTACATCATTCGGGGGGGCAGCAAGAAATACGTCACCATCATAGGCCAGCTTGATGTCCTTCCACAAGTCCTGGTCCTGGATTACTCCAACGAAATTGGCATCCGATAACACGGTCTGAGACGGGGTTCCAGGCACGGAGTCCACGGCGTGGATTCGGGACAAGGCATCAGCTTTCCCATTACGTGAACCTGGACGGTATGTAACGACAAAATTGAATTGGTTAAGAAATAGGCTCCAACGGGCTTGCCGTGGAGACAGGCACCTGGCAGACTTAAGAAATTCCAGATTACGATGATCTGTGAGTACTATCACTTGCTGCGCGGCTCCCTGTAAGTGGTGTCTCCATTCCTTGAAAGCGGAAATAATCGCTAACAATTCCTTGTCCGCAATGTCATAGTTCCTTTCTGCAGGGGACAACCGGCGGGAAAAGAAAGCACACGGATGTAAGAGACTCTTGTCCCCAGTCCTTTGAGAAAGGATGGCCCCTAATGCGTAGTCGGAAGCGTCGACTTCCACGATAAAGGGAAGTGCGGGATTCGGATGTACCAATATAGGCGCTGAGGTAAAACAAACCTTGAGACGATGGAAGGCTTCCTGGGCCTGGGCGGACCACACAAACTTCTGTCCTTTCTTGGTTAACAGAGTGATGGGACGAACGATTTCTGAAAAATTACGGATAAAACGTCGGTAAAAGTTGGCAAAACCGACAAAGCGTTGTACCTCTTTGACGTTACCCGGTTCCGGCCAGTCCAGAATTGCTTGTATCTTGCCAGACTCCATGTTCAGTCCCTGAGGAGAGATGACATACCCTAAGAATTGTATCTGTGAGCAATGGAATTCGCATTTCTCCAGTTTAATGTACAGGTGATTTTCCCTCAGCCGGGTAAGTACGGTCTTGACGTGCTCCTGGTGTTCCTGTAAGGAATCAGAAAAGATTAGGATATCGTCCAGATAAATCACCATGAATTGGTCCATGATATCCCTAAAAATATCGTTAACTAGATGTTGGAAAGCCGCGGGAGCGTTACAAAGTCCAAAAGGCATCACTAGGTACTCAAAATGTCCATACCGACATCGGAACGCGGTCTTCCACTCGTCTCCGGGACGTATGCGAAGTAGATTATATGCCCCACGGAGATCCAATTTGGTGAATATTTTTGCCTGTTGGACCCTCTCCAATAGCTCAGGAATCAACGGTAACGGATACCGGTTCCGGATGGTTATTTTATTCAGTTCTCGGTAGTCAATACAGGGTCTCAGAGTCCCCTCTTTCTTTTTCACGAAAAAGATGGGTGCCCCTGCTGGTGAGGTAGACGGGCGAATAAATCCCTTGGCTAGGCTCTCATCAATGTATTCTTTTAGTGCTTCTAGCTCAGGTGCCAACAACGGGTAGACATGGCCAAACGGAATCTCCGCCCCTGGAAGTAAGTCTATGGGGCAATCATACGGTCTATGCGGGGGAAGCCGATCGGCTTTTCTTTTGTCGCATATGTCAGCAAAGTCATCATAAACCGGGGGTAGAACAGGTACCTGTACAGTGCCCTCCGCATTCGGTGTTACTGGAACCGGAACAGTTGGACTAATGGTCGGACCACTCTGCGGTGGGAAGGTTATTTCCTTAGTTTCCCAATCGATGACCGGATTCGTAGACCGTAGCCACGGAATACCTAAAATAATCGGAAAATGAGGAGAAGAAATTATCATGAAAACAAGGGTCTCCTGCTGACCTGGCTTCATCACGCATTCTAGCGGTACTGTTTCCCGATCCACTGGTCCAGAGCTTAACGGAGATCCGTCTACCGTCTCCATGGTAACCGGTGAGGATCTTTGCTGAGTCCGGATACCGTGTTTCCTGGCAAAAGAGGAGTCCATGAAATTTCCCCCTGCCCCAGAATCTATCATTGCAGAGGTAGGTATTAGATGCCCCTCCCACCGGATCTGAATGGGGAGCGAGCAATGGGTATATTTCCCTTCTGAGTCCTTCGGTGAGGTTGACATTACAGTCAAGGGAAATACCGCATCCAAGTGCCCACTTGCCTCAGAGATATCGGACTCTGCGTCCGTGTTGTCACACTCTGCCATGGCTGCCAATACCTTATTTGGGCGATTCGGACGTTTCGGGCAGTCGATCAAGAAATGATCCGATTGACCGCAATAGAAACACAAACGCTCACGGAGCCGGTGTTCGCGACGTTCGTTGGTCTCTCGTTTTTGCAGAGAGTCCACTTGCATAGGAACGTCCTCGGCCTCCCGTGGTGTCCTGAGAGCGGGTTCTCTAGAAGGAAACGCAAAGTTGTTTACACGGTTTACAGCTGCCCATTTTTCCTGTCTACGCTCCGTCAAGCGGGTATCAATACGCACACAGTGCTGGAGAAACAGTTCAAACTCCCCTGGAGATTCGGAACGAGCTAACTCGTCCTTGATGGTACCGGACAAACCCTTTCTGAATACAGACAATAACGCATTGTTTCCCCAGTCGGTGTCTACCACTAACCTCTTGAACTCAGTGGCGTATTCAACGACAGAACGCTTTCCCTGACGTAAGGAAAGGAGAGCCGATTCAGCGGTAGCACGGCGATTCGGATCATCAAACATTTGCGCCATTGCGTTCAGAAAGTCATCCAGGTGATTTAAACGGATGTCCCGATTCTCTATCATAGGATTAGCCCAAGCCAGTGCTCGTGAGGTTAATAACATGATTATACATAACACTTTGGACCGGTCAGAACGGTAATAATCAGCATGTACATCAAAAAACAGTATACATTGGTTCACAAATCCACGAAACTGACTACGATCACCATTGAAACGGAATGGGGGTAACCTAGGCATACCGGCAGCTGATACGGACGTAGTGGGGACGGCTTCCTGAGCCTCCACTCTGACTTGCAAATCCTGAATAGCCGGACCCAGTACCTGGTGATCATGGCCCAGCTGTGCCTCCACATCTCTGAGTTTAGTTTGCACCGCCTCCATCTCCTGCTGCAAGGAGTTGATCATGGAAAAGAGCTGATCTACTCGTGTCTCAGTCATTGCCCCAGCGAAATCCTCTTATGGCCTGAGTATAATGTAATACTACTGTATGTTCTGAGGATTTCGATTGCGTTAGGGCAATGACAACAGAGACGAGTTCTTGGTACAAGATGTTATATAATATGTCACCACGGTAGATACACAACGGGAATAAACACAGTAAAACAACACACAAAACGGAGCGAAGGGGATTCCCGGGGCCACGCACCGGACTCCCCCAGGGAGACCACCAGAGCGAACCCCTGTACAGGGACTGTCCGGCAATCAACCCCGGAAGGCCTAAATGTGCGGCAGCCGGTACACAAGGGGCAAGTGGTATAGTCCAGGAGTGTCCGTACGGGATGATTGTCCAGAGTGGTTACGAACCGGGCAGAGTGCTGATCAAAGACGGCAGACGGAGTCCGGGCACAGCTTGAAGAAAACCGGGTATGGTCCAGAGTCGGTCGGTAGAGTTTCAGGAGAATCCAAGGCAATCAGGAAGTAGAAACAGCAAAGCAGGAGCACACAGCAAGCAGTATACTCAGGCACTGGACTGGGCTGAGAGGCAGCCTTTTAAGCAGCTGGACAGGAAGTAGGGCAACAGAACCTTAAACTCCATGTTAACTGAGGGCAAGCTCATTCAAAAGAGAACTGGAAAACCTGGAAACCTGACAACTGCATGCTTTGTGTATAGTAAATTACAGATGCAGTTAACAGCAGTATTAATAGGGAAGAGAATCTAACACATGTAGCCCAGAAAAGGTCTTTCAGGGTAGGTTCCAGCAGCAAGGACTGTAAGGAAAGAAACTTTGCCTATATGCCTCCATTGATAAACTATCCATTCTCCAGCAGCCAGCCATACCGTAATACAGCCTACTCATAAAGCCTACAAAAAAGCCCTCAGATCGCTCGATCAGAACTCTGTCCTATACCAGGTGCCCTTGTCATACCAATGAACAGAAAACAAGAATTATAACAAATTCAACAAGCCACAAACACATGGACCCAAAGGAGCTATACTCCACACAGAACTGCAGGGAGTTCCTCAACAATCCACTGAGGGGAAAAATCCCTGGAAGGAAATAAACTGAAACCAACCACAACAAATGACAAACCCAGATAAGCAAAAAAACAGGCAATAAATAAAGAGCAAGCACTTATCTGGAGTAGATGTGGTGTAAAGCAGGATTAAGCAGGCTGGAGATACAAAGAACAACTGACATCCGGCAACAGCCTGCAATCAGACCAGGATTTAAATAAGCAGAGAGTTGGCAAAGGAAACACCCACTGCACAACATACCTGGTCCAAGTCCAAACCATTCCTGGCCACCATAGGGAGCGTCCCAGCAGCCAAAACATAACTAACATTCACAACAGTATACGCAGCTATAGGATTACTCCGTCCTAGGTGCATTACTTTACATTTATCAACATTAAATTTAATTTGCCAAGTATCTGCCCATTCTGACATCTTATCCAGATCTTTTTGTAATATTGTACTATCAAGGTCACTTTTTAATATCTTACATAGTTTGGTGTCATCAGCAAAGACTGACACTTTACTATCAAACCCATCCACAAGGTCATTACTAAAGAGATTAAAAAGAATCAGTCCTAGCACAGATCCCTGCAGTCCCCCACTGCTGACTATAGCCCATTTAGAGAATGTACCATTTATGACTACTCTTTTTTTCCTATCTTTTAGCCAATTCCTTGCCCAGTTGCATATAGTTTCCCCTAGTTCTTGCTTCTGGAGCTTTAGTATAAGGCTATTATGTGGTACAGTATCAAATGCCTTTGCAAAATCCAAATAAATCACATCAGCTGCATTACCAATATCCAGATTTGCACTTACCCCCTGATAGAACCCCAACATGTTGGTTGGACATGACTTATGTTTCATGAATCCATTCTGTCTGTCAGAATGACTGTGTAATTGGCATGCTGACTGCAGGAATGTCCACCAGAGCTGTTGCCTGTGAATTTAATGTTAATTTCTTTACTATAAGTTGTCTCCAAAGGTGTTCAGAGAATTTGTCAGTACATCCAACCAACCTCACAACCACAGAACACGTGTAACTGCACCAGCACAGGACTTCAACATCCAGCATCTTCATCTTCAAAATCGTCTGAGACCAGCCTCCTGGACAGCTGCTGCAACAATCTGTTTGCGTAACCAAAGAATTTCTGCTAAACTGTCAGAAACCATCCCATGTGCATGGTCGTCATCCTCATTGGGGTCTCCACCTGACTGCAGTTAGTCGTCATAACCGACTTCAGTGGGTAAATGCTCACATGCAATAGTATCTGGCACGTTGGAGAGGTGTTCTCTTCACAGATAAATCCCGGTTTTCACTATACTGGGCAGATTGCAGACTTTGTGTATGGTGTTGCGTGGATGAGCAGTTTACTGATATCAAAGTTGTGATTCGAGTAGCTCATGGTGGCAATGGGGTTATGGTATGGGCAGGTGTATGTTATGGACAACAAACAAGGGCACATTTTATTGATGCCATTTTAATGCACAGAGATACCATGAAGGGGTCCTGGGTCCCATTGCTGTGCCATTCATCCATGGCCATCACATCATGTTGCAGCATAATAATGCACAGCCCAGTGTTGCAAGGATCTGTACTCAATTCCTGGAAGCTGAAAACATCCCAGTTCTTGCATAGTCACCAAGCATGTCGCAAATTGAGCCTATGTGAGATGGCAGCGTGTTCAAGTTCCTGCCAATATCCAGCATCTTTGAACAACCATTGAAGAGAAGTGGACCAACTTTCCACAGGCCACAATCAACAACCTAATCAACTCTATGTGATGGAGAAGTGCTGCACAGCTTGAGGCAAAGGCTCCAAAAGACTGGGGCAGGACGCCAAAGTTGGATGACAGATAGTCTTTATTAGAAGATTTTGAGTTACCATGGGAGCTACAACATACACTTCATCCAGGCTGCCTTACAGTGAAGCACACTCATTAGATGTGTGAATGAACAGGGCAGAGGTGCACTCACAAGTGAACACACTACAAGGAGGGAGGGTAGAGAACATAGTGCCAGAAAAATGGGGTCCTGATAGATGTAGTGGGACCAAAAGCCTGTACCCTCAGCGTTGTACTGCAGCATTTTGAAAAGAATGCAGGAAAAAAGGTAATATAATACAAATAACACACTGCATTTTAATTGGCATATGATAAATCTCTTGCAGCCAGCACAGTCAGATTATATTTTTTATTCTTTTTTTATTGCAGTTTGGTGATGGTGCACAAAAGGTTAATTGGTATCCAGCATCACAGCGTTTAGTGCTGGAGGGTGGCTGTCAATCACAGCTATCCACAGGTGATCACAATGCCACCGCTAACAACCACTATCACACACATTCCATTCATCAAGGAAGTACAGGGCTCATTACGGCCCCAGAGGTGGCATGTTTCTGAATGATTTCACGTCAGTTTGGCACAGGTCTAATGCTTCTTACCCTTAAGTTATAGCGCTTATAGTAGGTTACAGTTTGCCAGCACAACATGATATTTTTGTCAGTTTTAAATTGATCGTATCTATATAAGACATCAGAAATATATTTGTGATCGGTTAAATTAAAAAGGGACAATAGGAAGTCATAGATTACATAAGCCATGATAGTCTAGAACAAGGTATTTAATCATTTTTAAAGTTTTTGCAAATTGATGGATGCTGTTGTGAATGCATTTGGGATAGATTAAATCCTTAATGACCAATGACGTATATGATAGCCACAGGCTGTCAAGAAAAGCAAGAAGCAAGCTCAGGAATGGAGCCTGACTCTTAACCTGATTAATAAACGTCAGCTGCCGACTGTGTTATACAGCCGGTATATTCCTGCAATTGCAGTTTACAGGAGCTGGCTCCAGTCAGCACAGTGTAACTATTTAAATTCCAGAGTCAATCTCTAAATTGATCATGAGGAACTGATGGAATAGGCCCCCCGTAATGTAATTTGGTCCACTTGGGAGGCTCACTCTCACTATATACTGCAAAATTTTGGAATTTCAGTATATAGTATAAGCGATCAAACAACCAAAGGTTCAAATCCCTAAGAAGGACTAAAAAAGAAAATGAAAATTGCAAAAATTTAAATTTAAATATAGTAAAAATTAAATTATTCCTTCCCCCCACATTTAAAAAAATTAAATGCAAATTTAAAAAAATATAATTGTTATCATCAAATCCCAAAAAGACTGTTCTATCAAAATATAAAATTATTTTAACCATACGTTAAACACTGAAAAATGAAATCTGAATGTCAGAATTACCATTTTTCGGCCAACACGCTTCACAAAACATGAAATAAAAAGCAACCAAAATGTCACATGTACTTCAACATTATTTTTTTGAAAAAATGTCAGCTCAGGACACAGGAAATAGGCACTCACACAGCTTCATCAATGTAAAAATAAAAAATTACGGGTCTCAAAAAATGGCAACACAAGCAATATTTTCTTTTTACAAATATAAGATTTTTTTTATAAGTAAAGTACCGTATTTTTCATATTATAAGACACACCGGTTTATAAGACGCACCCCTAATTTAGAGATAAAAAAGGTTAAAAAAAAAACTGGCCTGTCTTATACTCTGGTGGTGTCTTACCGGAAGGGGGCGGCAGCAGTGGTGGAGCAGGGTCACCAGAGGCAGGGGAAATGCTGAAGTAGGGTGATGCTGCAGGTGCTGCGGTGGATGCTAGCTGGCTGCGGTGGGGGCTGTGCTGGCTGCAGGTGCCATGCTGTCTGTGTGGAGCAGGATGGTGTGGCAGGTATCACAGATGTTCTGTCAGCAGAGCGGGCTTCAAAGAAATCGGCATGTTTGCAAATTGAGCTGTCTGCTCAATGACAAACCGAGATCTCATCTGCGCACGCGCCACCTCTGGGCGCTATTTTCATTAAGTCCGCTGCTGGGACATCAATATGCCAGAGGTGGTGCATGCGCAGATGAGATCTTGAGTCGAAAGCTCCATCTACACACATGCCGACTCCAGGCACCATTATTTGAAGCCCGCATGACCGACAGAGCATCTCACCCACTGCATCGCCCTGCTCCACACAGCCCCCACCGCCGCCAGCACAGCACCCACAGCCAGCACGGTGCCCATTCTCCACCTCCCGATAAGCTACATTATAAGATGCACCGCTCATTTTCCTTCCAAATTTTTGGAAGGAAAAGTGCATCTTATAATACGAAAAATACAGTAATAAAAAATGGACATGTTAAGTACCTATGTAATTGTAATAACCTGGAGAATCATGTTGACATGTCATTTATAACACACAATAAACACTGTAAAAACAAAACCCAAAATACAATCCCAGTTGCATTTTTTTTATCAATTTTATCACACTTAAAATGTTTTCCTCTTTTTCTAAAGTAAAGTAAAGTATTTCTAAAGATCCTTTAAGAAATGCTAATGAGCACAAGATTAGTTGCAAGGGTATTATTTCCCCCAGACTAGTCTGCCCTCTTAGCATGTTAGCACTCCCACAGGGTGGAGTGCTATACTTGATCATACTGCTGGTCTTTACTGAGTGTTACCCTTGATCATACTGCTGGTCTTATTGCTTATTGAGTGTTATCCTTGATCATAATGCTGGTCTTATTGAGTGTTATCCTTGATCATAATGCTGGTCTTATGGAGGGCTACACTTGATCATACTGCTGGTCTGATTGCTTATTGAGTGTTATCCTTGATCATACTGCTGGTCTGATTGAGTGTTATCCTTGATCACACTGCTGGTCTTTACTGAGTGTTATCCTTGATCATACTGCTGGTCTTATTGAGTGTTATCCTTGATCATACTGCTGGTCTTATTGAGTGTTATCCTTGATCATACTGCTGGTCTTATTGAGTGCTACACTTGATCATACTGCTGGTCTTATTGAGTGTTATCCTTGATCATGCTGCTGGTCTTATTGAGTGTTATCCTTGATCATACTGCTGGTCTTATTGAGTGTTATCCTTGATCATACTGCTGGTCTTATTGAGTGTTTTCCTTGATCATACTGCTGGTCTTATTGAGTGCTACACTTGATCATACTGCTTGTCTTTACTGAGTGTTATCCTTAGTCATACTGCTGGTCTTTACTGTGTGCTATACTTGATCATACCGCTGGTCTTTAATGAGTGTTATCTTTGATCATACTGCTGGTCTTATTAGGTGCTACACTTGATCATACTGCTGGTCTTATTAGTTGCTACACTTGATCATACTGCTGGTCTTATTGAGTGTTATCCTTGATCATACTGCTGGTCTTTACTGAGTGTTATCCTTGATCATACTGCTGGTTTTATTGAGTGCTACACTTGATCATACTGCTGGTCTTATTGAGTGCTACACTTGATCATACTGCTGGTCTTATTGAGTGCTACACTTGATCATACTGCTGGTCTTATTGAGTGCTACACTTGATCATACTGCTGGTCTTATTGAGTGCTACACTTGATCATACTGCTGGTATTATTGAGTGCTACACTTGATCATACTGCTGGTCTTATTGAGTGTTATCCTTGATCATACTGCTAGTCTTTACTGAGTGTTATCCTTGATTATACTGCTGGTCTTATTGAGTATTATCCTTGATCATACTGCTGGTCTTATTGAGTGTTATCCTTGATCATACTGCTGGTCTTTACTGAGTGTTATCCTTGATTATACTGCTGGTCTTATTGAGTATTATCCTTGATCATACTGCTGGTCTTATTGAGTGCTACACTTGATCATACTGCTGGTCTTTTCTGAGCGCTATCCTTGTTCATACTGCTGGTATTTACTGAGTGGTCTCTCATGCAGCTATAAGTGCCAAATTTGCCATTGAGGTATTGCAGAAGCACAAGTAGGCTGTGAAGCGTGGACCCAGTTTGTGCCGTGCACACTTTATGAAGGTTACTGGCCACATTGGGCCTGTAGGGTGGCTGGTAACCCAGGAAAAGAACTGTACACTTCAAAATTTAAAAATCCCTCCATTATTGAGAACAAAAAGGATTTTTGAAAAGAGGTAAAGTGTCAAGTTGTTTGTCTTTACAAGTACTTTTATCTATTTATGAACTTGAGATAACCCCATAAGGGGTTAAACACCAATCTATTTTCTAAGATGCCATTTACAAATGATTCATTAATACGATTCATCTTTACCATTGTTAGTATTACATTGTTCTACATTTTTCTTTGGCTAATGAGCCTTTGTATCTCTAATACAATGCAGTATTCTGTGTAATAGTTAATGAAGCAGTTGTAAATATCTAAATGTACATATTGTAACAAGGTTAGACTCATCTTCCACATCTCGTTTTAGTTTTTGATCAGATGTTGCTATAGTAACTTTAACTACATTCCCATGTTCAATTACATGTTCTGCTCCTTTACTGATGGGTAGCCACAGCAACCATTTGGACATATATTTTTAATCCCCATGTGTTGCATACAAAATGTCATCTGCAAACAAATGCAAGGTTATGACAAGATAACACACAATGTTTCTGATGAAACTTGAAGTTGAAGATTATCGGATTTGTATTGATTCAAACAGACAGGTGAATGTTTGGCATTTATGAAATTAAAGGGGTTATCTCATCACAGCACATCCCCTTTAAGAAAGCATTCATTGTTTAGTCTGACTCCCGTCACCTCTCGCAACTTGCTAATTTTGCCTTGGGAGATTTTATCTAACCAGAGAGTTAATCATATTTAAATTAGAGGGGTTGTCCACTTGTTTTCCACTTGGAAAACCCCTTCTCATTTCCCACGTTTGCCCCTATTAAAATAAAAAAGCTTATATTCACCTCCCATGCCGGAACTGTTCCAGCAGGGCTGGCACTCCCTCTCCTGGGGCTCACATGACATTGTTGTGTCACACGAGCCCTGAGCCCAATCATCGTTGGCTTCCCTCTCTATTCTCCTTCAATTGTAAAAGTAACCAATAGGAACTGAGACCTGTGGCTGCTGCTCACTTCCTGTTAATTACTTATACATTCAAAGTCAGGGAGAAGTAAGCCAGCAGTGATTGGGCTAAAGGTGAGCATAACATAACAACCTCATGTGAACCCCAAAAGAGCAAGTGCCAGCACTGCTGCAACAGCGCCGGCAGGCAACAAGGGTAAATATAAGCTTTTTATATTTGAACTACATTTGTAAGTGGTGGTACTTTTTATATTGCCAACTCAGGCAGAAAATAAATAATTTATCTTTTGTGTCAGGTGTCTGACAGGTGTGGGCATAGGTTTGCGAAACATCTATTTGAAAGGGAAGGGTACACCAACCATGAGTGATAAATCACAACGAGGTTGTCATGGAAGGGGGAATAGGCAGGGTGTTGGAGGTGTATGTGTGGGAAGTTCTGTAAGTAAAAGGAATAGTGAACAAACACCGGCTCATCCTATCGCAAGAGAAATCAGAACAACTTCTGTTACTAGACAACCTACTCCACTAGATTTCTTTGACAGCAGCATATCACTTCAACTTGGAAAGGAGGCTGATAAACAGCAGGTGCTAGAGTGGATGTCAAGAGCTGCATCAAGTGGCCTCTTCTTGCACCTCAACATCACACACAGTTCATTCCTCAGAGGTGTTACCCCAATTACATTTGTTTTCACCTGTGTCACACATCACCAACTGGCAAATTGACTGTAGGAAACCACACAAGGGTGAGTCTCAAGAGCTGTTCACATATTCTATCCCATGAGCATCATAGGTTGGCTCCAAAGATTCCCAGACTCTTGAAGAGGAAAGAATCTGCATCGATGCCCCAAATCTTTTTTGAGTTGGATCCTGGCCCTGATGAAGTACGGTCCCAGCAGGATCCCGACCCTCATCAACTAATAACCCCTGAGGGTGAAAGTGATTATGATGAGACTCAGATACCTGAGGTGCAGGCATACTGTCCTGTGATGTCAGGTCAGGAAGAGGAGGTGGGGGACAACATAAAGCACGATGATGATGATGTAGATCCCACTTGGTGTGAACCCAGAGGCATGCAGCTGAGTAGCTCAGCAGATGAGGAGGAGGATGATGGCGAGTATGTTACAGTGGTGATTCCCACACAAACACGTAGTGATGCAACCATGAGAAGCACTGCATGCTGAGCCACCACTCTGGCTGTGGCCAGCAGTGGTTGCGGGTCTGCAGTTTGCAGGGACGGTTGCCTAGCCTGGGCCTTTTTTGAGACCACAAAGGATGACCCAACTTTTGTAATCTGCCAATGTTGTAAACAATGACTCAGTAGAGGCAAAGGTTTAAATAATTTGATTACTAGATGCATGAACAGGGACCTGTACAACCAACATGTATTACTGTAGGAATCTCACTGCGCTAAAATGCAGACTACCAGGCCTATCCAACCACTAGCTACCAAATCACCTCGTCTGCTGCTTCTTCCTCCTCCTGCCTCACCATTGAAACTATTTTAATGCAGGTCTCCAACTGCAGAACCTCCTCTTGTTTACCCACTACAGTCGGAGTGAGTGAGGGCTCATCAGGTGTTATGGAAGTTACCATGCTTGGTGTTTTTAAACTATGTGAGACATCGAGCATCCAATCTCCCCCTACACCTCCCTCAGTCTACCCATCAGTCATGTATACATTACTCCACCCTCTCTCAGCAGAGAAGCCAGCCCTCGGTACCGCAGTGTTGGTCACGTAAAAGACAATTTCCTCCCACACATGGCAAAACGAAGTGCTTGAACTTCACCATATTGAAACTGTTGGCCACGGAAATGCTACCCTTCCGCCTGGTGGATACAGATGGTTTCTGAAACCTGATGGCCATTGCAGTTCCCTAATACCAGTTTCCCAGTTGCCATTACTTCTCTCATAAAGCTGTGCCTGCGCTACATCATCATGTTGCAGCCAAGATTACCTTTTCCTTAAAAAACCTTGTGTCTCCCAGGATGCCATTCGCCACTAACACCTGAACAAGCAAGCATGGTGTCACGCTTCCCGGTCCCCGGTGTTGCCTGCCACTCACCGCTCTGGTCCCCGGTCCCTCTGCCCGCGGCTGCTCCCCCACTCCCTCTCCTCTGCGTCTTCCATGCCTCCCGCCCGCCGGCTCCGGCGTCCCTCTGCGATCCAGGACACGCTGTCTGGCTCCCCTGCATCTCCTTCACAGCGTCCTGTACTGGCCTCCGTCACCTGAGCCTCATGCATGCGCAATAGGGCACGCGCGCGCTCACTCACCTTGTCTTAAAGGGCCAGCATCCCAGGAACAGGATATGACAGATGCAGGTACAGGGTATATAAGACTTCCCTTTTCTGGTGGGCGGTGCCTGTTTAACGTGTTCCCTAAGCTAGGTGTTCAGGTCCCCTTGTGCTTTGTCTCTCCGTTAACACTGTCTCGTCCCCAGACTCCGTCCGCTAGTCCTGACTACCGGTTCTCCAGGAAGTGTCCCGGTGACCGTCTGCTGAGGATCCCGTCATCTTCCGTCAGCCTATTCCTGTCACCGATCCCCGACTCCACCTGGTACATCCGCCTGCACGGCTCACTGGACCCGGACCCCGTCTGCTGTTCCTACTCAGCACCTGAACCCGGTTCCCGCCATCCGTCCTGCCCACGGTGCCTTTGGACTCAGAGACATTCCCTGCAAATCCCTGAAGGACTCATACCCCTAGTGTTCCGGCTACCGTACATCTAGGCCCTCTGGTGGGGTGATCGGACAGTCCCTGTATAGGGGTTAGTTCCGGGTTGCCTCACTGGGGGAGTCCGGTGCACGGCCTAGTGAATCCACCACCAGGACGTTACACATGGCCAAGGGCGTTACATCTTGCTGACTGGGCAATGGGTTACTCTAGTAGGTGCGGGGGCAGGCGGGAAGGACCTGCTTACCAAGTCTTGAAATCTCCAAAGCTTGTGGTACAAACCTCTGGATTTACCGCTTCCTCTTCTACCTCCTACACCTCCTTTAGGGCCTCAACCTGCACCCTCAACCTCACCCTTAATGTAACATGCGCTCTGAGAGTGCAGAGAGAATCTCCCCCACCTCCGTACAGCTCAGCCAGGATTCAACGTAATCAGGCAGTGCTGAAATTAAAATGCATTGGAGAACAAAGTCACACAGCTGCAGAGTTGGAGACCGCTATCTGGGCTAAGTTTGATAAATGGCTGTCTCCACATAACCTGGAGCCAGGGAAGGCTGTGTGGGACAATGGTGCAAACCTGTTAGCAGCTATATGCCTTGGGCGACATCACACATGTGCCTTGCATGGCTCACGTCCAGTACCTGGTTGTACAGAAACTTCTAGCCCAGTATCCCAGGCTGTATGCGCTGCTGAAGAAGGCACGGTCAGTGTGTGCTCACTTATGCTGTTTGCACCCTGCAGCTCATCGACTTGCAATGTTACAAAGGACTTTCAGCCTACCGGCTAAAGAGTTGATACGCAATGTGCCGATATGGTGGTATTCCACTCTGCAAATGTTGCAGTAACTGTGGCAGCAGCAAGCCCTGGTGCACTATGCCATGTCGTATAACTTTGGACACCGCAGTATGGATGTGGGGCAAATAACGATTGCGGAGTGGGCACAGATGAAGTATCTCTGCACAATACTGCACAGTTTTGAAATGGCTAAAAAGATGGTTAGCGCTGATGATGCCGTCATCAAAATACTATTCCGTTCATCTACATGGAGCACACTTTGAATAATCAGCGTGAGGAGGTGGGAGTCCCAGAGGAAGAGGAGGATGAGGAAGTATTTGTCCCTTGTATGTATGGTATTATTGGTATATTGGTGTTGGTATAGTGGACATGGTTGGCACTAATATATAGTCACAGTGTGGTGGCGTTGGTTTTTTTTGTATAGTGAAATTATTGGTAATATTGTTCCTGATATTGTGGACTTTATTCAGCAACAGTATTGAGATAATATTTACTTGGTAACTGTATGCCTGTATGGTTTCTAAGTATTACTTATAAAATTATCTTATTTCTGAGTTTCCTGTGAGATTTACATATTTGATATATTGCATTTTTTTTATTTTACGGCGGTGAACATGTTTTTATAAACTTTAGAAAATTCAATGGGCCCATGCATCTTAGCAACATTTTGGTGAAGGAGTCACAGCTCCAGATTTTACCCCTGAGTTCATAGGACTCCACTTATGTCACTATGTTTAACTTCTGGAACTTCCAAATATAGGACACTTACGATGTTAATTCATATACCATAAATGTTTCTATTGTGACAACTAGAGCTTCAGTTTGACAGTCTTCAGAACTGAAAAGGTTGTGCATCTGTGGTTTATAGTTTCGGTATATAAAAGTTGGAAAAACAGTTATCTGCTTATGTGAAATGAATAAAAACGCTGTTCCCTGTTCTTCCTCTGTTTGCAGTCAGAGGTGCAATCATTAGGTCTCATACAGCTGGAGTACATCCTACGGATAATAATTACTAAAATCCAATTTTGTTTTTTTGCTGTAGTTTTTACTGTGTACCAAACCACATTATCACAAATTACCCTAAATTGATAGCGCTGTATAACTCACACTCGGTGCATGTTGCGTTACATATAGGCTTTTCTTTGTAATAAAGAATTATTTTTTATACTAACCCAACCAGGTAAAGAAGATACAGGGGGCTAACTTTTATAGTAATGAACTAAGCTTCACAAACACATATAGCAGGGGGGGGGCATTGTCACAGTTTCAGGAAAAAAACAGAAGCTCCGCAGGCAAACCGCTGCTCTAACAAGGTAAATACTACACATATCAAAAGAGCAACGGTAATGTTTTTTGTTTGAGTAAGACTTAATGAAGGGTATTATATGAATTGAATGGTAACACCACAGGTGTACATGCCTGTAGTGTAGGAACATCTCTTCGAATAGATCAGAAGTATTTCTTTTTTAAGTGCCACATAATAAATCATTGTAATTTGGGAAAATAGGTATAATATATTTTTTATCCCCTATCTTTAAGGATATGGCTAACCTCAAAGAGATCAGGAAACAGTTCTTACAACTTGTTGCACTTAATCACAAACTTGCTGAAAGGACAAAGTAATGGAATATTGATTGAAGGATGACTCCCCATAGGGATGTCGGTTTCCATCTTAGGTGAATTGAATTCTCTGTTCGTGAACTGAATTAAAAGGAAATCGCTTCATGTTACAGGGAGAAGCAGTAAGAAAGGATTTAGGGTCAAAACACATAACGATTTTATATCCTCTTAGAAAGAATTTAAAATTATTTACAGGATGTTTCCTTCTGAGGACTGCAGCTTGAACCTTTGATTTGTTAGCAGTGCTTAATAGACTATTCCAAGAGACAAATAGACTTCTTATTAGGTCATCAATAAAGACTTAAGATAGGTTATCAATATCAGATCGACGGGAGGGCGACACCCGAAACTCCTACCAATTAGCTGTTATCAGCTCTGACAACACATGATGTAAACAGTTAATAGAACTAAACAGTAAAACACCATTCATGGTGTAGAGACGTCTGTTGAGAACTACAGTTCAAGTCCAATCCAAGAGAATAAGCACTTTCTTGTGGATCTCCGCAGCCGCCACTGCACAGTGAACAGAGCTCTGCTGTCCACCTTTACTCACCAGAGCAGATAATATTTGATTGGTAAAGGATGTTGGGTGTCAGACCCCCAATGATCTGATATCGATAACGTATCTTTGCAATAGGTAACCATTATCATTAGCCCACACTGGCTTCTGCAGCAGTGCACCAAGGCCAGGATAGTGGCTTAGAATATTCTCTACAAGCAGGTTGAGGATGTGAGCCATACAAGGCAAATGTGTGAGGTTGCCCCGATGTAGGGCTGCCACCAGGTGTGCACCATTACCGCACATGGCCTTCCCTGGCTCCAGATTCAGTGGAGAGAGCCATTGCTGCAACTCAGCCTGGATAGCTGTCCACAACTCTGCAACTTTATGATTGTGTTCTCCAATTCATTTTAATCTCAACCCTGCCTGATTGTGGTGAGCCCTGGCTGCACCGTACGGAGGCGGGGGCGATTCTCTCTGCACTGTTGGAATGTGTGTCACATTAAGGGAGAGGTTGAGAGCACAGGTGGAAGCCCTAGAAGAGATAGGGGAGGCAAAAGCAGTGGAGGAAGTGGTACTTAGAGAGTTTTGTGGTGCAAGCCTTAGGGATTTCAAGAATTGTGGATCAGCCGCTTCACTGCCTGACCCCGCAGCCACTAGACTCACCTAGTGCTCAGTCAGCAAAATTTAACTCTCCTGGCCATGCTTGCTTGTCCAGGTGTCAGTAGTGAAATGCACCCTGAGAGACAGAGTTTTTCAAGGACAAGGTAATGTTGTCTGCGACATGATGATGTAGTGCAGACACAGTTTTATTAGAGAAGTAATGGTGACTGAGTAACTGGTACTGGGGCAGCATTTCCGTGGCCAACAGATCAGATAGGGTGAAGTTCAAGCTCTTAGCTTTGGCACATGTAGGAGGAAATAATATTTTACATGACCACATTTGCAGGACTGAGGGCTGGCTGTTGTGCTAAGATAGGGTGGAGTAGGGTGTACACGACAAACTAGTGGACTGTGAGGGAGGTGCAGGCAGGGATGTTATGGTGGATTGAGAAAGATGTGGTGTGCTGAGTGTGTCTGAGATCATTCAATAAAGCCAGGCATGTCCACTTCCCTAATAGCGGATGCGATTTCTCTCACCCAAACTGTAGCGGGAAAACAATTGGAGGTTCTGCAGCTGAAGACCTATGTAAGAACACTTGCCACGGTGATGGAGGAGGAATAAGCAGCAGATGCAGTTGATGGGGTAGCCGGTGGTTGGCGAGACAGGCTAGGCTGCATTTTTGCACAGTAAGATTACCAGAATAACGCATGCTTACCTCATGTGCAGGGCATTGGTTATCGCCATAGATACTTGGCTATATCGGTGGGGTTTGCCATCAGTTTAATGTATATGGACCTTCCGACTCTTCCCGACAGGTGAAGTAATGCCGATCCTTTGTCCTCTGTGAGATAAGTCGCCAATAGATAGCACAAGAGCGTTCAGCTGAGAATTGCTCTGTCAACAGCTTATTGTATGTATTGTGTAGCATACCTTTAGCTTTCCAGAGAATTTGCAATTGACCGTTTCTCCTGAAGAATTATCTAACAATGCAGAGCAAAGAACACAGCCTTCCTTGTTCTTTATCGTCCCTTTGTCTAATAAATTAGCCTTACTTCTCAAATTAGCATAATCAGATTATATTACATAAGGAATTTACAAAATATAATAATGCAATCTATCAATTAAAATTTCTTATGTGTACATGAAAACAGCTCATTTCACCCCTTTAGTGTAAATTACTTTCTGCAAATTAAAGTCAAATAATACCAGTTATAATATTACCGTATTTTTCGTTTTATAAGACGCACCAGATTATAAGTAGATGTAGAAACTTGGCACTCAAGATAAACGTGATTAGTGATATTTTATTGAGAAGAACTTGTGGGACCAGCATAAGCACAGACGTTTCGGTCAAAGACCTTCATCAATGTGCGTGCAGGGGGTCCTCAGAAGGTATAGCAACTTGGCAACTGGTGTACTCAGGTATGATGCGGTGTTGCCACATAGACAGCGGTGGACACCGCGTCATACCTGACTACGCCAGTTCCCAAATTGCTATACCTTCTGAGGACCCCTTGCACGCACACTGAAGAAGGTCTTTGACCGAAACATCGGTGCTTGTGCTGGTCCTACAAGTTCTTCTCAATAAAAGACCACTATTCACATTTATCTAGAGTGCCAAGTTTCGACTTGAGACTGTTTTGGACCCTACTTGAGCACCACCCCAAAAGTGTTGTGTATATCAAAGCACCAGATTATAAGATACACCCCAAATTTAAAGATAAAAAAAAAATAAAAAAAAAAAATATGGGGTCTTTTTTATAATCCGGTGGTGTCTTACCGGAGAAGTGTGGCGGCAGCAGTGGTGGAGCAGGGATCACAGAAGGCAGGGGTGTTATAAGAGTATGGCGATGCTGCGGGCGGTGTAGAGGGGGGCCCAGATACTCACTGCGGGCTGCGACGCTGTGCTGGGGCAGCCAGCGCTGCTCGGTGCTGGGGCAGCCGATGCTGTTCGGTGCTAAGGCAGCTGGCGCTGCTCGGTGCTAAGGCAGCTGACGCTGCTTGGTGCTGGGGCAGCCGGCGCTGCTCTGTGCAGCAACTTTATTTTCATAATCTAAACCAAATTTGGGAGGGTTTCAAATTTCAAAAGAGTAATTTATAAAACCAATGGATGATTTTAAAGTCAGGTTACAAGCTTTTACCGTATTTTTCGCTTTATAAGACGCACCTGATTATAAGACGCACCCCCAAATTTGGTGAAGGAATAGAGATTTTTTTTAATAAATGGGGCACGTCTTATAATGTCAGTGTCCGTCTAACAAATCATATAGGGTATAGGTCCCTCATAGCCCCCCATCCTAATATTAGCCCGCTTAATCTGGATATGGCCGCCTTATATTGAATATAGCACCCTTGTGTTGGCACACATCCCCCAGTGATGCCACATGTCCTCTATGGCTGGCACACATCCTAAATGGCTGGCACACGGCCCCTATGGCTAGCACACGGCCCCCTGTGGCTGGCGCACATCCCCCAGTGATGCCACACGTCCCCTATTGCTGGCACACGTCCCCTATGGCTGGCACACGTCCCCTATGGCTGGCACACGGCCCCCAGTGATGCCACATGTCCCCTATGGCTGGCACATGGCCCCCTGTGGCTGGCACATGGCCCCCTGTGGCTGGCACACAGCCCCCAGTGATGCCACATGTCCCTTATTGCTGGCACTTGTCCTCTATGGCTGGCACACGGCCCCTATGGCTGACACACAGCCCATATGGCTGGCACACGGCTCCCTGTGGCTGACACACGGCCCCCAGTGATGCCACATGTCCCCTATGGCTGGCACATGTCCTCTATGGCTGGCACACGGCCCCCTGTGGCTGGCACATGGCCCCTATGGCTGGCACATGGCCCCCTGTGGCTGGCACACCGCCCCCTGTGGCTGGCACACGGCCCACTGTGGCTGGCACACATCACCCTGTGTTAGATATCGCCCCATGCTGCTGCTTTTAGTAAAATAAACTCTTTCCTTACCTTCTCAAGCACTGTCCTGCCTCGTGTCTCCCTCAGTGGGGTTGAGCTCCTCCTGTCTCCTGCACTTCCTACTTCCTGGTTCTCGGTGCAGTCATGTGATCGGCACAGCAGAGAGATATCTCTGTGTGCCTCATCACAGCAGCAGGAGGGAGACCGGGTAGACACGCTGGAGGAGGTAAGGAAAGAGTTATTTATTTTACTATGGGCAGCAGCATGGGGGCCATAACTAACACAGGGGGGCATGTGCGATCAAAGGGAAACACAGGCAGATATAATATGCGCCGCTCCCCCAACCCATCACCATGGTGCAGTTTCAGCACCACGGTGATGGACAGCGGCTGTGCATATTACATGAGCGGGAGCAGGAGATCTAACGCTGCCGCCCGCAGCTTTCACTGCCTCTACCAGCCTTCCTCAGCCTCCAGCATGGCTCCAGAGTGGCCCCCACCTCCCCTGGACCCTTCAGTATATAATCCGTATATTTGGATTATAAGACGCACCCCCTACTTTCCCCCAAAATTTGGGGGAACAAAAAAGCATCTTATAAAGCAAAAAATACGGTAATTACATAACATGGATAAGCGACAGAACTTCTGTCAGGGACTGTATTGTGTATAGTGTGCCTTTAACCTTCCAGAGAATTTGTAATTAACCATTTACCCCTGGAGAACTATCTAACAATGGTGAGCAAAGAACCCAGCCTTCCTTGTTCTTTATAGTCTCTTTGTCTATTAAATTAGCCTTACTTCTCAAATAAACATAATCAAATTATATTACATAAGGAATTTACAAAATATAGTAATCTAATCTATCAATTAAAATTTCTTATGTATACATGAAATCAGTTCATTCCACAACTTACATATAGTGCAAATTAGTTTTTGTATATTACAGTCTAATAATACCAGTTATAATATTATTTTTTTTTTTACTGAGAAACATAATTCATATTTTACAGCTAAATTGTACAAGAGTAAAATAATTATATAAATTAAGGGTATCATTGACCATGGTGTTACTTATTTATTAACTAGTTCAATACAAATCAGATTATTACTATTGTAAATCTTGATGTTTAATGGCAAGTAGTAGTTTTGGTTCAAGAAAGGCATTTATGAAACCTGACTGTGGAGTGTTTCAAGGGGTATTGCACATGTATATACCTATTTACTATAGCTTTCCAGAAATTAATTGGTATGCTGACTGCATGATATTTAGTGTGTTCAAATAGATGTCAGATTTCATAATGTATTGTGGCAGCGGCAATGGGGTTTCATAAGACAGGTCAACACACGGAGCACTATACAACCAAAAAACATAACTGGTGATTATTATAGGTCAATACTAACAGCAGCTAATAAAAAGGTTGCATTTCAATGCTCTGCAGTAATTATGTTTCATGATGATAATTGAGCCTATTTACCAGCTTTCCAGTAAAATAAAGAGAACTGGAGTCAGCAGAGCCAATGTAACTGTTTAATGTGTAACTACTAATTATTATGCCTTTTCATGGGACAACACTAAAGATATGACACTTTCATACAATGTAAAGTAGTCCATGTACAGCTTTTAGAACTGTGCAAATTTGGTATGCCCTTCAAAGAACTTAAAACAAAGCCATTAATGTCTAAACCTCTGTCTACAATGCAACAAAAGTGAGTTACACGCTGAAGTGAAAATGGCCAAATGTTGCCCAGTTAGCTATTTTCCCTCCCTGGTGTCATGTGAAAAATTAGTGTTACAAGGTGTCAGGTGTGAATGGGGAGCTGGTGTATTAACTGGTGTTACCGCTCACACACTCTCTTATATCGGTCACTGGAAATTCAACATGGCACCTCATGGCAAAGCATTCTCTGAGGATCTAAAAAAAAAGAGTCGTTGCTCTACATAAAGATGGCCTAGGCTATAACTAGCTTGCCAACACTCTGAAACTGAGCTGGAGTACTGCGGCCAAGACAATAATTTATCAAGACAGATTCTTCTCAAAACCGGTCTCAGCATGGGCGATCAAAGTACTTGAGTGCATGTCCTCAGCATCATGTTCAGAGGTTGTCTTTTCAAAACAGACGTATGAGCACTGCCAGCATTGCTGCAGAGGCTAAAGGGGTGAGGAGTCAGCTTGTCAGTGCGCACACTATACACTGCAGACTGCATCAAATTGGTCTGCATGGCTGTCATTCCAGAAGGAAGCCTCTTCTAAAGATGATGCACAAGAAAAGCAGTTTGCTGAAGACATGCAGACTAGGGATATGGATTACTGGAACTATGCTCTGTGGTCTCATGAGACCAAAATAAACCTATTTGGTTCAGATGTTGTCAAGGCCTTGTAGCAGTAATCAGGTGAGGAGTACAAAGACAAGTGTGTCTTGCCTACAGTCAAGAATGGTGGTGGAGTTGCCATAATCTGGGGCTTTATGAGTGCTGCCGGCTGTGGGGAGCTACAGTTCATTGAGGGAACGATAAATGCCAACATGTACTGTGACATATTGAAGCAGAGAATGATCCCCCTTCTCTTCAGAAACTGAGCCACAGGGCAGTATTCCAAAATGATAATGACCTCAAACACACCTCCAAGGTGACCACTGCCTTGCTAAAAAAAACTCAGGGTAAAGGTGCTGAACTGGCCAAGCATGTCTCCAGACCTAAACCCTATTGAGCATCTGTGGGGCATCCTCAAACATAAGGTGGAAAAGTAAATGGCCTCAAACATCCCCCAGCTCTGTTATGTCACCATGGAGGAGTGGATGATGATTCCAGTGGCTCCTGTGAAGCGCTAGTGAACTCCATGCCCAAGAGAGTTAAGGCAATACCTGAAAATAATGGTGGCCACACAAGATATTGACACTTTGGGCACAATTTGACCATTTTCACTTACGGGTTTACTCACTTTTGTTGCAATCAGTTTACACATTAATGGCTGTGTGTTAAGTTATTTAGAGGACATCAAAATTACACTGTTATAAAAGCTGTACACTGACATATCTTTAGTGATGTCCCATGAAAAGATACAGTGCCTTGTGAAAGTATTTGGCCCCCTTGATTTTTTCAACCTTTTCCCACATTTTAGGCTTCAAACATAACATAAAAAAATTTAATGTCATGGTGAAGAATCAACAACAAGGGGGACACAATTGTGAAGTAGAACAAAATGTATTGCTTATTTTAAACTTTTGTAAAAAATAAAAAACTGAAAATTGGGGCGTACAATATTATTCGTCCCCTTTAACCCCTTCACCCCCAGCCACTAAAACACCCTAATGACCGGGCCATTTTTTGCAATTCTGACCAGTGTCACTTTGACAGGTTATAACTCTGGAACGCTTCAACGGATCCTGGCGATTCTGAGATTGTTTTTTCGTGGCATATTGTACTTCATGTCAGTGGTAAATTTAGGCCGATATTTTTTGCGTTTATTTGTGAAAATTTAGGAAATTTTGCGAAAATTTTGAAAATTTCGCAATTTTCAAACTTTGAAAATTTATGTCCATAAATCTGAGAGATATGTCACACAAAATAGTTACTAAATAACATTTCCCACTTGTCTACTTTACATCAGCGCAATTTTCGAAACAAATTTTTTTTTCGTTAGGAAGTTAGAACGGGTCAAAGGTCATCAGCAATTTCTCATTTTTCCAACAAAATTTACAAAAAGGACCACATCACATTTGAAGTGACTTTGAGAGACCTAGGTGACAGAAAATACCCAAAAGTGACCCCATTCTAAAAACTGCACCCCTCACACTGCTCAAAACCACATCCAATAAGTTTATTAACCCTTTAGGTGCTTCACAGGAACCAAAGCAATGTGGAAGGAAAAAATGAAAATTTTAATTTTTAACACAAAAATATATCTTTGTACCGTGTTAGCCAGTAGAGATAAAAAAAATTGTTTAAAAGAACAGAGAGTCCTCAGTGGTTGATACCTTTTAATGGCTAACTGAAAAGATGGTAATAATTGCAAGCTTTCGAGACTACTCAGGTCTCTTCATCAGGCATGGTATAACATGTTATACCATGCCTGATGAAGAGACCTGAGTAGTCTCGAAAGCTTGCAATTATTACCATCTTTTCAGTTAGCCATTAAAAGGTATCAACCACTGAGGACTCTCTGTTCTTTTAAACAATTTTTTTAACACAAAAATGTTACTTTAGCCATAAAATTTTCATTTTTACAAGGGAGAAAAGAGAAAGTGCACAATACAATTTATTGTGCATGTTCTCCTGAGTACGCTGAGTACGCTGATACCCCATATGTGGTAAAAATCAATTGTTTGGGCACACGTCAGGGCTCGGAAGGGAAGGAGCTCCATTTGAATTTTTGAACGGAAAATTAGCTGCACTCATTAGCGGACGCCACTTTGAGCCGTGAAAAGAAAAAAAAATTTTTTTACCACAAAACGGTTGCTTCAACTAGGTAGCTTTTTTTTCACAAGGGTAACAGGAAAAAATGCTCCATAAAATGTATTGTGCATTTTCTCCTGAGTACGCAGATACCTCATATGTGGTGGAAATCAAATGTTTGGACACACGGCAGAGCTCGGAAGGCAAGGAGCGCCATTTGAATTTTTGAGTGCAAAATTAGCTGCACTCATTAGCGGAAGCCATGTCGGGTTTGAAGACCCCCTGAGGTGCCTAAACAATGGAGCTCCCCCACAAGTGACCCCATTTTGGAAACTAGAGCCCTCAAATAATTTTTCTAGATGTTTGGTGAGCACTTTGAACACCTGGGGGCTTCACAGAAGTTTATAGCGTTGAGCCGTGAAAAGAAAAAAAAATTTTTTACCACAAACCGGTTGTTCAACTAGGTAGCTTTTTTTTCACAAGGGTAACAGGAAAAAATGCACCATAAAATGTATCGTGCATTTTCTCCTGAGTACGCAGATACCTCATGTATGGTGGAAATCAAATGTTTGGACACACGGCAGTGCTCGGAAGGCAAGGAGCGCCATTTGAATTTTTGAGTGCAAAATTAGCTGCACTCATTAGCGGACGCCATGTCGGGTTTGAAGACCCCCTGAGGTGCCTAAACAATGGAGCTCCCCCACAAATGACCCCATTTTGGAAACTAGAGCCCTCAAATAATTTTTCTAGATGTTTGGTGAGCACTTTGAACACCTGGGGGCTTCACAGAAGTTTATAGCGTTGAGCCGTGAAAAGAAAAAATAGTTTTTTTACCACAAAACGGTTGCTTCAACTAGGTAGCTTTTTTTTCACAAGGCTATCAGGAAAAAATGCACCATAAAATGTATTCTGCATTCTCTCCTGAGTACGCAGATACCTCATATGTGGTGGAAAGTAATTGTTTGGGCGCATGGCGGGGCTCAGAAGAGAAGCAGCGCCATTTGACAGCAAAATTGGTTGGAATCATTAGCGGACGCCATGTCACGTTTGGAGACCCCCTGAGGTGCCTAAACAATGGAGCTCCCCCACAAGTGACCCCATTTTGGAAACTAGAGCCCTCAAATAATTTTTCTAGATGTTTGGTGAGCACTTTGAACACCTGGGGGCTTCACAGAAGTTTATAACGTTGAGCTGTGAAAAGAAAATTATTTTTTTTTTACCACAAAACGGTTGCTTCAACTAGGTAGCTTTTTTTTCACAAGGCTATCAGGAAAAAATCCACCATAAAACGTATTGAGAAATTTTTCCTGAATACGTAGATACCTCACATGTGGTGGAAAGTAATTGTTTGGGCAAATGGCGGGGCTCAGAAGAGAAGGAGCGTCATTTGACTTTTCAAACGCACAGACGCAGTGCACTGATCGGCCGCTGCAGGACGCACGGTCGGATGTGATACAAAAAGCGTCGGGGATACGTAAAAAAAAAAGTCACGCCAAAAATTGACCATGGATGCAGATACGTTATCTGCATCCCTGATCAGCGCTTGGCGGGACGCACGGACGGATGCGATACAAAAAGCGTCGGGGATACGGGAAAAAAAGTCCCGCCAAAAATTGAGCAGGGATGCAGATACGTTATGTGCATCCCTGATCAGCGCTTGGTGGGACGCACGGACGGATGCAATACAAAAAGCGTCGGGGATACGGAAAAAAAAGTCCCGCCAAAAATTGAGCAGGGATGCAGATATGTTATCTGCATCCCTGATCAGCGCTTGGCGGGACGCACGGACAGATGCGATACAAAAAGCGTCGCGGATACGGAAAAAAGTCACGCCAAAAATTGAGCAGGGATGCAGATACGTTATGTGCATCCCTGATCAGCGCTTGGCGGGACGCACAGACGGATGCGATACAAAAAGTGTCAGGGATACGGGAAAAAAAGTCCCGCCAAAAATTGAGCAGGGATGCAGATACGTTATGTGCATCCCTGATCAGCACTTGGCGGGACGCACGGACAGATGCGATACAAAAAGCGTCGCGGATACGGAAAAAAAAGTCATGCCAAAAATTGAGCAGGGATGCAGATACGTTATCTGCATCCCTGATCAGCGCTCAGCGGGACGCACGGACGGATGAGGTGTAAAAATGGACAGGGGATACAGAAAAAAAAAGTTATACTCACAGTACCCAGAGGATCACTGACCAGAAGTGCTGCAGGAGGAACAGCATTACAGGAGCAGCAGGCAGATCAGCAGAATGCCCAGGAAGGACCCAGCGATGGAGGCAGATGTGATCGGGCCGGTGAAGACAGGTAAGAGGACGTCGGGGGAGAGCAGAGGGGGAGAGGGGGGAGTGAGAGCAGAGGGGGGGGGTGAGAGCAGAGGGGGAGGGGGGAGAGCAGAGGGGGAGGGGGGAGAGCAGAGGGGGAGACCGGAGAGGGAGCTGCAGAAGCAGAATAGAGATAATGGGGGAGGCAGTCAGATCGCGGGGGGAGCAGATCGGGATGTCGGGGGGGAGCAGATCGGGATGTCGGGGGGGAGCAGATCGCAGGGGGGCACGGGCAGGGGCTAACACGGGAGCGCGCAGGGGCACCACGGGAGCGCGCACGGGCTGCAAGGTGAGCACAGTACTCACGTGCAGCAAGAGCGGTGACCTCAGCTACGGCGGCGGCGGCAGCAGCAGCGGTGGCATGGTACCACAAGTACCAGCCACTGCACGCTGCAGACATGTTGGGGGAGGGCTCGCAGGCCAGCACAGGCCTGGGGAGGTGGCCACCGGCAGATCAGACCGCCCCACTGCACACTGATTGGAGCGATTGCACGTCATAGCACGATCGCTCCAATCAGTGTTGCAGGGGCTGGGGGCGACATGTTTGAGGTCCACCTATGATATGCTGCAGCAGCTGCGGCATCTCATAGCTGGATCTCACAGTATCGCACTAATTCGGGCATTATTTTGTGCCGAAATTAGTGCGAACGATGTGGATGGCGGTTCAGATTTGAACAGCCAATCACATCGATCGTCGATAGGGGGTGGCGATGCCGTCCCCCCTGGGGTCAAGCAAAGGTCCCCTGCTGTAAGAAACAGCAGGGGACATCATTTGAAAGCCGTTGCTATGGCCACGGCAATCAAATGAAGTTTAGGCCGTAAAATTACGTCCCTGGTCGTTAAGTCACGTTAAAATAGGACGTAATTTTACTGCCCGCGGTCGTGAAGGGGTTAAGTTAATACTTTGTAGCGCCACCTTTTGCTGTGATTACAGCTGCAAGTCGCTTGGGGTATGTCTCTATCAGTTTTGCATATCGAGAGACTGAAATTCTTGGCCATTCTTCCTCTGAAAACTGCTCGAGCTGAGTGAGGTTGGATGTAGATTGTTTATGAACAGCAGTTTTCAGCTCTTTCCACAGATTCTCAATTCATATAATTGCTCCACTATTATAATTGCTATAACTATAACTATAACTATTGCTATAATTATTGGAGCAATAATAATTGCTCCACTATTGCTAATGCGATCCAGTGTACATCTTGTCTCATGTATGCAGTCCTTGAAAAGCCGTTCGAGGGTGCATACTGTTGTTCGAGATGTGAGCAAGTTGCACATTTGGAAGCCCAGATACTGGATCTAAATGAGCAGTTGGCAACTCTGAGATGCATTAGCAATATGGAAAGGAGTCTGCTGCTCACTGAGCAGCAGCTTGCTGGGTCAGATGTGGGGGAGGATCGTAGTAGGGAGTGGCAGGACGGTGAGGTAGGTAGCTGGGTGACAGTTAGAAAGGGGGGTAAAGGGAAAAGTACTAGGAAGGCTAGTCCTGAACTGACACACCCCAATAGGTTTGCAAACTTGGCAGATGAGGGGGATGTCATTACAGGGGTAGCATTGCTGCAGCAAGGCATGACCTCTGAATGCCAGAGGAGTGTCTGCTCCAGTAAGGGGGGGAATAGGAGTGCAGGGCAGGCAAGACAGGTACTGGTAGTGGGGGACTCAATTATTAGGGGGACAGATAGGGCAATCTGTCACAAAGACAGGGATCGCCGAACAGTGTGTTGTCTTCCTGGCGCTCAAGTTCGGCACATCGCTGATCGGGTTGATAGATTACTGGGAGGGGCTGGGGAGGACCCAGCGGTCATTGTACACATTGGCACAAATGACAAAGTTAGAGGTAGGTGGAAGGTCCTTAAAGATGATTTCAGGGAATTAGGTTGTAAGCTTAAAGCATGGACCTCAAAGGTGGTATTTTCGGAAATACTACCTGTGCCACGAGCCACACCAGAGAGGCAAAGAGAGATCAGGGAGGTTAACAGGTGGCTCAGGAATTGGTGTAGGAAAGAGGGTTTTGGGTTCCTGGAGAATTGGGCCGACTTTTCAGTTGGCTACAGATTCTATGCTAGGGATGGGCTGCATCTTAATGGGGAAGGTGCAGCTCTGCTGGGGCAGAAAATGGCTAGAAGGTTGGAGGAGTGTTTAAACTAGGAATGGGGGGCGAGGGTATTCACTTTATAGAAGGGGAATGTAGTGCAGATAGTGACCAGGGCACAAGTAATGAAATTGGGGGTGGTACGGGGGGAAGGGTTAGGACAGTTAATACAGTAAGCAGGAATACAGGTACAGAGTCATACGTAACGTGCATGTACACTAATGCCCGAAGCCTCACAAATAAGGTGGAGGAATTAGAATTAATATTGTTGGAAGAAAATTATGATATAGTGGGGATATCAGAGACATGGCTGGATGAGAGCTATGACTGGGCTGTTAATTTACAGGGTTATAGCCTATTCAGGAATGACCGTACAAATAAGCGAGGGGGAGGTGTGTGTCTATATGTAAAATCATCCTTAAAACCCATCCTGAGTGACAACATATGTGAGGGTACTTAGAATGTAGAGTCCCTATGGGTGGAGATAAGGGGGGGGAGAATGAATAATAAAATACTGATAGGGGTGTGTTATAAGACGCCGAATATTATGGAAGAGGTAGAGAATCTCCTCATAAAGCAAATTGATAAAGCAGCGAGTCTCGGAGAGGTAATTATTATGGGGGACTTTAACTATCCTGATATAAATTGGGGAACAGAAACTTGCAGTTCCAGCAAAGGAAATAGATTTTTGATAACAATGAAAGATAATTACCTTTCACAAATGGTACAGGACCCCACAAGAGGGGGAGCACTACTAGACCTTGTACTAACCAATAGGCCAGACCGCATATCAAATATACAAGTTGGGGGTTACTTGGGGAATAGTGATCACAAAATAATAAGTTTTCATGTATTCTTTAGTAAGATGTCTAGTAGAGGGGCTACAAGGACACTAAACTTCAGGAAAGCAAATTTTAAACGGTTGAGAGATGATCTTAGTGCAATAAACTGGGATGATGTACTAAGTAATAAAAGTACCCAAAGCAAATGGGAGACTTTTATGAGCATCCTGAATAGGGCTTGTGCAGAAAATATACCCTATGGGAACAAACATGCTAGAAATAGGAGGAAACCCCTATGGCTAAATAGAGCTGTAAGGGAAGCAATAAAAGAAAAACAGAAAGCCTTAAAAGAATTAAAGAGGGTAGGTAGTGATGAGGCATTATATAATTATAGAAAATTAAATAAAATATGTAAAAAGCAAATTAAGGTAGCTAAGTTTGAGACAGAGAGACTCATTGCGAGAGAAAGTAAAAATAATCCTAAAATGTTCTTTAACTACATAAACAGTAAAAAACTGAAAAGCGATAGTGTTGGCCCCCTTAAAAATAGTCTTGGTGAAATGGTGGAAGGGGATGAGGGTAAAGCCAACCTGCTGAATGACTTTTTTTCTACGGTTTTTATACAAGAAAATGCCATGGCAGATGACATGACCAGTGATACCATAAATTCACCCTTGAATATTACCTGCTTAACCCAGCAGGAAGTACGCCGCCGCCTCGAAATCACTAAGGTTGACAAATCTCCGGGCCCGGATGGCATACACCCCAGAGTGCTACAGGAATTGAGTTCTGTGATAGATAGACCATTATTTTTAATCTTCTCAGATTCCTTAATAACAGGGTCGGTACCGCAGGACTGGCGCATAGCAAATGTGGTGCCAATATTCAAAAAGGGGACAAAAACTGAGCCGGGAAATTATAGGCCGGTAAGTTTAACCTCTACGGTTGGTAAAATCCTTGAGGGTTTCTTGAGAGATGCTATACTGGAGTATCTCAAGAAAAATAACCTTATGACAGAGTATCAACATGGGTTTATGAGGGATCGATCCTGTCAAACTAATTTGATCAGCTTCTATGAAGAGGTAAGTTCAAGTCTGGACCAGGGAAATGCAGTGGATGTTGTGTATATGGACTTTTCAAAAGCTTTTGATACGGTGCCACACAAAAGGTTGGTACATAAAATGAGAATAATGGGGATAGGGGAAAATATGTGAATCTGGGTTAAAAACTGGCTCAGTGATAGGAAACAAAGGGTGGTTATTAATGGTACGTACTCGGACTGGGTCTCAGTTCATAGTGGGGTACCACAGGGGTCAGTATTGGGCCCGCTTCTTTTCAACATATTTATAAATGACCTTGTTGGGGGCATGCGGAGTAGAATTTCAATATTTGCAGATGATACTAAACTCTGCAGGGTAATCAATACAGAGGAGGATAATTTTATATTACAGGGAGATTTATGTAAATTGGAGGATTGGGCTGAGAAGTGGCAATTGAAGTTTAATGTAGATAAATGTAAGGTCATGCACTTGGGTAGAGGAAATAACATTTATGATTATGTACTTAATTGTAGAACACTGGGTAAAACAGACACAGAAAAAGACTTGGGTGTATGGGTGGATGGTAAACTTCACTTTAGTGGACAGTGTCAGGCAACTGCTGCCAGGGCTAATAAAATAATGGGATGTATTAAAAGAGGTATAAGTGTTCATGAAAAAATATAGTTCTACCTCTGTACAAGTCACTAGTGCGACCGCACTTAGAATACTGTGTACAATTCTGGTCACCGATATATAAGAAGGACATAGCTGAACTGGAGAGGGTGCAGAGAAGAGCGACCAAGATTATTAGAGGAATGGGTGGGCTGCAATACCAAGATAGGTTATTAAACTTGGGGTTATTTAGTTTGGAAAAACGAAGGCTTAGGGGGGATCTAATCACAATGTATAAATATATGAGGGGACAGTACAGAGACCTTTCCAAAGATCTTTTTACACCTAGGCCTGCGACTGGAACACGGGGGCATCCGCTACGTCTTGAGGAAAGAAGGTTTAATCATAATCACAGACGAGGATTCTTTACTGTACGAGCAGTGAGACTATGGAACTCTCTGCCGCATGATGTTGTAATGAGTGATTCACTAATAACATTTAAGCAGAGCCTGGATGCCTTTCTTGAAAAATTTAATATTACCAGTTATGTATATTAGATTTTATGACAGGGTATTGATCCAGGGAACTAGTCTGATTGCCGGATGTGGAGTCAGGAAGGACATTTTTCCCCATTGGAACTTGTTTGCCACATTGGGGGTTTTTTTTGCCTTCCTCTGGATCAACATGTTAGGCTATGGGTTGAACTAGATGGACTTAGGGGCACTTTGCACACTGCGACATCGCAGGTGCGATGTCGGTGGGGTCAAATTGAAAATGACGCACTTCCGGCATCGCATGCGACATCGCAGTGTGTAAAGGCTGGATGATACGATTAACGAGCGCAAAAGCGTCGTAATCGTATCATCGGTGCAGCGTCGGCGTAATCCATGATTACGCTGACGCGACGGTCCGATGTTGTTCCTCGCTCCTGCGGCTGCACACATCGCTGTGTGTGAAGTCGCAGGAGCGAGGAACGTCTCCTACCGGCCTCACTGCGGCTTCCGTAGGATATGCGGAAGGAAGGAGGTGGGCAGGATGTTGACATCCTGCTCATCTCCGCCCCTCCGCTCTGATTGGCCGCCTGCCGTGTGACGTCGCAGTGACGCCGCACGACCCGCCCCCTTAACAAGGAGGCGGGTCGCCGGCCACAGGGACGTCGCACGGCAGGTGAGTGTGTGTGTGAAGCTGGCGTAGCGATAACTTTCGCTACGGCAGCTATCACCACATATCGCTGCTGCGACGGGGGCGGGCACTATCGCACTCGGCATCGCAGCATCGGGCTGCGATGTCGTAGTGTGCAAAGCCCGCCTTAGAGTCTCCCTTCAACCTTAAAAACTATGATACTATGATACTATGATATATATACAGTGTGTCCACCTATATCCTGTCCACCGCCATTACCTTGAGAATGGCGGCAGCTATAGGCATAGAAGTGGTGTATAGGTATAGGAAAGTAGCCATGTGCTACGCAATGAAACCACCCATTGTGCCCCCTGGTGGAAAACAATGGAGTTAGCATTTTTATCTTGAAAACGGAACAAGATTCACCATCCAAGCTGACGGAACTGGAGAGGAGAGGATCTGCAAGGAAGAATGGCAGAGGGTCCCCAAATTCAGGTGTGGAATAACTTGTTGCATCATTCCTAAGAAGACTCCTGGCTGTACTAGCTCAAAAGGGTACTTCTACTCAATACTGAGCAAAGGGTCTGAATACTTATGACCATGTGAAATTTCAGTTTTTCTTGTTTGATAAATTTGCAAAAAATTCTACATTTCTGTTTTTTGTCTGTTAAGATTTTTTTAATTTACCAAGAAATCCTCCTGTACTTCCTCCCCTTCCTCTTGTATCACCACCTGACTCCGAATTCTGTTTAGAGTGTGCTCCAGCATGTAAATGAATGGGATTGTTACGCTGATAATGGCATTGTCATCGCTAAACATCTTCGTCGCCATGTCAAAACTGTGCAGAAGGGTGCATCGGTCCTTGATCTGAGACCACTCCAGCAGCATGATGTGCCCCACCTCTGGATCTCGTTGGTCCAGGCTATACGTCATAACGTATTGCACCAGGGCTCGGCGGTGCTGCCACAGTCGCTGCAACATGTGGAGAGTCGAAATTCCAGCGCGCCGGCACATCGCATTTCAGGCGGTGAACTGGCAGGCCGAAAGACTTCTGGAGCGATGCAAGTCGTTCAGCTGCGGCATGTGAACGGCGGAATTGAGCACATAGTGACCGTGCCCTGTGCAGAAGCCCATCTAGGCCGGGATAGTGGGTTAAAAATTGCTGGACAACAAGGTTCAACACTTGAGCCATACAAGGCACGTGTGTCAAATTGCCCTGTTGAAGGGCTGCACCCAGGTTTGCAGCATTGTCGCACACGGCCTTCCCTGGCTGAAGGTTGAGTGGAGACAACCATTGACGAAACTTGGTCTCCGGAGCTGACCACAACTCCTCAGTTGTGTGACTCACATTTCCCAGACATTTCAACTTAAAGACCGCCTGATGCCATTGAGCTCTGCTGCCAGCATTGTAAGGAAGTGTGTGGGATTCCTTGTGCACAGTTACAACGTGGGTGGCCTGACCAGACAGGCTTTGGGCGGAGGTGGAGGACCCAGACACGGTGGAAGAGGCAGAAGCAGTTGAGGAACTTCTACATACAGAGGATTGACGCACAACTCGTGGGGACGGCAAGACTTGTACGGCAGACCCTTCTCCATCTCTCACCATAGTTACCTAGTGCCCAGTCAGCGACATGTAACGCCCCTGTCCATGTTTACTGGTCCAAGTATCTATGGTGAAATGCATCCTGTCACACACAGAGTTTCTCAAGGAAGCAGTGATGTTGTGTGCGACATGCTGGTGTAGCGCAGGCACACCTTTCTTGGAAAAGTAGTGGCGACTGGTCATCTGGTACTGAGGCACTGCGACGGACATAAGGTTTTGAAAATCCTGTGTGTCCACCAGGCGAAAAGGCAGCATTTCTGTAGCCAACAGCTTGCAGAGGGTGAAAGTCAACCTCTTAGCTTTGTTATGGCTAGGAGAAAATGGTCTTTTACTTGTCCACATCTGAGGGACCGAGGGCTGGCTGCTGTGCTGAGACGGCATTGAGTAGGGTGTCCCTGGAAAACTGCTGGTCTGTGAGGAAAGTGCAGGTGGAGACATAATGTTACCTTCATCCAAAGTTGGTGCTCTTGATGTCTGAGAGAGCTCAACACCAGCAGCTGCTTCCACTTCCAAAACAACTGCCGACCTGCCAATCACACTGCCTGTTGCGAGTAAAGAGGCGGAAGTTCTGCGTCCAAAAGCATGTGTGGCAGAAGATGAAGAGCACACAGATGCACTTGAAGGGGCAGACGGTGGTGGCCTGCTCCGCTAGGCCGCATTGTAGCACAGTGAGCTTTCCAGTGAGACTTATGCTTCATATCCATGTGACGGTTCTTGGACAAAGTACTCAAACTACTGAGTTTTTGGCCTCTACTTAGACATTGGTGACAAATCTTACAGATGACATGAGTTGGGTGATCATTTGCGATGTCAAAAAAGGACCAGGCTAGGCAAGACTTAGAGCCCAGGTGACCTGTAGAGCCACCCCGACTTGTACTCAGAGGCAGAGTTGTGGCTGAGGATGCAGTTGTTGATGTGCTTCAAGTACTCCATCTCTGTCCAGGGAGGCACAACCTAACCTCGTCGTCAGTAGCATCCTCCTCCACTTCCTCTGCTGACCTCATCGACTGCCTGACTGTGGGTTGACAGTAAGTGGGATCTACAACCTCATCATCACTGGAGATGAGCGAACCGGCCGTGGTTCGGCTCGAGTTCTGTTCGTCAAACGGAGGTCCCGTTCGAGTTCGGTTCGTCGAACATTCGACGAACCAAACTCAAACCTATAGGATATAATGGGAGGCAATCACAAACACATAAAAATGCATTATAAATGTACACATACAGTTAATAAACATTGCCATAACACTTACCGGTCCCCGCGATCCCTCCTGCACTCTGTCTCCTGCCGCTATTCCATCCGATGATCGCTGAATCCTCCCGGTGACCAGCACTGCCAGCAGTGATGCAGGACCTATCGTGATGTCAAAATAGCCATGTGACCAGTCACGTGGCTATTATCTCATTGGCTACAGACTGGTCACATGACTATGACGCGTCATGGTGGACCTGCGAGTGCATCTCTCCGGTACACGGTGCACATTTGTGTATCGCCGTGTACCGGCGACATGCTCTAGCACACAGTCAACTCCCCGTTCCGTTAGGGACCGGCTGACACAGCCGGTCATTAACGGAGATCACCGTTGCCATAGCAACGCAGTTAGCGGTGACGTCACCGCTAACCGCGGCTCCGGGAGCACCGTTGCTATGGTAACGCGTCTGTCAGCGTTACCGCTGTTACCGCTAGCAGCACTGATCTCTCACGGAGTGAAGGCTGCACGGGAAGCAGCGTCTTCCCCCATGCAGCAGTGATGTAGCAGAGCTGCATTTGTTGAACGAGAAAGACAGAAGACCATAGATCGTGGAGGGCTGACAGGGGGTAATAAAGATGGAGTCTCTAATGTGTCTGTGTATTTATTTCTATTAAAGTATTTTTTCTCTGTGTGGTGTCTTTTTTTAACCCTTTATTGGAGATTCTTAATGGCCGGGTCAAACGTGCCTGACATTAAGAATCTCTGGCTTAATACTGGCTAGTAAAACAAAGCCAGTATTAACTCATGATTACCCAACAAGCCACTCGGCTCCAGGGCTGTTGGAAGAGTTGGATACAGCGCCAGATGATGGCGCTTCTATGAGAGCGCCATTTTCTGGGACGGCTGCGGACTGAAATCCGCAGCAGAGGCGCCCAGAAACCTCGGGCTAACCTGTGCTGCGGATTCCAATCCCCAGCTGCCTAGTTGTACCCGGCTGGACAAAAAAATGGGGCGAAGCCCACGTCATTTGTTTTTTAATTATTTCATGAAATAAGTGAAATAATTAAAAAAAAACGGGCTTCCCTATATTTTTGGTTCCCAGCCGGGTACAAATAGGCAACTGGGGGTTGGAGGCAGCCCGTGGCTGCCTGCTGTACCTGGCTAGCATACAAAAATATGGCGAAGCCCACGTCATTTTTTTGGTGGGCAAAAAAATTCTGCATACAGTCCTGGATGGAGTATGCTGAGCCTTGTAGTTCTGCAGCTGCTGTCTGCTCTTCTCCATACAGATAGACAGCAGCTGCAGAACTACAAGGCTCAGCATACTCCATCCAGGACTGTATGCAGAAGTTTTTTGCCCCCTGAAAAAATTATGTGGGCTTCGCCATATTTTTGTATGCTAGCCAGGTACAGCAGGCAGGTACGGCTGCCCCCAACCCCCAGTTGCCTATTTGTACCCAGCTGAGAACCAAAAATAAAGGGAAGCCCTTTTTTTATTATTTCATGAATTTCATGAAATAATTAGAAAACAAATGACGTAGGCTTCGCCCCATTTTTGTGTCCAGCCAGGTACAACTAGGCAGCTGGGGATTGGAATCCGCAGCACAGGTTGGCCTGAGCTTTCTGGGCCCCACTGCTGCGAATTGCAGTCTGCAGCCGCCTCAGAAAATGGCATTTTCATAGAAGCGCCATCTTCTGGCGCTGTATCCAACTCTTCCACCACCTGCCTGCTATACCTGGCTAGCATACAAAAATATGGCGAAGCTCACGTCCTTTTTTTGTAGTTTTTTGGCAAAAAAAATAAAAAATGCTTCCCTGGATTTTCCATTGCCAGTGAAGGTAACACCAAGCAGTGGGGGTTAGCAGCCAGTAGCTGCTTGGATTACCCTTAGCTAGCAATACAAAAAATGCAGCGGGAGCCCATATATATTTTTTTTAATTATTTATTTAAATAACTAAAAATAAAATGGGCTTCCCTGTATTTTGATTGCTGGACATCACAGTGCTGTAAAAATAAATCTTTAAAAAAATGACGTAGCGCTCCGTGGTATTTTTGATTCTCAGCGCAGATAAAGCAGACAGCTATGGGTTGCCACCCCCATCTGCCTGCCGTTACCTTGGTTGGCAATCAAAATACAGGGAAGCCCATTAATTTTTTCTATTTAAAAAATAGTTAAAAAAAAATGACGTTGGGTCCCCCCATTTTTGATAGCCAGATAGGGTAAAGCAGATGGCTGTAGCCTGAAAACCACAGCTGGCAGCTTTACTGTGGTTGGGGATCCAATGTGGAGGTCCCCTCAGGCTCTTTTTTATAATTATTTTATAAATATTAATAATTACACAATAAAAGTAGGGTCCCCCCCAAATTGGATCACCAGCCAAGGTAAAGCGGACAGCTGTGGTCTGGTATTCTCAGGGTGGGAAGGTCCATAGTTATTGGGCCTTCACAGCCTAAAAATAGCAGGCCGCAGGCACCCCAGACGTGGCGCATCCACTAGATGCGCCAATCCTGGCGCTTCACCCCAGCTCATCCCGTGCCCTGGTGCAGTGGCAAACGTGAATTAAAAAAAAACGGGCTTCCCTATATTTTTGGTTCCCAGCCGGGTACAAATAGGCAACTGGGGGTTGGAGGCAGCCCGTGGCTGCCTGCTGTACCTGGCTAGCATACAAAAATATGGCGAAGCCCACGTCATTTTTTTTGGTGGGCAAAAAACTTCTGCATACAGTCCTGGATGGAGTATGCTGAGCCTTGTAGTTCTGCAGCAGCTGTCTGCTCTTCTCCATACAGACAGACAGCAGCTGCAGAACTACAAGGCTCAGCATACTCCATCCATGACTAAAAAGGAGGGGAGGCAGCACAGCTTGTGAATGGCTTGCAACAATGGAGAAATAAAAAGTGTAATATTCACAAATTCGTTCCTACTGTAAAAATTCAATGAGATTTTTTGCAAATAATTGATCAATGATTTGAGCCCCCCTGCCCCGTCACGGCAAATCTCTATAGGGGGGTCCCTAATGCTATATCATGAATTATTATGTACCATGAGGTCTCATATGATGAGCAGGACCATATAAAGACATCACTTACCTGAGACATGTCTGAACCGCTCCCATGCTACTAGGACTGGCAACCGCGAATAAAGGCAGCCCAGGTGCCAGTGTGTGTGGCAGATCCACACACACCAGCACAATGTCAGGACTGGCCCTCACAGCGCCAGACCAGCAAACATGGATGAGGGCGGAACAAGGTTCAGGCAGGTGGTGTTTAAATAATGATGCCTTGGAGCAGGAGGAGGTGACTGTGTATGAACAAGCACCAAACTGAATTTTGATGGCTACAGAAAAGAATTTGCAAACCACACTGGGCATGCACGGCATGGTGGCGGTCGACCACCTGACCAGTAAACGAAAAAGGAGGGGAGCCAGCACAGCTTGTGAATGGCTTGCAACAATGGAGAAATAAAAAGTGTAATATTCACAAATTCGTTCCTACTGTAAAAATTCAATGAGATTTTTTGCAAATAATTGATCAATGATTTGAGCCCCCCTGCCCTGTCACGGCAAATCTCTATAGGGGGGTCCCTAACGCTATATTATGAATTATTATGTACCATGAGGTCTCATATGATGAGCAGGACCATATAAAGACATCACTTACCTGAGACATGTCTGAACCGCTCCCATGCTACTAGGACTGGCAACCGCGAATAAAGGCAGCCCAGGTGCCAGTGTGTGTGGCAGACCCACACACACCAGCACAATGTCAGGACTGGCCCTCACAGCGCCAGACCAGCAAACATGGATGAGGGCGGAACAAGGTTCAGGCAGGTGGTGTTTAAATAATGATGCCTAGGAGCAGGAGGAGGTGACTGTGTATGAACAAGCACCAAACTGAATTTTGATGGCTACAGAAAGGAATTTGCAAACCACACTGGGCGTGCACGGCATGGTGGCGGTCGACCACCTGACCAGTAAACGAAAAAGGAGGGGAGCCAGCACAGCTTGTGAATGGCTTGCAACAATGGAGAAATAAAAAGTGTAATATTCATGGTCCTGCTCATCATATGAGACCTCATGGTACATAATAATTCATAATATAGCGTTAGGGACCCCCCTATAGAGATTTGCCGTGACGGGGCAGGGGGGCTCAAATCATTGATCAATTATTTGCAAAAAATCTCATTGAATTTTTACAGTAGGAACGAATTTGTGAATATTACACTTTTTATTTCTCCATTGTTGCAAGCCATTCACAAGCTTTGCTGGGTCCCCTCCTTTTTCGTTTACTGGTCAGGTGGTCGACCGCCACCATGCCGTGCACGCCCAGTGTGGTTTGCAAATTCCTTTCTGTAGCCATCAAAATTCAGTTTGGTGCTTGTTCATACACAGTCACCTCCTCCTGCTCCAAGGCATCATTATTTAAACACCACCTGCCTGAACCTTGTTCCGCCCTCATCCATGTTTGCTGGTCTGGCGCTGTGAGGGCCAGTCCTGACATTGTGCTGGTGTGTGTGGTTCTGCCACACACACTGGCACCTGGGCTGCCTTTATTCGCGGTTGCCAGTCCTAGTAGCATGGGAGCGGTTCAGACATGTCTCAGGTAAGTGATGTCTTTATATGGTCCTGCTCATCATATGAGACCTCATGGTACATAATAATTCATAATATAGCATTAGGGACCCCCCTATAGAGATTTGCCGTGACGGGGCAGGGGGGATCAAATCATTGATCAATTATTTGCAAAAAATCTCATTGAATTTTTACAGTAGGAACGAATTTGTGAATATTACACTTTTTATTTCTCCATTGTTGCAAGCCATTCACAAGCTGTGCTGGCTCCCCTCCTTTTTCGTTTACTGGTCAGGTGGTCGACCGCCACCATGCCGTGCACGCCCAGTGTGGTTTGCAAATTCCTTTCTGTAGCCATCAAAATTCAGTTTGGTGCTTGTTCATACACAGTCACCTCCTCCTGCTCCAAGGCATCATTATTTAAACACCACCTGCCTGAACCTTGTTCCGCCCTCATCCATGTTTGCTGGTCTGGCACTGTGAGGGCCAGTCCTGACATTGTGCTGGTGTGTGTGGGTCTGCCACACACACTGGCACCTGGGCTGCCTTTATTCGCGGTTGCCAGTCCTAGTAGCATGGGAGCGGTTCAGACATGTCTCAGGTAAGTGATGTCTTTATATGGTCCTGCTCATCATATGAGACCTCATGGTACATAATAATTCATAAAATAGCGTTAGGGACCCCCCTATAGAGATTTGCCGTGACGGGGCAGGGGGGCTCAAATCATTGATCAATTATTTGCAAAAAATCTCATTGAATTTTTACAGTAGGAACGAATTTGTGAATATTACACTTTTTATTTCTCCATTGTTGCAAGCCATTCACAAGCTGTGCTGGGTCCCCTCCTTTTTCGTTTACTGGTCAGGTGGTCGACCGCCACCATGCCGTGCACGCCCAGTGTGGTTTGCAAATTCCTTTCTGTAGCCATCAAAATTCAGTTTGGTGCTTGTTCATACACAGCCACCGCCTCCTGCTCCAAGGCATCATTATTTAAACACCACCTGCCTGAACCTTGTTCCGCCCTCATCCATGTTTGCTGGTCTGGCACTGTGAGGGCCAGTCCTGACATTGTGCTGGTGTGTGTGGGTCTGCCACACACACTGGCACCTGGGCTGCCTTTATTCGCGGTTGCCAGTCCTAGTAGCATGGGAGCGGTTCAGACATGTCTCAGGTAAGTGATGTCTTTATATGGTCCTGCTCATCATATGAGACCTCATGGTACATAATAATTCATAAAATAGCGTTAGGGACCCCCCTATAGAGATTTGCCGTGACGGGGCAGGGGGGCTCAAATCATTGATCAATTATTTGCAAAAAATCTCATTGAATTTTTACAGTAGGAACGAATTTGTGAATATTACACTTTTTATTTCTCCATTGTTGCAAGCCATTCACAAGCTGTGCTGGCTCCCCTCCTTTTTCCATCCATGACTGTATGCAGAAGTTTTGTTCCCCCTGAAAAAATTATGTGGGCTTCGCCATATTTTTGTATGCTAGCCAGGTACAGCAGGCAGGTACGGCTGCCCCCAACCCCCAGTTGCCTATTTGTACCCGGCTGGGAACCAAAAATAAAGGGAAGCCCTTTTTTTATTATTTCATGAATTTCATGAAATAATTAGAAAACAAATGACGTAGGCTTCGCCCCATTTTTGTGTCCAGCCAGGTACAACTAGGCAGCTGGGGATTGGAATCCGCAGCACAGGTTGGCCTGAGCTTTCTGGGCCCCACTGCTGCGAATTGCAGTCTGCAATAGAGTTGAGCGCGGTTCGTGGTTCGAGGTTCTCCAGTTCTAGGCTCGAGTGATTTTGGGGCCTGTTCTAGATCGAACTAGAACTCGAGCTTTTTGCAAAAGCTCGATAGTTCTAGAAACGTTCGAGAACGGTTCTAGCAGCAAAAAAACAGCTAATTCCTAGCTGGCTTTCCGCTGTAATAGTGTAAGTCACTCTGTGACTCACACTATTATGACATTTCAGTGTATAGTGTGCGGGAAGAGCGCCTTCAGATCACTGCTGTTTGTATAATGGCGATCGCCATTTTTTTTTTTTTTTCCTTGTCTTCCTTCCCTAAGCGCGCGCGTCTTGTGGGGCGGGCCAGCATGTCAGCCAATCCCAGACACACACACAGCTAAGTGGACTTTTAGCCAGAGAAGCAACGGCATGTGTGATAGGATGTCCATGTCACATGTCCCTGCATTATAAAAACGAGTATCTGCCCATCCGGACGCCATTATCTCTTCTGCGTCCTTGGTGTCAGACATCACTGGCGCAGCTCCGTCCTTTGTCCTATCGCCGATACTGCTGTATGCGCTCCATACACAGCGCTAGACAGCTTAGGGAGAGCACTTTCTATCAGTCCTTTTAAGGGCTCGTACCGGCAGGGTCAGAGCCTTAGGTGACAGGTCTTGAAAACAGAGACAGCGTCTGTGTAGCCAAGGTCAGGGATTTCGTCGCTGCATTTCCCCATTAGGAGGGAATAGAAAGGCAGGCTTCCATTCCTCTACCCAGAGCCCCACAATCCTGGCACTGTACCCTTCTGTCCTCTGCACACTCCAACTCTTTTTAACTAAGCCATTATACTAGCAAACAGTCAGTGTACCTAGTGGCATCCTAAACGTGACTATTGTACTTTTGTGTAGTCACACTAGTGGAAAGATATTTGCAGCACGTCTGCCTGCATTGCACACTCCAACTCTTTTTAACTAAGCCATTATACTAGCAAACAGTCAGTGTACCTAGTGGCATCCTAAACGTGGCTATTGTACTTTTGTGTAGTCACACTAGTGGAAAGATATTTGCAGCACGTCTGCCTGCATTGCACACTCCAACTCTTTTTAACTAAGCCATTATACTAGCAAACAGTCAGTGTACCTAGTGGCATCCTAAACGTGGCTATTGTACTTTTGTGTAGTCACACTAGTGGAAAGATATTTGCAGCACGTCTGCCTGCATTGCACACTCCAACTCTTTTTAACTAAGACATTATACTAGCAAACAGTCAGTGTACCTAGTGGCATCCTAAACGTGACTATTGTACTTTTGTGTAGTCCCACTAGTGGAAAGATATTTGCAGCACGTCTGCCTGCATTGCACACTCAAACTCTTTTTAACTAAGCCATTATACTAGCAAACAGTCAGTGTACCTAGTGGCATCCTAAACGTGGCTATTGTACTTTTGTGTAGTCACACTAGTGGAAAGATATTTGCAGCACGTCTGCCTGCATTGCACACTCCAACTCTTTTTAACTAAGCCATTATACTAGCAAACAGTCAGAGTACCTAGTGGCATCCTAAACGTGGCTATTGTACTTTTGTGTAGTCAAACTAGTGGAAAGATATTTGCAGCATGTCTGCCTGCATTGCACACTCCAACTCTTTTTAACTAAGCCATTATACTAGCAAACAGTCAGTGTACCTAGTGGCATCCTAAACGTGGCTATTGTACTTTTGTGTAGTCAAACTAGTGGAAAGATATTTGCAGCACGTCTGCCTGCATTGCACACTCCAACTCTTTTTAACTAAGCCATTATACTAGCAAACAGTCAGTGTACCTAGTGGCATCCTAAACGTGGCTATTGGACTTTTGTCTAGTCACACTAGTGCAAATCTATGTGCAGCACCTCTGCATGACACCCTCCTGCTCTGTTTTTAATAAGCTATAATGATAGCAAAAAATACTGCCATTTAGTGGCATCATAGAACTGGCTGTTGTATTCCATTAGTGCCCCACTGGTGCCAAGCTATTTCTAGCACCTCTACATGACACCCTCATGCACATTTTGCTACGCTAATGTTATAGCAAACTCAGGGAATTCATTGCTGCATTTGATAATTCGGAGGGATAGAAAGTCAGGCTTCCTTTAGCTTTTCCTTCTGTTCATAGACAGCATCTCCAAGTTCACACCCGAAGAGCAATTTCTCCTCCACGTCTAAGTGTGGAGAGGCAGCTAGTGCGCATGCGTGTGCCGATTTACCCCAGCTGCAGCCTAACTACAGTGTTTTGCCTAGTGAGTATGCTCAGCCTGACTGTGCCATTCCTGACGCTAAGTCTTCATTTCGGGATACAGCGCATGCTCCCACACTAAGTGTCAAAAGCCTCTTTGCACAGGTACTTGCATTCCGTTCCGGGTCTAAGTCCTGTTTTGTGCCTAGACACCATGCTAAAGCTGATAGTCTTTTTTCAGAGACTGTATTTCATGCTACTGAGCATGCTCAGGCACTTACTGCATCAGAGACTAGGTCCGGTAATGAACTCTTTGGCCCTGCCCCTGATGTGGGGGTCCCATATAGACCACAGGGCATCAGGTGTCCTCCCAAATGGCTTGCAGAGGCCCACCCCTATGACTTGTCACCGCATTATTGATGGTCAGACGATGACTGGTGAGGTGTTTGGGTCATGGCAGCCATGAGGTCATCATTGAAGTTGCGGTTCCAAATAGGACGCTAGTTATGCCACTCATGACGTGTCACTCTACTTTTGTCTCCAGGAGGTTCATTGTGGTTCACCCTGGTTTGGGGCGGACCCAGGTTATAAAAGGGGCTGGAGCCAACAAGGAGGTGCGCATTCTTCTATTATGCTCCGAAAGAGCACACCTCCATGTGTTGAACCCATTGCGGCTTTAGGCCAGAGGTAGGCAGGGATAGGGTGTCGATGCAGGCCACCACCACAGTTGGTAACGCAGAACGGTTAAGACCAGCTCCTGTCCTACCAGTCCTGCTTGTGCAGCCCAGTGGCATTAACAGGCCTGCTGCTGCTGATGCGCCTGCAGTCCAAAGGTGTGGCCCCTACGCACACGGTCAGCGTACTCAATGGCCCCTGTGTTGTTAACAGGGAGTTCCTGGGCTGGGTGGGCATGTGGACCCTGTGACGCTAACAGGGCTCCCAGTCTCCAGATCCGAATGGCATCTAACTTGGTTCAGGCTACTATTAGTTTCATAGCCACACAGCTCTGTATCCTCCACCAAACCTTCCAGTTGCCAACCTCTCCTTTTCCATCTGGGAGCACGGTGGACACTGACTGCTGATGGGGATATATACCTTTCTCTTTCTTTTCTTAATAATTTTCGGTATATAGCGGCAACATAGTATATACCACCTTATCCAAATCTGCCAGTCCCACTGTAACAGATGGTGTTTCTTCAGCAAATGTTACTGTTGCTTAACCACCAAATCCACGGACAAAAACTTTTTTCCCCTTTCCAACACACCTGTTCCCCTTTCCACCAGCATCTGTCCTTTTTCAACTCATTTTGTATATGACCAAAAGTGCAACTCTGCAGGGACACCGTACTCAACGCCATCTCAGCACAGCAGCCAGCCCTCGGTCCCTCAGATGTGGACAAGTAAAAGACCATTTCCTCCTATCCATGATAAAGCGTTGAGATTAACTCTGTGCAGCACTGGTGTTTAGTGGAAAAGCAGATCTAAGATTGCGTACCACCTTCTGCAGATACTCCTCTATACGTGCGTCCATTTCTATGGCAGGAATTATTTTGCCAAATTTTGTCTTGTACCGGGGATCTAACAGTGTGGCAACCCAGTAGTCAGGATTACTTTGAATTCGTACAATCCGAGGGTCATGTTGTAGGTAGTGCAGCAAGAAGGCGCTCATGTGTCTTGTGCATCCAGGAGGACCAAGTCCTTGGTGTGTTGGTGGCAGAGAGGTGAGAATCGTGCCTCCTTCCTCTGCCCTCTCCCCACAACCTCGCACAACCGAAATGTGAGCAAGCTCTCACTCATCTGCTGAGTCTTCCATGCCCATCGCCAGTTCGTCCTCCATTTCTTCATGGGCTCCTGCACTTTCCTCAACACTTTTGCTGATACTATGCGCCCTTGTTAATCCCTCTCCCTCACCATGACTGCCGCCTAGGTGCCGCTGACCATCTGGATCTCGTAGATCTTGTTATCCCTTCCGCATATGACTCCTCCTGTACTTCCTCCCCTTCCTCTTGTCCCAACACCTGACTCCGAATAATAATTACAGTGTGCTCCATCATGTAGATGACCAGAATTGTCACGCTGAGAATGACATTGCCAGTGCTAAACATCTTCGTCGACATTTGTAAACTGTGTAGCAGGGTGCATAGGTCCTTGATCTGACACCACTCCAGCAGCGTGATCTGCACCACCTCTGGATCAAGTTATCCCAGGCTATATGTCATACCGTATTTCAGCAGGGCTCTGCGGTGCTGCCACACACGCTGCAACATGTGCAGATTCCAATTCCTGCGTGTCGGAACATCGCATTTCCGGCGTTTAACTGCCAGACCCTAAGACTTCCGGAGTGATGAAAGTTGTTGAGCTGCTGTGTGCGCACGATGGAAGTGAGCACATAGCGAGCGTGCCCGCTGCAAAAGGCCATGTAGGCCGGGATGGTGTTTTAAAAATTGCTGGAGAATTAGGTTCAACACGTGAGCCATACAAGGCACATGTGTCACATTGCCCTGATGATGGCCCGCAGCCAGGTTTGCATCATTGCCGCACACGGCTGTTAAGTCACCAACGGAGTACGCTCCGTCAATTTGTACTCCGGTCACCAGGTGACAACGTGTTCCTTTCATGCATAGTGCTGATGATGGGAGAGGAGTCGATGCCAGCGGCGCAGGTGGACGCAGGTTATGCTCACCCACTGGGCTGCATTACCTTGACAGATGCAGAATCTCTGGCTTAATGTAGCTGGTGGGTATCTCACAGATGAAATACCATCATTCAGCTACAACCAATGGGAAGACACCACACCCTTTTTTATGCCCATCCTGTCTGCAGACCACTGCCAGACATAGCTATGAACCTCTGGTTAATTTTACCCCCAGTTCAGTTTTATGATTTTGTGTGCTTGTTACCTGACTTCTTTTCCTGCTTGCTGTTTATGTACCTTGTTGGCCGATCCGCATTTCACCTCTGCTTGTTTTCTGATTAAGTCCTGGCCGTCCCATTCTGTTCCTGTTCCTCAATTAATGTTTTGACCCTGCCTGACTACTATTCTCTGGAACTGCAGCCTTCCACAGGTATTAATGACCTTGGGCCCTGTGTAATTCCTAATCCCTGTATAGGGGTTAAAGGGTTTCAGGGTTCTAGGGGTCCTGCTTGGTGAGTGGCTTCCCTCTAGCCTATCATTTACAGCCCATCTGAGTGTGTGGATCAAGGAAGGTGTTACACCGTGCTCTCTGCAGAAGGCCATGTGGGCCAGGATAGTGCTTTAAAAATTGCTGGACAACCAGGTTCAACACGTGAACCACACAAGGCACGTGTGTCACATTGTCACAGCGAAGGGCCGCACCCATGTTTGCATCATTGTCGCACCCGGCCTTCCCTGGCTGCTGGTTGAGTGGAGACAACCATTGATGAAACTCGGTCTCCAGAGCTAACCGTCCACAACTTCTCAGCGGTGTGACTCACATTTCCCATACATTTCAAAGTAAACCTTTGACCGCCTGATGGCATTGAGCTCTGCTGCCAGCATAGTAAGGAGGTGTGTGGTAGTCCTTGTGCGCAGTTACAAAAAAGGGTGGCCTGACCACACAGGGTTTGCGCCAAGGTGGAGGACCCACACGAGGTTGAAGAGGTAGAAGCAATGTATTAACTTCTACATACAGAAGGATTGACACAACTCATGGGGACGGCAAGACTTGTACAGCAGACCCTTCTCCATCTCTCCCCACAGTAACCCATTGCCCAGTCAGCGACATGTAACGCCCCTGTCCATGCTTACTGGGCCAATTATCTGTGGTGAAATGCACCCTGTCACACAGAGTTTGTCAAGGAATCAGTGATGTTTAGTGCGACATGCTGGTGTAGCGCGTGCACGCCTTTGTTGGAGAAGGAGTGGCGCCTGGGCATCGGCTCTTGGGGCACTGCGATGGGCATAAGGTCTCGAAAATCCTCGGTTAAAAAGGTTGGAAAGGCAGCATTTTGGTAGCCAACAGTTTCCAGATGCTGAAAGTCAACCTCTAAGCCATGTCATGCCCTTCTAAAAGCATGTAAAACACAGTAAGGGGACTCCAACCACAGTCTCCCTCGTTTCCACTAACTGGGCCACACACACCCCACTTGACTGGCATCGGTTGAGCCCCCTTTTGAAAAAGAAAAAGATGCTTTGCATGAAGCACTCTCAAAAATACGTGTGCCTTTCCCGTCCCCTGGCTGACCCAGGGGAAGAAAAGTCCTCTGAGAGCCATGACTTGTTCATCTTGGTTCTTTTAGAAACACAGTGAGGGGACTCCAACCACAGTCTCCCTCGTTTCCACTAATTGGGCCACACACACGCCACTTGACTGGCATCAGTTGACCCCCATTTTCAAGATGAAAAAGATGCTTTGCATGAAGCACTCTCAAAAATACGCGTGCCTTTGCCGTCCCCTGGCTGACCCAGGGGAAGAAAAGTCCTCTGAGAGCCATGACTTGTTCATCTTGGTTCTTTTAGAAACACAGCGAGGGGACTCCAACCACAGTCTCCCTCATTTCCACTAACTGGGCCACACACACCCCACTTGACTGGCATCAGTTAACCCAATTTTCAAGATGAAAAAGATGCTTTGCATGAAGCACTCTCAAAAATACGCGTGCCTTTCCCGTCCCCTGGATGACCCAGGGGAAGAAAAGTCCTCTGAGAGCCATGACTTGTTCATCTTGGTTCTTTTAGAAACACAGCGAGGGGACTCCAACCACAGTCTCCCTCATTTCCACTAACTGGGCCACACACACCCCACTTGACTGGCATCAGTTAACCCAATTTTCAAGATGAAAAAGATGCTTTGCATGAAGCACTCTCAAAAATACGCGTGCCTTTCCCGTCCCCTGGCTGACCCAGGGGAAGAAAAGTCCTCTGAGAGCCATGACTTGTTCATCTTGGTTCTTTTAGAAACACAGCAAGGAGACTCCAACCACAGTCTCCCTCGTTTCCACTAATTGGGCCACACACACCCCACTTGACTGGCATCAGTTGACCCCCATTTTCAAGATGAAAAAGATGCTTTGCATGAAGCACTCTCAAAAATACGCGTGCCTTTCCCGTCCCCTGGCTGACCCAGGGGAAGAAAAGTCCTCTGAGAGCCATGACTTGTTCATCTTGGTTCTTTTAGAAACACAGCGAGGGGACTCCAACCACAGTCTCCCTCGTTTCCACTAACTGGGCCACACACACCCCACTTGACTGGCATCGGTTGAGCCCCCTTTTGAAAAAGAAAAAGATGCTTTGCATGAAGCACTCTCAAAAATACGCGTGCCTTTCCCGTCCCCTGGCTGACCCAAGGGAAGAAAAGTCCTCTGAGAGCCATGACTTGTTCATCTTGGTTCTTTTAGAAACACAGCGAGGGGACTCCAACCACAGTCTCCCTCGTTTCCACTAATTGGGCCACACACACCCCACTTGACTGGCATCAGTTGACCCCCATTTTCAAGATGAAAAAGATGCTTTGCATGAAGCACTCTCAAAAATACGCGTGCCTTTCCCGTCCCCTGGCTGACCCAGGGGAAGAAAAGTCCTCTGAGAGCCATGACTTGTTCATCTTGGTTCTTTTAGAAACACAGCGAGGGGACTCCAACCACAGTCTCCCTCATTTGCACTAACTGGGCCACACACACCCCACTTGACTGGCATCAGTTGACCCAATTTTCAAGATGAAAAAGATGCTTTGCATGAAGCACTCTCAAAAATACGCGTGCCTTTCCCGTCCCCTGGATGACCCAGGGGAAGAAAAGTCCTCTGAGAGCCATGACTTGTTCATCTTGGTTCTTTTAGAAACACAGCGAGGGGACTCCAACCACAGTCTCCCTCGTTTCCACTAACTGGGCCACACACACCCCACTTGACTGGCATCAGTTGACCCAATTTTCAAGATGAAAAAGATGCTTTGCATGAAGCACTCTCAAAAATACGCGTGCCTTTCCCATCCCCTGGATGACCCAGGGGAAGAAAAGTCCTCTGAGAGCCATGACTTGTTCATCTTGGTTCTTTTAGAAACACAGCGAGGGGACTCCAACCACAGTCTCCCTCGTTTCCACTAACTGGGCCACACACACCCCACTTGACTGGCATCGGTTGAGCCCCCTTTTGAAAAAGAAAAAGATGCTTTGCATGAAGCACTCTCAAAAATACGCGTGCCTTTCCCGTCCCCTGGCTGACCCAGGGGAAGAAAAGTCCTCTGAGAGCCATGACTTGTTCATCTTGGTTCTTTTAGAAACACAGCGAGGGGACTCCAACCACAGTCTCCCTCGTTTCCACTAATTGGGCCACACACACCCCACTTGACTGGCATCGGTTGAGCCCCCTTTTGAAAAAGAAAAAGATGCTTTGCATGAAGCACTCTCAAAAATACGCGTGCCTTTCCCGTCCCCTGGCTGACCCAGGGGAAGAAAAGTCCTCTGAGAGCCATGACTTGTTCATCTTGGTTCTTTTAGAAACACAGCGAGGGGACTCCAACCACAGTCTCCCTCGTTTCCACTAATTGGGCCACACACACCCACTTGACTGGCATCAGTTGACCCCCATTTTCAAGATGAAAAAGATGCTTTGCATGAAGCACTCTCAAAAATACGCATGCCTTTCCCGTCCCCTGGATGACCCAGGGGAAGAAAAGTCCTCTGAGAGCCATGATTTGTTCATCTTGGTTCTTTTAGAAACACAGCGAGGGGACTCCAACCACAGTCTCCCTCATTTCCACTAACTGGGCCACACACACCCCACTTGACTGGCATCGGTTGAGCCCCCTTTTGAAAAAGAAAAAGATGCTTTGCATGAAGCACTCTCAAAAATACGCGTGCCTTTCCCGTCCCCTGGCTGACCCAGGGGAAGAAAAGTCCTCTGAGAGCCATGACTTGTTCATCTTGGTTCTTTTAGAAACACAGCGAGGGGACTCCAACCACAGTGTCCCTAGTTTCCACTAACTGGGCCACACACACCCCACTTGACTGGCATCAGTTGACCCAATTTTCAAGATGAAAAAGATGCTTTGCATGAAGCACTCTCAAAAATACGCGTGCCTTTCCCGTCCCCTGGATGACCCAGGGGAAGAAAAGTCTTCTGAGAGCCATGACTTGTTCATCTTGGTTCTTTTAGAAACCCAGCGAGGGGACTCCAACCACAGTCTCCCTCGTTTCCACTAATTGGGCCACACACACCCCACTTGACTGGCATCAGTTGACCCCCATTTTCAAGATGAAAAAGATGCTTTGCATGAAGCACTCTCAAAAATACGCGTGCCTTTCCCGTCCCCTGGATGACCCAGGGGAAGAAAAGTCCTCTGAGAGCCATGACTTGTTCATCTTGGTTCTTTTAGAAACACAGCGAGGGGACTCCAACCACAGTCTCCCTCATTTCCACTAACTGGGCCACACACACCCAACTTGACTGGCATCAGTTGACCCAATTTTCAAGATGAAAAAGATGCTTTGCATGAAGCACTCTCAAAAATACGCGAGCCTTTCCCGTCCCCTGGATGACCCAGGGGAAGAAAAGTCCTCTGAGAGCCATGACTTGTTCATCTTGGTTCTTTTAGAAACACAGCGAGGGGACTCCAACCACAGTCTCCCTCATTTCCACTAACTGGGCCACACACACCCCACTTGACTGGCATCAGTTAACCCAATTTCCAAGATGAAAAAGATGCTTTGCATGAAGCACTCTCAAAAATACGCGTGCCTTTCCCATCCCCTGGATGACCCAGGGGAAGAAAAGTCCTCTGAGAGCCATGACTTGTTCATCTTGGTTCTTTTAGAAACACAGCGAGGGGACTCCAACCACAGTCTCCCTCGTTTCCACTAACTGGGCCACACACACCCCACTTGACTGGCATCGGTTGAGCCCCCTTTTGAAAAAGAAAAAGATGCTTTGCATGAAGCACTCTCAAAAATACGCGTGCCTTTCCCGTCCCCTGGATGACCCAGGGGAAGAAAAGTCCTCTGAGAGCCATGACTTGTTCATCTTGGTTCTTTTAGAAACACAGCGAGGGGACTCCAACCACAGTCTCCCTCGTTTCCACTAACTGGACCACACACACCCCACTTGACTGGCATCGGTTGAGCCCCCTTTTGAAAAAGAAAAAGATGCTTTGCATGAAGCACTCTCAAAAATACGCGTGCCTTTCCCGTCCCCTTGCTGACCCAGGGGAAGAAAAGTCCTCTGAGAGCCATGACTTGTTCATCTTGGTTCTTTTAGAAACACAGCGAGGGGACTCCAACCACAGTGTCCCTAGTTTCCACTAACTGGGCCACACACACCCCACTTGACTGGCATCAGTTGACCCAATTTTCAAGATGAAAAAGATGCTTTGCATGAAGCACTCTCAAAAATACGCGTGCCTTTCCCGTCCCCTGGATGACCCAGGGGAAGAAAAGTCCTCTGAGAGCCATGACTTGTTCATCTTGGTTCTTTTAGAAACACAGCGAGGGGACTCCAACCACAGTCTCCCTCATTTCCACTAACTGGGCCACACACACCCCACTTGACTGGCATCGGTTGAGCCCCCTTTTGAAAAAGAAAAAGATGCTTTGCATGAAGCACTCTCAAAAATACGCGTGCCTTTCCCGTCCCCTGGCTGACCCAGGGGAAGAAAAGTCCTCTGAGAGCCATGACTTGTTCATCTTGGTTCTTTTAGAAACACAGCGAGGGGACTCCAACCACAGTGTCCCTAGTTTCCACTAACTGGGCCACACACACCCCACTTGACTGGCATCAGTTGACCCACTTTTCAAGATGAAAAAGATGCTTTGCATGAAGCACTCTCAAAAATACGCGTGCCTTTCCCGTCCCCTGGATGACCCAGTGGAAGAAAAGTCTTCTGAGAGCCATGACTTGTTCATCTTGGTTCTTTTAGAAACACAGCGAGGGGACTCCAACCACAGTCTCCCTCGTTTCCACTAATTGGGCCACACACACCCCACTTGACTGGCATCAGTTGACCCCCATTTTCAAGATGAAAAAGATGCTTTGCATGAAGCACTCTCAAAAATACGCGTGCTTTTCCCGTCCCCTGGATGACCCAGGGGAAGAAAAGTCCTCTGAGAGCCATGACTTGTTCATCTTGGTTCTTTTAGAAACACAGCGAGGGGACTCCAACCACAGTCTCCCTCATTTCCACTAACTGGGCCACACACACCCCACTTGACTGGCATCAGTTGACCCAAATTTCAAGATGAAAAAGATGCTTTGCATGAAGCACTCTCAAAAATACGCGTGCCTTTCCCGTCCCCTGGATGACCCAGGGGAAGAAAAGTCCTCTGAGAGCCATGACTTGTTCATCTTGGTTCTTTTAGAAACACAGCGAGGGGACTCCAACCACAGTCTCCCTCGTTTCCACTAACTGGGCCACACACACCCCACTTGACTGGCATCAGTTAACCCAATTTCCAAGATGAAAAAGATGCTTTGTATGAAACACTCTCAAAAATACGCGTGCCTTTCCCATCCCCTGGATGACCCAGGGGAAGAAAAGTCCTCTGAGAGCCATGACTTGTTCATCTTGGTTCTTTTAGAAACACAGCGAGGGGACTCCAACCACAGTCTCCCTCGTTTCCACTAACTGGACCACACACACCCCACTTGACTGGCATCGGTTGAGCCCCCTTTTGAAAAAGAAAAAGATGCTTTGCATGAAGCACTCTCAAAAATACGCGTGCCTTTCCCGTCCCCTTGCTGACCCAGGGGAAGAAAAGTCCTCTGAGAGCCATGACTTGTTCATCTTGGTTCTTTTAGAAACACAGCGAGGGGACTCCAACCACAGTGTCCCTAGTTTCCACTAACTGGGCCACACACACCCCACTTGACTGGCATCAGTTGACCCAATTTTCAAGATGAAAAAGATGCTTTGCATGAAGCACTCTCAAAAATACGCGTGCCTTTCCCGTCCCCTGGATGACCCAGGGGAAGAAAAGTCCTCTGAGAGCCATGACTTGTTCATCTTGGTTCTTTTAGAAACACAGCGAGGGGACTCCAACCACAGTCTCCCTCATTTCCACTAACTGGGCCACACACACCCCACTTGACTGGCATCGGTTGAGCCCCCTTTTGAAAAAGAAAAAGATGCTTTGCATGAAGCACTCTCAAAAATACGCGTGCCTTTCCCGTCCCCTGGCTGACCCAGGGGAAGAAAAGTCCTCTGAGAGCCATGACTTGTTCATCTTGGTTCTTTTAGAAACACAGCGAGGGGACTCCAACCACAGTGTCCCTAGTTTCCACTAACTGGGCCACACACACCCCACTTGACTGGCATCAGTTGACCCAATTTTCAAGATGAAAAAGATGCTTTGCATGAAGCACTCTCAAAAATACGCGTGCCTTTCCCGTCCCCTGGATGACCCAGGGGAAGAAAAGTCTTCTGAGAGCCATGACTTGTTCATCTTGGTTCTTTTAGAAACACAGCGAGGGGACTCCAACCACAGTCTCCCTCGTTTCCACTAATTGGGCCACACACACCCCACTTGACTGGCATCAGTTGACCCCCATTTTCAAGATGAAAAAGATGCTTTGCATGAAGCACTCTCAAAAATACGCATGCTTTTCCCGTCCCCTGGATGACCCAGGGGAAGAAAAGTCCTCTGAGAGCCATGACTTGTTCATCTTGGTTCTTTTAGAAACACAGCGAGGGGACTCCAACCACAGTCTCCCTCGTTTCCACTAACTGGGCCACACACACCCCACTTGACTGGCATCAGTTAACCCAATTTCCAAGATGAAAAAGATGCTTTGCATGAAGCACTCTCAAAAATACGCGTGCCTTTCCCATCCCCTGGATGACCCAGGGGAAGAAAAGTCCTCTGAGAGCCATGACTTGTTCATCTTGGTTCTTTTAGAAACACAGCGAGGGGACTCCAACCACAGTCTCCCTCGTTTCCACTAACTGGGCCACACACACCCCACTTGACTGGCATCGGTTGAGCCTCCTTTTGAAAAAGAAAAAGATGCTTTGCATGAAGCACTCTCAAAAATACGCGTGCCTTTCCCGTCCCCTGGATGACCTAGGGGAAGAAAAGTCCTCTGAGAGCCATGACTTGTTCATCTTAGTTCTTTTAGAAACACAGCGAGGGGACTCCAACTACAGTCTCCCTCGTTTCCACTAACTGGACCACACACACCCCACTTGACTGGCATCGGTTGAGCCCCCTTTTGAAAAAGAAAAAGATGCTTTGCATGAAGCACTCTCAAAAATACGCGTGCCTTTCCCGTCCCCTTGCTGACCCAGGGGAAGAAAAGTCCTCTGAGAGCCATGACTTGTTCATCTTGGTTCTTTTAGAAACACAGCGAGGGGACTCCAACCACAGTGTCCCTAGTTTCCACTAACTGGGCCACACACACCCCACTTGACTGGCATCAGTTGACCCAATTTTCAAGATGAAAAAGATGCTTTGCATGAAGCACTCTCAAAAATACGCGTGCCTTTCCCGTCCCCTGGATGACCCAGGGGAAGAAAAGTCCTCTGAGAGCCATGACTTGTTCATCTTGGTTCTTTTAGAAACACAGCGAGGGGACTCCAACCACAGTCTCCCTCATTTCCACTAACTGGGCCACACACACCCCACTTGACTGGCATCGGTTGAGCCCCCTTTTGAAAAAGAAAAAGATGCTTTGCATGAAGCACTCTCAAAAATACGCGTGCCTTTCCCGTCCCCTGGCTGACCCAGGGGAAGAAAAGTCCTCTGAGAGCCATGACTTGTTCATCTTGGTTCTTTTAGAAACACAGCGAGGGGACTCCAACCACAGTGTCCCTAGTTTCCACTAACTGGGCCACACACACCCCACTTGACTGGCATCAGTTGACCCAATTTTCAAGATGAAAAAGATGCTTTGCATGAAGCACTCTCAAAAATACGCGTGCCTTTCCCGTCCCCTGGATGACCCAGGGGAAGAAAAGTCTTCTGAGAGCCATGACTTGTTCATCTTGGTTCTTTTAGAAACACAGCGAGGGGACTCCAACCACAGTCTCCCTCGTTTCCACTAATTGGGCCACACACACCCCACTTGACTGGCATCAGTTGACCCCCATTTTCAAGATGAAAAAGATGCTTTGCATGAAGCACTCTCAAAAATACGCGTGCTTTTCCCGTCCCCTGGATGACCCAGGGGAAGAAAAGTCCTCTGAGAGCCATGACTTGTTCATCTTGGTTCTTTTAGAAACACAGCGAGGGGACTCCAACCACAGTCTCCCTCGTTTCCACTAACTGGGCCACACACACCCCACTTGACTGGCATCGGTTGAGCCTCCTTTTGAAAAAGAAAAAGATGCTTTGCATGAAGCACTCTCAAAAATACGCGTGCCTTTCCCGTCCCCTGGATGACCTAGGGGAAGAAAAGTCCTCTGAGAGCCATGACTTGTTCATCTTAGTTCTTTTAGAAACACAGCGAGGGGACTCCAACCACAGTCTCCCTCGTTTCCACTAACTGGACCACACACACCCCACTTGACTGGCATCGGTTGAGCCCCCTTTTGAAAAAGAAAAAGATGCTTTGCATGAAGCACTCTCAAAAATACGCGTGCCTTTCCCGTCCCCTTGCTGACCCAGGGGAAGAAAAGTCCTCTGAGAGCCATGACTTGTTCATCTTGGTTCTTTTAGAAACACAGCGAGGGGACTCCAACCACAGTCTCCCTCGTTTCCACTAATTGGGCCACACACACCCCACTTGACTGGCATCGGTTGAGCCCCCTTTTGAAAAAGAAAAAGCTGCTTTGCATGAAGCACTCTCAAAAATACGCGTGCCTTTCCCGTCCCCTGGCTGACCCAGGGGAAGAAAAGTCCTCTGAGAGCCATGAATTGTTCATCTTGGTTCTTTTAGAAACACAGCGAGGGGACTCCAACCACAGTCTCCCTCGTTTCCACTAATTGGGCCACACACACCCCACTTGACTGGCATCAGTTGACCCCCATTTTCAAGATGAAAAAGATGCTTTGCATGAAGCACTCTCAAATATACGCGTGCCTTTCCCGTCCCCTGGATGACCCAGGGGAAGAAAAGTCCTCTGAGAGCCATGACTTGTTCATCTTGGTTCTTTTAGAAACACAGCGAGGGGACTCCAACCACAGTCTCCCTCGTTTCCACTAACTGGGCCACACACACCCCACTTGACTGGCATCGGTTGAGCCCCCTTTTGAAAAAGAAAAAGATGCTTTGCATGAAGCACTCTCAAAAATACGCGTGCCTTTCCCGTCCCCTGGCTGACCCAGGGGAAGAAAAGTCCTCTGAGAGCCATGACTTGTTCATCTTGGTTCTTTTTAGAAACACAGCGAGGGGACTCCAACCACAGTCTCCCTCGTTTCCACTAATTGGGCCACACACACCCCACTTGACTGGCATCAGTTGACCCCCATTTTCAAGTTGAAAAAGATGCTTTGCATGAAGCACTCTCAAAAATACGCATGCCTTTCCCGTCCCCTGGATGACCCAGGGGAAGAAAAGTCCTCTGAGAGCCATGACTTGTTCATCTTGGTTCTTTTAGAAACACAGCGAGGGGACTCCAACCACAGTCTCCCTAGTTTCCACTAATTGGGCCACACACACCCCACTTGACTGGCATCAGTTGACCCCCATTTTCAAGATGAAAAAGATGCTTTGCATGAAGCACTCTCAAAAATACGCGTGCCTTTCCCGTCCCCTGGATTACCCAGGGGAAGAAAAGTCCTCTGAGAGCCATGACTTGTTCATCTTGGTTCTTTTAGAAACACAGCGAGGGGACTCCAACCACAGTCTCCCTCGTTTCCACTAACTGGGCCACACACACCCCACTTGACTGGCATCGGTTGAGCCCCCTTTTAAAAAAGAAAAAGATGCTTTGCATGAAGCACTCTCAAAAATACGCGTGCCTTTCCCGTCCCCTGGCTGACCCAGGGGAAGAAAAGTCCTCTGAGAGCCATGACTTGTTCATCTTGGTTCTTTTAGAAACACAGCGAGGGGACTCCAACCACAGTCTCCCTCGTTTCCACTAATTGGGCCACACACACCCCACTTGACTGGCATCGGTTGAGCCACCTTTTGAAAAAGAAAAAGCTGCTTTGCATGAAGTACTCTCAAAAATACGCGTGCCTTTCCCATCCCCTGGCTGACCCAGGGGAAGAAAAGTCCTCTGAGAGCCATGACTTGTTCATCTTGGTTCTTTTAGAAACACAGCGAGGGGACTCCAACCACAGTCTCCCTCGTTTCCACTAATTGGGCCACACACACCCCACTTGACTGGCATCAGTTGACCCCCATTTTCAAGATGAAAAAGATGCTTTGCATGAAGCACTCTCAAAAATACGCATGCCTTTCCCGTCCCCTGGATGACCCAGGGGAAGAAAAGTCCTCTGAGAGCCATGAATTGTTCATCTTGGTTCTTTTAGAAACACAGCGAGGGGACTCCAACCACAGTCTCCCTCGTTTCCACTAACTGGGCCACACACACCCCACTTGACTGGCATCGGTTGAGCCCCCTTTTGAAAAAGAAAAAGATGCTTTTCATGAAGCACTCTCAAAAATACGCGTGCCTTTCCCGTCCCCTGGCTGACCCAGGGGAAGAAAAGTCCTCTGAGAGCCATGACTTGTTCATCTTGGTTCTTTTAGAAACACAGCGAAGGGACTCCAACCACAGTCTCCCTCGTTTCCACTAACTGGGCCACACACACCCCACTTGACTGGCATCAGTTGACCCAATTTTCAAGATGAAAAAGATGCTTTGCATGAAGCACTCTCAAAAATACGCGTGCCTTTCCCGTCCCCTGGATGACCCAGGGGAAGAAAAGTCCTCTGAGAGCCATGACTTGTTCATCTTGGTTCTTTTAGAAACACAGCGAGGGGACTCCAACCACAGTCTCCCTAGTTTCCACTAATTGGGCCACACACACCCCACTTGACTGGCATCAGTTGACCCCCATTTTCAAGATGAAAAAGATGCTTTGCATGAAGCACTCTCAAAAATACGCGTGCCTTTCCCGTCCCCTGGATTACCCAGGGGAAGAAAAGTCCTCTGAGAGCCATGACTTGTTCATCTTGGTTCTTTTAGAAACACAGCGAGGGGACTCCAACCACAGTCTCCCTCGTTTCCACTAACTGGGCCACACACACCCCACTTGACTGGCATCGGTTGAGCCCCCTTTTAAAAAAGAAAAAGATGCTTTGCATGAAGCACTCTCAAAAATACGCGTGCCTTTCCCGTCCCCTGGCTGACCCAGGGGAAGAAAAGTCCTCTGAGAGCCATGACTTGTTCATCTTGGTTCTTTTAGAAACACAGCGAGGGGACTCCAACCACAGTCTCCCTCGTTTCCACTAATTGGGCCACACACACCCCACTTGACTGGTATCAGTTGACCCCCATTTTCAAGATGAAAAAGATGCTTTGCATGAAGCACTCTCAAAAATACGCGTGCCTTTCCCGTCCCCTGGATGACCCAGGGAAAGAATAGTCCTCTGAGAGCCATGACTTGTTCATCTTGGTTCTTTTAGAAACACAGCGAGGGGACTCCAACCACAGTCTCCCTCGTTTCCACTAACTGGGCCACACACACCCCACTTGACTGGCATCGGTTGAGCCCCCTTTTGAAAAAGAAAAAGATGCTTTGCATGAAGCACTCTCAAAAATACGCGTGCCTTTCCCATCCCCTGGCTGACCCAGGGGAAGAAAAGTCCTCTGAGAGCCATGACTTGTTCATCTTGGTTCTTTTGGAAACACAGCGAGGGGACTCCAACCACAGTCTCCCTCATTTCCACTAACTGGGCCACACACACCCCACTTGACTGGCATCAGTTAACCCAATTTTCAAGATGAAAAAGATGCTTTGCATGAAGCACTCTCAAAAATACGCGTGCCTTTCCCGTCCCCTGGATGACCCAGGGGAAGAAAAGTCCTCTGAGAGCCATGACTTGTTCATCTTGGTTCTTTTAGAAACACAGCGAGGGGACTCCAACCACAGTCTCCCTCGTTTCCACTAACTGGACCACACACACCCCACTTAACTGGCATCGGTTGAGCCCCCTTTTGAAAAAGAAAAAGATGCTTTGCATGAAGCACTCTCAAAAATACGCGTGCCTTTCCCGTCCCCTGGCTGACCCAGGGGAAGAAAAGTCCTCTGAGAGCCATGACTTGTTCATCTTGGTTCTTTTAGAAACACAGCGAGGGGACTCCAACCACAGTCTCCCTCGTTTCCACTAATTGGGCCACACACACCCCACTTGACTGGCATCGGTTGAGCCCCCTTTTGAAAAAGAAAAAGCTGCTTTGCATGAAGCACTCTCAAAAATACGCGTGCCTTTCCCGTCCCCTGGCTGACCCAGGGGAAGAAAAGTCCTCTGAGAGCCATGACTTGTTCATCTTGGTTCTTTTAGAAACACAGCGAGGGGACTCCAACCACAGTCTCCCTCGTTTCCACTAATTGGGCCACACACACCCACTTGACTGGCATCAGTTGACCCCCATTTTCAAGATGAAAAAGATGCTTTGCATGAAGCACTCTCAAAAATACGCATGCCTTTCCCGTCCCCTGGATGACTCAGGGGAAGAAAAGTCCTCTGAGAGCCATGACTTGTTCATCTTGGTTCTTTTAGAAACACAGCGAGGGGACTCCAACCACAGTCTCCCTCATTTCCACTAACTGGGCCACACACACCCCACTTGACTGGCATCGGTTGAGCCCCCTTTTGAAAAAGAAAAAGATGCTTTGCATGAAGCACTCTCAAAAATACGCGTGCCTTTCCCGTCCCCTGGCTGACCCAGGGGAAGAAAAGTCCTCTGAGAGCCATGACTTGTTCATCTTGGTTCTTTTAGAAACACAGCGAGGGGACTCCAACCACAGTGTCCCTAGTTTCCACTAACTGGGCCACACACACCCCACTTGACTGGCATCAGTTGACCCCCATTTTCAAGATGAAAAAGATGCTTTGCATGAAGCACTCTCAAAAATACGCGTGCCTTTCCCGTCCCCTGGATGACCCAGGGGAAGAAAAGTCCTCTGAGAGCCATGACTTGTTCATCTTGGTTCTTTTAGAAACACAACGAGGGGACTCCAACCACAGTCTCCCTCGTTTCCACTAACTGGGCCACACACACCCCACTTGACTGGCATCAGTTAACCCAATTTCCAAGATGAAAAAGATGCTTTGCATGAAGCACTCTCAAATATACGCGTGCCTTTCCCGTCCCCTGGATGACCCAGGGGAAGAAAAGTCCCCTGAGAGCCATGACTTGTTCATCTTGGTTCTTTTAGAAACACAGCGAGGGGACTCCAACCACAGTCTCCCTCGTTTCCACTAACTGGGCCACACACACCCCACTTGACTGGCATCGGTTGAGCCCCCTTTTGAAAAAGAAAAAGATGCTTTGCATGAAGCACTCTCAAAAATACGCGTGCCTTTCCCGTCCCCTGGCTGACCAAGGGGAAGAAAAGTCCTCTGAGAGCCATGACTTGTTCATCTTGGTTCTTTTAGAAACACAGCGAGGGGACTCCAACCACAGTCTCCCTCGTTTCCACTAACTGGGCCACACACACCCCACTTGACTGGCATCAGTTGACCCAATTTTCAAGATGAAAAAGATGCTTTGCATGAAGCACTCTCAAAAATACGCGTGCCTTTCCCGTCCCCTGGATGACCCAGGGGAAGAAAAGTCCTCTGAGAGCCATGACTTGTTCATCTTGGTTCTTTTAGAAACACAGCGAGGGGACTCCAACCACAGTCTCCCTCGTTTCCACTAATTGGGCCACACACACCCCACTTGACTGGCATCAGTTGACCCCCATTTTCAAGATGAAAAAGATGCTTTGCATGAAGCACTCTCAAAAATACGCGTGCCTTTCCCGTCCCCTGGCTGACCCAGGGGAAGAAAAGTCCTCTGAGAGCCATGTCCACATTGTCAGTGGACAGACACGTGTGCTTATCTGCCAGCAGACCCCCAGCAGCACTGAAGACAGGTTCCGAGAGAACGCTGGCTGCAGGACACGACAAGATCCCCAAGGCGTACGTGGCGAGCTCAGGCAATTTATCAAGATTGGAAGCCTAAAATGAGCAGGGCTCAAGTTGCACAATAATGGAATCGATGTTTCCTTGCATATACTCATATATCTGTGTGTCCTCCTCTTTTTCCTTGTCCAGCTCTTTTGTTTTCGCATGAGTATATGTCCTTGTCACTTTCCCATGTGTTTGTGTTGTGTTGTGAGTTGTTTGCCACCTTTTGGACACCTTTGAGGGTGTTTTCTAGGTGTTTTTCTGTGTTTGTGATTGCCTGCCATTGTTTCCTATGCAGTTCGAGTTCGGTTCGTCGAACGTTCGACGAGCCGAACTCGAACGGGAGCTCCGTTCGGCAAACCGACCTCGAGCCGCACCGGGACCGGTTCGCTCATCTCTAGTCTGCAGCCACCTCAGAAAATGGCATTTTCATAGAAGCGCCATCTTCTGGCGCTGTATCCAACTCTTCCAGCACCTGCCTGCTATACCTGGCTAGCATACAAAAATAAGGCGAAGCTCACATCCTTTTTTTGTAGTTTTTTGGCAAAAAAAATAAAAAATGCTTCCCTGGATTTTCCATTGCCAGTGAAGGTAACACCAAGCAGTGGGGGTTAGCAGCCAGTAGCTGCTTAGATTACCCTTAGCTAGCAATACAAAAAATGCAGCGGGAGCCCATATATATTTTTTTTAATTATTTATTTAAATAACCAAAAACAAAATGGGCTTCCCTGTATTTTGATTGCTGGACATCACAGTGCTGTAAAAATAAATCTTTAAAAAAAATGACGTAGTGCTCCGCGGTATTTTTGATTCTCAGTGCAGATAAAGCAGACAGCTATGGGTTGCCACCCACATCTGCCTGTCGTTACCTTGGTTGGCTATCAAAATACAGGGAAGCCCATTAATTTTTTCTATTTAAAAAAAAGTTAAAAAAAAAATGACGTTGGGTCCCCCCATTTTTGATAGCCAGCTAGGGTAAAGCAGACGGCTGTAGCCTGAAAACCACAGCTGGCAGCTTTACCGTGGTTGGGGATCCAATGTGGAGGTCCTCTCAGGCTCTTTTTTTATAATTATTTTATAAATATTAATAATTACACAATAAAAGTAGGGTCAACATCATAAACTGTCAGTACTAACAAAAAAAAAAAAAATCGACAAAAGAAATTTATTTGAAAAAACAGTCCCGAAAACATTTCCTATTTCACCAATTTATTGTAAGAAAAAAAATAAAGGGGTCCCACGACGACTCTGGACCGTCTAGAATATGGGGGGGAGACACTCTGGGAACGTATCCCCCATTTTCTAGGAGTGCGGACCCTTCATGTGAGGAGTGTGGGTGCAATGAATCTGCACTCACTCTCCCCGGGTCCACAGCAGCAGAGTCCATGTCGTAATGGTTGCTACCAAAGCTGCAATGCCCTGCTCATGAGGTAAGGGCATGCCTAATCAGGAGAACTATTCTACATTTCCAAATATTGGTATTTGCTGATATTATTGCTATTCCACCTACTATATATTGGGGATAGGATCTTGGAGATGGAATACCCCTTTAAGTCCAGTTATCCAGCTGAATGAATACTTAACAACAGAGCTCGCTATTTAGATGTGTTTTCTTGTGGCGTATAACGGACTCTCATGTTTGGTAGTCGTTCAGCAGGGAAACTATAAAAGCAAATCCCTCCATTTGGAAATGTAGTATATAGCTCTCCTGATCAATTATGTTCCTTCCCTTATGAGCAGGGCATTGCAGTAATAATAATAATTTATTCATTTATATAGCGTTTTTAATTCCATAGCGCTGTATGTCTTTGGAGTGTGGGAGGAAACCGGAGTACCCGGAGGAAACCCACGCAAACTCGGGGAGAACATACAAACTCCTTGCAGATGGTGTCCTTGGTGAGAATTGAACCCAGGACCTCAGCGCTGCAAGACTGCAGTGCTAACCACTGAGCCACCGTGCCGCCCATTTAGCTTACAGATGCATAACCACCACTCACTGTGTCTGAACACAGGAAGCTGAGCTGACAACCGCTCTGTGGATGCGGCAGCGTCTATTGTGAAGGAGAGGGCCGTGGGGGGATCAACGCTGCATAGGTACCGTGGGACACCGGGGAACACCGGTGGGGTTATAGGGGGTGACCTGGCAGGGCCTGGGGAGGAGTTTTCTGTCACATGTGTCATGGCACATGTGACAGAAATCAGAGGAGTAGGGTGAATGCGGCCGGCGCGCTGCTGTGCGCGTGGCCATCTTGGATTTCTGGGAGGGCATCAGGGGGGGCACTTTGGCGACACCGGGGGACCGGGGAGGAGATTTATCATGTTTGTTCATGCCAGATGGGAGATAAATAATTTTTTATCGGCGCTGTCATTTACTGTAATGTGATCATCGGTGTATGGTGTATACCTGTGATCACGTGAGCGGGGACCGGAAAAACCGTCCTGAATCATGATCTCCAGGGTCTCAGCTAGCCCTGAAACCCCGGAGATTTTCTGACGCCGGGGGGCGTTATTCACTTATTTCTGCCTGCTGTTTATAAACGACAGATCAGAATAAGGCTACATTAACACGACTGATCCATTTTTGCGGTCTGCAAAAAACAGTCCATTTTTTTTCACGGGTGCATCCGTGTGGCAGCCGTTTCCGTTCCGTAGACGGTCCGTATGTCATCTGTTTGTCATCCGTGTGCCTTCCGTTTTTTTTTGTGTACTGCAAAAAAACTGAAGGAGGGTAAATGCATAAATTTACCCAGAATCCATAGCTTCATCCTACATGAGGCGGTCACATGTTCACTCCATTGCCATTTTCTACTGCTTTTCACAGCGTAGAGCGCTCTGGTGATTTTCTTGTGCTTGTGCACTTCATATCAGTCTTTTCTGTCATTATAATGGCAGAAAAACACATAATGTCCCACTCTCCTGCATTTTGTAATTTTGCACCCTTTGGTGCCTTTCATGTGGCACTAAGGGGGTGCTTAGCTTTGTATTTAGCCAAAAAAATGAAAAAAAAAATGACGTAGGGTTCCCCCTATTTTTGTAGCCAGCTAGGGTAAAGCAGACGGCTGCAGCCTGCAGACCACAGCTGGCAACCTCACCTTGGCTGGTAATCCAAAACTGAGGGCACCCCACGCTGTTATTTTAAATTAAATAAATAATTAAAAAAAAAACACGTAGGGGTCCCCCCAAAATTGGATTACCAGCCAAGGTAAAGCAGACAGCTGTGGTCTGATATTCTCAGACTAGGGAGGTCCATGGTTATCAGACTCTCCCCAGCCTAAAAATAGCAGGCCGCAGCCGCCCCAGAAGTGGCGCATCCATTAGATGTGCCAATCCTGGTGCTTCGCCCCAGCTCATCCCGCGCCCTGGTGCGGTGGCAAACAGGGTAATATATGGGGTTAATACCAGATGTGTAATGTCACCTGGCATCAAGCCCTGGGGTTGGTGAGGTCAGGCGTCTATCAGATACCTGACATCACCAACCCAGTCAGTAATAAAAAAAATAGACGACAAACAGTTTTATTTGAAAAAACACTCCCCAATACATTCCCTCTTTAACCAATTTATTAGAAAGAAAAACAAATCCAGGTCTGGTGTAATCCAAGGGGTTGCCATGATGATCCACACTGTCCCAGTCTATGAAGAGCAGGATGTTCCCCATTGGCTGGGAGAGCAGTGCAGTGACCTGAGCTAACATCAATGGGTCAGCCCAGGTCACTGCAGGGCATGACAAGTGCTGCTGTCAGCGAGGTACATTACCTGCGCTGATCTCCTGCACTGCCGACAGCACCTGTCACTGAGTTCAATGACCGCCGCCTTCACAGCCAAGTATCGCGAGAGGCCCGTGACGTCACCGCTAGTCAGTCTCGGGTCGGAAGCGAGAGAAGGTGATGTGACAAGCGGCGGCCATGGAGGACAGTGACAGCGCTGAGGTCGGGACTTCATCACCGCAGGTAAGCCAAGCGGGACCATGTGTGCAGAGTGACAGGAGGACATCAGTGTCGTGGACTGCACTGCTGGGGACGTGTGTGTGTGTGTGTATGTATGTGTACATGCCACGTGCAGGAGGGGGCGGAGTGAGCTGAGCGGGGAAGTGTGGGCTTCCTGCACGTAACTAGGATAAACATCGGGTTACTAACCAAAGCGCTTTGCTTGGATACCCGATGTTTATCTTGGTTACCAGCTTCTGGCAGGCTGCCAGCGATGGCTCCTGCACACTGTAGCTGTAAAAAGCCCTGATTTTTGCTGCTAGAACCGTTCTCGAACGTATCTAGAACTATCGAGCTTTAGCAAAAAGCTCGAGTTCTAGTTCTATCTAGAACACCCCCAAAAATCACTCGAACCGCGAACTGGAGAACCTCGAACCGCGCTCAACTTTAATCATTACCCTGTGTGTTTGCACTCCACTCGTCCTCAGAGCCAACCTCTTCCTGCCCTGACCGAATACTTAAGTTGTCATTCCAATCAGGTATCTGAGTTTCATCATCATCAGCATGTTCCTCATTGTCTCCACCAAGAGCAGTTACAGTTTGGGAATGAGAGTCTACATTATGCTCAGAACTTTCTTCATCTGGGCCTGGATCTGACTCACAAAGCTTCTGGGCATCAGTACAGATCATTTCCTTGCCTGGACTCACTGCAGCTTTTGAGCAGATCTCTGATTCCCAGGCTATAGTGTGACTGAACAGCTCCATACTCCATATTCATACTCCATACTCAGCAGGGCGGGTGGAGACTTGAGAGCTGGTAGAAAGCAAGTGCGATTGGATTGACAACTCAGAGGACTGGAGTCTTTGGGATGTTGAAGTGGAGGTGGAGGAGAGGCCACTTGATGGAGCACTTGAGATCCATTCAAGCATCTGCTGTTTTTGTGCCTCATCTACCTTTGGTAGCAATGCTCATTTTCATATCAAAGGGATCATATCAGATTGTCCACGGAAAGTAGTAGACATCTTACTTTGGCTGGAAGATGGTCTTTCTTCAGCAGATGTTACTGTTGCTACCCCACGGACAAACTTTTTTTCCCTTTAAAATATGCCTGTTCCCTTTTCCACCAGCATCTGGCCTTTTGCCACTCATTTTGTTTGTGAACAAATTGGACACTGTTTGTTGCAGTTAAAAATTGCGTAGCAGAAATGTAGAGGTGGTGTAGCTTTCTTGTCAGCAGAGGAACATCACTGACTATCCCAGACAATGATACTATGCCCCAAAGAATTGCCTGCACTTTTTGCAGTTAAAATTGTGTAGCAGAAATGTAGAGGTGGTGTAGAATGCAGAGGTGGTGTAGCTTTCTTTACATCTGAGGTACGTTATTGACTATTCCAGACAATGATCCTATGCCCCAAAGAATTGCCTGCACTTTTTGCAGTCAAAATTGCGTAGCAGAAATGTAGAGGTGGTGTAGAATGCAGAGGTTGTGTAGCTTTCTTGTCAACAGAGGAACGTCACTGCCTATCCCAGACAATGATACTATGCCCCAAGGAATTGCCTGAGCTGATTTAGACAGACGCTGTGAAAATCCCTTGCACAGCGCTGGCACAGACCTGCCTAGCAAAAATGGCTATGAACTGCTCTAATCTAGCCCTGAAAAGGGCTGAAATTAAAACTAGTCCCTACTCCCTAAACCAATGTCTTGATTGCACTTTATAGCACTCTCAGCAGCAGCAGGAGCAGGAGCGGTGACTGTCACACACCCGCAGCACTGAGATAATGGCGGCAATGGGAAAAATGGCCGGGTCTTATAGAGCAAGGACATGTGACATGCACAGCCAATGAAATATGCCCTTGCTTGTCTGGCAAAAATCCACTTTGCTGTGTGTGTGTGTGTCTGTGATTGGCTGACAGCCTGGCCTGCCCCACTGTACGTGCGGATACTTGAGGAAAGCAACGGACTATTTGCTGAAACGTGTTGTATGTAACCAACAGGAGCTCTCTAATATTTTATTTTAATAATAAAATTAATTCACTGACGGAGCCTGTCAATCCATCACTAGCGCTCATTAAGACCGAACTTCATTTTTATCATACGTCTACTCCCCCATTGGTTGGCAGAGCAGTGCAGTGACCTGAGCTAACATCAGTAGGTCAGGCCAGGTCACAGAAGGGCATGACAAACGCCAACATTATGAAATTAGCTCAGATCATTACCTGCGGTGATGAAGTCCGCTTAACTCATGATGTCAGCGCTTGTCACTGAGTTCCATGTCCGCCGCGATCTCACCTAAAGTCTCGTGGTAGCCCGTGATGTCACTGCTATTCACAGCCTCGGGCCGCTCGCGAAACTTGAGGTGATATCGCTGCTGGCATAGAACTCAGTGATGAGCGCTGATGTTATGAGTTCAGTGAACTTCATCACCGCAGGTAATGTTCTGAGCTAACTTCCTGACGGCAGCACTTGTCACTCCCGCAGCTGCTGACACACTGCTGTGCAAGGGCTGGCGAGGCAGTGAGACACAGACTGCAAGGGTACCAGACAGAAGCCACACGAAAATGTTTCCGTGTGGCTTCCAGGGATTTTGCAGACACATTGTCTTGTATTGTGCTACAGTCGGCATTTGTGGAACATAATAGGACATGTTACATAATAATGGAATGGACACAGATGTGTTTTTTGTAGGATCTGATGGCACAGGGAAGCGCTTCCGTGTGCCATCCGATCCTACACAAAACACATTGAAAAGATGGTCTTGTCAGTGGGTCTGCAAAAAAAAACAAGGAACTGACCAGGACAAACGGAATGGTCATGTGAATGAACCTTTAATATAATTAAAAAAAGCTTGGAGGTTATAGTTTATAATAGCAGACATTGTGGAGATAATAGTTTAGAAGAACAAATGGTGTGTCAGTTATAGATCATAAGTACGGATGATGTGACAGTCATTCACAGTAGTGCCTTGTGAAAGTATTCACCCCCTTAGCCTTTTACCTATTCTGTTACATTACACAGTAAGTTTATATATTTTTGCAATTTCATTTGTGTGTGATGCATCAGCACTAAATAGTCTAACTTGGAGAAGTGAAGTGAGAAAAATATAGGCAAAAATTAAATTTCTAAAATAAAATAAATAAAAATTGGCATGTGAATATATTCACCCTTTTGCTATGAAGCCCCTAAAAAATTCTGGTCCAGGCAATTACCTTCATAAGTCACATGTTTAGTGAAAGGAAGCCCACCTGTGTGCAATCTAAGTGTCCCATAATGTGTCAGGATATAAACACACACCTTTTCTGAAAAGCCACAGAGACTGCAACACCATTAACCTCTTACCGACACTGGACTTACTGGGTACGTCAAGGCTCATGTCGGTGTAATCCCTGCCAGCTGCTGCCATGAGTGGGCGATGAGTCCCACACATGTCTGCTGTCTGTTAACCCTTTAGATCGCGCTATCAAAATGTGACAGCGGGATTTAAAGCGCGACAGCGGGATTTAAAGCGCCACAGCGGGTAACACGCACTTACCCACCGCTATCAGGAGCCGATGGTTGCCATGGTAGCACATGGTCATGTGATGACTCCTGTCGCTATCATGACTCCCTTCCTGTTACAGCCGGCAGAGCACTGGCTGTAACAGAAGACAAGGATTTCTAGTGAAAGCTGTGCAACTATAAGTAGAAATGAAAAAGCGATCAGACTGCTGGTCCTTGTAGTCCCTTAAGAGGACTAGTAAAATAAATAAAAAAAAAAGTTTTAAAAAAATAAAAATCCTAAAAGTTCAAATCATCCCCCATTTACCCCATTGAAAATTAAAGGCTTAAAAAAATAACAATTATATACATATTTGGTATTGCCATGTTCAGAAATGCCCGATATATCAAAATATATATCAAAATATAAAATCAATTAATCTAATTATAAAACGGTGTAGCGGCAAAAAAATTCCAAAAGTCAAAATTATGTTTTTTGGTTGTCGCAAATATTGTACAATATGCAATAATAGGCGATCAAAACGTAGTAAAACGTCAGCTTGAGACACAAAAAATAAGCTATCATTGAGCCCCATATTCAGAAAAATAAGAATGTTATGGGTCGCGGAAAATAGTGCAAAAAGTGTGCCACTTTTTTTGGACAAACTTCTGAATTTTTTTAACCCCTTAGAAAAAAGATAACCTATATATGTTTGGTATATACGAACTCGTAATGACCTGAGGCGTCAAACTGGCACATCAATCTTACCATATAGTGAACACGGTGAATAAAATACCCCCAAAACAATCATGCCATCGCACTTTTTTTGCAATTTCTACACACTAGAAATTTTTTTTGTTGTTTTCCAGTACGCTACATGCTAAAACGCATGGTTTTATTTAAAAGTACAACTCTTCCCGCAAAAAATCAAGCAATATTGACAGAAAAATAAAAAAGTTATGGCTCTCGGAATAAGGGGAGCAAAAAACAAAAGAATAAATGGAAAATTGCCCTGGGTGAAGGGGTTAAGTAAGAGGCACCACTGACTTAACAACACCATGAAGACCAAGGAGATCTCTAAACAAGTCAGAGACACAGTTGTTGAGTAGAACAAGTCAAAGTCGGGTTCTAAAAAAATATCCCAGTCTCTGATGATCCCTAAGGTACCATCAAATTCATTATCATCAAATAGAAAGAACATGGTACAACAACAAACCTGCTGAGAAAGAGTCGCCCACCAAAACTCTCAGTGTGAGCAAGAAAGGCATCAGTCACCGAAGCAGGACAGAGACCAAAGGTAACCTTGAACGAGCTGCAGAGTTCCCAAGCAGAGACTGGACTATCTATTCATATGATCACAATAAGCTATATAGTCCATAGAGCTGGCCCTTATGGAAGAGTGGCCGGGAAAAAAGCCTTTACTTACAGCCAAATATTGGAAGGCTTGTTCTGATTTTGTGAAAAGACTTGAGAGAGACTCCCCAAATGTATAGAGGAAGGTGATGTGGTCAGATGAGACTAAAATTGAAATTTGAGCTACCAAGGTAAACACTATTGTGCCGCCCCCGTGCCAGAAGCCGCCGCTGCTCGGATCTGGATCTACGGTACAGCTCGAGGGGTTCTCCGGACCAGGGGGTCACGCCGAGACTCCGAATAAAATGGGGACGTATTTGTACGGGGATGGTAGTAAACTGTCTGTGACGCCACCCACGGTGCGTGGTGAGATGTAGCACCACGGCTGCTGTTATGGGGAGCCCGGGGGAGACGTGATGGCAGCTGAATGTTAACCCCTCCATGGGTAGGGATGGATGCCCCGGGGCCCAGTGTCTCTATGCTGAGGATGGTGACTGCCGGCGATGTTACTCATGGTCGAATAATACACACAAGTCCTGTGGTAAACCAAGGTGATGGTGGCCGGCTGCCGCAAACGGGTGTATCGGGTCCCACACCCAGGCTGGTAGTAAAAGTCTCTCTCCTCTGCACTTTTTGTGGTTCTGTGTTGGACTTCCTGGTGTGTAATGCAGAAGTCCGCTCCTGGTCCTTTGTTTGGGAGCCGTGCCCATATGACGCTGACCCGTGGGATCTACAGGCCCTGGCGGTGGCCCTATGCCTCTCTGTGGGTGGTTGTCTACTTTTCGGGACTGAGGTTGAGACAGGACCTAGAATCCTGCCCTAAATTGGTTAATTAGCTAGGCCGACGGTGCCCGTCCTGGCTTCAGGGTCCGAGTACCCCCTCTGTGCTACGGTTTCCGGTTGGGTCTATGGTGTTGGTACCGGCGGGCTACAACCCTGCCACGGTCCACCTCGGGTCTGCCGAGCTGTCTTCCTGTCTCCTGCTGACTATGGCTACCGACTGCCACCTAGCCAGGACGTCAGGGCTCCGACCCTGACATCTGTCAACTTCAAAGCCTAAACTGATCTGAAAAACACTCTGACTGTTTTCCCACCAAGGGCTTTCTAGACCCCTAGGTGGGCGTTCCCAACCGCCTCGTCCCACCCACTGGTGTGTCTTTCCTGCCCTAAGGGGGGTGACTAGGGTTTCAGGTTGGCTGTTTTAACCCTGTGTGGGATAGGTGTTATGCGGGAGCCTATATGTATATATACCTGGTTCTCCAGGGCATTACACTATGTCTGCTGTCACCCCAAGAGTACCATTTTCATACTTAAACATGGTGGTGGCAGTATTATGCTGTGGGGATGTTTTTCAGCAGCAGGGACAGAGAAAATAGTCAAGGGATGGATAGATGGTGCGAAATACATGGCTATTCTTAAGCAAACCTTGTTTCAGTTTTAGACAGGGAGAGAGGTTCACCTTCCAACAAGACAATGACACAAAGAATACTGCTAAAGCAGCACTTGAGTGATTTAAGGGGGAAGATGTAAATGTATTGGAGTGGCGTAGACAAAGCCCAACCTTAATCCAATTGAGAATCTGTGGTCAGACTTGAAGATTCCTGTTCACCAAATGAAGCCATCTAACTTGTAGGAGCTGGAGCAGTTTTGCCTGAGTAATGGGCAAAAATCCCAGTGGCACGATGTGGAAAGCTCGTAGAGACTTATATAATGCGACTTTCTGGTGTAATTGCTGCAAAACTAGGTGAGAAGACACGGGGGTCAGTGGATGCTCTCGTCTGCTGGCCCGGCCGCCTTTAGAAAAACAGCATTGCCCAGGGCTCATCCCAGCTAAACGCCCGACCTCCTTAACTGTGGGCGAAACACTACTCAGATATCACAGGATGAGGGAATACCAATATTATGACTTTATTGGATCCCCAAACAATTAACGGCACATAGCACATAACCAGCAAAACCACAAAATGTAACCGGCAACAGTTTCTGGAAGATAAGGGAGAGTCCAGCTCACCAAGGACTGACCTGCTGGCTGCAATCAGGGATCCTGCGCAAGGAATGAGGCTCGGCAGCCATCCAATTGTAAATAGAAAGAAGGGTTTCCAGCGCCAGGAATAGATTAAAAATCCTTTTTTATTGAAAATAAGGTAATAAAAATCCAGCAGATACCATAATAGATGTCATAAAGATGGCAGAACAACGCGTTTCGACGCTTCAGGTCGAGAACATGACTAAGACCTGAAGCGTCGAAACGCGTTGTTCTGCCATCTTTCTGACATCTATTATGGTATCTGCTGGATTTTTATTACCTTATTTTCAATAAAAAAGGATTTTTAATCTATTCCTGGCGCTGGAAACCCTTCTTTCTATCGGCAACAGTTTCTCACCCTTCCGTTGGCTCACCAAGGATTAGAATGTCTGTGCCTCAGAGCTTCCAGGGCTACTTACTGCAAACCAGCAGCACCCAGCTTTCTACGGGCACCCACCGAGAATAGAATAACGTCAGATTTAGGAAGCTGGCTGAGAACCGCAAAACCTGTAGTCAGGTGACTGGATTGTCCCAAGCTGGATTCCTTTCTTAGGTAGTCTTTGATAGCTCAGCCGAATCCTTGCATTCGATGCTGAAGTCCATATAGTATTATAATCCAGGTTCGGTTATGGCTTGCCAATCAGATCCGTAGGTCCTAGATTGGTAGCATGTGGCAAGAGTCTACCAGGGCAATCAACAGTCCTCCTTGTTAAACCCCTGAGCTCTCCATTGAGACCATAGGGGTCTTCACGATTGGTGGATAATACTGAGCTCATATTGGCTAGATTTCAAGCCGTATACAAAATATCCCTAGTAGTGATGATCTCTGGCAGACACGAGGGAGAGTCAGCTAAGTTACATCGCAATACAATGGGAGGTTCGCATAATTGATTTGTCTCGATATCTGACCTTCACTGGCCAAGGCAATTACATGAGTCAACAAGAACTGAAACACTAGACTCCTAAAGGCCACGTCTCACTAAGCAACATCGCTAGCAACATCGCTGATGAGGCACGACTTTTGTGACACAACAGCGATGTTGCTAGCGATGTTGCTGTGTGTGACATCCAGCAACAACCTGGCCCCTGCTGTGAGGTCGCTGGTTGCTGAATGTCCTGGACCATTTTTTTAGTTGTTGCTCTCCCGCGGTGAAGCACACATCGCTGCGTGTGACAGCGAGAGAGCAACAACTGAATGTGCAGGAAGCAGGGAGACGGCTTCTGCGGACGCTGGTAACCAATGTAAATATCGGGTAACCAAGAAGCCCTTTCCTTGGTTACCCGATATTTACCTTCGTTACCAGCGTCTGACGCTCTCACGCTCTCAGTACCGGCTCCCTGCACACATAGCCAGACTACACATCGGGTAATTAACCCGATGTGTACTCTGGCTAGGAGTGCAGGGAGCCAGCGCTAAGTGGTGTGCACTGGTAACCAAGGTAAATATTGGGTTGGTTACCCGATATTTACCTTAGTTACCAAGCGCAGCATCGCTTCCACGCGTCGCTGCTGGCTGGGGGCTTGTCACTGGTGAGATCTGCCTGTTTGACAGCTCACCAGCAACCCGTGTAGCGACGCTCCAGTGATCCCTGCCAGGTCAGGTTGCTGGTGGGATCGCTGGAGCGTTGCTTAGTGTGACGGTACCTTAAGAGTCTTGTAGAAACAATGAGGGGCTTATCCCCCATCTATAAACAAATTATCTTCATGTCTGGCTGAATTTTAAGAAATTTAACCCATGCTAGGCACTGACAGAGACCATGTCGTCACAGTAGGCTCTACAAAGTACTGACTTTATGGAGGTGAATCGCTATGCACACTGCAGTTTTCAGTTATTTTTCCTATTTGTTGTTTGCTTCACAATAAAATGAAAACCAAATGTTCACAGCTGTTGAAAGAAATGTTCTTTACATGACCTAATGCAAACCCTAAAAAAAAAACCTGTGAAATTCAACGTTGACAGGTAGCAAAACACGAAAAAGGCTAAGGAGGGTGATTATGTTTGCAAGGCACTGTATATTGTATAAGGGAAAGGTGTTTATAGTTCATAAAGACAGACATTGTGGAGGCAATATTTTATGAAAATACAGTATGAAGTTCATGTACCATAAGAGGGACAGTGTGGGTGTCATATTTTTTGCAAGGAGCACAATAAAGGGCAATTATTCAGGGATATAGGTTAGGGTAGATATTTTATTCAGGAGCATTATAATGACACTGGTACTTTTAAGGGCATCTATCTCATAGTTAGGATGTGCAGCAGAAAAACCGGGGAAGATGAAGTTCTGCAGAGACAAGCGCTGGTTGTCCAAAATCATCATGGCCTCTGGACCAGATGGCGATGAAAAGGAAACAAATGACTCCAATAAGAGAAGATGTCACCTATAAGTTATCTTGATGTAAATGCTTATTTATGATGCAAACTGCGTCTAATCAGAACTGTGGTTTCTGTATATTCTAGAGTCTGGTGATGACAGTTCACAACAACTCCTAATACCTCCTTACTATTGTTAAGGACATGCTAAAAATTTCAGTTTCATGTGATACAAGTGTAGATGGTGCTGAGATTGTATTGGAATTGATCACTGTACTAAGCTTGGTACTGTATTCATATGCTGATGTTGGTACTGGTGATGTATTCATGTACTGATGGTGGTTCTGCTGATGCATTTAGAAACTGATTTTTGTTCTGGGAATGTACTCGAGTATGGATGGTGGCTGTGTTGATATTTTCATGGATCAATGATGGTTCTGGTGATGCATTCATATAATGATAGTAGTTTTGGTGATGCATTCATAAATTGATGGTTGTTCTGGTGATATTTCTGTACTAATGGTGGTTCTAGTGATGCACTCATATACTGCTGGTAGTTCTGGACATATTTTCACATACATATGGTAGTTCTGGTAATGCATTCATCTACTGATAGTGGTTCAGATGATGTTTTCATGTAGTGATGGGGGTTCTAATGACGAATTCATCGTATATTGATGTTTTGTCTGCTTATATATTCATGCACTGATGGTGGTTCTGGTAATATTTTCAAGTACTGATGGTGTTTCTGATTATGTATTCATGTACTGGTGGTTGTTCTGGTTTTTGGACAAGTGGTTATTCTGATGCTGTATTCCTATACTGATGGTAGTTCTAGTTGTGTTCCTTCAAAGGAAACACTGAATTGTTCTATATACTGCAATATTGTGGTACTGCAGTAAATAGTATAAGTGATCCAACAATTAATTAATACCAGAAAAGCTAAATAGAAAAAAACAGTGACAGAAATATGTTAGTTCACTGCAGGTTTAATAGCACTGCAAGGAGGGGTGCCATTTCAATTTTCACTTCAACCCGCAGAAAAGCTAGAATCTGCCTTGAACACAGTTACACATGAAAAAAGGTTAAAATGACTGAAAGCACTCACAATTGTTTAGCTGCAGAACTTACAGTAGCTATGAATTGATGTGGCATTAACAGCAGCAAAACAGAAAATGTATGTCTGTGTACTTTTCCCAAGTATTATATTTAAATTTCTCCTGTGTGTACATTTTCTTTATGTAGTTTTGTGGCAGAAACATTTCACAAAGTGACTATTTAATGTATTAGCAGCACAAACATTTCATAAAGAGACTAAATATTTATTGTATTCTCTATCTAGATGTAAAAGCCATTGTTTTGTTGTAGATTATTTATGTAACACCTGATTTCAATTAACTTTTCCCTCCTAAAATACAATACTGTAGATCCGACACTACCTTGATTTAAGTGTTCAACCAGGGCAAGCCATGGAGGCATTGTATACGTCAAAGTAAATTGCATTGAAGAAAACAACACTGATTCTTGTAACAATGGTGCCTGTCAGGGGATGCAACACATTACACTGTTAGTTCTACAAGCTGATTTTTTAAGAATTAGAAGCTAATGAAAAACGCTAAAGATTTCAGTGATTTTGACTAGGGACAAATTTTAAGACAATTGGGTCAAAGCTTCTCAAACATGGCAGGTGTTGTGGAAAAAAATAGATTTGAGAGCCCTCAGTGGTTGATACCTTTTAATGGCTAACTGTGCAGATGGTAATAAATAACAAGCTTTCCAGACTACTCAAGTCTCTTCATCAGACATAGTATAACACAAAATCTGAAGAGTTACATATTTATACACAATAGGACATAGAATAGTGCAGTAAATAAGACAAGTGACGTGAAGCTGAACCATCATTATAGAAAGGGGAGAAGCAGTTCATAGACTATATAGAATATTAAATTTATCCATCAACTACTGCAATATTTACTGCCACTACTGTTTGCCCCCTTTCCATACTGATCTTTCTGCTTCACGTCACTTGTCTTATTTATTGCACCATTCTATGTCCTGTTGTGTATAAATATGTGACTCTTCAGATTTTGTGTCATACCATACCTGATGAAGAGACCTGAGTGAGTAGTCTTGAAAGCTTGCTATTTATTAACATTTTTTCAGTTAGCCATTAAAAGGTATTAACTATATTTAATTAGTTAAAATGATTTAATTTTATATACTCATTTGCACAAGGCAGTACAAGAAGCAATAAGGGCAGTCAGAGAGTGGAACAGGCGACCACTAGAGGCAGTGAGGGCTGTCAGAGATTGGAACACTCTACCATGGGAGGTAGTGAGCTCTCCATCAATGGAAATCTTCAAGGGGAAACTGGATAAACATACCTGGGATAATTTAGGAAAACCTGCAAATCGCAGGGGGTTGGACCCGATGGCCCTTGAGGTCCCTTCCAACTCTACCATTCTATGATTTAACTATTAACCACTGAGGACTCTCAAATTGTAAAAACATTTTTATATCTACTGGCTAACACGGTATAAAGATATATTTTACATGTATCAGGTATTGTGGGATATTCTAAGTATGCACTAATTAGTCTAATATATAAAGCTGAGTGTATGTATGTGTAAATGTGTGTATATCCGCTAAAGGAATCCGCACCATCACATTTACGATCACGAAATTTTGCACAGACACCCCATGTGACTCAGGGAACGTCATAGACTATATTTTGATGGGAAAATGTAACCCCCGTGCTTTACAGTTAAGGCCACTTCACACATGAGATCGTTGCTACGTCACAGTTTCTGTGAAGCAACAACGACTTTACTAGCGATCTCGTCATGTTTGACACGTACCAACGATCCGCCCCCTGCTATGAAATTGTTGGTCGATGCTGAACAGCCTGGGCCATTTTTGGCTCGTTGGAGTCCTGCTGGGCAGGATGGATCTGTTTGTTTGACACCTACCTACGATTTTGTTAACGACCTAGATTAGAACTTTAGTGTGGCACGTAGGCGTGTAGTTGCGTCCCCATATCCGCGCCCCCTCTGCACCGATTGGTTGGGGCTGAGAACAATAGCGTGTAGTTGCATCACCGTTTCCGCGCCCCTCTGTACCGATAGGTTAGCGCTGATAACAGTGCTACGTTCTGATTGGGTATCACTTCATGCTTTGTTCCCTTTTGAGTCTTGGGATAGAACCTGTGACTACAACCTGTGACTACACAAATTGTTTGTGCGCACGCAGTTGATGCTAAAATGACCCTTGCCACACCGTATGCGTCATGGCGTGATTCCGTTCCATTCGAAGGAGGGATGAATCCGGGTGCAGATGCAGCTTCGATCCAAAAAGCAAGCAAGCAACCGGGTACAAAGTGCGAATGAATCAGGGTGGAGTCGCAGGTTCTATTCTCAAAGCAAAGCTCAAAAGAAGTTACAAAGGATGACATGATACAAAAGTTACCTTTTAGGCCCGCCCAATCAGAACGCAGTATTGGCCACCAATCAGAGCGGACGGGGTATGGAAAAGGCAACGCAAATGCACGCCTATGTGGCTCACTGCGTTTCACTACGCCCCTAATCGAGATTGGAATCGTTACCACAGCTGTTGTGTGACAGGGTTCTGACGATTTACAAGATCGCTATACGGGTCGCATGCTCGTTCCTAAAGTCGGTGTGTGTGACACCTCACATACAATTTCACCAACGACTCAGCAACGATCCGGGAACTGTGACATAGTAGCGATCTCATTCACGATCTCGTTATGTGTGACTGGACCTTTAATCTGTAAAAAACCTGCCTCAATTAAAGTCAATGGAGCTGGGAACTACAGGTCATTAATAGCAGCTCTAATTGGTTGCTATAGGAATGAAGGACATTCTTAGTATAAGAAGCTTTTGTGTGAGGTAATATGATTTTGGTGGAGAGACGAACACAGACAGAAACAGACATAGGCACGGACAGACAGGGAAAGAGACTGAGACAGACAGAGACAGACAGACAGGGAAAGAGACAGACAGAGACAGAGAGACAGGGAAAGGGACAGAGAGACAGAGAAACAGGGAAAGGGACAGAGACAGACAGGGAAAGAGACAGAGAGTCAGACAAAGAGACAGACAGATATAAAGGCAGACAGGGAAAGATACAGACACACAGAGACAGACAGGGAAAGAGAGAGACAGACAGAGAGATAGAAACAAACAGACAGAGACATAGAGACAGACAGAGAAAGACATAGAGACAGATTGGGAAAGAGACAAAGAGACAGACAGAGACACACAGATAGACAAACAGAGACAGACCGGGAAAGAGACAAAGAGACAGACAGAGAGAGACAGAGACAGACAGATAAATACAGGGAAAGAGACAAACAATGAGACAGACAGTGAGAGACAGATAGAGACAGACAGACAAACAAATACAGGGACAGACAGGGAAAGAGAGAGACAGATAGATAGACAGACAAAGAGATACAGAGACAGACAGACAGTGAGAAACAGACGGATACAGACAGAAAAAGTGACAGACAGACAGAGACTGGGAGAGAGGGAGAGAGACAGAGACAGATACTATGCCGGGCAACGCTGGGTACTACAGCTAGTATCTAATAAAATTGTCAGAGAACACCAAAAGAGAGAATTATGCCAGGACAGAAATAATTGTGTCTCTATAAAGCATCAAACTTTCTTAAATACTTATAATAAAGACATGTTGAGGTGTATATGCAGGATTCCGGCAAGACAGACACAGATTAAAAAAAAAAAAACAAAGCAACTATATATGTAGTGGATGAGCAAACATGGGAACCCCTACACTATAAAGTGCAAGTGTCATGCAGCTATAATACAGGTACAGGGTGAATACAGAGATGCAATAACATTATATATATATATATATATATATATATATATATATATATATATATATATATATTACACACATAAGAATGCCAAGTTAATAAAGTAAATAGATTATATTTCATGTGGACCCAATGCACAACATAACTATAGCCCATGTATTATTAAGATCACAAAAGGTAATACTTGCAGCCAGTTGTAAGCTCGTGGGTGATCTCAGAACTACCGTATTTTTCGCTTTATAAGACGCACCTGATTATAAGACGCACCCCCAAATTTGGTGAAGGAAAAGAGAATTTTTTTTTTTTTAATGTTAAATGGGGTCCATCTTATAATGCCAGTGTCCCTCTAACAAATCATATAGGGTATATGTCCCTCATAGCCCCCATCCTAAAAAATTAGCCCCCTTAATCTGGATATGGCCCCCTTATATTGAATATAGCCCCCTTGTGATGGCACACGTTCCCCTGTGCTGCCTATGGTCCCCTATGGATTGCACACGTTCCCGTGTTAGATAACGCCCCCATGCTGCTGCCCATGGCCCCTATAGATCGCACAAGTCCCCCTGTGTTAGATATCGCCCCCATAGTGCTGCCCATGGCCCCTATATAGATCGCACAAGTCCCCCTGTGTCAGATATCGCCCCCATAGTGCTGCCCATGGCCCCTATATAGATCGCACAAGTCCCCCTGTGTCAGATATCGCCCCCATAGTGCTGCCCATGGCCCCTATAGATCGCACAAGTCCCCCTGTGTCACTTATGGCCCTTAGGCTGCTGCCCAAAGTAAAATAAAACCCTCTTTCCTTATCTCCTCCAGCGCTGAGCTCCCTCCTGTCTGGCTCCGTGCTTCTGTTCTTCCACTTCCTGGTTCTCAGTGCGGTCATGTGATCGGCACAGCAGGCTGAGCTCTCTGCCTGATCACAGTGGAAGCAGGGACACGGGGAGAAACGCTGCAGGGGTAAGTAAAGATTTTTTATTTTAGAATGAGCAGCAGCCTGGGGGCCAAATCTAACACAGGGGTGGGCATGTGCCATCACACTGGGACGCAGGCTCATATAATATGCACCGCTCACCAGCCCCTCACTGCGGTGCGATTTCAGCACCATTGGAGATGGACAGCAGCTGTGCATATTATATGAGCGGGTGCAGGAGATCAAAGGCTGCGTTCCCCTGTGCTCCAGAGCTGCTGCCCCCACCTCCCCTGGACGCTGCAGTGTACATATATATATACCACCCCCCCCCCGTATATTCGGCTTATAAGACGCACCCCCTACTTTCCCCCAAAATTTGGGGGAACAAAAGTGCGTCTTATAAAGCGAAAAATACGGTAACTACAAGTATTACCTTTTGTGATTTCAATAATACTTGGCTATAGATATGCTGTACACTGTGTTCATATGAAATGTAATCTACTTACTTCGCATTCACACATAAATATATAATTGTGATAGCATTTCTATATTCACCCTGTACTATATCTGCTTGACTCTTGCACTTTATGGTGTCGGGGTTCCCATATTTGCTCACTCACTACAAATATATCTATTATATATAATATATATATATATATATATATATATATATATTATATATATATATACAGTACAGACCAAAAGTTTGGACACACCTTGTCATTCAAAGACTTTTCTTTATTTTCATGACTCTAAAAATTGTAGCTTCACATTGAAGACATCAAAACTATGAATTAACACGTGGAATGAAATACTTAAAAAAGTGTGAAACAACTGAAAATATGTATTATATTCTTGGTTCTTCAAAGTAGCCACCTTTTGCTTTGATTACTACTTTGCACACTCTTGGCATTCTCTTGATGAGCTTCAAGAGGTAGTCACCGGAAATGGTTTTCCAACAGTCTTGAAGGAGTTCCCAGAGATGCTTAGCATTTGTTGGCCCTTTTGCCTTCACTCTCCGGTCCAGCTCACCCCAAACCATCTCGATTATGTTCAGGTCTGGTGACTGTGAAGGCCAGGTCATCTGTCGTAGCACCCCATCACTCTCCTTCTTAGTCAAATAGTCCTTACACAGCCTGGAGGTGTGTTTAAGGTCATTGTTCTGTTGAAAAATAAATGATGGTACAACTAAACGCAAACCGGATGGAATAGCACGCCACTACAAGATGCTGTGGTAGGCATGCTGGTTCAGTATGCCTTCAATTTTGAATAAATCCCCAACAGTGTCACCAGCAAAGCCCCCCTACACCATCACACCTCCTCCTCCATGCTTCTCGGTGGGAACCAGGCATGTAGAGTCCATCCGTTCACCTTTTCTACAAAGACACGGTGGTTGGATCCAAAGATCTCAAATTTGGACTCATCAGACCAAAGCACAGATTTCCACTGGTCTAATGTCCATTCCTTGTGTTCTTTAGCCCAAACAAGTCTCTTCTGCTTGTTGCCTGTCCTTAGCAGTGGTTTCCTAGCAGCTATTTTACCATGAAGGCCTGCTGCACAAAGTTTCCTCTTAATAGTTGTTCTAGAGATGAGAAGGTGTGTCCAAATTTTGGTCTGTACTGTAATATATATATATATATCTTTTTTTTAATCTGTGTCTGTATAGTCAGAAGTCAGAATCATATATATATATACATCTTTGCATGTTATATTATATGTATTTAATAAAATGTGATGTTTTATAAATATATGATTATTTCTGTCCTGGCAACATTTTCTCTTTTGGTGTTCTTGTTATCGAAGTATTGCTTTGTTACATGCTTTTAAACAGTTTATAATTTATCTACAATTGCAAATTTTGTTAGCTAATAAAATTGGCAGAGGACAAACTATTAACTCATGAAAAGGTCATGGGTGCCCAATCCTTAAGTAAGTGTAAAGCAAAAGCTCCTCTGTCTAGTCTGATTTCACAGAATAGTTACTTTACAGTGATTTGCTGAAAATGTAAAAGCGTACTTCTACTTTCAAAACAAAAATGATTATAGTACAGGACTATAATTCAGCACATTTTTCTAAATAACTCTACTAAACTTTTTTGCTGTTTAACCGTTGCATGGACCACTCAAACTCTGTGCTTTAGGCTGCACTATCTTCAGTGGGGGAGTCACCTCTGTAAGATCCCGCTGTGTGGACTGAAGAAGATACCCTAACAGCAGGTAAAGGACATATGAGATTAATTCCCAATAAAAGAGCCATGAAGTAGACCACACTCCCGGCATGTGTGTATCGGCAGCGTGTATGCACTACTCACATTTACCACAAAAACAGGAGGAAGTCGAGTATATATGCAAATATGAAATTTTTTATTATTAGAAAAGGTGCACACGTAAACAACAGCAGTTGATCAAGATTAAAAACAACTACCAATTAATCATGGGGGCATATGGCATTGAAATCAATGAGGTATTTTCTGTCTGTCTCAAATAGCCATGGGAGAGGTGACACAAACCAAAAGAAAATGGCATATGGTAAATTGGCGAAACATGAGGCAAGAATGTGATGAAATATTTTCTGTCTCAAGTAGCCGTGGGAGAGGTGACAATGAGCCACATGAATGGTAAATGGTGGATTGGCAGAGCATGAGACAGAAGCGTGATGATATGGAAAAACTCCACCTGAATATATTGTATAGGTGTAAAAGCACCCGTATGGCTGAGAGGATCCCAGGTAACAAAAGCAAGTGAAATACTACACAGTAAATTTAATGTGATGTATTATCATAAAAAGGGGACCACAAACTAACCGGGTGCAAAGAAGGAAAAGATCTCCAGTCAACTCAAGACAAAGTAACCGTATGTAAAATTTAATGAAAAAATGTCTGAGAAGACTGGAGTATCAGGGGAGCTGAACCACAATCATTAGCGTATCAAAAACATTGTACATGTTTCGGAGAAAATCATGAAAATACAGATTACTATAGAAGGACCTAAAATAGCAAGTATAATACCACAAAGATCCCTAAGTCAGTCATAGCAGCATATAAGGATAAAGTTAAAGTGCAAATGCATCCAAGCTGGACTCAGGTCTGAGTGGCATCATACATATACAATACACAGGTCATTATGAAGTATTAAGGTCAAAATGTGACAAACGAAAAAACCTGAAACATGTTCAATACCAAATGTACATACTCAAAGAGGAGCAGGATCACCACCAACGCGCGTTTCGCGGAGGTACTATTGCTTTTGCTTTCTCAAGGAGGAAACCCTACTGGCAGTGTATACCAGGTAGGTATAAGTAGCCCTGTAGTAAATTACTATTGCCATCAGGTGCAGAGACCCAGGGGCAGGAAGGCGTGTGATGTAACGAACAGAAATGCCTATGCATGATTTGATAAGGTAGTTGTTCAAGTGGGTGGGACAAAAAGATAAAATAGTGAACAGATTCCATATATCAGAAGTCACATGTATAGCTACAGTGCCATGTCTATACAATAATGCAGCTGAAAGGACATGAATCATGTGTTATAACATAATGTAGGGAGTATCCAGCGGTCCGGACATCCCACCCTCCGGCTAGGCAAGGAAGGAACACGTGGTGTCAGGGACGCGTCACCCCAGCAACAACGTGATCCAACCCTGCACCAGATCTGGCAAGGTAACAGCCGTCACGGACCGAGGAATCCTCGGAAATCCCGCCTACAGCTGTGTAGAATAGGAAGAGACACAGTGCTAGGGAAGTGTATCCGAAGTAGCCAGGGATCAATCAATTATAAGTTTTAAACAGAGCGGGAGAGATCTTAGATGGGGAGGTCTAAGAAGTTCACCACCCACAGCCAATCAGAGTACAGGAGTATACGACGTCAATGGCTGGGGGGTGTGGAAATGTGATGTAATGCAATGCATAAGGTATCCCACAATCCGGACGTCCCACCATTACCCAAGCGAGGAAGGGGCACGTGATGTCAGGGATGCGTCACCCTGGCAACCACATGATTCAACCGAGCACTGGTAACAATGGATAGTGAGCGTCATAGTGGAGGAATCCCAGGGAGTCTTGCTTGTAACTATATAGATTAAAGAGAAAACACAATACTGAAGAGACACATCTATGCAGCTATCAAGGGCCGATAGGGTTTAATTCAAACAGGGAAAATGAGGGGTGCCACAAATGAGAGGATCCCCGAGAGAACCGGCCCATCACTATTCAGAGAACAGGATTGGTCTGTCTATATCAGTTCTTGGTTTAAATCAGCAGGGGAAATGCAGGATTAGAATACCGCGCCAAACCACAGGAGTCCAGGTGGAGATAGTAAAACTCTTTTCTTTATTTTCACAGGTCTTTACACAGGTCTACGCGTTTCAAGGACATATCCGTCCTCTTCCTCAGGACAAATGTGCAGAGAATACTATAGCGGAAAAGAGGCTGAAGGCTCCTATATGTATGTTGAGAAAAACGCCACGTATTCACTAATGACGTCATCGTTCTCCTCGTGGCTGATAAGGATGTGAGGAGGTGGATAAAGTTCTGGATGTTGAAGACAGAAAAAAAGAGGAAAAAAAGAAAAAAGGAAAAAAAGAGAAAGAAAGAAAAAAAGAAGAAAAGAAAGAAAAAAAGAAGAGGGAAACGAAAAAGGAGGAAAAAAAAGGGGAGAAAATATATATAGAAAAGAAAAAAAGGAGGAAAGAAAGGAAAGGAAAGAAAAAAAGGGGAAAAAAGAAAAAGAAGAAAAAAAGAGAGAATGGTGAAAAAAGAGAGAGAGAAATGGTGAAAAAATGCTGTGAAGCAAAAAGATGAAAAATAAACCGGGAAATATATGGAGAAAAAGATGAAAATGTGATGACTGGTGGTGACAAAAATTAATGATGATAATAATAGAGAATGAAATAAATAAAAAGGAAAATGTTGGAAATGAAAAATAAACTTTAAAAATGAAATGGTGGAAAAAGGAAAGGAAAAATATCCATCAAAAATATATATGAGGCATTTGAATGTATTTGTTATTAAGAGAAAAAAAATGTGACATTCATGCGAAAAAGGTGAAAAACATGACCTTAATAAAATTGGGCATAGAAAAATTGGAATAATGGTGTTTATTTACATTCGCGTGTATAATTAACTGTGTAAAAAATTAGGGTGAGAAGTGTAATAAAAAAAGGGAGTGCTGAAAACTTCAGGTGAAGTACTGACAGTTGTTTGATAGCAGCTCAGTGGCGCATATATTCAGCTAGTGGCAAAGGATATGGAGCAGGAGCGGTGTCAGCCCGCAAAGAAAGGTTAAATAAGGTTGACAGCGTGGGAAAAAAATTATGTGCGCCTGCGCCAAGGGTGATCTGAGGTGAATGAACATGTGAAACAGAAAATAAAGGAAAAAAAGAATGCCGGGCACCTGCACTGAAAGGTAACTAAAAATGGATATCGTGAGAAAAAAGTTTAGTTTTAGTGTTGTGATAAAGATCTAGAGATGCGCAGATCAAAGCCGTATTGTCGGCTGGAGATTGTGACAGTGATTAAATATAGAAAGACGCGTGAAGTAAGTGAAAAAGGGGAGATGAAGAAAAAGTTTTATTCAAGCATATGAAATGCAGTGGAAGGAGGGTCACATATAAAAAAAGGGGGGGGGGGGAAATGGAGAGGAATGTGTGCTGAAGACAAACCTCTATACCTTAGTGAAGGACATGTGTTAGATATTAGATCATTCAGTGAAATCCCTGCAACAGCGCATGGGAAAAAAGAAAATATTTACAAGTAGCCAAAGAAGTCACCAGAGGGAAGGGGACTAGGAAGACCTGGCAATATATACCATGATACATAATTAAAAGGAATTAATTAAAAGGAAGGGGGGGGGGGAATAAAAGGATATAAATAATTTTATTTTAAAACAGGAATGATAAAAGAGGAACGATTAAAAGGAATGATAAAAGGAGAGGGTTATGAGGGACACGGAGATCCGAGGAAAAAAAAATATATATAAATATATGCAAATATAAAACCACTATGTGGAGTGGAAAAAAAGGGGGGAAAAGGGCCTCCTGACTGACAAGGAGTCTTCTATAAAAACATTACTAAAATGCAAGACCATGTGAAGTTAAAAATATGTATGTAAATGTAACTAAAGAAAGGGGGGGGGTTTATAAGGAAATGGAAAAACGTGTACATTTGAAGAGGGTGTAGCTAACTAAAAAACGGGCACTAAAGGCATTTTTTTGAAATTGATCATGAGCATCATAAAACCAAAAAGTAGACATGGAGACAACATAATACAACACCCATAAAGTCCTGATAAAAGAACACTAAAAGGATAAATCAGTTATCAAATTCAAGCCCATGGGTTTCAAGGTATCCAATTTGTGTATCCAAAAAGATTCTTTCTTACTGAGATTGTCCATTCGATTAGAGCAATCAGAGGGAATTTGTTCTATGGGCGTGATGGTAAAAGCCATAGTCTTATTATGGGCTAAAGTGCAGTGCTTAGAAAGTCCATGCTGCATGTAGCCGGTCTTGATGTTGTGTCTATGAGAGTTCAAACGGTTGTGCAAAGCTTGGCATGTTCTGCCTATGTACTGTTTGCCACATTGGCAGTCAATAAGGTAAACCACAAAGTTTGATTGACAGGTGAGATGGGATTTGATGGAGAACACTTCTGCTCCCTTGGAAGAGCAGAAACTCGTACGCTTATGGCAAATGATTTTGCAGCATAGACAGTTCCTCAAGCCACAGCGATAAGACCCTGGCGTTTTTCTCAACATACATATAGGAGCCTTCAGCCTCTTTTCCGCTATAGTATTCTCTGCACATTTGTCCTGAGGAAGAGGACGGATATGTCCTTGAAACGCGTAGACCTGTGTAAAGACCTGTGAAAATAAAGAAAAGAGTTTTACTATCTCCACCTGGACTCCTGTGGTTTGGCGCGGTATTCTAATCCTGCATTTCCCCTGCTGATTTAAACCACTCCTGCTGCGGGTCCGCTGCCGTCCACGTTATCTACATGCTTTCAAAGGAGTTGTGACTATCACAACCCTACCAGGTGAGTGTTTCTCCTGACATTCACCACCCTTTGTCTACCGGGTAAGACCCTATTGCGCCTTATCTTTCCACAGCTTTGCCGTGCCTATATCAGTTCTTGAGAATCCTGTTCCCTATATATGATCATTCAGTAATAGGTTTGGGGCTGCCCGTCCCGCACAACCTCGCTTACCCCTTCACACGCACTTACCTGCCCTGCGACATCATTCTGGCCGGCGATCCGCCTCCTTTCTAAGGGGGCGGGTCGTGCGGCGTCACAGCGACGTCACACGGCAGGCGGCCAATAGAAGCTGAGGGGCGGAGATGAGCGGGACGTAACATCCCGCCCACCTCCTTCCTTCCGTATTGCCGGTGGAGGCAGGTAAGGAGACGTTCGTCGCTCCTGCAGTGCCACACACAGCGATGTGTGCTGCCGCAGGAACGATGAACAACATCACTAATAAGCAGAGAACGATTTTTAGTTTCAGGACGACCTCTCTGCGGCAAATGATTTTGAACACTTTTGCGATCGTTTAAGGTCGCTTGTACTTGTCACACACTGCGATATCGTTACTGATGCCGGATGTGCGTCACAAACACCGTGACCCCGACGATAATTCATTAACGATATCGCAGCGTGTAAAGACCCCTTAAATCCAAACATTGACACTCTGACATGTTTTCCTTCTTGAGTATTGTTCCCACATTCTTCCTTGCCTTCTTTGTCTTTTCCAATAACTGTTTTGAATCTCATTGAAGCTCGGATTGCACACTGACCAGGTTGTCCATGGCTTCAACTTATTCTTCCAACAGCCCACCCTTCTGCAAATGCCCTCTTAGTTTGCCTTGACCTTTCCACAGGCAACAGTCCTATAGCAAGTCAGAATGAGCTCTCAAGGTGTAGCTAACATGACACAGCTCTCTCACCTACTACAGTCAGCTGGTGCAGCATCTTTCACAAATGCTAACATGATGAACTTTAATACAAAAAATACAGCACCATTGATCAAACGATTGAACATTGTAGTAAAAGAAAAACTCACAAGATTATAAAGTACAGTGCCTTGCGAAAGTATTTGTCCCCCTTGACTTTTTCAACCTTTTCCCAAATTTCAGGCTTCAAACATAAAGATAAAAATGTTGTTATGGTGAAGAATCAACAAAAAGTGGGACACAATTGTGAAGTTGAACGAAATTTATTGCTTATTTTAAACTTTTGTAAAAAATAAGTAACTGGAAACTGGGGTGTGCAATATTATTTGTCCCCTTTACTTTCAGTGCAGAAAACTCACTCAAGAAGTTCATTGAGGATCTCTGAATGATCTAATGTCCTAAATGACTGATGATGATTAATATAAGCCACCTGTGTGTAATCAAGTCTCCGTATAACTGCACCTGCTCTGTGATAGTCTCAGTGTTCTGTTTAAAGCGCAGATAGCATCATGAAGACCAAGTAACACAACAGGCAGGTCAGTGATGCTGTTGTGCAGAAGTTTAAAGCCGGATTTGGTTACAAAAAGATTTCCAAAATTTTAAACATCCCAAGAAGCACTGTGCAAGCGATCATATTGAAATGGAAGGAGTATCATACCACTGCAAATCTACCAAGACCAGGCCGTCCCTCAAAAATGTCATCTTTAACAAGGAGATGACTGATCAGAGATGCAGCCAAGAGGCCCATGATCACTCCGGATGAACTGCAGAGATCTACAGCTAAGGTGGGAGAGTCTGTCCATAGGACAACAATCCTGCACAAATCTGCACTGAACAAATCTGGCCTTTATGGAAGAGTGGCAACAAGAAAGCCATTTCTCAAGGATATCCATAAAAAGTGTCGTTTAAAGTTTGCCACAAGCCACCTGGGAGACACACCAAACATGTGGAAGAAGGTGTTCTGGTCAGATGAAACTAAAATCGAACTATGTGGGTACAATGCCAAACAATATGTTTGGCGTAAAAGCAACACAGCTTATCACCCTGAACACACCATCCCCACTGTCAAACATGTTTGTTTGGACCTGCTTTTCTTCAGCAGGGACAGGGAAGATGGGAAGATAGATGGAGCCAAATACAGGACCATTCTTGAAGAAAACTTGTTGGAGTCTGCAAAAGACCTGAGACTGGGACGGAGATTTGTCTTCCAACAAGACAATGATCCCAAACATAAAAAGCAAAATCTACAACGGAATGGTTCACAAATAAACATATCCAGGTGTTAGAATACCCAAGTCAAAGTCCAGACCTGAATCCAATTGAGAATCTGTGGAAAGAGCTGAAAACTACTGTTCACAAACACTCTGCATCCAACCTCACTCAGCTTGAGCTGTTTGCAAAGGAAGAATGGGCAAGAATTTCAGTCTCTCGATGTGCAAAACTGATAGAGACATACCCCAAGCGACATGCAGCTGTAATCGCAGCAAAAAGGTAGCGCTACAAAAGTATTAACTTAAAGGGGACGAATAATATTGCACGCCCCACTTTTCAGTTATTTTTTAAAAAAAGTTTAAAATAAGCAATACATTTTGTTAACTTCACAATAGTGTCCCACTTGTTGTTGATTCTTCACCATAACATTAAAATTTTTATCTTTAGGTTTGACGCCTGAAATGTGGGAAAAGGTTGAAAAATTCAAGGTGGCCAAATACTTTCGCAAGGCAATGTATAATCTCACCTGTCAGATAAAAATTGCTCTAGAAAAAACTGCTGCTTTTATGACCATTTTATTAATTAAAACACAAAATAATCACTGCCACTCAGGGTCCCGTTACACATAGCAACGTTCCAGCGATCCCGACAATGATACGACCTGGTCAGGATCGCTGGTACGTCACTACATGTGAGCTGTCAAACAGGCAGATCTAAGTAACGATGCAGCAACAATACGGCGATCCTCAGCGGTCGTTGGGACCCTGTCACAAAGCAGCTATTCTGACGGGCGTTGAATAGAAAAAGCAAAAACAGCGATGCATGCTGCCCAGCGGGACATCAACGATCAAAAAATGAACCAGGATGTTCAGCGATATTGCAGCAGTGGGCCGGTCACTGCTATGTGTCACACATTGCGAGATCGCTAGCGAGGTCGCTGTTGCATCACAAAACCTGTGACGTTTCAGCGATCTCGCTAACGACATCGCTATGTGTGACAGGGGCTTTAGCTATGAATCAGGACTCAAACCAAGGCCACACTAATACAAGCTTATACAACCTTTATATTGATAATATTTCAAAGAATATTCAAAGCAATCTTTAGCAGCCAAACCCCCAAATATTATTCAAAAAGTAGAGTCATCAAATGCAAATTAAGATGCAGTGATGACACCGGAGATCAATAAGAGAACGCTACGGGCAACTTAACAATTAAGTCACAAGTTCTTCAAATTAAGGAAAATTTTACTGGCAATGAAGTCATGACTTGTACATAGTCTGGTCTTTTTTGTAATAATATATGGATACGAAACCTGGATAATGAAGAACCAAGATGTGGAGGCACAAGGATCAGTGGGTGGTCTCGTCTGCTGGCCTGGCTGTCTTCAGAAAAACTGCACGGACTAAAGGCGGCGTTACACGGTACCATATATCGTGCGATATGTTGTCGGGGTCACGGAATTTGTGATACACATACGGCATCGTTAGAGATGTCATACCATGTGACACCTCCGAATAACTGTTAACGAGCAAAAATACTCACCTTATCGTTGCTCGTTGACACGTCGTTCATTTCCATAATGTTGTTCCTCCTTCTGCGCGCTGGTTGTTTATCGTTCCCGTGGCAGCACACATCGCTACGTGTGACACCCCGGGAACGATGAACAATAACTTACCTGCGTCCTGCCGGCAATGAGGAAGGAAGGAGGTGGGCAGGATATTATGTCCCGCTCATCTCTGCCCCTCCGCGTCTATTGGGCAGCCGCTGTGTGACTTGGCTGTGACGCCGAACGTCCCTCCCCCTTCAGGAAGAGGATGTTTGCCGCCCACAGCAATGTCGTTAGGGAGGTTAGTACATGTGACAGGGGTTTAACGACTTTGTGCGACACGGGCAATGAATTGCCCGTGATGCACAAACGACGGGGGCGGGTGCGATCGCACAATAAATCGTTGCGTGTAATGCCGCCTTAAGACTCATCCCACTGAACACTCGCACTCCTTCCCTATTGGAAGAACACTACTCAGGGTGAGGGAACCAAATATTGGTAAAATTTTAGTAGTTCACCAACAGGCAAAAACATATTCGCCATTCCCAGCAAGAACACAGGATAGTACAAGTGACAGAGTCTCACCCTTCTGATGGCTCGCCAGGGATTAGAATCTTCGTGACTATGGGGCTTCTAAGACCAACTATTATTGATGGGTGAATATTTCTTCATTTAATTGTATGGTGTAAAGATTTCTACAAACTAAAGACCTGCAGTGCAATTTCAAATAGGTATATCAAAAACCGGCCAGACTTGGTCCCCACCCAAATGGACGTGTTAGTACTTCCTATAAAATCTAGCCAGAAATGTAGTGCATCTAGACAATATACCTGAGGAAGACATTTGTCGAAACGCGTTGTTTGTTCTTGTAAAAATAATAAAAAAATTGTACAGGAAACAGCAACAGCCTGTATAGTCAATATGTTTGGGAGCACACACAGCCTGGAGGATTTGACATTGATGGGTGAATATGAAAATATTCGGGTTCGTATTAAGATGGCTTTACATGCTTCGACATCACTAAAGCGATGTCGTTGGGGTCACGGATTTTGTGATGCACATCCAGCCGTGTTAGCGATGTCGTTGCGAGTGACACCTATTAGCAATTTTGAATCGTTGTAAAAACGTTCAAAATCGCTAATCGGTGACATCCCCCCCTAATCTCAATTATCATTGCTGCTGCAGTAACGATGTTGTTTGTCGTTCCTGTGGCATCACACATCACTACGTGTGACACTGCAGGAACGATGAACCTCTCCTTACCTGTGTCCCACCAGCAATGAGGAAGGAAGGAGGTGGGTGGGATGTTCGTCCCGCTCATCTCCGCCCCTCCGCTTTGATTGGGCGGCTGCTTAGTGATGTCGCTGTGACGCCGAACGCACCTCCCCCTTGAGAGAGGGATTGTTCGGCGGTCACAGCGACGTCGCTGCACAGGTATGTGCGTGTGACGCTGCCGTAGCGATAATGTTTGCTACAGCAGCGATCACCACATATCGGCTGAACGACGGGGGCGGGTGCTATTGCGCTCGACATCGTAAGCAATTGCTAGCGATGTCGTAGCGTGTAAAGCGGCCCTTATTCATCTCAAATATTTTATGCTATTTGTGTATTTGTCACGAATATTGAATCTAATGCAAGTCAATGGGAAACTGCAATAATTTTCCGGTGAACCCTCCCAGGATGTCTGCTGGGGCTGTAAAAATGCTGAAATACATGAGATGGAAAAGTACAGAAATTAAATGAAAACAGCATGGAGAAGATACCTGGATGCATCTCTGAAACACGTCACTTCTGGGAACAGTGCTGTCAGAGTATTATGCCACTTTGAAGTGCGGTCCCCCAATTATTTGTGATAACCAGTACAGGTAAGGTAGAAAGATGCAAGGTGCAGCCCCCAGATGTGTTTTCTCTTGGCAAGTTGTCATAAATATAGGACCCCCAAAGCATTTCTTTAAATAATTTACATAAATAATTTTAAAAAATGACGTGAGCTCCTACCCTTTTTTTGATAATCAGCACAGACTAAGCAGACATCTGGTGACCGGTATTCTCAGACTGAGTAGTCCTACGGCTATTGGGCCCTCCCCAGCCTAAAATAGTAGCTTGTAGTCGCACCAAAATTGGTGCATCCATTAGATGTGCCAATTGTGGCACTTTGCTCGGCTCATCCCGATTGCTCTGGTGCGGTAGCAATCAGGGTAATATGTGGGGTTGATGTCAGCTGTGATTAGGAATAAAAAAAACAAACAAACAGCTGTCATCAAGCCCTGGGTTGGTAATGGAGAGGTGTCTCTGAGGCTACCCCCATTACCAAAAAAATAAAAACACAAACACGCAAAAATCCTTTATTTTAGATAATAAAAAAACCCTTTTAAAAAAACCCTCAAAAAACACTTTCACTAATTTATTAACCTCCAAATACCCCCCCCCCACATTTTCAACATAATCCATATGACGTCCCACGACAATCCCGGCTCTGCTACGTTCAAAATCGTCAGTAATGGAGAATGCGACCAATCACTATAGCTTCTGGGACACACTGAGGGCAATGGGGGACTTGGCTGTGAGTAGCGGTGACGTCAGTTAGGCAAGTTCACAGCCAGGTTCCCATGGTTCTGCTGCTGGATTGCGGAAGACAGCAACACAGCAGTTCGGCAATCAGGTCATTGGAGTTCACACTTGGGGGCTCCCCTGCTGTGCTCAGTGAACTCAGTTGAACCTGCTGCTGGATTCCATGTCCAGTAATCTGAGACTCCAGTGATCCGGCAGAGGGTTCAAGTGAGATTACTGAGAGCAGCGAGGAAGCCCCAGAGTGTGAACTCCAGTGACTTGATTCTTGGATTGCTGTGCCACCATGTCCCACAATCAAACAGTCAGGTCACCAAAGTTCACACTCGAGGGCTCTACTGTTGCACTCAGTGAACTCAGGTAAACCCACTGCCAGATAGCCAGACTGCAGGATAGCGAGACACGGCTGCAAAGCAGTCTGGCAATCTGGCAGCGGTTTCAACTGAAAACATTTAGTGCAGTTCAGAGAACCCCGAGTGTAGACTCCGATGACCTGACTGCTGTATTGCCGGACTGTAGGATTTTGGGACACAACAGCACAGCAGTCTGACAGTCTAGTAGCTGTGAGGCCTGGAAATCTTAAAGGAGACGTTAAGGTTCCTAGCGTTTCCAGCTGCTGGAATATCTGGAGGCTGTCAACTTTGGTAAGAGTTCACAGCCTCCAGATGTCTCAGCAGCTAGGAACTCCAGAAACTGTAATGACAATCTTAAAGACTCCTTTAAGGTTATCTAATTGATAGCTGCTCCAAGACCTAAAGGGTACCAATGTTCACAGCCTCTGGGTCTCCTGGCAGCTGTGAGATCCGGAAGCCTTAAAAGAGTCTTTAAGGTTCTTGCAGTTCTCAGCTGTTGAGAAACCTGGAGGATATGAACTCTGGTAAAAGTTCATAGCCTTCAGATGTCCCAACAGCTTGGAAATCCAGGCACCTTAAGAACTCCCTTAAAACTACCAGGTTGACAGCTGCAGTGAGAACCAGTGGTAAGGAACTCCAGAAACCTCCTGTAATGTTTCCATGTCTCACAGCTACCAGACTGTCAAACTGTGCTGCCACCATGTCAACCAACCCAACAGTCTGACACTGAGTTCAGCTGAGGTCACAGCTGATGGCTCACAAAGAGCATACTAAGTTAACCACAAAAAGTGACCTCAGGTAACCTGACTGCAGGATTGCTGGACTGCTGTGTGACCATGTCATGCATACCAGCAACCCGGCAGCGGGTTCACTGACAGTCCACTTGGTGAACGGTGTCCCAGAAGCTACTGTAATCAGTTGCATTCTGGATGTAGCACAGTCGGGATCATCATGAAATATCGTGTGGATTATGTCAGACCTGTGGGGGTAGTAGAATGAAGTCCTGTAGAATGAATGAATCTGGTGACAGGAGCAAGGCCCTTTTTATACACCTTAGTTCTCAATTCAGGGTATTGTGTGTTAGATGATTGGTGGGAGATGGCTGTCCTCTCATTGGTTGCTATTTCAATCTGACTGCACAATTTTCCTCTGAATGCACATTTAGTAGGTAATTCATATTTAACAGATAATAGGGCTCTGGTCAGTCTGATATGAAACAATTGGCTTAGTTCTCTTCATTTACTGACCAAAGGAACAATAGGTCTGGCCTAATTAAGAATAGTTCAGCACCCATACAAGTGCCTAGACGCTGAGTCCTCACACAACACAGAAGAAAAATTAACGTCTTCAAAATGTGGTGCTGAAGAAGGATGTTGTCAATACCATAGATAGCAAGAAGAACAAAACATTTTTGGAACAAATCAAGTCAGACATGTCATTTGAAAGAAGGATTAGCAAGCTACTAATTGACTACTTTGGACACATCATACAAATTGAGCAATCACTGGAGAAGGACATAATGGTCGAAAGAATAGAAAGAACAAAGTGAAGAGGATACTAGCAACGTGATGGGTTGATACAATCATAGCAGAGAAAACAGTCATCCATCAAGTCGTATGGCTCGAGATTAGCTGAGGGCTGTTAAATAATAATAATAATACAAACGCAACTGTTATTTTTATGTTTCCCAGCCTTGGAAACTCACCTTAGATAAACTCTTTGAACTCAGTGACCTCACCTCAGGTGAACTCATTGAGTTCACTGAGACCTGCATCTTGTGAGAGAAAACAGCAGTTTTTTTGTCAAGAGATGCAGATTTGGTGCAGAAATTTGGTGTCTAATTTCCAGCATCAAATCTGCATTTCCTAGCAGAAAACTGCACAAAAAAACGTGGTTTTGATAATATTTCGGTGCAGTTTTCTGCCCGGAGATACAAATTTGGTGCAGAAATCTGGAGCAGATATTTCAACACCAAATTTGAAAATACATAGTATACACTTAGGTTGAAAAAAGACCTAGGTCCATCTCGTCACTAAGTCATTTATAACCAACAATGTTGTGTGTACTGAGGAAATCATCCAGCCCTTTTTTAAAAGCTGTTCTAGTATCTGCCATTACTACCTCTTGTGGTAGGGCATTCCACAGTCTGACTGCTCTAACTGGAAAGAACCCTTTCCTATATAGCTGCCGGAATCGCTTTTCTTCCACTCGCACTGAGTGCCCCCCTGGTGCTTAGTATTGTTTTTGGAATGAATAAGTCATGTGCCAGTCCTTTATATTGACCACACATGTACTTATACAAATAAATGATATCTCCTCTGAGATGTCTTTTTTCTAAGCTAAACATATCTAACTTTTTCAACCTCTCACCATTCCTTGTAGCAGTCTAGTTGCCCGCCTTTGAACTGACTAACTTCTGAATGTCCTTTTTAAAATGTGGAGCCCAAAACTGGTTCCCATATTCCAGATGTGGCCTTACAAGTGATTTATAGAGGGGTAACAATACGTTGGGATCACGGGATCTAATCTCTCTTTCTATACACCCTAAAATCTTGTTTGCTTTAGCAACAAGCAACGTCATTTTATAAATTTATTTTACACCACAATAGGAACAGAGACAGTGTGTGAAATTCCAAACAATCACAGATGCTATCACAGAGGGTGGGGGCGTAGTCTGACTGCAACCAATCACAGGAGCTGGGAGAGATGGTGGGTGGGGAAACCGTGCATATGCATTAGAGCTAATCATCAGATTCAGAAGAAATGTTACACTGCGTGGAAGTATAACTGTCCTATTTTATTTCTTATTTTCTTTCTTTTGCAACCCCCTTGCCCTAACACCATTTTATAACACATAAGTTAGGGTCCCTTAGACTTATTTGGCGTTTGGTGTCCGGGTTCAAGTTCGGTTGCTGAAGGCCAGTCAGGCAAACAGAGGCGGGAATAGATAGCATAACCCGATCCACATATTTCCTTCCTGTTGCACCTATCAACCAAATAGCAGTGCATTTCTGTAACTTACGATACGATATGATACACTTTATTGATCCCATGGGAAATTATGGTATCACAGCAGCACAACTTAAATCATCACATGAATTAATTAATTGACAAGACAGTAGAGTGGACAGGAGAACATTATACATTAGATTAGGACATACACAGCGGGTGAACTGAAAGTAGAAGAAATAAGGTAGACATTCACCTTGACGATTTAACACTAATGTTATTTTTTTACATTCCCATAGAAGTTGGCACAAATGATTTCCTATATTTTTCCTTCTTACACCTCAGAAGGATTAGTCGGTTACTGAAGGTGCTCTTCTGTCTCATGAATAGCTCATATAATGGATGTGCATTATTCTTCATAATCGCCATACACTTTTTCAGAGTTCTTCTCTCCACTACCTCCTCAAAAGAGTCCTGATTGCAGCCAACAGCAGAGCTTGCCTTCTTGATAAGCTTATTCAGCTTATTAGCATCAGAGACCGGCACACTACTACCCCAGCATATGAGTGCAAAAAAAATGGCACTTGCCACTACAGACTGGTAGAACATTTCTAACATTTTGCTGCACACATTAAAAGACCTCAGTTTCCTTAGGAAATACAATCTGCTCATCCCCTTCTTGTAGACCATCTCTGAGTGGCATCTCCAGTCCAGTTTGCTATCCAGGTGGACCCCCAAATATTTGTAACTCTCCACCTGCTCTACCTCCTGACCAGCAATAGTGATCGGTAAACATTCCATCTTTCTCCTGCTATAGTTGGCCACCAACTCCTTAGTTTTCTTAACATTTAGTTGTAGATAGTTACCATGACACCAATCCACAAAATTCGATACCACCCTTCTATATTCCTCATGCCCCTGGTCCCCCCTAATACATCCCACAACCACGGAGTCATCCGAGAATTTTTGAAGGTGGCAAAAATCAGATTTATACTGAAAATCTGATGTATACAGTGTGAATAGAAAGGGCACTATCACCGTTCCCCGAGGGGCACCTACACTGCTCAATCTGCTAGACACAACAGCTCCCATCTGTACAAACTGTGGCCGATCTGATAGGTAGTCAGTTATCCAATTTCTCATCCCCTCCTCCACCTTCATATCAGTCATCTTTTTGTGTAGTAAAAGTGGCTGCAGGGTGTTAAATGCACTCAAGAAATCGAAGAACATCGCTCGGACAGTGGTTCCGTCATTCTCCAAAAATGAATGTACAGTATGTAACAGAGAAAGAATAGCATCGTCCACCCCCAATCTATGCCAGTAAACAAACTGTAGGGGATCAATAAAAGCCCTCACCCTCGGACTCAAGTGAGCAAGCACTAATCTTTCCAAGGCCTTCATAGCATGAGATGTTAAGGCTACAGGATGATAGTCATTTAGGGTTGCAGGAGAAGTAGTCTTGGGTACCGGAACCAGACAGGACGTTTTCCATAACACTGGTATCCTCTGTGTTTGTAGACTTCCATTAAATAGTTGTGTAAAGACCGTACACAGCTGGTGTGCACACACTTTAAGGACACGTGAACTGAGTCCATCTGGCCTGCAGCTTTACCAATGTTAAGTGACTTAAACTGCCTCCTCACATCATTTTCGGAGACTCTGAAAGTAGTCTCCTCATCCTTCAATATTAATGTTGCAGAATTTGCACCAGAATCACATCCTCTGTCAGTTGGTGTTACACATGTATTGCTAAATCTATTGAAATATTCATCTCATTAGCCTTGTCCAGTTTTCCTCCCCCATGCTCAGACCTCACCTTAAGCCCAGTCAGTAATTTCATTCCTGACCAAACCTCCCTGGAATTATTGTGGGACAGTTTATTTTCAAGTTTAATTCTGAAGACTTCCTGGGCCTCCTTTATGCTGTATCATTTTAATTTCCTCTTTGTCGCCTAATTTAAATGCCTTTTTTTTTTCCTGTTGAGCAAATTCTTCAATTCTTTTGTTATCCATGGCTTGTTATTTGAAAACACCTAATCTTTTTAACCGCCACCAACATATCAATGCAGAAGTTAATGTAGTCAGTCACTCTACCAACCACTTCATTAACATTTGTATACTCGTCCATTGTCCCAAGCAACACATCCCAGTCTGTAAGATGAAAGCAATCTTGTAAAACCTGTTCATTTGTAGGATTCCACATTCTAATTGTTTTAATTGTAACAGGCTGTTTACTAACAATAGGTTGGTAGACTGGTGACAAAAGTATAAGATTGTGATCGGATTTCCCCAAGGGCTGCAGGGCAGACGATGAATAAGCATTCTTCTCATTAGCATAAAGTAAATCCAAAATAATTTGTCACGTGTTGTACATTTAACTTTAATTGATAGAATTTAGGTAAAGCAGTTGAAATTTTAGCCCGATTAAAATCCCCAGAGATTACAGTAAGTGAGTTGGGGTGTTTCATCTGGAGCCGAGCAATGACTCCTGACATCACTTCTCCTGCAGCCTCATGGTTTGCTGACGGTGGTATGTACAACACTATTGCAGTTACAAGCGAGAATTCTCTAGGAATATAGTAAGGTCTGAGGCAAACGGCTAGCAGTTCAATGTTCGGACAACAATGGCGCTCCCTTACTGTCACATGCCCCTGATTGCACCATCCGTTGTTTATGTAGAGCATAACTCCTCTACCCTTTTTTTGCCACTCTTCATAATGTCTCTATCAGCCCGGACCATGTGAAATCCTGGTATTGAAATACTTGAGTCAGGGATCTCTCCATGTAACCAAGTTTCAGTAAAACACATCAAACTGAATTCCTTGTACTCCCTCTGGGTCCGAATTAATACCAGCAGTTCATCCGACTTATTTCCCAGTGATTGAACATTCCCCATGATGATGGACGGGACCACAGGTTTAAACCGTCTTTGCCTTGCCTTAAGTTATTTGCCCGCTCTGCAACCTCTGAAAGGTCTCCTTACCTCACATGGGACATGTGGTCTACCCACTGCAGGAGAAGACATTAGCCTGCGCAGCTCCAGAAGTTAGCCCCTTGAATAAACAACACGCTTAGGAACAGACTGAGACATCAATCAAATCCTTGTCCATGTTTGTCGCACCAAGCCTGTCCATAATAGATGGCATACAGTGTTCGCCTCCAGACATAGCTGTACCAATTCCCAGACAGGTAGTGGCCGCCTGGCAGTAGGTGCATATAATACCAGTCCTAGGTTACAAAGGTGATCACAGATATACTGTATATCCAGATAGCTGTGGGTAGCAGCATACATCAAAGGGAAACATTTCAGAGGATCCAAGGTTCAGAAGCATACATCCAAGGGAAATCCAAGGGTTCAGCATACATCCAAGGGAAACATTCCAGAGGATCCAAGGTTCAGAAGGAGCAGGTACTGGAGAAAAATTCCTTAGAAGTTCCAAAACTGAGGTTCAGAAAGAAAAGGTTCACACAAAACAAAAATAATTCCTAATTAAAACTATTGCTGCCGCATCGGGCTGCCACTAGCATGGTGCATTATTGTCTTCATCCAGCAGAGAGCAGACAGACACATCTGCTCTCTTAGGAAGCTTGAAGAAGCTTTACTTGCACATGTTTCTGAAGTAAAACATGCAATCTCAGACCAAAAGGTATTCTTAGGCGGGCTTTGCACATTGCGACATCGCAAGCCGATGCTGCGATGTCGCACGCGATAGTCCCCGCCCCTGTCGCAGGTACGATATCTTGTGATAGCTTGCGTAGCGATAATTATCGCTACGCCAGCTTCACATGAACTCACCTGCCCTGCGACCGTCGCTTTGGCCGGCGACCCGCCTCCTTCCTAAGGGGGCGGGTAATGCGGCGTCACAGCGACGTCACATGGCAGGCGGCCAATGGCGGCGGAGGGGCGGGGATGAGCAGGATGTAAACATCCCACCCACCTCCTTCCTTCCGTATAGCCGCTGGCGGCAGGTAAGGAGATATTCCTCGTTCCTGCGGCTTCACATACAGCGATGTGTGCTGCCACAGGATCGAGGAACTACATCGTACCTGGCGCGGCACCGGCATTATGGAAATGTCGGAGCCTGCACCGATGATACGATAACGACGCTTTTGCGCTCGTTCATCGTATCATCTAGGATTTACAAACTACGACATCGCAAGTGACGCCGGATGTGCGTCACTTTCGATTTGACCCCACCGACATCGCACCTGCGATGTCGTAGTGTGCAAAGCTGCCCTTAGAGTCAGTATCCTAATATCAGTATAGTACTGGCTTTACTATATATATGAAAATCCTGCTGGTTGGTTTTCTGCAAATGGAATGGCTCCATATTAGCCTGTCTTTGGTAGCTATTTTTTAGGATTGACAGGCGATCACCGACAGCCCTTATTATATATACAGTATATCTGTTTTACTAATCCAGTGTAACAAATTTACACACCACAATACTGTGTGTTGTAGCATTTTTCCTTTTTTGCATGTACCTACTTAAAGTAACATTTTTGGTTACATTTCTTGTTTGTTTGGAGAGATGAGGGGAAAATAGTGTTGAAAGAGAACCTGACAACTGAAACACTTTGCCTATAGATAGAGTAGTATGTATTAGATGTGGTATAACCCTTTTAACTCAGCCTTAGGCCTCCTTCACACGTCCGTGTCTCCGGTACGTGTGACGTCCGTGTCTCCGGTACATGTGACGTCTGTTTTCACACTTACCGGGCGGCACGGTGGCTCAGTGGTTAGCACTGCAGTCTTGCCACGCTGGGGTCCTGAGTTCTAGTCCCACTAACGACACCATCTGCGAGGAGTTTGTATGTTCTCCCCGTGTTTGCATGGGTTTCCTTCGGGTTCTCTGGTTTCCTCCCACACTCCAAAAACATACTGATAGGGAATTTAGATTGTGAGCCCCAATGGGGACAGTGTTCCTGATGTATGTAAAGCGCTGTGGAATTAATAGCGCTATATAAATGAATAAATATTATTATTATTATTATTAGATACCAGTTGTATGATTTCAGTCATATGTTATCTAATATATAAAGCTGAGTGTATGTGTGTCGCATTTACAATCACGAAATTTTGCACAGACACTCCATGTGACTCAGAGAATGTCATAGACTATGTTTGGATGGCAACATTTAACCCCACACTTTACAGTTACTCTCCAAAAATCCGGCCTCCATTAAACTCAATGGAGCTGCGAGCTATTAGGTTATTAAAAGGAGCTGAGAGTGGTTGCTATAGGAACAAAATAAATTGTTAGTATAAGAAGCTTATGTGTGAGGTAATAAGATGTTGGTAGGGAGACAGATAGTCAAAGAGACAGACATGGGCAGACAGTCACAGACAGACAGGGAAAGAGACAGGCAGAAATGGAAAGAGACAGCCAGACAGGAAAAAAGTGAGAGACAAAGAAAGAGACAGAGACAGGGAAAGAGACAGAGACAGGGAAAGAGACAGAGACAAGTATAGCGACAGGGAAAGAGACAGAGACAAGTAAAGAGACAGACGAGGAAAGAGACAGACGGGGAAAGAGACAGACCTGGAACGAGACTGACAGAGACAGACAGAGATAGATAGAGACAGAGATAGAGAAAGACAGACAGAGAGACTGATACAGAGACAGACAGAAAGACTGAGACAGACAGACAGACAGAGACAGACACACAGAGACAGTCAGAAACTCGAAGGGAGATAGAGAGACAGTTAATATCCCGGGCAATGCCCGGGTACTACAGCTAGTATATTATAAGAGTCTATAGCATTTCAAAGAAACATGTACGTTAAAAAGCACTGAGGACCAAGATGCAGGGGGAAACTAGTTGGACAGGTGAATCCCTGGTAGCTACTTAGCGTCTGCTCACCTGGAATGACTGGCTGTTCCATGCATGTACATGGAGAAACCGGTCACTCCAGGGAAGCAGGCTGGGAGAAGCCACCAGAGAAGTGGGAGCATGCATTGATGTGTGAGGAATAGAGGTGAAGAGACAGAGGCTTCAAATCTACAAATTATACTTTAGCCTCATTTGCATATCCATTTGAAGGCTGATTTCTCAGTAATGGTCTGAAATTGTAAAGATATTGTTGGACTTTTCTTTTAAAGAGCTACACATATATAGTTTGGAGTGTGAAATACTGCTGATAAATTCTCTTTAAGGTGGTTGAAAAGGGTTCAATACAGTCCTAACAGACCTCAGTTTTACATGTTTTTTTCCAAGCAATTACAGGCTTTGCAGTATTGCTTCTCTCCATAATTCGATTGGTTGCAAATCAACTTTTGGGAAAAATATCATCAAACTTGGCCAATTCTAATTTTAAAAATGTGTTCATGTTTAATTATTGATGCACTACAAGGTATTCTTAACAGTCTCTTACTTTTCTATAACTAATACATTTTTGTAAAAGAAGAAAAATATTATAGAATCTTGAAAGTCATAGCAGGAAGCTTGAACATTTCAATTTGCCAGCGACATTCTATTTAGACTTTTCACTAATCTGTCTCACTTTCTTTCCTAAGTTTATCTTGTAGCTCTCGCCTTCCTGCTGTTCAACAACTGTGTCAATGGCCATTTGCAGCAGAATGTCTAAGATATTGTAGAAATGTCTAGATTTTTCTGGAGATCATTAAAATAAGAGTGTGTAATACTTTATATATAATAATACTTTAAATGTGTAAGGGTGAAAGAGTGATTTAATCGCATAGAAGACTTGTGGGGCTCTGGCAGTTTAATTTTCTGTTCTGTGCTACCCAAGAAAAAATATTATCTTATGAGAACACAAGAAATATTAAGCAGTAGAGTAAAGCCCTGTATATTACACAATTAATCATTACTGATTTGGTATTGTGACCAGAGCCTGAAAGAAGAAAAAGTCTAGGATATTTTACATACTGCTTAAACCTTTGTGACCTACAGTCATGGCTCAAATTAACATAAAGTTGTTTTAGCAGTTTCTTGAAAAAGAATAAACTAATAGGTAGAGTGGTGTCTGGACAAACAAAGAATAGAGTGCACAGGCTACTGAAGTGCCAAGGCCCCATTATTGAGCAAAGATCTGACGGCATACCTGTCTTTTCAGATAACTTTCAAAATAAGCTTTTGTATGTGTGTATAGAACAAAGGATGAAACAAATGTTCCCTTTTGAATGGTGTTTTTTTAATTTTTATTTTATCTTAGAGGTAGTGGGAGGAGACTATCTGTTGTGATGTCTCCCACACACTGCACACACAGATGAGGGATTTTTTTCACTCTTGTCTTTATGTAGCACATAAAAGGAGCATTATTCGGCAATACTAAGCAGTGTGTCATGCCGGTAACCTGGCACACATTCAGAGCGCCGGTCTACTCAATGCGTTGATACAGTCAGCCTCAAGTCTATAGGCTGAAATCCCTATTTCCAGCACTCCTTATCCTGCTGCATTCTTCTCCTGTCTACACCTGGGTACAGGAAGGAGCAGGGTTTATCTTCCCTGGCCAATACCCAAGCAGCAGAGGATTTATGTAGCACCCACTCCCACCATTCGCTGCTTTCTCTGGGTTCTTAGTTCAGTTCTGTCTAGTTTCTTTCTAGGTGCTTCTCATATTGTCTCTATTATTTTCTGATCTGGGTTGTCTTCTCCTTTATCATGACCTCTCTGCTCCTGACCTCAGCTACGTTTATGGAACCTGGGCTGTCTGCCCTGACATTGGATTGCTGTACTACATCTCTGCCTGTGCCCCCTGCACTTTGCACGCTTGCCTTGACCCATCGGTCAGCTGCTGCAGGTTCCAGGACTGCTTGGTGAGAGTTACGTGCTGACTACCTGTGGCTCAGCCTATCCTCACCATCAGAGACTATCGAACACCAGGGTAATCCTGGCCAGTGGTGAAGTGGGTCCACATCCACCAGCCGTCACAGTAAGATTAGGTCATGGACTCCGCATACACTGATGAGGAAAAGGTTAACAATGCGTTAATCATTTGCCTTTCAGGCTCCATATCTCACCATCCACTACAGCTTTGAGCATGAGACTACCTTCATTTTATAGACAATCTTCTTGGCTAGGACATACAGAAATTTGACTTGCAATTATTTTGCATGTGATTAGTAATGCATATTCTTATGTTACCACATTATTACTGTTTGCTCTTAAAAATACAATGTTAAATTGTTATTTTAGTATATTGTAAATCCATATTTCTCTTTCAACACTTCTTGAATGCTTCTGGGCGTGCTCTTGATCAGGTTCAAGCATGTCTTGACCAAAATCTGATCCCAGGTCTCTTACACATTCTCAATCTTGGTTCATACTGGTCGACTCACTTGGGTATGTATACAGCTTTTTTTTTTCAATTCTACTCACAAGTATTCAATTGGGTTGAGGTCGAGGGACTGTGAGGGCCAATTCAGGATCAGCAGCTTCTGGGTGTGGATGAGTTTGCAGGAGCTCTTGGGGCTTCCAGAGCTACCAGGAGTTTTTCCAGGGAAATACCAGATTCCTGCTTCCTGTTTTCTCCAGTGAGGCAGAGCTCCTGAGAAGACTCCCATAGAGTCTTGGGCTCCTAGCCCCCGAACCACTACAGCGGGAGTTAGGGAGGCCAGGGCAATGCCGATGGAAGAGGCAAAGAGATTCACTAGAGCAAGGAGAACTGCAGCCCCTGGTCTGTCTCAAGATAAGGGGTTCATGGCTGCACCTGGTATATCAGGACTGACCACAATCTAGCTGGAAAAATGTTGATGAGTCATAGACCCCTGAGAGTCCGTAGGTACCTACACCACCTGGGTTGCCCACATGTTTAAGTAGCATGAGCAGATCAGGAAGAACATCGGCAGGCTACCGGGGAAACTGAAAGAGGCCAGATTTCAGAGTGACCACACTAACAGCAAGGTGGACCTAGCACCACAGGTACGGGAGCTGAAAGAGTAGTTGGGCATGGCAGTGATGCTCCATGAGGGGATCCTGAGAAATTTAGGTTCCTTCCTGAAGAAGTACCAAAATGATTGGCCTAAGCAGCTATGACAGGTTTAATCTGGGACAGTGGGGAGCTGGCTGCTGTACCATCTGATGGCTGTGGTGCGTCAGCCGGTGTAGCCACGCTTACTGTTGGCTCACTGGCAGGGAGCACCTTACCCATCCACGTCGCTCAGTCAGAAGGTGCTGTGCTGCTAGAGTGGTTGCTAGGGGTGATGGCGGGGGTGAGGCAGCAGGTAGCGGGGGAGTGAGTGTTGTCAGTTCCGCTGCCCCCCTGGTGGCCGGGACAAGTGTACGTAGTTATGTGAAGGGCACAGACACTGGGGTAGGGCTGCATCTGGGATTTTTTCCAGTCGCTACAGTGAGAGTGACTTGCAACTAGACACTCTGAAGAAGGGTGAGGAATCCATCAATGTAGGGAAAGGAGTAGTTGAATTGTCTTTTTGGACAAATACGCACTGTCAGGATGCTTTCCAAAATAAGAGGGATGAGACCATGTGGCCTCTGCCGACACAGGGGCAAAGTGGTAGCAGGAAGAATGTGGTCTGTATCCACTGGGTGGCAATGAGCCGTGACTTCCGGATTGCAGGAAGATAGCTAGGCTTCTAGTGGATATGGGCTACAGAAGGCATGATGTGTATGCTTTGAGACAGCCTTTTGGGACCACTTTCTTTGATGTCAGGTTTGTGTGACCAGAGGGCATGTAGCTCTTCTGGTCGCAGTATGAGCTAACTCACAGATGCCTTTATTGGCCAGTCAATCTTCTGCCAGAACATGGTAAATAAAGTGTCTATTTTAACTGGTAATAATTCACTTTCTTGTGCGGACATCATGACCAGGATTCAGCCATTAAGGAGAGGTGGTCCAGGTCCCTTAAATGGTCATAGATGAATTTGGGTTTTGGTCAGACGCATGGAAATTATGGTTAATTTGAAGGTGTCAGGGAATACTGTTACCCATATTGCCTCCTTGACCTTCTGAGGTAGAGACCAGATCATGATCTTTTACCACGGGCAGTCTAAGGTCTGTCCCAAGTGCGGTAGCTGTACACACTTTAGTGCAGGGTGCAAAGTAGTCAAGTGTGCTTTGTGTGGGGATCTTGAGCATCTTGCTGCAACTTGTCACCCGATCTTGGTCACCCATTTAGCCGCTGTCCTTGTTCTTTCGCTAATGTGGTCCAGAATCTGATGGGGGCAGTCCAGGGTGCAGGAGTAGGGTTCAATGCCACAAATGAAGGGACAAGTAGAGGTGAAGGAAACTGGGGACCTGTGAAAGGCCGGCTGTTCCCTCCTGCAAAGGTGAAGCAACAAGAGTGTTGCCGGAAAGAAAGGAGGAAGAGGGTAATGTTCCTGCCCCACAAATCTCAGGCACATGAGCTCGCAGCTGAGGTTTCAGACATAGAGCTAGACAAAGAGGTTGGACAGGAAGGAGGCCACAGCCTCGCAATCTTTGTACAAGGAGGATCTGAACAAGGATACGAGGGAATGACAACAGAATAAAAAAAAAAAAAAAAAGTAAAAAAGGCAAAAGGTAAGAGCAAGGCTATGAGGGAGTCCAGGGGTCTGTTCCTGGAGTGGGACCCCCTGGGGGAGCCAACCCTGACCCAGAATCCTGAGGAAGGCTTGGTCGCTCTACCTCTGGTGGACCTCACCAATCGGTACCATGCCCTATATGACATATCTCCTCCGTCTGTGAGGAGGGGGCCTAGGCTGCAGACAGGGGGGGATCAGCCTTCTTCACTGGGGATGACAGGTAAACCCCTTGGGGAGGAGGCTACACCGGATCCACTGGACAAAAGTCAGATTGAAAAAGGCTGATGGGAGAATGGATATGACTGTATGCTTGAAGAGGGGGAAGAACATATCCACCTTTGGGGATAAGCATGTTTCTGGGGGTGAGTAGAAGGTTGCTGTCGAACTTGATCACTCATGATGTCAGCACTCAGTCAGTTGATGCTGGCTACCAATAATGTTGCCAGCATAAAGTCAGATACGGCCAAGTTTATGGCCTTTGATTTTGTCAGCCATCTTGATGCCGATGTCTTATTTTTGCAGGAGACTAGAAGAATGTCTCACTCAACATCGTTGAGGCAAGCAAACCAGGAGTGGACGCATGGGCCCTTATACTGGTCCCTTCTGGCAGAGTCGTATAGCGGGGTGGTAGTTCTTTTTAAAACCGTAGATGTAACATGCTGACTGGTTACAGAGTTGTAAATGGGGAGGTATTTTATCTTGGATTTGCTCATGATTGGACAAGAGCTTTGGCTCACCAACATCTACGGTCCACAGTCTAAATAAATGGGACCATAAATGTCTCTTTATGGGGGATTAAACCCTTTTCGTTTTGTAGCTGGCAGGTGGTTTTTGGAGGGGACGTCAATAACATTTCAAGGTCCAAAGATACAGGAGGCTCCAGAGACCGGCTGGCATACGACAGCATCGCATTGAATAGTATAGTTAGTGAAGCATTCTGGTGGATGTACACATCAGGAATAACCCAAGTCACAGGGGTTTAACATACTTTAGAGAAAATCAGATTAGGTCTAGGATAGATAGGTTTTATTTGAAGGAGTAAGCCATTTTCTTGCCAATGTTGGTGACGGAAGTGAAGTTCTCTGATCACTGCCCAATTGTTTTCTTTGAGTGTTGCAGAAACCCCTCAGATGGGAGAAGGCATGTGGAAACTGAATTCATCACTCCTGATGGAAGCAGCTGTAAGGCGGTCTTTTGAAGATTTCCTTAAGGGCCAGGTATGTTATGATCTGGTAACCGTGGACGATCACAAAAATTCCATCAGCAGAAAAATACAATAAAACCCCACAAGAAATACAAAAGTGAAAATAATCAAGTAGAACAGGGAGAATCTCCATTTTCTTGCAGTGGGGCATGCTCATCAAAACAGAAAGACAATTCCTCTCCTGCAAGAAAACAGACCTTAAGCAAAATGAAAAGAAATACTAACACCCTTAGGTGTGGATCAGGCAATAAAGCAAAGAACTTGCAACTTATCTGGAATGGTACAGGCACAGGATAAATGGAAGGACAAACTCCAAGCCAATTCAGAGACTGAGGAAAAACATATATCACTGGCCCAAGCCAGCAGACATTGCTCTTCTATATAGCCCAGGTTGATCTGCAATTGGACTTCCCAAACTTCCAATTAACTCCCACATCTGTTGAGTCACAGTCAGCTTCACCCACAGTCCTGACCACCAGAGGGAGCTCCAAACCATCACCCCCTCGGATGACATTCACAACACAGGTACTGTTACGGTTGCTGCGAGCAGTGGAGACTATGTCCAGATTTCTTGCTACTGCACATGTGCGAGCGCTGGAGACTAAGTCCAGATTTCTTGCTACTGCACATGTGCGAGCGCCAAAGACTAAGTCCTATCTTGGAGCCATTGCACATGTGCGGGTGACATCATCGCTGACACGAGGTCACATGTCTCTGACACCTTCTATGCCGATTGGTCGCTGGTCATGTGCTTGTGATGCCTTGCTCAGTGATAGGCCAGCATGACGTCACTCCTGTCGTTCTGGCAGCGGATTGGCTCTGGTGTCCTCCATCTTGGATGAGGCACAGAGTCTATATAAGACCCTGACACACGCCGCATGGCGCTCAGTCCTCTTGGTTCATGCATAAGAGTAGACGCTCTGTGCGCGTTCCTCTAGGCATTCCTCTGTCTATGCTAGGTGAGCGCTACCGGCAGGGTAGCGTTCTTATACCTTACAGCTTCGGCTGCTGTCCGTATCCTTACCTCTTAGGGGAGCGGACATAGGCAGGTGCCTGAGGCACATGGTCTGGCTGGGCCTTGTGGTTCGACTCGTAGGTGGACGTTGCCACTAGGGTAACGTTCCTTATACTGCGTCTGGCAGTTGTTCGTATCCTCGCACACTAGGGGAGCGAACAGAGGTAGGAGCTTTGTGCGGCTTATGCTGCTGTTCGTCTCTTTTGCACCACTAGAAGAGCGGACCTAGGCAGGTGCCATATCTAGTGGTTCGTGTCCTCGCACACTAGTGGAGCGAACGCAGGTAGGAGCTTTGTGCGGCTTACGCTGCTGTTCGTCTCTTTTGCACCACTAGAAGAGCGGACCTAGGCAGGTGCCATATCTAGTGGTTCGTGTCCTCGCACACTAGTGGAGCGAACGCAGGTAGGAGCTTTGTGCGGCTTATGCTGCTGTTCGTCTCTTTTGCACCACTAGAAGAGCGGACCTAGGTAGGTGCCATTTCGCACACATTGCCTTTGTCTCTGTGATTATTAACAGAGATCATTCCACACACCCTCCAAGTAAGGGAGGAATTGCTTTACTTACTTATTATATCCTTCTGTGAGTTAACAGAGGTATTGCACTCTGCCATAGTCTGCAGCAGAGTCTTTGCACGGTGGACCCTGACTGTCTGATACTCCTTTAAGTTATTATCAGACAGCCCCCCGTAACAGGTACCTTTGGTGGACCTCTGTAACAGTGAGTCAGAGTGGTGATGGTGAGAGATGTTGAAACACTGCGTAACAAGGTGCTTTTCACAGCTTTCTAACCTCAGAACTTGAACAAGGATCTTCTGTATCATAGCATGAGGAGGAAATTCAAGAACCTTGTCTCGACTGGAGGTGACGCAGAGGAAATCTCCAGAGTGAAAACCTTGCTGAAGAGGTGTCAGTATGATAGACACACATCTTTGGTTTATGAGAGGGAGCTAGCACAACACTTACAGAAACTGCAAAATGTCAGGGAATTGTAAGATAGCGTTGGGTCAGAAAAATGGTACGGGATCCCTGGTACGGTCCAAATAAGGGATTTTGAAGTCATCAGATCCTACTACTCTCACCTCTTAACGAGAAAGGCACTGGATCGAGAGAATATCGGCTTTCCTGACTGAAACTGTCCCTATGTTATGGTTAAACCCCTCAATTGCCATTTTTGGAGATGAGATCAAAGAAGGAGGAAGTTAGACTGGCGATTGCTGGGCCCAAAAAGTCGCCAGGTCCGGATGGCTTAACATCCAAGCTTTGTAAGACCTTTAAGGACTTTTTGGTCCCCTTATTGACTTGGGTGTCTAATGAGTGTCTTTTCTCAGTGTCTCTGCCGAAGTCGATGAGGAGGTCTGCTTTGATCCCTCTATCAAAGGGTAAGGATCAGTGACACATTGAGAACTGGTGGCCCATAGCACTTCTTAGTGTGTCGAGGAAATTTCTAGCTAAGGTGCTTTTTTACAGATTGGTGAAAGTTGCATCACGGCTCCTTTCAGTGTCTCAGCACTGCGCTGTTTCTGGTCATAATGCCTTTAGCACTATTCTAGGTGTCTGGGAGGCCAAAGAGCAGGGTACGGTGGGACGTTGGAAAGGGTATATGCTGTCCTTAGAACAGGCAAAAACTGTTGACTGGGTCAATCATGGTACCTCTGGTCCACTCTGTAAAGGTATGGTCTGCCAGGGGATTTTGTGGATTGACACCATGTATTGTATGGAGGAGCTGACAGCTTCCCACTGGTGAATGGGTGGATTGGGCCACCTTTTGTGGTCAGATCTGACGTTCGTCAACTCAGATGGACAGTCCTGACACGCGAGATACCGTCCTGAAGGTAGTAGCCTATGCCAATGATGTCACAGTCTTCATTTCCTCAGAAGGGGAGGCGACGTCAGAAGTGCAGCTCTACTTGGAGGCATCCGGGTCCATGGTCAACCAGCACAAGGGTTTTAACTCTCCGGTTGGGTGGAGAAGACCCTGATTTCAGTCTTCCGGACACTCTCCCAGAGCCCCAGGAATTTGGCAAAGTTCTAGCTATTGAATTTAGGCAGGGTAATCACCTATTAAAACCTAAAATCGCAGAATCAAATTTGCCCAACAGAGTGGACCGCTAGAAGGGTTGGACTTTGATTCTTAGGGAAAACGTGGGCCTGTACAAAGCTTTCCTGCTTGCTCTCTTTGTTAATTTGGGCAGCATGTGCGCATCTTGCGAAAACCTCTATGGACGCAGGCTTACACTTTTTTTTTTAAAGCTGTTATGGGAAAACAGAGTAAAACTAGTCAAGCGGGAGGTTTCTTACCATACGAGATTAGTGAGGTTAAATATGGTCAACCCCGAGGTGTTCCTTGTGGACACTTTCTTGAAAGCGAACATTGCAAACCTTTGGAAAGAGTGGGCTCCTTAGTGGATATTCTCCAACAGGGAATGATTTCAGCCTTTGTTCCAGGAATGGGAGACAGGAGAGCATTTGAAGGACTTTAGAACACCGCACAGACATTTCCCGACTTATGTTAGCCCGGTCCTGAAGGTGATCCACTGTGGGGCTTGGGAGTGTGGGAGATAAGCATTCTGTTGAGGATATTACTTGATGAGAATATCTTATCGACCCACTCCAAAAAATTGCTGGTCCTCAGAGATTGCCCAGGTCGGGATCAGGAGGGGAGTCTGCAGTTGAATTAAAAAAAGGATCCCTCCCCATGAGGTTTTGGGACTTGATCTGACTCTGCTTTCAAGGTAAGCTAATATGTGAGGGACATTTTGAAGTAGAACTCATAGGACATGAATTGTCCTCATGAGAGTTGTACTGACACCCTGGAAAGCCTGGACCACTTCCCTCTTCATTGTCCTTTCAATATAGCGGTCTACAGGAGGGTGGGTGCTTCCATGGGCTGGCATTAGAAGACTAATTTGTCCTATGCGCTGAGTGGGCCTGTGGGGCATTTAGAGATCTTGGTGGCAGGGATCAGACCATTTTATTATTAGCCAGAGTAGTGGTCAGGTACTTCACATGGAATGCACAGTTTAGTCTCGACGAGAAGCAAAATCCTTCCAGGATGAACTGATGAAGGTACGCTCCTTGGAGGATGAACAGCACCAAGAGCTTCTCGTCTTTTGAAGGGTTTCTCCTTCAGGGTGCACTACTCCTATAGTGTACTCCAAGCCTCCATGGTGGAGATCTAAACTATCAGTCACAATGGACTTTTGTTCTTTGTTTTAGCAATTTAATGTTGTGGAAAAGGTTTGCAGGCAATGAGCTTGAGCAAGCCTGAAATGTTTTGAAATGTTATTGCTTTGTTTCTCTGTTCTTTGCTGCTGGGTTAGTGGATGATAATTAGGTGGGGAGGTGGGTTGGTGTTCTTGGTGGTGTATAAGAGACTGGTCTGATCTGGCCCAGACTGAGGTGGGGAAGATCTTTGGGTCTGACTGAAGCTCAGAGGCCAGGGTGGATCAGGGTTGGTGGGTTTTAGTTAGTGTTATGTTTTGTGTGGTTTTGTGCTGGGGAAAAAAGTTGTATATAGTAATTTGTTGGATTGCAGTGTTATGTAATATGTTAATATGTTTTCATTCTTGGTTTTCTAGTATGAGTGTTTAGGTGTGTGTTGCGGCAGCAGAATAAAACATTGTGTATTAAGTAGAGGAAATCTGTGTGAAAGGAGCCGCGTGGGTAAGTAAATAGGTTTATTATTTGATTCACAATATGGTGAAGTAATGCTCACTGCTGTCCCTTTTTGCCACAGAAAAACAGATTCCTACAGGATGTCCCTCTAAGCTGCATGGGCTCAGGTGAGGCCTCTGAAGGTAATACAGGTATAGAAACCCCTCCCCAGGTGACTTAGATTCATGGGCCTATAAAGAAATCAGCGACCAATACATACAGTTAGGCCCAGAAATATTTGGACAGTGACACAATTTTCGCGAGTTGGGCTCTGCATGCCACCACATTGGATTTGAAATGAAACCTCTACAACAGAATTCAAGTGCAGATTGTAACGTTTAATTTGAAGGTTTGAACAAAAATATCTGATAGAAATTGTAGGAATTGTACACATTTCTTTACAAACACTCCACATTTTAGGAGGTCAAAAGTAATTGGACAAATAAAACAAACCCAAAAAAAAATTTTTAGTCTCAATATTTTGTTGCGAATCCTTTGGAGGCAATCACTGCCTTAAGTCTGGAATCCATGGACATCACCAAATGCTGGGTTTCCTCCTTCTTAATGCTTTGCCAGGCCTTTTACAGCCGCAGCCTTCAGGTCTTGCTTGTTTGTGGGTCTTTCCGTCTTAAGTCTGGATTTGAGCAAGTGAAATGCATGCTCAATTGGGTTAAGATCTGGTGATTGACTTGGCCATTGCAGAATGTTCCACTTTTTTGCACTCATGAACTCCTGGGTAGCTTTGGCTGTATGCTTGGGGTCATTGTCCATCTGTACTATGAAGCGCCGTCCGATCAACTTTGCGGCATTTGGCTGAATCTGGGTTGAAAGTATATCCCGGTACACTTCAGAATTCATCCGGCTACTCTTGTCTGCTGTTATGTCATCAATAAACACAAGTGACCCAGTGCCATTGAAAGCCATGCATGCCCATGCCATCACGTTGCCTCCACCATGTTTTACAGAGGATGTGGTGTGCCTTGGATCATGTGCCGTTCCCTTTCTTCTCCAAACTTTTTTCTTCCCAGCATTCTGGTACAGGTTGATCTTGGTCTCATCTGTCCATAGAATACTTTTCCAGAACTGAGCTGGCTTCATGAGGTGTTTTTCAGCAAATTTAACTCTGGCCTGTCTATTTTTGGAATTGATGAATGGTTTGCATCTAGATGTGAACCCTTTGTATTTACTTTCATGGAGTCTTCTCTTTACTGTTGACTTAGAGACAGATACACCTACTTCACTGAGAGTGTTCTGGACTTCAGTTGATGTTGTGAACGGGTTCTTCTTCACCAAAGAAAGTATGCGGCGATCATCCACCACTGTTGTCATCCGTGGACGCCCAGGCCTTTTCGAGTTCCCAAGCTCACCAGTCAATTCCTTTTTCCTCAGAATGGACCCGACTGTTGATTTTGCTACTCCAAGCATGTCTGCCATCTCTATGATGGATTTTTTCTTTTTTTTCAGCCTCAGGATGTTCTGCTTCACCTCAATTGAGAGTTCCTTAGACCGCATGTGGTCTGGTCACAGCAACAGCTTCCAAATGCAAAACCACACACTTGTAATCAACCCCAGACCTTTTAACTACTTCATTGATTACAGGTTAACGAGGGAGACGCCTTCGGAGTTAATTGCAGCCCTTAGAGTCCCTTGTCCAATTTCTTTTGGTCCCTTGAAAAAGAGGAGGCTATGCATTACAGAGCTATGATTCCTAAACCCTTTCTCCGCCGATTTGGATGTGAAAACTCTCATATTGCAGCTGGGAGTGTGCACTTTCAGCCCATATTATATATATATAATTGTATTTCTGAACATGTTTTTGTAAACAGCTAAAATAACAAAACTTGTGTCACTGTCCAAATATTTCTGGACCTAACTGTACTATCATACTATGCCGCCCCATTTAGCTCAGCTACCTGAATGGACAAGGTCTGCAAATGTATTGCTAGTGCAGCAATCAGGTTCATGCTGAAATGTAGTAAAAGTGAGGCCAGCTATAATGTCACAATGTGACTGCAGGATAGCGAGGGACAGAGGGCTGCTATGCTGTCCCCCACTTTAGCCTATCACTAACCTCTGGTTTACCCCTAATGGTCAAGACGCCAGAGGCCGATGCCTGGCTATTTTCCTGACCAGATCTAATCTGTTACCCCTCTTCCCCAGGGAAGGAAAGGGCAGGAGTGTGATGGTAACACAGATTAAAGGGCTCATGCGCACGTAACTGCATGATATTCTGCAGCGATTTAACATCACATGTGTGCGTCAAATCGCTGCAGAAACACTACATAATGAATGCAGTATTTTTGTTAAAAAAAAAGCTGATTTCATGCACTCGGGATGCTGCCCCCACCATAGACAGAGTGGGAGCTGCTTCCAGAATGCACAAATAATTGACATGCTGCTTTTCTGAAAGCACGGGTTTGGGTCAAAATTTTAGCACCCAAATCGCTGTGTCCAAAAAAGCAACGTGCCCACATCTTATGCACAATCTACATAGATTGGGGACGCAGGACAGATGCATTTACACTGCAGTGCAATACGCAGCGTAAATGCATGTAAGTACGCAACGTGCACACGAGTCCTAAGACAGACAGGTGAAAATCAAAGCTCAGAGACACTGCAAATTTGCAAGAACAAACAAGAAGAGACTAAGGGGTACTTTACACGCTGTGACATCGCTAACGATTGCTAAGGATGTCGTGCACGATAGCTCCCGCCCCCGTCGCTCGTGTGACATTTGGTGCTCGCTGCCGTAGCGAACATTATTGCACATACCTTGTCAGCGACGTCGCTGTGACCGAACAATCCCTCCCTCAAGGGGAAGGTGCGTTCGGCGTCATTGCGACGTCACTAAGCGGCCGGCCAATAGAAGCGGAGGGGCGGAGATGAGCGGGACGTAACATCCCGACCACCTTCTTCCTTCCCCATTGCGGGTGGACTCAGGTAAGGAGATGTTCGTCGCTCCCGCGGTGTCACACATAGCGATGTTGTTCGTCGTTCCTGCGGCATCACACATCATACCGGTGGCAGCAGCGATATTAAGGAAATGAACGACGTGTCAACGATCACAGTTTTGGAACAATTTTGCGATCGTTGATCATCGCTCATTAGTGTTACACGCTGCGATGTCGCTACCGGATGTGCGTCACTAACGACGTAACCCCGACAATATATCGGTAGCGATGTCGCAGCGTGTAAAGTACCCCTAGGGACAAAAGCAAGAGCAGGAAGGTAGTAACAAAAAGGCAATAAGGGTTAACACCACAACTATTCAATACAATAATGCACATCATCCACAAGTATGTTTGGATCACACCTTACCAGACCAGTAGGGTATGCTCACATGAGTGTGAAAATCGGACAAGTGCAATGGGAGAAAATCACGCATTGCACTCGGACCTATGTTATTCAATGAGGGAGAGCAGTTAGTCAGTTTTTCTTGCATCCAGATTCTGGATGTGAGAAAAGCGACAGCATGCTGCGATTTTCTGCTAGAGCTGTATCTCTCGCACCCATTCAAGTGAATGGGTGCGAGAGATACATCGGACTGTACTCGGATGTTATCCCAGTGCAGTGCGATATACGCACAGGCTGACAATGGAGATGGGGGAATTAACCCCTCCCTCTCCTCCGCAGCGCCCGTCCTCAGCTTCCCAGCAGTGATCTGATTGCAGGATCGGGTCACAGTCGCATGACACTCGGCTCACGCTCGCAGCAGAGCCTGAGTCGGGAGTCATTAGCATATCGCATCCGATGCCATACGCTCGTCTGAGTCCAGCCTTATAGGTAAACTACAGCTGGTATTAATGAAATAGTCCAGCCAGCATACATAGGAGGGGAGTGAACAGCAAAAGATCAAAAAGACTAACAAGCAGCCCAGCAGAGATTAACTCTTGCTAGCCTGCGTAAGCCCGGGGATCAATGCCAGAGTCATCCTGTGCTGATCACAGACCTTAGAGAAGTTAGCAGGCAGAGTTCCAGAATCTGTAGTTTCCACAGATCCTGCCTTAAAAGTTGGCGATGTCTGTAAAAATCTCCTTGTGAGAATAACATACTGAGCTATTCAGGAATGTGATAACAGGAAGAAAAAGATTTTTTAAACACCAGGAGCAAAACAGTAACAATACAGTGACATGACAAGAATCTACATAACTAATGTGCTAAATAGTTGCAAGTCAAATTTAAGTATGAGGAAGCAAAAATGATTGTCTATAAAAAAAGGTAGTCTCATACTCAAAGCTGTAGAGGATGGGGAGATAAAGTTTGAAAGTCAAAAGTTTAAAACATTACCCTTTTGCTCGTCAGTGTAAGATGGAATCAAGTGACCACCAAGTTCCACGTACAAATCCAGTATGAGGAAGTCCGAACCCAACGTGAACACCAAGAACAGCTTACGCAGGTAATCAGAGAGGTGACAACTTAGCTGAAGGGTTTGTTTATCTCAGTCTTCAGCCTGTCTTGCATGTCCACCATGACAGGGCATCTTTCCACGAGTGACATCTTCTCCACTGGAGCTGCCTTGAATTCCAGCTTCTGTAATTGCAGTCAAGCGCCAGCTTCCACTCCTTCTTACTACTATAGCAATCCTAAGGAGAGTCGTGGTTTTATCAATCAGAGCCAGAATCACTTCACCCTCTACGCTCCTGTTTTCTTTGGACCAAGACAAGTTCATGGCCTCTCTGCTGTCCAGATAAACCTTCACCTGGGTGAATCCCATTTGGGAGCATGGCGGTCTGGAGACCGGCAATATTAGATTTCTAGGGCTCTTTACAGCTGTGTTCAAAGCTCATCCACCTGCTCAGTCACTTCTACCCTTGACTTTGAAACAGGGAGCAGATACTGAGGTTTAGTATGAGTATTGTTTTGCACCCTGGCCGCAGAGTTGGCCTGGAATGAAGAAGCCTTGGTGTCAACCTTCTGGCAGAGGCTCTTGGTTGTATTAAGGATGAACTGGCAGGCAGAGACCTTTAGAGAAACATTACTCAAGGACTACAAATCGGTTCTTTCATAGCAAGTATCCATTTAATCAGTATAAGATTATTATGACCATGGCTTTACTTTATAGTACTAAATCCGGATGACAGGTTCTCTTTAAGGGTAGGATTCCACTTGCAAGAGACTCGAGCGTATCTCATCACCCGGGATGGCCTGCCTCTTTCCCGATGGGAGAGTCTCAGCTGAGTAGAAATAGATGCAGATGACCCGCTTCTGTCGGGAGAAAGGCAGGCCGTTCCGAGAGATGCAATGCGAGATACACTCAAGTCTCTTGCAAGTGGAATCCTACCCTATCATTGTGTCTGATAGGGGAGTGCAATTTGTCTCCAAATTCTGAACTTTTTGTAGAAAATTGGGGATCGACTTATTATTTTCTTCTGCCTACCACCTAAAAACCAACAGTCCGAGAAAGTACAAACCAATCATTGGAACAAATTTTAAGGTGTTTCGTTCCTGCTCAGCATGGTGATTGGTTGTCATTTTTACCTCTTGCTCAGTTTACCTTTAAAAGTCGGGCCAGCCCACTCAAACATCACCTTTTTTCTTCATCCCCATTTTGCTGAATTTTCTAGAATGAGTTGAGTTCTGGGTGTCCTGTAGTGGAGGTCACCATACAACCTGAGGCCACTTCACACGTACGTGCCTCCGGTACGTGTTTGGAAGTTCTCACGTACATGAGACACGTACACACGTAGACATGGTATTCCTATGGTGTTGGACACACGTTAAGTATTTGCGCATGGAACGTGTGTCCATGTGTTTTTTACATCGACATGTCCGTTTTCTCTCCGGCATCACGGGTGTCACATGGAACGCAAACGTGTCACACATAATCCAAAAGGACCACACGGATGTGCTCCGTGTGACAAACACCGGAGAGAAGACATGTGTCTGTGAGAAAAAAAACACAAACCTTTACTCACCTTCTCCATCCCTCCTGTCTCTGCCGCTGTTGTCACTTGCTGCTGACCACTGCTCATTATGCTAATTGAATATTCACTTCACTGCGGCCGGAAGCAGCAGTGCGGGGAGTCGGCAGGACCGGAGACCGAAGATCAGAACCACGGAGAGTGACGCCATGGACAGGCGAGTAGAAAGTTCCCGTTCTCCGTGTGTTATCACGGATACCACATTGAGAACACGTGTGTCATACACACGGCACACCGAGGGCAATACGCACCTTTGACACGTCCGTGAAAAACGTGCGTGATTTTCACGGACGTGTAAAAGAGGCCTGAGGAATGTCTGAAGGGAGGTTCAAAAAAATAATTCGGTTGGTCAGCTTCAAAAGCAGAAGGCTGTTAGGACACAACAAATGTTTCCTGTCTTTAATCCCTTCAGCCCCCATCCTGTTTTCACCTTAAAGACCAGGCCATTTTTTTTTGCAATTTTGACCAGTGTCACTTTATGAGGTTAACTCTGAAGGCTTCAACGGATCCTGGCAATTCTAACATTATTTTTTCGTGACATATTGTACTTCTTGTCAGTGGTAAATTTAGGACGATATGTTTTGCGTTTGTGAAAATGTAGGAAATTTGGCGAAAATTTCGCAATTTTCAAAATTTGAAATTTTATGCCCATAAATCTGAGCAATATAGCACACAAAATAGTTACTAAATAACATTTCCCACATGTCTACTTTACACCAGCGCAATTTTCGAAACAATTTTTTTTTTGTTAGGAAGTTAGATGGGTTCAAAGTTCATCAGCAATTTTTCATTTTTTCAACAAAATGTACAAAAAAAAATGTTTAGGTACCACATCACATTTGGAGTGACTTTGAGAGGCCTAGGTAACAGAAAATACCCAAATGTGACAGCATTCTAAAATCTGCACCCCTCACACTGTTCAAAACCACATCCAAGAAGTTTATTAACCTTTTAGGAGCTTTTCAGCAACCAAAGCAATGTGGAAGGAAAAAAATGAAAATTTAACTTTTTTGTGTAAAAAAAAAAAATGTTACCTTAGCCATAAAATTTAGGCTTTTCACAAGGGTATCAGGAAAAAAAAATGCACCATGAAATTAAATTGTGCAATTTTTCCTGAGTACACCGATATCTCATATGTGGTGGAAATCAATTGTGTTGGCGCACGGCGGAGCTCGGAAGGGAAGGAGCATCATTTGAATTTTTGAAAGCAAAATTGTCTGGAATAATTAGCGGATGCGGTTGCGTTTAGGCACCTCAGGGGGTCTCCAAATAATGGAGCTCCCCCCCAAGTGACCCCATTTTGGAAACTATACCCCTCATGGAATTTATCTAGATGTTTAGTGAGCACTTTGAACCTCTTGGTGTTTCACAAAAGTTAATAACTTTTAGCCGTGAAAATTAAAAAAAAACCAAAAAAACTACCTGGTTGAAGTAACATTTTCATGGTAACTTTTTTTCCACAAGGGTATCAGGAAAAATTGCACCATAAAATGTATTGTGCATTTTCTCCTGAGTACACCGATACCTCATATGTAGTGGAAATCAGATGTTTGGGCACACAGTAGGGCTCAGAAGGCAAGGAGCGTCATTTGACTTTTCAAACGCAAAATTGTCTGGAATAATTAGCGGATGCGATGTTGCGTTTGGAAACTCCCTGAGGTGCCTAAACAATGGAGCTCCCCCACAAGTGACCCCATTTTGAAAACTAGACCACTCATGGAATTTATCTAGATGTTTAGTGAACACTTTGAACCCCTGGAGGGTTCACGAAAGTTTATAATGTTCAGCCGTGAAAATATATTTATATATATATTTTTTTACCACGAAATTGTTATTTCAAACAGGTAGCTTTTTTTCCACAAGGGTATCAGTAAAAAAATGCACCATAAAATGTATTGTGCAATTTCTCCGGAGTACACAGATACCTCATATGTGGTGGAAAGTAATTGTTTGGGAACACGGCAGGGCTCAGAAGAGAAGGAGCACCATTTCACAGGAAAATTGGTTGGAATTATTAGCGGACGCCATGTTGCATTTGTAGACCCCCCTGAGGTGCCTAAACAATGGAACTTCCCCACATGTGACCCCATTTTGGAAACTAGACCCCCCCATGGCATAAATCTAGATGGGTAATGAGCACTTTGAACCCTCACGTGCTTCATACATTGAGCCATAAAAACAAAAAAGTACTTTTTTTTCCCACAAAAGTTATTTTAGGCTCAATTTTGTAATTTTTACAGGGGTAACAGGACAAATTGCACAACCAATTTTGCGGTCCATTTTATCCTAAGTGCGCTGATACCTCATATGTGGCAGAAAACCACTGTTTGGGGGCACGGCAGAGCCCCAAAGGGAAGGAGCACCATTTGACTTTTTAATTGGAAAATTAGCTGGAATCGTTAGCCGCACCATGTTGCGTTTGGAGATCCCCCTGATGTGCCGAAACAGTGGCGCTCCCCACATGTGACCCCATTTTGGAAACTAGACCATCCCATACAAAAAAAATTGTAGTTTGGTGAAATAAAAAATATAGACGTCAGTAAAACAAACAAAAAAACCAAAAAAATAAAAAATGGAGCGCCTGCAACTGACACTAAGGCAAGTGCCACACGGGAAAGCTATGCACGAATCTCGCATTGCATCATCCGGCACAGCCGCACACTCCTGTCTGGAAGAGAGCAGCCATGCCGGATGATGCGATGTGAGACTCGTGCATCGCTCTCACATGTGGAACTGAGCTGACCCTTACAATATTCAGTAAAAAATACTGTAGTTGATGATTACTACAGTATCATTTTTCTGGCCCTAAACTAAAGTTTATTTGTACTTCTTTCTTAGTTTACAGAAAAAAAATCAGGACGCACGCATGGATGTGCTGCAGAAAGGGGGGCACTAGGTGGGATGGAAAAAAAGATGGATGGAGGATGGAAGAGGGCATGGCGGATGGAAGAGCGGCGGAAAATAGGAGAGGGCGTGGCGGATGGGAGAGGGCGCAGCGGATGGAGGAGCGGCAAAGGATGGAAGAGGGCGCAACGGATGCAGGAGCAGCGGAGGATGGGGGGGAAGGGGAGTGGGAGGTGAGATTGGGGATAGCTACTTTACAGGATGGATCTAGGCAGCAGGATCGCAGCAGATGGAGGAGGCAGCAAATCTGAAAGGGGCAGAGGTGGGAGAGGGGGCAGCAGATGAAGAGCATGGGAGAGTGCGGGCAGCAGATCGGGGAGGGGCAAAGCAGCTGATGGGGGAGTGCGGGGGCAGATGCAGAGGGCAGCGGCTGATGGGGGAGGATGGTGGCAGATGCAAAGGGGCAGTGACTGATGGGGGAGGGCGGCAGCAGATGCAGGGGGGCAGTGGCAGATGGGGGAGGGCAGTGGCTGATGCAGGGAGGCAGCAGAAGGAGCAGAGCAACAGCAATGCAGGGGCGTAAGCAGATGGAGGTGCAGGGGCGCAAGCAGATGAGGGCGGCGGATGATCTGGAGCAGTGGCTGCAGCAGCGGATGATTGGGGACAGCAGTGGATCGGGGGCAGTGACTTACCGATGGTCACCCGGAGGGATCGTTCTCCTCAGCTTCCACGGGCGAAGCTGAGGAGAGCGATCACCTACAGATCACCAGCCCCAGAAACACATTGATTGGAGAGATCGGTCACAAGACCGATCTCTCAAATCAGAGCTGGGGGAGGGTGCAGCAAAGGTCACCCAGCTCCAGTCAATGATCAGTGCTATAGCTGCACTGATCATAGCTGGATTTCAATGTTTCACCCATTTTCAATGGCTGAAACATTATGCTGGCTGTGATTGGCTGACGAACGCCGCTCAGCCAATAACAGTCTCCATAGGTCCGGGGAGGAGACTCCACCCCTCCTGAGGTCAGGTACAGGTCCTCTCCTTCCCGAATCTACAGTTTTTGAAAACCGATCGCGGTCACCGGAGCCGCGATTTCGCCATGACTGATATATCCGTCATGGGTCTTTAAGTACCAGGGCACCATGATGGATACATCCGTTAAAGGTCGTGAAGGGGTTAAAATAGAGGATAAAGTTTGGTTGTCATCCAAACATATTAAAGGGAATCTGTCACCAGGTTTTTGCTACCCCATCTGAGAGCAGCATATGTTTGATTCCAGCGATGTCACTTACTGGGCTGCTTGCTGTCATTTAAAAAAAAAAAAAAAAAAAAAAAAAAAAAATATAAAAATCATATTTTCTCTGCAGCAGATCTAGCAGTTATATAGCGTTCATGAATACGCTGGACTACCAGATGGATGTGGAATCTCTTAGGCCGCTTTCACACTACTTTTTTAACATGCGTCATGAATGTTTTTTGCTGTAAAAGTGGATCCTGTTTTTACAAAGAAAAACGCATGCAAACGCATGTGTTATTTTGCAGGATCCTGTCACTTGAAGTTTATGGGCAGGCATTGAAGACATGTGATCGGGAGTGAGGGGAACTGAACGTGATAGACTAGGAGCCGGCATCTGACAGCTGCAGACGCTGGTAACCAAGGTAAACATCGGGTAACTAAGCGAAGTGCTTTGCTTGGATACCCGATATTTACCTTGTTTACGAGCGTCCGTAGCTGCTAGGAGTCAGGCTGCCTGCTCCCTGCACACGTAACCAAGGTAAACATCGGGTAACTAAGCGAAGCGCTTTGCTTCGTTACCCGATATTTACCTTGATTATGAGCGTCTGCTGCTCTCGGGGGGGAGAGGGGGGGAGAGACTTATCACGCCAGGCTGGTTTCTGGGCATGCACAGTAAAGCAAGCAGCATCCTGTCTATCAACATGCCAGCGTTCACATGCGTTTGCGTGCAGTATAGTCAGGATCCAGTGAAAAACAGTATTTGGACGCAGCTCAAAAACGCTACAAGTAGCGTTTTTGAAAACATTTAAAAAACTGCAAGTCGCTGGATCCTCACTATAACGCACGCAAACGCATGTGAACGCATGTTGACGCGAGTCCATTGCAAATGCATTGAAATGAAAACGCATTTGCACTGGATCCGTTTTTGCCTAAGATGTGAATGCGTGACAGGGGAGGGGTGCAGAGGTGTACAGTATGTGTGATGTAGAGGAGGAGGGGTGCATGATGTGGAATATAAGCGTATGATGTTGGGTGTGAGGAGCGTGTGATGGGTGAGGTGGACGGCTCTGAGCATGTGTGTGATGGGGATCTGACATTGTGTGTCTGATGGGGGAGATATGTACATTCACAGTGCAGGTTTATTTGTAGAAGGAATGGATCAATGTTTAAAGGTCAACTGACAACCGATAAATGCTGCACATTGCTCAGATAGCAAGCATCAGACACTGGCTGTATAATTTTAGCCATTTACTGTACATTTTGAAAACATACTTTAAAATATGATAATACAATATTACAAAATGAGCAAACATTGGGCAACTGAGGTTTAATGTTAATAAATGTAGAGTAATGCAACTAGGACGGAGTAATCCTATAACTGCGTATACATTAAATGGAAGTAAACTCGGGACTACAGAACAGGAGAAGGACTTGGGTATTCTCATTACAAATAAGCTGAGCAGCAGCACTCAATGTCAAGCAGCAGCTGCTAAAGCAAACAAGATTCTAGGGTGTATAAAAAGAGAAAATAGATCCCGTGATCCCAACGTATTATTACCCCTCTATAAATCACTTGTAAGGCCACATCTGGAATATGGGATCAAGTTTTGGGCTCCACATTTTAAAAAGGATATTAAGAAGTTAGAGTCAATTCAAAGGCGGGTAACTAGATTATTGCAAGGAATGAAAGGCCTCCCATATGATGACAGGTTGAAAAAGATGGATTTATTTAGCTTAGAGAAAAAATGTTTCAGAGGAGATCTCATTTCTATGTATAAATACATGTGTGGTCAATATAAAGGACTGGCACATGACATTCCTTCTAATGACAGTACTAAGGACCAGGGGGCACTCACTGCGAGTGGAAGAAAAGCGATTCCGGCAGCTAAATAGGAAAGGGTTCTTTACAGTTAGAGCAGTCAGACTGTGGAATACCCTACCACAAGAGGTAGTAATGGCCGATACTATAACAGCTTTTAAAAAAGGGCTGGATGATTTCCTCAGTACACACAACATTGTTGGTTATAAATGACTTAGTGACCAAATGTAGAACTGGTGGAGGAAGGTTGAACTAGATGGACCGAGGGCTTTTTCAACCTACAGAACTATAAAAATATGGTACAGGGTGACGTCAGGATGTAATCCAGCAGTGCGCATACTCAAAGTCTAAGGCCTTGTGCGCACGCTGCGGATTTACTGCACAAAAAGGTGTCTAACATTTCTGCAGTCATTCTCCAGCAAAACCTATGAGTATAAACAAATGCTGTGCACACTGCGTTTTTTTTTTTTATACCTGCAGAATTAATGCGCATGTCACTTTTCTGCAGGTATCTGCAGTTTTTAAATAGAAAAAATCTCCAGCTTCCAAATGCATAAAATCAATTTCTTTTATTCCAAATATTAAAATCCAAAGTACATGACTTAATCCAAGATAGTAAGAGAAATTAGAAATGCAACGCGTTTCAGACAAGATGTCCTTTGTCAGAGCATATGGCTTAGGCTGCTTTCACACTACGTTTTTTTAACATGCGTTATGAACGTTTTTAACACAAAAACGGATTCAGTGCAAATGCGTTTTCATTTCAATGCATTTGCAATGGACTCGCATCAACATGCGTTCACCTGCGTTTGCGTGCGTTATAGTGAGGATCCAGCAACTTGCAGTTTTTTAACTTTATTCAAAAACGTTAGGCTGCTTTCACACTACGTCTTTTTAACATGCGTCCTGAACGTTTTTTTGCTGCAAAAGCGGATCCTGCTTTTACAGCAAAAAACGCATGCAAACGCATGTTTACTTTGCAGGATCCTGTCACTGGATGTTTAGGGGCGGGCATTGGAGTCATGTGATCGGGAGTGAGGGGAACTAAACATGCCAGACTGGGAGCTGGCTTCTTACAACTGCGGAGGTTCGTAACCAAGGTAAACATCGGGTATACTTGCTTGGATACCCGATATTTCCTTTGGTTACGATCGTCTGTAGCTGCTAGGAGCCGGGCTCCCTGCACACGTTACCAACGTAAACATCGGGTAACTAAGATAAGTGGTTACCCGATATTTACGTTGGTTACGAGTGTCCGCAGCTCTCAGGTGGGGGAGAGGGAGGGGGAGAGACAGGAGAGGGAGGGGGAGAGACAGAGAGGTAGGAGAGAGAGGGACTGATCACGCGAGACTGGTTCTGGGCATGCTCAGTAGAGCAAGCAGGATCCTGTCTATCAGCATGCCAGCGTTCACATGCGTTTGTGTGCTGTTTAGTCAGGATCCAGCAATTTGTAGTATTTGGACGCAGCTCAAAAACGCTACATGTAGCGTTTTTGAAAGATGTTAAAAAACTGCAAGTCGCTGGATCCTCACTATAACGCACGCAAACGCAGGTGAACGCATGTTAACGCGAGTCCATTGCAAATGCATTGAAATGAAAACGCATTTGCACTGGATCCGTTTTTGCGTTAAAAAAAGCGTTCAGGACGCATGTTAAATAAATGTAGTGTGAATGCAGCCTTACTTGTAGCATTTTTGAGCTGCGTCCAAATACTATTTTTCACTGGATCCTGACTATACTGCACGCAAACGCATGTGAACGCTGGCATGTTGATAGACAGGATCCTGCTTGCTTTACTGAGCATGCCCAGAAACCAGCCTGGCATAGTCAGTCAGTCTCTCTCTCTCTTCTCCCCCCCCCGCCTGAGAGCTGCGGACGCGCGTAACCGAGGTAAATATCGGGTAACCGAGGTAAATATCGGGTAACCAAGCAAAGCACTTTGCTTAGTTACCCGATGTTTACCTTGGTTACGTGTGCAGGGAGCAGGCAGCCCGGCTTCTAGCAGCTGCGGACGCTCATAACCAAGGTAAATATTGGGTATCCAAGCAAAGCACTTTGCTTAGTTACCCGATGTTTACCTTGGTTACCAGCGTCCGCAGCTGTCAAATGCCGGCTCCCAGTCTATCGCATTCAGTTCCCCTCACTCCCGATCACATGACTTCAATGCCCGCCCATAAACTTCAAGTGACAGGATCCTGCAAAATAACACTTGCGGATTAGAGGAAAACTCCACAAAACCAGACAGTTAATACAGTGGGTCCAATTAAATTTTATGGCCCACCTGCTGCACAAGCTTATATACATAGTAGGGGAAAAGAGGAACGGCAAGCTTTTAAGGTGCAAAAATGTGACAGATTTTTATTATGACAGGTGACAATTCATTACAAGGTTAAAAGCACTTAAGAACAGATACCTTAATTAAAAATGACAATGTCCTATTTCCCCCCATATATCCCAACACACATGTATATATCTGTGAACATAGACATGGGAAATATGGTGGCTACATCAAGGCACAAAAAACCAAGTTAACACATATACAATTCAGTGTTAAAGCCAAATTACGCTAGTAGGTATTGCAAAGGTGCCCAGATAAATAGTTAGGGAAGTCATCACACTGGATGAGGAGGGGGACATGGAGCCAAAGATGACCGGCTCTAGGTGATAGCCATTAAGGTCTCAGAGCAACCCTCATACCAGCCCAACGTACGTTTTAATGACGATTTTCTTATCTTCTTCAGGGGAAAAGGTGCTGGTTCCCTAACTATTTATCTGGGCACCTTTGCAATACCTACTAGCGTAATTTGGCTTTAACACTGAATTGTATATGTGTTAACTTGGTTTTTTGTGCCTTGATGTAGCCACCATATTTCCCATGTCTATGTTCACAGATATATACATGTGTGTTGGGATATATGGGGGGAAATAGGACATTGTCATTTTTAATTAAGGTATCTGTTCTTAAGTGCTTTTAACCTTGTAATAAATTGTCACCTGTCATAATAAAAATCTGTCACATTTTTGCACCTTAAAAGCTTGCCGTTCCTCTTGTCCCCTAAAATAACACTTGCGTTTGCATGCGTTTTTCTTTGTAAAAACAGGATCCACTTTTATAGCAAAAAAAGTTGCTTTTTTAACGCATGTTAAAAAAAAAAAAAAAAAAAAAAAAGGTAGTGTGAAAACAGCCTAATGCTTCATAAAGGCTCACTTTTAACCTTTGATGAATGACACAGGTGGTATAATCAAATAATCCCAAATTAAGGGGAAATTAGTACCAAGCTGTGGCAGTATAATACCCGTAAAGGTTTTACAAAATGTGCACAAATACAAAGTATAATGCATTGATCATTAAATAGTAATAATAAATTGTGAATCAATTTTGTACATTATATACCGACAACAAAATAAACATTCTAATGGGACACCATTATAGTCACATGATATATACATATATTAGATATAGTAAAGACCCCCTTATTTCTGTCTCCATGAGTTAACTGGAGTCCTGCGGTTTTGCCATAGATAATGGTAAAAAAAAAAAAAAGCAGAGACTAACCCGTGGGAAAACCACGGCAAAAACGTGGGTGCGGTTTTTGCCATGGGTGCGATATTCTGACAAAGGGTGCGGATTATTAAAGGGAACCTAGCACCTAGAATATGCGTTCTGAACCATCAGCAGACGTTGTGTGCCCTAATTACACCTCCCTACCCATCCTTTTGTTGTAAAATTGTATAATATGAAAGTAATTCAAAAACTTTTTATTACCTTCATATTTCCTATGTAAATAGCAGGGTATTTGGTCACAGGGGTGGCACCTTGCCCTATAGACGTCTGCATATTTCCGTGGTATCACGCCCTTGTGGTCGTGATACCATAGAGTCACATGAGCGACGTCCCCGTCGCTCATTCTATGCTGCGCGCATTGCGGCAAACTTCTTTTCCGGATGTTCACTCTCGGCTTCTGACAATGAGAACCCGGAAGAGAAGCCTGCCACAATGGTAAGTATAAACGTGTGTAGGATAGAATGAGCGACGGGGACTCCATGGTATCATGCCCTCAGGGGCGTGATACCACTGAAAGTATGCAGATGTCCATAGGTCAAGGCGCCGCCCCTGTGACCAAATACCCTGCTATTTACATAGGAAATATGAAGGCAATAAAACATTTTTTATTACTTTCATATTATACAATTTTATAACACAAGGATGGGTAGGGAGGTGTAATTAGGGCACACATGCGTCTGCGGATAGGTCAGAATGCATATTCTAGGTGACAGGTTCCCTTTAAGAAAAGTCCATTTTCTAGTGCGCACATAGCCTTAGGGTCAGTGGGCAGCAAAATGACCAAGCACTGTGTAATGGCACAGAGGACCCCCCGAAGGCTTGATTATAACCGGTCACCCACCTTTTGGGACAATTAGTATGTTGCCACGATACAAACAGGGCTGTGGAGTCGGAGCTCATTTTGGTGGAGTCGGAGTCGGTATAAAATGCACCGACTCAGACTCCTAAAATATATAATAAATTGGGGACAGTAGTGCAATGCAGAATGTGCTGAATATTTTTTCATAGGAATTTGGGAAAGTTATGAAATGTCCTATAAATGTCTGTTCTATTCCTGATCTAAGGCTACATTCACACACAGCGTTTTTGCTGCGTTTTTTGAGGATACGTTTGTCAGCTGCAAAAGCAGATCAGCTTTTTAAAAACCGCATCACCTGAAAGGTTTTTGAGCTCATAAATAATGCTTTCAATAGCAAAAGGCCACAGTGCTGTTCATGTAACTGAGGAACAAACACTTATTACAACAGAAGAACAGCAAAATGATACTTTAGAATTACCGTATTTTTCGCTTTATAAGACGCACCTGATTATAAGACGCACCCCCAAATTTGGTGAAGGAATAGAGAATTTTTTAATAAATGGGGTCCGTCTTATAATGCCAGTGTCCGTCCAACAAATAATATAGGGTATATGTCCCTCATAGCCCCCTCATCCTAAAATTAGCCCCCTTAATCTGGATATGGCCACCTTATATTGAACACGTCCCCCAGTGATGCCACATTTCCCCTATGGCTGGCACACATCCTCTATGGCTGGCAGACAGGGCCACTGTGGCAGGCAGACAGGGCCACTGTGGCAGTCAGGCAGGGCCTCTGCGGCAGGCAGGCAGGGCCACATCAGCCTCTGCGGCAGGCAGGCAGGGCCACATCAGCCTCTGCGGCAGGCAGGCAGGGCCACATCAGCCTCTGCGGCAGGCAGGCAGGGCCACATCAGCCTCTGCGGCAGGCAGGCAGGGCCACATCAGCCTCTGCGGCAGGCAGGCAGGGCCACATCAGCCTCTGCGGCAGGCAGGCAGGGCCACATCAGCCTCTGCGGCAGGCAGGCAGGGCCACATCAGCCTCTGCGGCAGGCAGGCAGGGCCACATCAGCCTCTGCGGCAGGCAGGCAGGGCCACATCAGCCTCTGCGGCAGGCAGGCAGGGCCACATCAGCCTCTGTGGCAGGCAGGCAGGGCCACATCAGCCTCTGTGGCAGGCAGGCAGGGCCACATCAGCCTCTGTGGCAGGCAGGCAGGGCCACATCAGCCTCTGTGGCAGGCAGGCAGGGCCACATCAGCCTCTGTGGCAGGCAGGCAGGGCCACATCAGCCTCTGTGGCAGGCAGGCAGGGCCACATCAGCCTCTGTGGCAGGCAGGCAGGGCCACATCAGCCTCTGTGGCAGGCAGGCAGGGCCACATCAGCCTCTGTGGCAGGCAGGCAGGGCCACATCAGCCTCTGTGGCAGGCAGGCAGGGCCACATCAGCCTCTGTGGCAGGCAGGCAGGGCCACATCAGCCTCTGTGGCAGGCAGGCAGGGCCACATCAGCCTCTGTGGCAGGCAGGCAGGGCCACATCAGCCTCTGTGGCAGGCAGGCAGGGCCACATCAGCCTCTGTGGCAGGCAGGCAGGGCCACATCAGCCTCTGTGGCAGGCAGGCAGGGCCACATCAGCCTCTGTGGCAGGCAGGCAGGGCCACATCAGCCTCTGTGGCAGGCAGGCAGGGCCACATCAGCCTCTGTGGCAGGCAGGCAGGGCCACATCAGCCTCTGTGGCAGGCAGGCAGGGCCACATCAGCCTCTGTGGCAGGCAGGCAGGGCCACATCAGCCTCTGTGGCAGGCAGGCAGGGCCACATCAGCCTCTGTGGCAGGCAGGCAGGGCCACATCAGCCTCTGTGGCAGGCAGGCAGGGCCACATCAGCCTCTGTGGCAGGCAGGCAGGGCCACATCAGCCTCTGTGGCAGGCAGGCAGGGCCACATCAGCCTCTGTGGCAGGCAGGCAGGGCCACATCAGCCTCTGTGGCAGGCAGGCAGGGCCACATCAGCCTCTGTGGCAGGCAGGCAGGGCCACATCAGCCTCTGTGGCAGGCAGGCAGGGCCACATCAGCCTCTGTGGCAGGCAGGCAGGGCCACATCAGCCTCTGTGGCAGGCAGGCAGGGCCACATCAGCCTCTGTGGCAGGCAGGCAGGGCCACATCAGCCTCTGTGGCAGGCAGGCAGGGCCACATCAGCCTCTGTGGCAGGCAGGCAGGGCCACATCAGCCTCTGTGGCAGGCAGGCAGGGCCACATCAGCCTCTGTGGCAGGCAGGCAGGGCCACATCAGCCTCTGTGGCAGGCAGGCAGGGCCACATCAGCCTCTGTGGCAGGCAGGCAGGGCCACATCAGCCTCTGTGGCAGGCAGGCAGGGCCACATCAGCCTCTGTGGCAGGCAGGCAGGGCCACATCAGCCTCTGTGGCAGGCAGGCAGGGCCACATCAGCCTCTGTGGCAGGCAGGCAGGGCCACATCAGCCTCTGTGGCAGGCAGGCAGGGCCACATCAGCCTCTGTGGCAGGCAGGCAGGGCCACATCAGCCTCTGTGGCAGGCAGGCAGGGCCACATCAGCCTCTGTGGCAGGCAGGCAGGGCCACATCAGCCTCTGTGGCAGGCAGGCAGGGCCACATCAGCCTCTGTGGCAGGCAGGCAGGGCCACATCAGCCTCTGTGGCAGGCAGGCAGGGCCACATCAGCCTCTGTGGCAGGCAGGCAGGGCCACATCAGCCTCTGTGGCAGGCAGGCAGGGCCACATCAGCCTCTGTGGCAGGCAGGCAGGGCCACATCAGCCTCTGTGGCAGGCAGGCAGGGCCACATCAGCCTCTGTGGCAGGCAGGCAGGGCCACATCAGCCTCTGTGGCAGGCAGGCAGGGCCACATCAGCCTCTGTGGCAGGCAGGCAGGGCCACATCAGCCTCTGTGGCAGGCAGGCAGGGCCACATCAGCCTCTGTGGCAGGCAGGCAGGGCCACATCAGCCTCTGTGGCAGGCAGGCAGGGCCACATCAGCCTCTGTGGCAGGCAGGCAGGGCCACATCAGCCTCTGTGGCAGGCAGGCAGGGCCACATCAGCCTCTGTGGCAGGCAGGCAGGGCCACATCAGCCTCTGTGGCAGGCAGGCAGGGCCACATCAGCCTCTGTGGCAGGCAGGCAGGGCCACATCAGCCTCTGTGGCAGGCAGGCAGGGCCACATCAGCCTCTGTGGCAGGCAGGCAGGGCCACATCAGCCTCTGTGGCAGGCAGGCAGGGCCACATCAGCCTCTGTGGCAGGCAGGCAGGGCCACATCAGCCTCTGTGGCAGGCAGACAGGGCCACATCAGCCTCTGTGGCAGGCAGACAGGGCCACATCAGCCTCTGTGGCAGGCAGACAGGGCCACATCAGCCTCTGTGGCATATCGCCCCCATGTTGCTGCTTTTAGTAAAATAAACTCTTTCCTTACCTTCTGCAGCACAGTCCTGTCTCTGTCTCCCTCCTCGGGGTTGAACTCCTCCTGTCTCCTGCACTTCCTACTTCCTGGTTCTAGTGCTGGTCATGTGATCGGGACAGCAGAGAGAGATATCTCTGCATGTCTAATCACAGCCAGCAGGAGGGAGACGCAGACGCTGGAGGAGGTGAGTAAAGAGTTTATTATTTTACTACAGCAGCAGCACGGGAGGCTATATCTAACACAGGGGGAGGGGGAATCCTGTGCAATCAAAGGTAAGCACAGGCAGATAATATGCACAGCTCCCTCAGCCCATCAGCGCGATGCAGTTTCACCCCCCGTATATTCGGATTATAAGACGCATCCCCTATTTTCCCCCAAAATTTGGGGGAAGAAAAGTGCGTCTTATAAAGCGAAAAATACGGTAGATCTTGTTGAAGCTGCTTCAAAACACTTTCATATTCATCACATGCGCTGTGTTGTGCTGGCAATAAGAGTCTGCAAGAGGGACCCCGATTTTACACATCCAGTTTTTCGCCGGTTTGGCGGATGCAGCGCACTCCAGTAGTGTATACAGTACAGTGGCAGCGTGACAAACGCCGGTCACATGCTGTCATGTGACCCGGAAGTTGCGGCGCTGCCACTGTACTGTGTCGTACTGTACTGGCGTGCGCCACATCCGCCAAACCGGCAAAAAGCCAGATGTGTGAAACTGGGCGGACATGCTGGAAATCTGATTGGAAAGGTGAGGAAATTGGTTATTCCTGCCAGAACCCCTAAAATTGATTCTATCTTGAAGAGACGTGCTGGGAAAGGAGCAATTGTTGATCAAGCCACTCGGAGAGGCAGCACTTATTTAATGACTGAGCGATTGCTTGAACTAAAATAATTTCTTATAGATATGGTGGACCCTCAAGTAACCTTAAATGAAGGTCAATGGACACAGGTGGCTGAATTGAAGGAATTGCTTAATCACCCATTTACCATGACTAAAAAATTACAAGCTGAGGATTTAACTCCTGGCATTTTCATAATGGAGTGGAAGAACTTGCTATTTTGCCTGTCACAAAGAGGAGGTTTAATCCCAGATGGCATTTCTGCTTCAATGAAACGGAGAGAGACACAGCTATTGGAAAATAAAATTCTTCTGGCAGCTGTTTATGTGGACCCCAGTCATCGTATACTGCTTGATGATCAACAGCTTACCAAAGGAAAAGAAGCTCTGACTGAGGTAGCAGTTAGGATGAGCGGCTATAGGACTGCCAGGCGGAAGAGGACTTGGGGCCTGACAGTGCTACTGCTGCCATATCTTCATCCTCATCAGATGAGGAGTTTAACTTTGACAAGTATTTGGATGACATGGAGCAGCAAAGTGTTGCCGCAAAGAAAAAGATTTCACTCCGTCTCCTATAGCAGCAGAGTGACCAGATTTCAGTAACATTTTTCACGTGCTCTCAAAGAAATAAAAAAATTCAACCATTCATTTTTCACTTAAAGGAGTTGTCCGACAAACAAAAATTTTTGGTAAGCTAATCTGTGCTGTATTGTCATATAAATCACCCCTACATTGTTATTTTTTGTTTTCTAACTTTTGTTCCTCTTGAATTCACCCTTTATTCTCTGCAGCTCCTTGTTTACATTCAGCTCCAGCAAACTGACCACTTCCTGTGCAAAACCTCAGTCAGAGCTGTCACCACCCGGCCTCAGTGTCCAGCCTCGCCCTCTGCACACACATTCCATGTCAGTATTCTTCCCCAGCACCTGACCTGTTATCACTACAGCATTGTAAATAACAGCCCCACATCGGACTCAGCACCGCACGCGCACATCGGACTCAGCACCGCACGCGCACATCGGACTCAGCACCGCACGCGCACATCGGACTCAGCACCGCACGCGCACATCGGACTCAGCACCGCACGCGCACATCGGACTCAGCACCGCACGCGCACATCGGACTCAGCACCGCACGCGCACATCGGACTCAGCACCGCACGCGCACATCGGACTCAGCACCGCACGCGCACATCGGACTCAGCACCGCACGCGCACATCGGACTCAGCACCGCACGCGCACATCGGACTCAGCACCGCACGCGCACATCGGGCTCTGCATCGCACACATGGCTCTGCACCGCACACATATGGCTCTGCACCACACACACATATATATATATATATATATATGGCTCTGTACCGCACGCGGCGCTCTGCACCGACCCTCCCACAACCGCACCCCCATAGGGAACACATGTAGGGAGTACATACCCGTCCTCGGTCCCCGCCGCTCCTGCACGTTCGCACGCTGTCTGTGCTCTGGACATATCAGCACAGTAGTGACGTCACCGCTGTGCTGAAGAGAGCACAGACAGAGGGACAGTGATGAGAAGCTGCGCTGCTTCTCATCAGCACTTTCAAATGTACCGGCATCTGTGATCTGTGATGCCGGTACATTTGAATGTGTGATCCTGAGCAGGGGGCCCGGTGCTGGCGCTGACACCACAGCAGCCACCGCCAGGCCCTGGGGCCCATGTTGACATGAAATTACCGGAAGCGGCAAAATCGCGGCAGGAGCGGTCACATGACCGCTCTGAGCCGGGGGAGAGGGGCTGACAGCAGCGCAGGTAAGTGCTCTCTATCTACTTACCTGCCCCAATGTAGCCCAATAGGGTAATTAAAAATAAAAAGTCAAAAGAAGCCGGATAACCCCTTTAACTATAAGCAATATATGTAGGAGTCGGAGGTTTGGCTTACCGACTCCACAGCCCTGGATACAAACACACTCCATTTCTTTTTCCTGTGATTTTCTAATATTTTTGCCACGGATTTCAAAAATTACATAAAACATGGTATTTTTCCAAGAATTTAGGAAAGCTGAAGCCAAAACGTGGCAGAGCCACAAATGTAAAATACAGGGAATATTGCACCGCGCCTTCACCGTCTGTGCACCGGACATGCAGCCAAAATACGGCCACGCTGCGACAGGGCCCAAAGCTTCTACCAAATCAACTTTTAAAAAAAAAAGTGTTTACAAATGTTTATAAAGATTATGGTAAAAGGCTGTAATTATATAGTGTGTGATATTCCCGTAACTGCAGCTCCCGCCCCTCCCTGCAGTCAGCGCACACCGCTCACACACGGAGAAGACACACGGTAATACTACAAATACATCCCCATATGTCACTGTCTGTAACCCAAAATATCAGTATCTTAACGAATCAAGCAACTCAGGAGAACTCCTCCAAATCCCCGGGTACACTGCTCTATGGTGGACAGGTGGGGCCCTGTACCGGTCAGTCACCCAACCCCGTGTGTAATGGCCGCGCCTACCACACGCACAGCTCCTCCCGCCCACACACGTGACTAAGCACGTGGTCATGACGTCATGAAAGGTCCTTCAGCTGAGTGAGAGCCGGCATTTCACCTCGCAGAGATTTGGTGTATAAGTTCTTATAAGCGACTGTGACGTCACAATGGTGAGTGATCGTTATATTCCTGCACGGTGCAGCCGCTTGTTTTAAGTTTGGTAGATATGTACAGCGCACGTGTCTGCTGAGAAGAATACGTGTGATATCTTACACGTGTCTGTGATGGTAATACAGGCATATACCACAGTGTACATGTGTCTGTGGTGATAATACAGGCATATACCACAGTGTACATGTGTCTGTGGTGATAATACAGGCATATACCACAGTGTACATGTGTCTGTGGTGATAATACAGGCATATACCATAGTGTACATGTGTCTGTGGTGATAATACAGGCATATACCACAGTGTACATGTGTCTGTGGTGATAATACAGGCATATACCACAGTGTACATGTGTCTGTGGTGATAATACAGGCATATACCATAGTGTACATGGGTCTGTGGTGATAATACAGACATATCATAGTATACATGTGTCTGTGGTGATAATACAGGCATATACCATAGTGTATATGTGTCTGTGATGGTAATACAGGCATGTATCATAGTGTGCATGTGTCTGTGATGGTAATACAGGCATATACCATAGTGTACATGTGTCTGTGATGGTAATACAGGCATATATCATGTGTCTGTGATGGTAATACAGGCATATACCATAGTGTACATGTGTCTGTGGTGATAATACAGACATATCATAGTGTACATGTGTCTGTGGTGATAATACAGGCATATACCACAGTGTACATGTGTCTGTGGTGATAATACAGGCATATACCACAGTGTACATGTGTCTGTGGTGATAATACAGGCATATACCATAGTGTACATGTGTCTGTGGTGATAATACAGGCATATACCATAGTGTACATGTGTCTGTGGTGATAATACAGGCATATACCATAGTGTACATGTGTCTGTGGTGATAATACAGGCATATACCATAGTGTACATGTGTCTGTGGTGATAATACAGGCATATACCATAGTGTATATGTGTCTGTGGTGATAATACAGGCATATACCATAGTGTACATGTGTCTGTGGTGATAATACAGGCATATACCATAGTGTACATGTGTCTGTGGTGATAATACAGGCATATACCATAGTGTACATGTGTCTGTGGTGATAATACAGACATATCATAGTATACATGTGTCTGTGGTGATAATACAGGCATATACCATAGTGTATATGTGTCTGTGGTGATAATACAGGCATATACCATAGTGTATATGTGTCTGTGATGATAATACAGGCATATACCATAGTGTATATGTGTCTGTGGTGATAATACAGGCATATACCATAGTGTATATGTGTCTGTGATGGTAATACAGGCATATACCATAGTGTACATGTGTCTGTGATGGTAATACAGGCATATATCATGTGTCTGTGATGGTAGTACAGGCATATACCATAGTGTACATGTGTCTGTGGTGATAATACAGACATATCATAGTGTACATGTGTCTGTGATGGTAATACAGGCATATACCATAGTGTATATGTGTCTGTGGTTATAATACAGGCATATACCATAGTGTACATGTGTCTGTGATGGTAATACAAGGATATATCATAGTGTCTATGATGGTAATACAGGCATCTATCATAATGTACATGTGTCTGTGATGGTAATACAAGGATATATCATAGTGTACATGTATCTGATGGTAATACAGGCATATACCATAGTGTACATGTGTCTGATGGTAATAGAGGCATATACCATAGTGTACATGTGTCTGATGGTAATAGAGGCATATACCATAGTGTACATGTGTCTGTGATGGTAATACAGGCATCTATCATAGTGTGCATGTGTCTGTGATGGTAATACAAGGATATATCATAGTGTACATGTGTCTGATGGTAATAGATGCATATACCATAGTGTACATGTGTGTGATGGTAATACAGGGATATACCATAGTGTACATGTGTCTGTGATGGTAATAGATGCATATACCATAGTGTACATGTGTCTGTGATGGTAATAGATGCATATACCATAGTGTACATGTGTGTGATGGTAATACAGGGATATACCATAGTGTACAGTGGCATGTAAAAGTTTGTGGACCAATGTTCAAATTACTGTTTTTGGGAACAGTTAAGCAGGTTGAAGATGAAATGATCTCTAAAAGGTATGAAGGTAAAGATGACATATATTTCCTTTGTAGTTTGGGCAAAAAAAAAAAAATCTTTTTATCTTTTACATTTTAAAATGAACAAAAAAGAAAAATGAACCGATACAAAAGTTTAAGCACCCTGCCTGGTTAGTACCTAGTAGCACTCCTCTGGCAAGTATCACAGCTTATAAACGCTTTTTGTAACCAGCCAAGAGTATTTCAATTCTTTCAGGGATTTTCATCCATTCTTCCTTGGAAAAGTCTTCAAGTTCTCTGAGATTCCTGGCTCGTCTTGCATGCTCTGCTCTTTTGAGGTCTAGCCACAGATTTTTCATGATGTTCACATCAGGGGACTGTGAGGGCCATTGTAAAACCTTCAGATTGTTCCTTTTGAGGTCGTCTTTTGTGGATTTTGCCGTGTGCTTAAGATCATTATCCATTTGTAGAAGTCATCCTCTTTTCAACCAGCTTATTACAAATGGTGTTATGTTTGCATCAAAAATTGATTGCAATTTCATTGAATCCATTTTTACCTCTATGCGTGAAATGTTCTCCATGCACAGAATAATTGATCCACCCCTATGCTTAATGAGATGTTTATTACCTGAAAGTGTGTGCTTTTTTTTTTCTCCACACCTACCTTTGATCATTGTGGTAAAATAGTTCTATTTTCTAACCTCATTGTTCTACAGGACTTTGTTTCCAAAATGCATCAGACTTGTTTAAATGTTCTTTTGCCTACTTTTGAGTCTGACTTTTAGGCCTAAGCCACACGGCGAGAAAAACAGTGTGAGTGGAGTGCGATAAAACATCTCATTTCACTCGGACCAATATTAGCCTGTGTGTCACCATACATGAGCGATTATTTTCTCAGCCCTAATCGGACTGAGAAAACAATTGCAGCATGCTGTGATTGTAAGCTGAGACTCTTTCTCTCGCACCCATTCAAGTGAATGGGGCGAGAGAAAAATCGCACTGCACTCGCGGTACACTGGAGTACCGGGAGTGCAGTGCGAGAATGGCAATAGCCGGCTACGGAGGAGAGAGGGAGAGAAATCCTTCCCCTCCTCCGTGCCGGCCCGCCCCCTGCAGCTGAGGTCCGCTCGCACAGTCGGACCGCAGTCGCGTGGATACTAGCATGACACTCAGGTCCTGCTGTGCTGCCAGCGGGAGCCGATTGTCATGCGAGGATCACAGTAGTGCCCCGTGTGGCCCCGGCCTTATGGTGGGAACGCAAGAGAGGTTTTCTTTTTTCTACTCTTCCATGAAAGCCATATTTGTGTAGGTAGAAATTCAACAGGTGTTCGGCACTCCATCCTCAAAGTTTGGTGCACTTGGAAAGCAAGGTCAGGAAAGAAGAAAAAGAACCCGGCACTCACATATATTCAATTGATTTTGTTGCTTTATTCACCTCTTGAACGTTTCAGCTCCAACCTGAGCTTTCAACAGCTACTGGATGGAGCTGAATCATGCAAAATGCGAATAAAGCATCAAAATGGATTGAACATATTTGAGTGCCGGGTTCTTTTCCATTTTTGTGCAGATGTCTCTGAACACTAGAATAATGTACCACAGCTCCGGAGTCTGCGAAATCTGCCTGAAGGTCTTCTTCAGTCAATCTGGGGTTCAGATTTGCCTCTCTAGCAATCCTACCATCAGCTCTTACAGAAATTCTCCTTGGTCTTCCAGATCTTATCTTGACCTCTACTGTTCCTGTTAACTGTGTCTGTGATGGTAATAGAGGCACATACTATAGTGTAGATGTGTCTGTGATGGTAATAGAAGCACATACTATAGTGTAGATGTGTCTGTGGTGGTAATAGAGGCACATACTATAGTGTACATGTGTCTGTGGTGGTAATACAAAATGGATACAGCCGCACTCTAAATGCCATCAATGTATAAGGGAACTCTGGTACTGCATTACTGCTATATGAAAAAATGAGATTTTTAGTTTATGAATTGGCCAATGCATGTAAGCCCGGAAACCAACAGCAAGGTAAATCTCAATATCCCGGGTACCTAACTAAAATGCCACTATCTAGGTTAAAAACATCCATGCCAGGGGCGTGTCCAGGATGCTGAGCTGAGTGGACGTGGGGAAGAGGAGCTCCTGTTGACCCTCAGCTAAATCAGCACTTATCATAAGCACAAACCTACTCACCGGCTCTCAGGATGGGACCACGGAGGATTAAACCGTCGCAGCAGGCATCGGTGGCCGCCCCGCTGCACACCATGGCGCTGGATACTTTCTTGGACCTGGAAAAGGGTCCAGGGGAGGCCCGGACGCCATCTTTCCAGGAGCATGGAGGGGAAATGGAGGCACCGGCCCGGCCTGCTAAGCAGCAAGAGAAGGAGGAGTGGGTGAGCGGGGACACAGGGGGGAGTGAAGGAGTCCCTGCAGCAGTTCCAACAGGGGATGCCTTGGCTCAGCAGCCCTGCACTGCATCGGATCCTCAGGCACAGCAGCAGCAGGCCCAGGAGCACATAGTGGCGGTGGGAGATAAGGTGGAGGTCGGGGGGCAGCCCTCCCCACTGCCGGGAGAAGAAGGGACTGCAGCCACAGCTGGTAATATCAGGGAACAGAGCAGCCTGCTTACCCCCTCTGGGCCTCGGTGTGGAGATCAACCTTCACAGCTTCCCCAGCACCAGACTAAAACTCCAGCGTCTATTACTGCAGGTGCTCACCTTAAAGGGCCAGACACCTCCTATAAGGACATGCATGATTTCATAAGTAAACTTCCTTCTAAAGAGGACTTTCAATGCCTCACACATGAGGTTAAAGCAACTTGCAGGTCAGAAATAGCTGAAGTGAGGAGAGATTTGCAGCAATTGTCTGGCAGAATTGAATCCCTGGAGGAAGAGCATGACATCACCAGATCCCATGTATCAGAATTACACAAACTGGCAACATCGCAACAAAAAATTATGGAGGATATGCAGTCTCACATAGAGGATCTCGACAACAGAGGACGCCGTTGCAATGTCCGTGTGAGGGGGGTCCCAGAGTCAGATGGGCCCGAGGACACAAACTCCATACTACAATCCATCTTTAATGAAGTGTTGGACGCTCCCCCTTCTAACATCATCAAGCTGGACAGGGCACACAGGGCTTTACAGCCGAAGAATTTATCCACCCAACCCCGGGACATCATTTGTTGCATTCACGACTTCTCCACCAAAGAACTGATCATGGCTAAGGCTAGAATGAGGCGCACGGCACCTGTGGTCAATGGCAAGGAAATCCAGCTTTTCCCGGATCTTTCTCGCATCACACTCCAGAAAAGGCGGCACCTCAAACCCCTATTCACGAGCCTGAAGGAGCACCAGGTTCCATACTGCTGGGGTTACCTGTTTGCACTAACAACGCGCAGAGGGGGTAAATCGGCGACCCTTCGCACTCCAGCAGATACCACTCTGTTCTGTGAAGCACTGGCCATTCCAGCGGTCTGTATCCCAGATTGGGACTTGCAAAGGTTGGAAGGGCCGCCCCCTCCCGTGTGGTCCAAGGTGAGGGGTGGAGAGCGTGGGGCTTTGGGGGGAGAGGAGGTAGGGGCCGCGGGTCGCTCCCCTCCCCGGCTCACCGTTGAGGACACTCCTTAACCTGGTTGGTGCCTATTTCTTATACCCTCTGAGTTCCAGTGGCTGAGCATGCTTTGTGATACTGTGACTCTCTCTACAGCAAGCCTCTGACTGTCCATTGTGTCATCTGCGGCCCTCTGGGTCTGTTGAGCTGCAAAGGGTGGGGGGGAGGGGGGGGCTGTAGCCACAATGATGCCGTGGGGGGTAGGGGGGTTGGCGGGAGCCCGGTCCCCTTACTTGGAGTCAGTGGTTGAGGTTTTTTTTTTTTTTCCCTTGTTTCCTTTTGGCACGGGCCCGTGCCCACTGGACTGACCCCCGTGGGAGGGCTACTGGGGAGTGAGGTGGGTGGCTCTCTTAGCCCAGACGGGTTGGGGAACCTCCCTCTAGGTCTCTCCCTTCCGGGTTGACCCCCACAGGAATCTATGCCTAAGGTTTATGCATTTTGGTTAATGTTCTTAATTCATGTTCATTTCTTCATCATTCCTTATGGGAGACCCAGACCATGGGGTGTATAGCTACTGCCTCCGGAGGACACACAAAGTACTACACTCAAAACGTGTAGCTCCTCCCTCCGGGCTATATACACCCCCTGGATGACAATCTAACCAGTTCAATGCTTTGTGTTCAGGAGGTCACACACACATGCATTTTCTGATTTTTCATTTTTAAGATTTTTGATTTCAAAGATATGGAAGAAAAGCGGGTCCAGTCTGGACTCCCGGCATGTCCCTTCTCACCCCACTGTGTCGGCGGTGCTGTTAAGGTTGACTTTACAAGGCTGGAGCCTTCACATGCCACGCTCTTTCACCATCCTCTGAGGCTCTGGCTTGAAGTGGGAGCCATCACGGTCCTCTCTGCTTTGCAGGAGACCGGTCTCCATCCGCAGCCCTGTCAGGTTCCTGCCGGACGGAGCGTTTAACCCCCCCCAGGGACATGGCCCTGCGTCTCTAAAGCTTAAGTATTGAGACGTTTTTCAGGGGTCCCGGGTACATTTATTGAGGGGAGAGTATGTTTTGTAACTCTGCTGTGTTCTCTAGGTTTTTCCTGAGAACCGCGCCGAGGGTGCCTGCTCGTCGGCCGCATGTAAAAATCTAGGCCCCGGCTTCAGTCGCGGCCTAGTTTCGCTTTCAGTCCCTCTGCATGTCAGTTTTTGCAGTGGAGCAGTGCGGCGCCGCCCACCGGCCGTTCAGCAGAGGGGAGGACACTCCTCTCTGAGGAGATGTTTCCCTCCCCTGTATCTCTCCTTAGCCCTCCGGATTCCCGCTCTTGGGCTAATCCCCGCCCCCCCTCCTCACTCCAGCGCCATTTTATCAGCGTTCTCACACTGATCGGCGCTGGCTGTTGCAGCTGCTGCATCCACTGGGGGTCTGAGCTGTGGAATCCGGAGGGCACACAAAAAAGCGGTCTGGTAAGCCACAACCTCTGGTTGTGGGCTTTATTATACACTCTCAGGGGGTCATTCTATAGGAGTGTATTATTTACTGCAGAGCCTCCACCTCAGCAGCATGTCTCACTAGGAGCAAGTCTGCTAAGCTGTACTCTATATGCACTGCATGTAAGCTCATTCTGTCTGAACCGAGCACATACCCACATTGTGATGCCTGCTCTAACATGGTGGTGCCTCAGCCTGGAGCCTCTTCAGGGGTCCCCCCGGCTGCTCCGGCCCCGGTGGCTGAACCCCCGGCTTGGGTAGCATCTTTTTCCAGTGCTATCTCCCAGTCTTTTGCCGACTCCATGGGACAGTTGTCCCGGACTCTGCTGACCATGCATCAGCCCCCTTCTCAGGGCGCCTCTGCTGCTCCGAGCTCTGCAGAACTCTCAGAACATGTTTTAGGACCCCGTCCCCCTAAACGGAGACGCAGGGACCCTTCTCCTTCCTCGTCCCACGGCTCTGATTCACGAGCTGAGGTGCAGGGCGAGGAGGATACTTTTACTGTGGGCTCAGACGCTACATCTATGTACCCCATTGACTTATCTGAGGGTGATGCGGATGTTAGTGACTTGATTGCATCCATTAACTCCGTACTGAACCTCAATCCACTAGTGTCAGAGGAACAAGCCTCTCTGGTAGAAATACACCAGTTTACCTCTCCTAAGAGAGCTAGGAGTACGTTTTTTAACCACTCCAGTTTTCAGGCCACTGTGACCAAGCCCAGGGCCTGTCCTGACAAACGCTTTCCAAAGCGTAGTTCTGATGACAGTTTTCCCTTTCCACCTGAGGTGGTTAAGGAGTGGGCTCAGTCCCCAAAGGTGAATCCTCCGGTGTCTAGAATCTCAGCCCGGACAATCGTTTCTGTGGCCGATGGCACCTCTCTTAAGGATCCCACTGACCGCCAGGTTGACCTTCTGGCCAAATCTGTATATGAGGCGGCAGGAGCCTCGTTCTCCCCGTCTTTTGCAGCAGTGTGGGCTCTTAAAGCAGTCTCTGCCTCTCTGGCGGAGATACATTCCCTCGCCAGGGACTCTATACCCGAGATGGTTGCCTTAACTTCCCAGGCTTCGGCCTTTTCATCCTACGCCATGTCTGCCATTCTAGAGGCTTCTCACCGCACGGCGGTGGCTTCCGCTAATTCTCTCGCGATCCGCAGGATCTTGTGGCTTCGAGAGTGGAAAGCAGACGCTTCTAAGAAGTACCTTGCTGGGCTCCCCTTTGCTGGGTCCCGGCTGTTCGGTGATCAACTGGATGAAATTATTAAGGAAGCTACTGGCGGGAAGAGTACTTCCTTGCCACAAATTAAATCCAGGAAACCTGTCCAGGGCAGGAACCAGTCGAGGTTTCGTTCCTTTCGTTCCTCTAACTGGTCATCCTCTAAGCCCTCAGCTTCGTCCACTACCTCAGCCAAGGATCGTAAACCGAACTGGCGCGCGAAGCCGCGTCCTCAGAAGAGCGGAGGAGCCGCTGCCACTAAGGCAGCCTCCTCTTGACTATCTGGCTGCGCCAGCAACGTCCTTGGTCGGTGGCAGGCTCTCCCACTTTGGCGACGTGTGGTTTCAACACGTCTCCGATCAGTGGGTGCGGGATATCATCTCCCACGGCTACAGGATAGAATTTTCTTCCAGCTCGCCAAACAGATTTTTTCTGTCCGCTCCCCCCTGCTCCAAGGCCGCCGCCTTCTCTCAGGCCGTGGCATCCTTGCAGGCCAACGGAGTAATTGTACCGGTTCCCGCCCGGGAACGGTTCAGAGGTTTCTACTCAAACCTCTTCCTAGTCCCCAAGAAGGACTGTTCCTTCCGGCCCATCCTGGATCTCAAGCTTCTCAACAAGCATGTTCAGGTGCGGCGCTTTCGCATGGAATCTCTGAGGTCGGTCATTGCCTCAATGACCCAAGGAGATTTTCTAGCATCCATCGACATCAGAGATGCCTATCTGCATGTGCCTATTGCGGTTTCACACCAGCGTTGGCTACGCTTTGCAATCGGAGAGGAACATTTCCAATTCGTGGCTCTCCCCTTCGAGTTAGCCACGGCCCCTCGTGTTTTCACCAAGGTCATGGCAGCAGTCGTTGCGGTCCTGCATCTCCAGGGGTTGGCAGTGATTCCTTACCTGGACGACCTTCTTGTCAAGGCCTCATCCAGTGCAGACTGCCAGCTGAGTGTCTCGCTCACTCTCGCCACGCTTGTTCAATTCGGGTGGCTTGTCAATCTGCCCAATTCCACTCTGACCCCGACCCAGGAACTTACGTACCTAGGGATGCAATTCGAGACTCTGCCGGCACTTGTGAAGCTGCCCTTAGTCAAACAGCAGTCCCTTCATCTGGCGGTGCGCTCTCTGTTGCGGCCCCGCCGTCATTCCATCAGGCACCTCATGCAGGTGCTGGGTCAGATGGTGGCGTCAATGGAAGCAGTTCCCTTTGCCCAGTTCCATCTGCGTCCCCTGCAGCTGGACATTCTCAGCTGTTGGGACAAGCGGATCTCTTCCTTGCACAGGCTAGTGGCTCTGTCGCCGCAGACCAGGAGCTCTCTTCAGTGGTGGCTTCGGCCCCTCTCTCTGTCACAGGGACGCTCCTCCTTCCTGACTCCGTCCTGGGTGATCCTCACCACGGATGCCAGTCTCTCCGGCTGGGGAGCAGTATTTCTCCACCACCGAGCACAGGGCACTTGGACTCTGTCCGAATCAGCCCTCTCGATCAATGTGCTGGAAATCAGGGCTGTTCTTCTAGCTCTCGTAGCCTTTCACCACCTGTTGGCGGGCAAGCACATTCGAGTCCAGTCGGACAACGCGACAGCGGTTGCCTACATCAATCACCAGGGCGGGACTCGCAGCCGCCTGGCGATGTTGGAGGTTCAGCGAATCCTTCAGTGGATGGAGGACTCCAAGTCCACCATATCCGCAGTCCACATCCCAGGCGTAGAAAACTGGGAGGCCGATTATCTCAGCCGTCAAACCGTGGACAGCGGCGAGTGGGCCCTGCATCCGGCAGTGTTCAGGTCAATCTGCCGCAAGTGGGGCACTCCGGAAGTGGATCTAATGGCATCCCGGCACAACAACAAGGTCCCGGTTTACGTGGCTCGCTCCCACGATCCTCAGGCCTTCGCAGCGGACGCGCTGGTTCAAGATTGGTCTCAGTTCCGTCTGGCCTATGTGTTTCCCCCTCTAGCTCTCTTGCCCAGGGTTCTGCGCAAGATCAGAATGGAGGGCCGTCGGGTCATAATCATTGCTCCGGACTGGCCCAGGCGATCTTGGTACCCAGATCTGCTCCGTCTGTCCGTAGAAATGCCGTGGCATCTCCCGGACCGCCCAGACCTTCTCTCTCAAGGTCCGTTTTTCCGCCAGAATTCTGCGGCTCTCAAATTGACGGCGTGGTTCTTGAGTCCTGGATCCTGACGGCTTCAGGCATTCCTTCTGAGGTCATCTCCACTATGACTCAGGCTCGGAAGTCTTCCTCGGCCAAGATTTACCACAGGACTTGGAAGATTTTCCTGTCCTGGTGTCGCTCTTCCGGCCATGCTCCTTGGCCGTTCTCTTTGCCGACCATCCTGTCTTTTCTACAGTCCGGTCTGCAGCTAGGACTGTCCCTCAATTCCCTCAAGGGACAGGTGTCGGCTCTGTCGGTATTATTCCAGCGGCGTATCGCCCGACTGGCTCAGGTGCGCACCTTCATGCAGGGCGCATCTCACATCATTCCTCCTTACCGGCGGCCTTTGGATCCCTGGGATCTTAATCTGGTCCTCACGGCCTTACAGAAACCCCCCTTTGAGCCTCTTAGGGAGGTTCCCTTGTTTAGACTTTCACAGAAAGTGGTTTTTCTAGTAGCCATAACTTCTCTCCGGAGAGTCTCTGATTTGGCTGCGCTCTCTTCGGAGTCACCTTTCTTAGTGTTTCACCAAGACAAGGTGGTTCTCCGTCCGACTCCGTATTTTCTCCCTAAGGTGGTGTCTTCTTTCAACCTTATCAGAAAAAGAATCCGGCACTCACAATGGATTGTGCAAAAAGAAGAAACACTTTATTCAGTAATTCTTTTGTGTGAAAAATATAAATGACGTTTCGGTCACACTTTGACCTTCATCCGATTAAATTTCACACTAAACAGAAAATACAAAGAGAATGTGCTATAATGTGCATAATAACAAACAATATCCAGATTTGTACAGAATATAACGCATAAATACAAATTTAAATCGTAACTACAGGAAGGACCAGTGTATCAGGAGAGCAATACACATAACATCAAAAAACAATATTAATTAGATAATCCTATGGGAATATCTATCACTTTAAATCGAATAGATAGTTTATAACAAGCATCATTGTAGTAGGTGCATGATAAAGGCAGAGATCAGCCACAGATAGCAGGTCTGTAAAACAGAGAAAAACAATCAGGTATATAAATAAAGCAAAGCTTCTTACCAGTAAATCAAAGAGCCACAGGAGAGTGAGCGCTGATGTGTACTGCGTCTATCACGCCAGGGAAATGCGCTAACATGTGTCATAAAGAGAGGGTTTTTAAAGGTCCCGGGACGTAACATCACTTCCTGTTTTACTAAACAGGAAGTGATGTATATGGATGGCAAAAGGTTGGCAACACGTTCCAGGAAGGAAAGCCAGCATCATCACAGGGCTGTGAAACCGGAAGTGATGACATTAGCTGGAAAAGCAGCTATTTAATGAAAGAAAGAAGCACATAGTGCATTCAACACATGATAAAGTCACATAATCGGCAATATACTGCATAAAAAAAAAGCATACATATAATGATGGAACTCAATAGCTTATAGTATTGATAAAAGGGGCCAGAGGGGTAACACATATTGATCCAGTGGAAAACATTATATGGTACAGTGTGAGATATTTATAGTATAGTTATATATATAGAAATCTATAAAAAATTATTTTCTATTATTTATTACTATTTTTTATTCCATTAAAAAAAGGGGATCAGAATATTAATCCATATTAATGTATATAGAGAAAATTAGGCATAAAAATTAATAAAAATATAAGTTATATGAAAAAAATTCATTTATATAAAAAAACATAATAAATTTAAATACCAAAGGTTGATTGATGAATTCATCAGATTTAATTGGCCTGTAATATTGACTAAACATAAGAGAGAAAAAATGAAAATCAATTAATAAAACAAAATATATATAAAAAAATTATAAAAAATACCCAATAGAATAAGATAAATACTATCCAAGACCGTATAGAAATATATATCCATAAATATAACACACTGAATATATAGAGGAACCTAGACATATACGTGGATAAATGTATAAGAGAGTATTTTCATGAGTGTAAAAATTTTTTTTACAAGAGTGCAAAAAAACTTTTTTTACATAAAGCTCCCTATATCAAATTCTCTGTTGAGATCTTTAGGTTCCATAGTCTGTAAGACAAAGATCCAAAAGGCTTCACGTTTTTTCAGGAGTGTTACTCTACTTTGACCCCTTCTCATTTGTGGAATCTGTTCAAGTACCTGATATCTGAGCTGAGATACCCTATGTCCCAATTTATGAAAATGAGAAGGAAGAGGAAGATGGAGACGTTCACAGCGAATAGTAGACTTATGTTGTGAGATCCTATCACGTATAGACTGAGTGGTTTCTCCAACATAAAGTAGGCCACATGGGCACTTGATCACATAAACAACGTAGGAGCTGTCACACGTGAAGAATCCTTTAATGGAAAAACCTTGACCAGTTTGTGGATGGAACACCTTATCACCCTTAATATTATTACACTGTAGGCAATTAAGGCACGGAAAAGTGCCTTTACGAGGTGTACTCAAATAGCTCTGTGAAAAAGAGGGAGCAATAGAGCCTATATCCGCCCTAACTAGTTTATTCCTTAAATTAGGAGCCCTGCGAAAACAGGGAAGAAACGGCTTTTGGAATTCAGCCACCTGAGGATAACCTCGACTCAAAATATACCAGTTACGGCGGATAAGTTTATGAACCTTATAGGAATAAGGATGAAAGCTATGAACAAAAGGAATACGGTTACCCATATCAGATTTCCTACTGTCACTATTCAAGCTGTCCTTCAATATATTATCAGGGTACCCCCTCGCTTTAAATCTGGAATTCATCTCATCAAGTCTCAATGTCTTCGTAGCATCTTGACTGACAATTCTTTTGACTCTGAGAAATTGAGATTTCGGAATTGATTTCTTAACGGCCTTAGGGTGGCAGCTGGAGAACTGTAGTAAATTATTTTTATCAGTGGCCTTAGTGTAAAGATCAGTCTCCAATTTGACGTCATCACCTTTAATGACCATAGTATCCAAAAAGCTTATCCTATTATAATCATATTGTATAGTGAATTGTAATTCTGGCCAAATATTGTTTAAGTAGTTGTGGAATGTTAAAAGGGAGTCCAATGAGCCACCCCATATGCAAAAGACATCATCTATATATCGTTTCCAACATAAAACATGTGATTCAAAGAGTTCATGTGGATAGATAAATGTTTGTTCAAATTGTGACATATAGCAATTAGCATAGGGGGGGGCTACATTGGACCCCATGGCTGTACCTTGTATCTGTAAATAAAAACTATCCTGAAAAAGAGAAAAATTTTCCCTTAATACAATATTCAATAATTCTATACAACATATACAACAGTCTATACATGTGACTTTATCATGTGTTGAATGTACTATGTGCTTCTTTCTTTCATTAAATAGCTGCTTTTCCAGCTAATGTCATCACTTCCGGTTTCACAGCCCTGTGATGATGCTGACTTTCCTTCCTGGAATGTGTTGCCAACCTTTTGCCATCCATATACATCACTTCCTGTTTCACAGCCCTGTGATGATGCTGGCTTTCCTTCCTGGAACGTGTTGCCAACCTTTTGCCATCCATATACATCACTTCCTGTTTCACAGCCCTGTGATGATGCTGGCTTTCCTTCCTGGAACGTGTTGCCAACCTTTTGCCATCCATATACATCACTTCCTGTTTCACAGCCCTGTGATGATGCTGGCTTTCCTTCCTGCAACGTGTTGCCAACCTTTTGCCATCCATATACATCACTTCCTGTTTCACAGCCCTGTGATGATGCTGGCTTTCCTTCCTGGAACGTGTTGCCAACCTTTTGCCATCCATATACATCACTTCCTGTTTAGTAAAACAGGAAGTGATGTTACGTCCCGGGACCTTTAAAAACCCTCTCTTTATGACACATGTTAGCGCATTTCCCTGGCGTGATAGACGCAGTACACATCAGCGCTCACTCTCCTGTGGCTCTTTGATTTACTGGTAAGAAGCTTTGCTTTATTTATATACCTGATTGTTTTTCTCTGTTTTACAGACCTGCTATCTGTGGCTGATCTCTGCCTTTATCATGCACCTACTACAATGATGCTTGTTATAAACTATCTATTCGATTTAAAGTGATAGATATTCCCATAGGATTATCTAATTAATATTGTTTTTTGATGTTATGTGTATTGCTCTCCTGATACACTGGTCCTTCCTGTAGTTACGATTTAAATTTGTATTTATGCGTTATATTCTGTACAAATCTGGATATTGTTTGTTATTATGCACATTATAGCACATTCTCTTTGTATTTTCTGTTTAGTGTGAAATTTAATCGGATGAAGGTCAAAGTGTGACCGAAACGTCATTTATATTTTTCACACAAAAGAATTACTGAATAAAGTGTTTCTTCTTTTTGCACAATCCATTGTGAGTGCCGGATTCTTTTTCTGATATATAAGGGTTTGGACCCTATCCTGGCACCTCCTTGTCTAACAGAGTGCCATACTTCTTTTTTGAATATATACTCCTATAGTACGTGCACCTGTTTTTTCCAGTATGTCTACTGAGATTTTTTCTTATTCCACTGGTGAAACATCTGATATTATTGGACGGACCACTGTTTCAGGGGATTTTTTACACATTCCCTCCCAAGAGTTCAAGACTAGAGATTTCGAAAAGGAGTCCCGACACCTCCTTAATCTGGAATTACATTGTGCTACCATTACTGAATATCTTCGCGTCAAGAGAATTCCAAGAGGACTTCGAGTCAATTTAAGACCCACCATTTTTAGTGATAACAAGGAGTTTTGCACAGTCTTTGAACAGATATTAAATAAATGTTCATTGGATTTGATGACCCTGACTCTTGAATATTTACACAAATCCATTGATTCGACTAAAGAAAAGGTGACCTCTGTTGAAACTCAGCTTGAATCCACACTTCCATCTGAGGAATTCTCTACAATGAAGGAGAAATTACAATCTTCTTTGTTGGTTCACAAACAGGAATCACAAAAGAAGAAACGTCAAAAATTCCTACGAGATACAGAGGACTATGTCAATAACCGGGTGTATCGCGGGCATGAATCATTTAAGCCGCGTCCTTTTAGATCTTATCGTTCTTCTTCTGATACTTCTTTGTCTGGTTCTGATAACGGGTTCCGATCCCGTCAAGGTAGATATGCACCATCTTTTTTAGGTCAAGGACGACCCCAAGGCCGAAGAGGCAGACGCGGCGGGGGGGACAGTGTCATAGACACTCCAAGAACCAATATGACAACCAGATCCCAGGTAGGGAGGAGTCTCTAGTTATCAATATTTCTTCTAAGAACCTTACACCACAACAAATGTGCTTATTACAAAAAGGTTTATCCTTTTCTCCAACATATAAATTTAATTCTTTCAATTTACATATGGATCTACAAAATTTTTTTAGATCATTAAGATTAAAAGCACATTTTTCTCCAAATGGTTCTGGTTACACTCCAAGTAGAGATATGGTTACTCCAAGAACGCCTATTAACCTCTCTGACCTGGGTCTTAGAATTAAGAGTACTTTTATGCCTCCAAAAAATTTGCCAGCTATTGAAACATTTATTTCGTTAGTTGATCGTGATGTATCACAACTATGTAAAGATATTGAACAGGGTCTTCTTTTTTTGTCCATCCAATATGTCTCAATCTGATAAATTGGCCCTTGAATCACTGATTAAAGACAAAGAATTAATTTTGAAACCTGCCGATAAAGGCGGAGCTACAGTTATAATGGATAAACTGATGTATATTGACGAAGTCATGACCCAACTTTCTAATATTGAGGTATATACTGCCTTGACCAATAATCCCACATCTTCTATTCGAGCTAAAATTAGAAATACCATAGAACCCTATCTAAAATCAGGCCTCATTGATGATAAAGTTTTTGAATTTCTACAGAAGAAAGATCCAATGGTACCTATTTTCTATATATTACCTAAAATTCATAAAAATTTGGAGAAACCCCCAGGCAGACCCATTGTGGCGGGTACGGATTCAATTTTATCACCATTGGCCATTCTATTAGAAAAAATTTTGACTCCATTGATAAAAAAAACTGAGTCCTTTTTATTAGATACGGGTGAATTTTTGGATACGATTCGTAAGTTTGATCATATAACATCTGATGCCATTTTGGTCACGTGGGATATAGGCAGTCTATATACCTCAATTACTCATGAGAAAGGTATTAATGCTGTGCATAAACTATTATCTGACCATAATTTTGACTCTGAGACAAAAAAAATTTGTATAGAATTATTGAATATTGTATTAAGGGAATTTTTTTTCTTTTTCAGGATAGTTTTTATTTACAGATACAAGGTACAGCCATGGGGTCCAATGTAGCCCCCCCCCCTATGCTAATTGCTATATGTCACAATTTGAACAAACATTTATCTATCCACATGAACTCTTTGAATCACATGTTTTATGTTGGAAACGATATATAGATGATGTCTTTTGCATATGGGGTGGCTCATTGGACTCCCTTTTAACATTCCACAACTACTTAAACAATATTTGGCCAGAATTACAATTCACTATACAATATGATTATAATAGGATAAGCTTTTTGGATACTATGGTCATTAAAGGTGATGACGTCAAATTGGAGACTGATCTTTACACTAAGGCCACTGATAAAAATAATTTACTACAGTTCTCCAGCTGCCACCCTAAGGCCGTTAAGAAATCAATTCCGAAATCTCAATTTCTCAGAGTCAAAAGAATTGTCAGTCAAGATGCTACGAAGACATTGAGACTTGATGAGATGAATTCCAGATTTAAAGCGAGGGGGTACCCTGATAATATATTGAAGGACAGCTTGAATAGTGACAGTAGGAAATCTGATATGGGTAACCGTATTCCTTTTGTTCATAGCTTTCATCCTTATTCCTATAAGGTTCATAAACTTATCCGCCGTAACTGGTATATTTTGAGTCGAGGTTATCCTCAGGTGGCTGAATTCCAAAAGCCGTTTCTTCCCTGTTTTCGCAGGGCTCCTAATTTAAGGAATAAACTAGTTAGGGCGGATATAGGCTCTATTGCTCCCTCTTTTTCACAGAGCTATTTGAGTACACCTCGTAAAGGCACTTTTCCGTGCCTTAATTGCCTACAGTGTAATAATATTAAGGGTGATAAGGTGTTCCATCCACAAACTGGTCAAGGTTTTTCCATTAAAGGATTCTTCACGTGTGACAGCTCCTACGTTGTTTATGTGATCAAGTGCCCATGTGGCCTACTTTATGTTGGAGAAACCACTCAGTCTATACGTGATAGGATCTCACAACATAAGTCTACTATTCGCTGTGAACGTCTCCATCTTCCTCTTCCTTCTCATTTTCATAAATTGGGACATAGGGTATCTCAGCTCAGATATCAGGTACTTGAACAGATTCCACAAATGAGAAGGGGTCAAAGTAGAGTAACACTCCTGAAAAAACGGGAAGCCTTTTGGATCTTTGTCTTACAGACTATGGAACCTAAAGGTCTCAACAGAGAATTTGATATAGGGAGCTTTATGTAAAAAAAGTTTTTTTGCACTCTTGTAAAAAAATTTTTTACACTCATGAAAATACTCTCTTATACATTTATCCACGTATATGTCTAGGTTCCTCTATATATTCAGTGTGTTATATTTATGGATATATATTTCTATACGGTCTTGGATAGTATTTATCTTATTCTATTGGGTATTTTTTATAATTTTTTTATATATATTTTGTTTTATTAATTGATTTTCATTTTTTCTCTCTTATGTTTAGTCAATATTACAGGCCAATTAAATCTGATGAATTCATCAATCAACTTTTGGTATTTAAATTTATTATGTTTTTTTATATAAATGAATTTTTTTCATATATCTTATATTTTTATTAATTTTTATGCCTAATTTTCTCTCTATACATTAATAATATGGATTAATATTCTGATCCCCTTTTTTTAATAGAATAAAAAATAGTAATAAATAATAGAAAATAATTTTTTATAGATTTCTATATATATATATATATAACTATACTATAAATATCTCACACTGTACCATATAATGTTTTCCACTGGATCAATATGTGTTACCCCTCTGGCCCCTTTTATCAATACTATAAGCTATTGAGTTCCATCATTATATGTATGCTTTTTTTTTATGCAGTATATTGCCGATTATGTGACTTTATCATGTGTTGAATGCACTATGTGCTTCTTTCTTTCATTAAATAGCTGCTTTTCCAGCTAATGTCATCACTTCCGGTTTCACAGCCCTGTGATGATGCTGGCTTTCCTTCCTGGAACGTGTTGCCAACCTTTTGCCATCCATATACATCACTTCCTGTTTAGTAAAACAGGAAGTGATGTTACGTCCCGGGACCTTTAAAAACCCTCTCTTTATGACACATGTTAGCGCATTTCCCTGGCGTGATAGACGCAGTACACATCAGCGCTCACTCTCCTGTGGCTCTTTGATTTACTGGTAAGAAGCTTTGCTTTATTTATATACCTGATTGTTTTTCTCTGTTTTACAGACCTGCTATCTGTGGCTGATCTCTGCCTTTATCATGCACCTACTACAATGATGCTTGTTATAAACTATCTATTCGATTTAAAGTGATAGATATTCCCATAGGATTATCTAATTAATATTGTTTTTTGATGTTATGTGTATTGCTCTCCTGATACACTGGTCCTTCCTGTAGTTACGATTTAAATTTGTATTTATGCGTTATATTCTGTACAAATCTGGATATTGTTTGTTATTATGCACATTATAGCACATTCTCTTTGTATTTTCTGTTTAGTGTGAAATTTAATCGGATGAAGGTCAAAGTGTGACCGAAACGTCATTTATATTTTTCACACAAAAGAATTACTGAATAAAGTGTTTCTTCTTTTTGCACAATCCATTGTGAGTGCCGGATTCTTTTTCTGATATATAAGGGTTTGGACCCTATCCTGGCACCTCCTTGTGTAACAGAGTGCCATACTTCTTTTTTGAATTCTTTCCACCTTAACCAGGACATTTCATTGCCTTCCCTTTGTCCGGCCCCTGTGCATCGCTTTGAGAAGGCGTTGCATACCTTGGATTTGGTGCGGGCGCTCCGAATCTATATGTCACGCACCGCCGCTTTTAGGCGGTGCACCTCACTTTTTGTGCTAACCACGGGTCAGCGCAAGGGTCTCTTGGCTTCTAAACCGACCCTAGCTCGTTGGATTAGGTCGGCCATCTCTGATGCCTACCAGTGTTCTCAGGTGCCTCCTCCGCCGGGGATTAAGGCGCACTCGACCAGAGCTGTCGGTGCCTCCTGGGCTTTCAGGCACCAGGCTACGGCTCAGCAGGTTTGTCAGGCTGCCACTTGGTCTAGTCTGCACACCTTTTCGAAGCACTACCAAGTGCATGCTCATGCTTCGGCAGATGCGAGCTTGGGCAGACGCATCCTTCAGGCGGCTGTCGCCCATTTGTGAAGTTAGGTTTTGCCTACTTCTCAGTTTGGTTTATTTCCCACCCATGGACTGCTTTGAGACGTCCCATGGTCTGGGTCTCCCATAAGGAACGATGAAGAAAAAGAGAATTTTGTTTACTTACCGTAAATTCTTTTTCTTATAGTTCCGACATGGGAGACCCAGCACCCTCCCTGTTGCCTGTTGGCAGTTCTTGTTCCGTGTGTTTCACCGGCTGTTGTTGTAGACAGAGGTTCCGGGTTTTCCGAGTTTTACTCTATCTCTACTTATGGGTGGATGTCCTCCTTCAGCTTTTGCTCTGAACTGGTTAGATTGTCATCCAGGGGGTGTATATAGCCCGGAGGGAGGAGCTACACGTTTTGAGTGTAGTACTTTGTGTGTCCTCCGGAGGCAGTAGCTATACACCCCATGGTCTGGGTCTCCCATGTCGGAACTATAAGAAAAAGAATTTACGGTAAGTAAACAAAATTCTCTTTTTCTATGTTTGTCCTTGTCTTCCCCCCTCCCCGATGTTCTTTCCTTATGTGTCCTTTCAGGTACCACCCCTTCTAGAGTCCCTGGGAGCTGCGGCCCTTTGTCGTATGGACCGTCTCCTCTGGCCGGCTTCACAGGGGAAGTCATGCCCCCGACGGTATAGGTGTGCCATTAGCTTTTTCTTACTTCTAAGTTTTATATATGACCCGCATTATTTCTCTTAACGTAAAAGGTCTGAATTCACCCCGTAAGAGGAAATTGCTGCTACAGGAACTGAAAACATCAGGTGCAGACATAGCCTTTATCCAAGAAACACATTTTGTGGAATCAAACACTTTCAAATTTGCGTCCCACCGCTTTCCCATCCATTACTCGGCTTACTCGGGCTCCAAGAGGGGGGGAGTTGCTATTTTAATATCCTCCAGTTGTCCTCTACAAATTACGGGTTCTCACTGCGATCCAGAGGGTAGATATGTGATTCTGGAGGGCCAACTGGGGGGATCCCCGCACATACTGGCCAACATTTATGCACCTACTGAAGGGCAGATACGCTTTCTTAAGAAAATACTCGATCTGATAGGCGGACTGGCACCGGCCTCTACGGTGTTGGGGGGAGACTTTAACATCCCTTTTTCGGAGGTGGCCGACAGATTCTCTGTGGGTGGACACCCTCCATCGGGTGCTTTGAAAAATTTGTCCTGGGACTTTCGTAGGCTCATTAGATCAGGGGCTTTATACGACGCTTGGAGGGTGGACCACCCGGGAGAGAAGGCCTTTTCCTTCTACTCGCATCCGCATCAGACGCACACCAGAATAGACTATTTTTTCATTGATTCACAGCTGCTGGGGCGTCTTGAGAGGGTGGAAATGGGATCCATTACGTGGTCAGACCATTCCCCACTCATAATGGACTTCAAGAAAGATGGTCCTCGACCTAGGCCTCAGCATTGGCGCCATAATGAATCTCTGATGAAAAATCCCGACACTAGGGCTTTTTTAAATAAGCAACTGGTCGAATTCTTTCAGTTGAACACGGGCACGGTCACGTCGCCGGCAACACTCTGGGAAGCTCACAAGGCAGTGATGAGGGGACTATGCATTAGAGAGGGCGCCAGGGCTAAAAAGAATGCCACAAGCCAGCGGGACTCTATAACGGCCCATCTTAAGCTACAGGAGGGGAGACTGGCGGCTGCCCCATCACTGACTATTCTTAGGAGAGTCATCAGCCTTAGGGAAAAGTTGAGAGACTTGGCAATTGGCAGAGCAGAAAAATTGCTAACCTTTTCCAAACAAAGATACTATGAAAGGAGTAATAAGGCTCATACCTTACTCGCCAGGCAGCTTAAGGAGCGCGCTACATCCTCATGCCCTCAGGCTCTGCGCGACGAAAAGGGCACTATCCACTATCACCCTGCTTCAATAGCTGACATTTTTTTCAATTACTACAACAAGCTTTATAACCTTCCGGTTCCCCCGGGCATGGCTTCGCGCGGGGCTTGGGCACTTGGGGACTATTTTTCGGCCTTTGAGCTCCCTTCACTGCCTTGCGGAGCAGCCGCGGCTTTGAATGAAGAGATTACTACAGAGGAACTGGAGCAAGTTCTGGAAGCCCTGCCTGGCGGGAAGTCAACGGGCCCGGACAGCTTTACTTATTTTTATTACAAGGTGTTTGCGGCGGAGCTCCTCCCACACATGGCCGCCTTGTTTAACTCTTTCCTTCAGGGTGACCCTATCCCTCCATCCATGCTACACTCCCATTTAATCCTCCTGCCCAAGCCACCCAGGGACCCATTGGACTGTGCTAATTATAGACCAATAGCCCTTTTGAACTCCGATTTGAAGATGTTCACCAAGCTCTTGGCGGCTAGGCTTAATCGATGGTTGCCCCAACTCGTGTATAAAGACCAGGTGGGTTTTGTCCCTTGCCGTCAGGGGGTGGACAACACCAGGAAGGTCATAGACCTGGTGGATGTGGCAAATCGGACGAAGCAACAGGCGTTGGTGTTGAGTCTAGATGCAGAGAAGGCTTTTGACCGCCTTGCGTGGCCTTTTCTCTTCAAGACACTGGAGGTCTTTGGGATCTCGGGTGGCTTTATGCGGGCCTTGAAGTCCCTGTATAGTGCTCCTACGGCCTCTATCAAACTCCCCCTCCACATCTCTAAGCCTTTTCTCATCTCGAATGGCACCAGGCAGGGGTGCCCCCTGTCCCCCCTCCTTTTTGCGCTATGCATAGAGCCCCTCGCGGCCTCGGTCAGGAGCAACCCAGACATCTCGGGGGTCCTGGTCAGGAATAAACCGTTTAAAATCTCGCTTTTTGCCGACGATGTGCTCATTACACTTACTAACATCCATGTGTCCCTTCCAATTTTAATGTGCACCTTTGGGTAGGTACGGGAGCCTTTCGGGGTATAAGATCAACTCTAGCAAAACGGAGGCAATGCCCTTGAATCTCGACCCGGTGGCCCTGGATTACCTGCGTTTTGAATTTTAAGTTTCGTTGGAAGACAGATGCGGTCAAGTACCTGGGGGTTAACCTCACATCTACTTATGATTCCCTCTATAACCTTAACTTCCCCTCCCCTTTTCCGAGAGCTGAGAACTCTTTTTGAGGTTAAAATGAGCTTGCTCCCAAAATTATTATATTTCTTTGAAACCCTCCCAGTTAAGGTACCAATAAAGGAGCTGAAGTCCCTTCAGGCGGCTATCCTTAGATTTATTTGGTGTAACAAACGTCATAGGGTGGCCAGGGAGGTGTTGATGGCTCGGAGAAACAGGGGGGGGGGGCTTTCTGTCCCGGACATCCTAAAATACTATTGGGCGGCCCATCTTAGGAGGATCCCCTGTTGGGTGTCCCTTTGGGCATACAACAGGTGGACTGAGATTGAAAAACTTTGGCTGGCGCCTATACATCCAAACGCGCTCCTGTGGCCCCCGGCCCGGTGGGATTCGCCCCCCCCCCCCCTCTTCTTGGACCGATGCAGTTCACTAGGGACCTCTGGGCATTTTGCATTAGAAGATTTCCTTTGGAATCCCCCTGCTCCCCTCTGGTGTCCTTCATATACCAACCCTTGCTCCCAGGCAGTCTGGAGTCGGACATGGTGCACCCCTGGCTCAAGGCAGGTCTATTCAGATTTGCAGACATTATAGATGGAAGTACAATGCCGATCCATTCCTTTGAGTACCTTAGAGATAAATTCTCTCTCTCTAATCGAGAGTTTTTCCAATATCTGCAGATCAGAGACTTGGCTGGCTCCTTGTTTGGCAGGGCAGGGGCCTCGATTCCCACAGATTTTGAGAAAATTTGCAGAAGGGGCACTGATACTAAGGGGCTGATTTTCGGAAATTTACATTTTGCTTTCTGAGTCACGGGAGGGGCCCGAGGGGTCTTTTCCATACATGCGGAAATGGGAGTCTCTATAGGGAAGGCGGATACTTCCTCAGGAATGGGCAGCAATCTGGGGAAACGCCGCCAAGACGTCAATATGCACACTATATAAGGAAAATATCTATAAAATTTTGCTATTTTGGTACCACACTCCAGATTTCCTTCATGGCATAGACCCCTCCATACCGGCTTGTTGCTGGAGATGCGGGGGAGGCAGGGGCACCATTCTGCACATATTCTGGTCCTGTCCAGGGATAGTCCCCTTCTGGGAGCGGGTTAGAGGGTTGATCCATAAAGTACTATATATAGAGGTTGATCTTGATCCCCTGATCTATGTTCTGGGTCTTGGGAATGGGGGATTGGGAAAAACGGCCTCTAAGCTTTTTGTCCCACATCCTTACGGCGGCCAGATGCTTAATTGCAAAGAATTGGAGGCAGCCAGGGACACACTCACTCCAGAGCCTCAAGTATAGATTACTAGACGTTAGACGCATGGAACATCTCACGGCACTATTGCATGACACAGTTGACCGTTTCCAGGCCGTGTGGGCACCATGGGACTACTTTGCGGGACAGGAGGATCTGTGAGACTGAGGCCTATGGGTCCTATGGAAGGAGCATGGACTCTTGAAACCCTTCCCTCTTCCCTCCTAACCCCCCTCACCTGTCCTGTCATTGTTTGTCTAGGTTCGATAAGAATTGTGAATTTTATGTTTTATTTTATGTATGAAAAACGTAAATTGAAAATCTCAATAAAAATTCAAAGTTTAAAAAAAAAACAAAACAAAAAACATCCATGCCTGGGCAGCTAGACTAAAAAAATCTAACTTGAAATGCCACTATCTGGACTAACCTCCATGCCTGGGCAGCTAGGACTCCTGGTATAAGGATTATGAACACAGCCTGGTTTATAGGTCGGAGTGCTCAGTCAGAAAGACTCACTACAAATAATTAAAAAAAACTAACCCGCACATCCTACAAGTGTGTATAGGTGCCAGCTGAAAAAACCTAGCAAATACAAAATGGATACAGCTGCACTCTAAATGCCATCAATGTATAAGGGAACTCTCGTACTGCATTATTGCTATATGAAAAAAATGAGATTTATAGTTTATGAATTGGCCAATGCATGTAAGCCTGGAAACCAACGGCAAGGTAAATCTCAATATTCCGGGTACCTAACTAAAATGCCACTATCTAGGTTAAAAAAATCTAACTTGAAATGCCACTTAAGGAACTGTCTGTCTATCTGTCTATCTATCTATCTTTGTAGCTGAATAATCTGCTTTTGGTTTCTCTACTGCAATACAGAGGTCAAGATTACCAAATCTTCCTATGTTTTTCAATAGCAGTAGCTCAGTGGTAGAGCTGCTGCCTATGGACAATGAGTTCACGAGTTCGAGTCCCCGCCATCCCAGTAAACTAGAGTAGATGAGAATTTGTATGCTCGAACTCAGTTAATTTATTCACTGCACAGAGGGGAGGAGGCGGGACATCAGCTGTGAGCCATGGGACTACGAGAGAGAGCTGTCAAATCAAGACAGTCCCGCAGAATCCGGGATGGTTGGGAAGTATGTATATACTATTGTGTACATGTGTTTATGGTGGTAGTAGAGCATATGCCATAGTGTACATGTGTCTGTGGTGGTAGTAGAGGTATATACTATAGTGCACATGTGTCTGTGGTGGTAGTAGAGTCGGGACATCGGCTGTGAGCCGTGGCACTGCGGGAGAGAGCTGTCCAATCGGGACAGTCCTGCAGAATCCAGGACGGTTGGGAGATATGTATATACTATTATGTACATGTATTTGTGGTGGTAGTAGAGGCATATACCATAGTGTACATGTGTCTGTGATTTGAAATAGATCCATATATTTTATACCATGCTGTGAGCACAGCCTGTGTTATTGCACATGCAGTGCTCATACTGTACCCATGAGCTCCTTCACATAGGGAGATATGCCTGTCACATGTGGGTATGTGGTCGTCTTCCACATCCATAGAAGAATTTGGGAACAAATGCTTCTTTCCTAATATCCACTTCTGTAAAATGCAGCTCAAAATTATTCTCAGAGAAATATTACTGTTTAAAACCTAATGTGATAACTAAAAACTAGAGGGGATAAAATCCGGGACCGGCGGATCACTGCCGGATTGAAAACAAAATCCGTCCACTCCGGAATCCGATGCCCATAGAAGTCTATGGGGACCAGAATGTGGAGATTAAAAACGTTGGTGGAATGGATGGGGGGGGTAGGAGTGCGCACGGTGTACTCTCGCGAGGCTGTGTCATTGCAGCAAACTCCTTTTGGGTCATGCTTCCCTTCCGGAGCCAACAATTCAATATTCATTGTTTTGCCCGCCCATCGGCGCATGTAATTGGTTGCAGTTAGACGTGTCCCCACCCTGAGTGTCAGCGTGTCAGCTAACTGCAACCAATCACAGGCAGCAGGATGGCCTGTGGGCGGGAAAAGCAGTGCAAGTGTCTGCGGGTCAGTAAGGTGAACGTTCATGTGTTTCAGAAACACATGCACGTTCCTGTCAGAAGTGTGCGGCTGTATCGGTGATGCGGCTTTTTTTTTATTATTTAAATGAATTTAAAAAAACAACGCGCGGTCCCCCCTAATTTTCATCCCCAGCCAAGATAAAACCGGCTGGGGGCTGGTAGTCTCAGCCCGCAGCCGCCCGGTATTACCGCATCTATTACATGTGACAATCCCAGTGCCTTACCGGCCCTTCTTGATTGCCCTGGAGCGGTGGCAATGGGTTAATAGCAGCTCACAGTAGCCACTAAGTCGTAGATTAGTGATGACAGTCGTCAAGGAGACCCTGCTGTCATCACTAATCTGTAAGTGAAAGTAAATAAACACGAACACCAAAATGTTTTTATTTGGAATAAAATACATAAAACACCCTCTTTAACCCCAACACACATAGCGATTCAGCTCTGCTACATCCCTGTCCTTTCGCAGCGAGCACCATAGAGTATGGCTGTCCGCTGACAGCAGACAGAGATAGAGCCACGTGATGAGAATGAACTCAGGCAGTAGTGCGGGGCCCCTCACCTGAGTTCATTCTTATTGTGTGGCTCTGTCTCTGTGTCGCAGCCTGATTTGAGGTCACAGGGGAAGGACTCCAGCTGTGGCCGGAAATCACCTGAGTGACGACACAGCTGATCGTGCTACTCTCTTCAGTCACTCGGATGATTTTCTGTCATAGGTGGTGGACTCCAGCTGTGGCGGCGGATAACCTGAGTGAATCACCGCTGATAGCGCGACTCAAGTCAGTTGCTGCATGGAGCTCGCAGCGGGCAGTCTTGTTCTATGGCACTCACTGTGAGTGTCAGATGTAGCAGAGCTGGAAGCGTCATGGAACCTCGTGTGGATTACGTCGGACCTGGAGGGGTGTTTGGGGATTATTAAAGTGGTGAAAGAGGGAGCTTTTTTGTCTTTTATTTCAAATAAAGGATTTTTCGTTGTTTGTGTTTATCTACTTTCACTACAGAGTAATCATAGAGGGTGTCTCATAGACGCCTGCCATGATTAACCTACGACTTAGTGGCAGCTATGGGCTGCTATTAACTCCTTATTACCCCGATTGCCACCTCACCAGGGCAATTCCTTATGAGCCGGGTAGAGTCCCGGGATTGTTGCATCTAATGGATGCGGCAATTCCGGGTGGCTGCTGACCGATATTTTTAGGGTGGGGGGCTCCCAATAACATGAGTCTCCCCAGCCTGAGAATACCAGCCCCCAGCTGTGAGGCTTTATCTTGGCTGGGTACTCAGCGTTGGGGGGCGTGTTTGACTATAACCAATTAGGCACCGGTTGGCGGGGGAAGCAGTGAATATGAAATGAGCCTAATGAGCGGGTGCAGTGAATATGAAATAAGTGGCCGGCACTTTCAGAAGCAGAGAGGCCGCAGGAGCAGTGTGACAGCCGGTGATCGGTGAGTATAAAGCGGATAGAGTCTGAAAGCAAGAAAATGGAGAAAAGTTGGTGACCTGCGTTTTTGTTGACAAAAAATTGCATCCAAAACGCAGTGCAAACGCACAGGTAAAGTTGGTTGCGTTTTGAGACACATCATTCATTTTAATGGGTGATAAAACGTGACCAAAACGCAATGAAATAGTGACATGCTGCTTTTTTTTTTTTTTTTTTTTTTAAAGGCACCAATTTTGACACCACAAAATTGTTGCCTTAAAAAAACACCCCATTTACCGGAAACATGGATGTGTGAAGGAGGCCTAAAGGGATTGTTCAGTCCAAAATGCCAAGTCTGCAATTCTTCTGTGTGGCTGCAGACTTATGAATCCTCCCTGTCGCATGCACTTTGTGCTGTGAGGATTCTCCGGTGTCAGAGCCGGAAATGACGGTCATGTGATCACATGTATACGATATGCACACTCCGAGACAGACTCTGACTATAGTGTTTCCAGTGCGATCAACGTAAGTGTACTGTGCGAGGCTAAAATCAGTTTAGTCAGATTTTGGCCAGGCATATCTCATACTTGGGGTCACGAGACCCCTGTTATCAGGACTGACACCAGAAATTCCTCCCAGTGCATGTGATGTGAGGATTCACAAGTCTGCCATCACATAGAGCGACTGCAAACTTGTGGGTTTAGACCAGACAAACTATTTAAAGGAGTTGTCCGACATAAACTCAAAAATTTTTGTTATGCTAATCTGTTCTGTATTGTCATATAAATCACACCTACATTGTTATTTTTTGTTTTCTAACTTTTGTTCCTCTTGAATTCACCCTTTATTCTCTGCAGCTTCTTGTTTACATTCAGCTCCAACAAACATGACCACTTCCTGTGCAGAACCTCAGTCAGAGCTGGCACCACCCGACCTCAGTGTCCAGCCTCGCCCCCTGCACACACATTCCCTGTCAGTATATTCTGCCCCAGCACCTGACCTATTATCACTACAGCATTGCAAATAACAGCCCCACATATGGCTCTGCACCGCACACGCACACATATGGCTCTGCACCGCACACATATGGCTCTGCACCGCACACGCACACATATGGCTCTGCACCGCACACGCACACATATGGCTCTGCACCGCACACATATGGCTCTGCACCGCACACATATGGCTCTGTACCGCACACGCACACATATGGCTCTGCACCACACACGCACACATATGGCTCTGCACACGCACACATATGGCTCTGCACACATGGCTCTGCACCGCACACATATGGCTCTGCACCACACACATATGGCTCTGCACACGCTCACATATGGCTCTGCACACGCTCACATATGGCTCTGCACACGCACACATATGGCTCTGCACTGCACACGCACACAAATGGCTCTGCACACGCACACACATGGCTCTGCACCGCACACGCACACATATGGCTCTGCACCGCACACGCACACATATGGCTCTGCACCGCACTCGCACACATATGGCTCTGCACCGCACACGCACACATATGGCTCTGCACCGCACACGCACACATATGGCTCTGCACCGCACACATATGGCTCTGCACCGCACACGTATGGCTCTGCACCGCACACGCACACATTTGGCTCTGCACCGCACACCTACAGTTAAGGCTGCTTTACACCAGACAATCTATCGTGCGATAGATCGTCGGGGTCACGGATTTTGTGACGCACATCCGGCATCGCTGGCGATGCCGGCCTGTGTGACACCTCCTAGCGACGCAGTATCGCTCACAAATCGTGAGTCGGGTCCTGCTCGCTAGGTTCCATAATATTGTTTAATCTAGTTGACCATCGTTTCCGTGGTAGCACACGCCGCTCCGTGTGACACCACGGGAACGATGAGCAGCTCACCTGCCTCCCGCGGCCGCCGCCGGCTCTATGTGGAAGGAAGGAGGTGGGCGGGATGTTTACGTCCCGCTCATCTCCGCCCCTCCGCTTCTATTGGCCGGCGGCCGTGTGACGTCGCTGTGACGCCGAACGTCCCTCCCACTCCAGGAAGTTGACGTTCGCCGCCCACAGCGAGGTCGCACGAGAGGTAAGTATGTGTGACGGGGGTTACTAACTTTGTGCTACACGGGCAGCGATTTGCCCGTGACGCAAAAAGGACGGGGACGGGTACGATCGATTGTGAAATCGCACAATCGGTCGTACCGTGTAAAGCAGGCTTTAGGTCCAGAAATATTTGGACAGTGACACAATTTTCGCGAGTTGGGCTCTGCATGCCACCACACTGGATTTGAAATAAAACCTCTACAACAGAATTCAAGTGCAGATTGTAACGTTTAATTTGAAGGTTTGAACAAAAATATCTGATAGAAATTGTAGGAATTGTACACATTTCTTTACAAACACTTCACATTTTAGGAGGTCAAAAGTAATTGGACAAATAAACCAAACCCCAAAAAAAATTTTTACTTTCAATATTTTGTTGCGAATCCTTTGGAGGCAATCACTGCCTTAAGTCTGGAACCCATGGACATCACCAAACGCTGGGTTTCCTCCTTCTTAATGCTTTGCCAGGCCTTTACAGCCGCAGCCTTCAGGTCTTGCTTGTTTGTGGGTCTTTCCGCCTTAAGTCTGGATTTGAGCAAGTGAAATGCATGCTCAATTGGGTTAAGATCTGGTGATTGACTTGGCCATTGCAGAATGTTCCACTTTTTTGCACTCATGAACTCCTGGGTAGCTTTGGCTGTATGCTTGGGGTCATTGTCCATCTGTACTATGAAGCGCCGTCCGATCAACTTTGCGGCATTTGGCTGAATCTGGGCTGAAAGTATATCCCGGTACACTTCAGAATTCATCCGGCTACTCTTGTCTGCTGTTATGTCATCAATAAACACAAGTGACCCTGTGCCATTGAAAGCCATGCATGCCCATGCCATCACGTTGCCTCCACCATGTTTTACAGAGGATGTGGTGTGCCTTGGATCATGTGCCGTTCCCTTTCTTCTCCAAACTTTTTTCTTCCCATCATTCTGGTACAGGTTGATCTTTGTCTCATCTGTCCATAGAATACTTTTCCAGAACTGAGCTGGCTTCATGAGGTGTTTTTCAGCAAATTTAACTCTGGCCTGTCTATTTTTGGAATTGATGAATGGTTTGCATCTAGATGTGAACCCTTTGTATTTACTTTCATGGAGTCTTCTCTTTACTGTTGACTTAGAGACAGATACACGTACTTCACTGAGTGTTCTGGACTTCAGTTGATGTTGTGAACGGGTTCTTCTTCACCAAAGAAAGTATGCGGCGATCATCCTCCACTGTTGTCATCCGTGGACGCCCAGGCCTTTTTGAGTTCCCAAGCTCACTAGTCAATTCCTTTTTTCTCAGAATGTACCCGACTGTTGATCTTGCTACTCCAAGCATGTCTGCTATCTCTCTGATGGATTTTTTTCTTTTTTTTTCAGCCTCAGGATGTTCTGCTTCACCTCAATTGAGAGTTCCTTAGACCGCATGTTGTCTGGTCACAGCAACAGCTTCCAAATGCAAAACCACACACCTGTAATCAACCCCAGACCTTTTAATTACTTCATTGATTACAGGTTAACGAGGGAGACACCTTCAGAGTTAATTGCAGCCCTTAGAGTCCCTTGTCCAATTACTTTTGGTCCCTTTAAAAAGAGGAGGCTATGCATTACAGAGCTATGATTCCTAAACCCTTTCTCCGATTTGGATGTGAAAACTCTCATATTGCAGCTGGGAGTGTGCACTTTCAGCCCATATTATATAAGAAATACAATTTTAGAACATGTTTTTGTAAACAGCTAAAATAACAACTTGTGTCACTGTCCAAATATTTCTGGACCTAACTGTATGGCTCTGTACCGCACACGCACACATATGGCTCTGCACCGCACACGCACACATATGGCTCTGCACCGCACACGCACACATATGGCTCTGCACCGCACACGCACACATATGGCTCTGCACCGCACACGCACACATATGGCTCTGCACCGCACACGCACACATATGGCTCTGCACCGCACACGCACACATATGGCTCTGCACCGCACACGCACACATATGGCTCTGCACCGCACACGCACACATATGGCTCTGTACCGCACACGCACACATATGGCTCTGTACCGCACACGCACACATATGGCTCTGCACTGCACACGCACACATATGGCTCTGCACCGCACACATATGGCTCTGCACCGCACACGCACACATATGGCTCTGCACCGCACACGCACACATATGGCTCTGCACCGCACACGCACACATATGGCTCTGTACCGCACACGCACACATATGGCTCTGCACCGCACACATATGGCTCTGCACCACACACATATGGCTCTGTACCGCACACATATGGCTCTGCACCGCACACGCACACATATGGCTCTGCACCGCACACGCACACATATGGCTCTGCACCGCACACACACACACATGGCTCTGTACCGCACACATATGGCTCTGCACACGCACACATATGGCTCTGCACACGCACACATATGGCTCTGCACCCGCCCGCCCCCCCATCCCCATCGGGAACACGTAAGGAATACATACTCACCCGTCCTCGGTCCCCGCCGCTCCTGTCCTCCAGCGGGAGGGACAGTGATGAGAAGCAGCGCTGCGCTGCTTCTCATCAGCACTTTCAAATGTACCGGCATCTGTGATGCTGGTACATTTGAATGTGTGATCCTGAGCAGGGGCCCGGTGCTGGAGCTGACACCACGGCAGCTGCCACCAGGCCCCGCCCCCAGGTCACGGACCCCACAGAAGTGCAGGGGGAGGTTACTGGAGAGGAACAAGTGTGCGGGGGAATGTGTGGGAGGGTGCAGGGAAGGGGGCGGTGACTCCTCGCACTGTACAGCCCAGCAGGGAGGCGACAAGCTGTTCCACATTTGCATGTCAACATGGTCCTGCCCATGTTGACATGAAATGACCGGAAGCAGCAAAATCACGGCAGGAGCGGTCACATGACCACTCTGAGCCGGGGGAGAGGGGCTGACAGCAGGGCAGGTAAGTGGTCACTATCTACTTACCTGCCCCAATGTAGCCCAATAGGGTAATAAAAAAAAAAAGTCAAAGAAGCCGGATAACCCCTTTTAATTATGTTCATGAATCAGAGATTGCCCCAGCTAGTACTGTGCAAATTCTAATCACTTGTGTGAATATAGGGGCCTCAGCTGGGGCGCACTAAGTAATGGGGATACTCTCCTCATAGGTGGAAAAGCGTTGATCCGGTCATATGCAGTATGAAGCCAGCTGTACGCGTCCCGGCTTCAGAGAGGTCTTAGGCGCATGACCGGAAGTGCCGGGACGTTGGATCAGTGATGACAGTGGACACAGGTACGCCCGTCACCGCTTGTGATGCTGCATTGAATGGGTGTGCTACCATGCTAAGAGGTTGGAATGAGCGCAGGAACTAATGCCCTTGGAACTAGTCCTTGCAGTCATTAACATATCATAAAGGATCTTCAGAAATACTTTTTCTAAAGATCCCTTTATCTATGCTGCTAGATACAGGCACGGTTAGGCAGAGATTAACAATATGCACCCAGAACTGCTCGTGGTTCTCACTGTATATTGCACCTGACAGGTTCGCTTTATTCACTTTGATAAACGTTAATCAGAATGAACCATTTCATAACAATTTTAAAACTACTGGCCGTGCATATGGTCAGGCTTTTGTGCTTTTTACCACTTCCCATCTGTAAAGTTGCAGACTAGTTAAAAGAAGTGAATTTTTCAGGTGACTTCATTATTTCATACATACAAGTAACAAAAAAAGCCACCGGCAAGGCCACAAGACACCGAAAGAGGTGCTTCAGATAAAAACTCCCCCAGCATTTTCTTCTGCTTGAAAACCTCAGCGGGATCTCACACATCTCAAAAAGATTTAATTTGCATAGACCTTATGTGGAACTGTTAGTGTGTTTTCTAGTTTATTTTGGTCTGTCTTTCATATTTTTTAAATCGTTAATGACTAGAAACTATTGGATAGTTTCTTTTTTATGTTGTTATAAGAGTAATCTGTAATAGCGGAAGAATATTAATATTGTGATATGTAGAAATGTGACATTGTAAGCCCTTGGGCATAGGGGAACCTCTCAGACCACTCAGCTGAATGTAAGTGGTTGATTGGCTGATAAATATTGTGTGTGTGTGTGTGTGTGTATATACATATGTGTGTGTATACATAATATGTGTGGGTGTGTGTGTGTGTGTGTGTGTGTGTATGTATATGTATGTGTGTGTGTGTATGTATATGTATGTGTGTGTGCATATACATACATACATACATACATACATACATACATACATACATACATACATACATACATACATACACCACAAGTTTGGACACACCTTCTCTCTTCTTCTTTATGGACACACCTTCTCTCTTCTTCTTTATTTTTATGACTCTCTAAGAATTGTAGATTCACATTGAAGGCATCAAAACTATGAATTAACACATGTGGAATGAAATATTTAAAGTGTGAAACAACTGAAAATATGTCTTATATTCTAGGTTCTTCAAAGTAGCTACCTTTTTCTTTGATTACTGCTTTGCACACTCTTGGCATTCTCTTGATGAGCTTCAAGAGGTAGTCACCGGAAATGGTTTTCCAACAGTCTTGAAGGAGTTCCCAGAGATGCTTGGCACTTGTTGTCCCTTTTGCCTTCACTCTGCGGTCCAGCTCACCCCAAACCATCTTGATCGGGTTCAGGTCTGGTGACTGTGGACGCCAGGTCATCTGGCGTAGCATCCCATCACTCTCCTTCTTAGTCAAATAGCCCTTAAGCCCACTTTACACGCTTCAATATATCTCACAATCCGTCGTTGGGGTCAAGTTGTAAGTGACGCACATCCGGCATCGTTTGTGAGGTATCTGCGTGTGACAGCTACGTGCGATCAGGATTGAACGCAAAACCGTTGATCGCAAACACATCGTATCTTTGTCTAGAATTGAGCGTTTTGTTGCACGAACCTAGTCAATTGTAACGTGTGACATCCCTCATACGATTTTGATGTCTGAGGCTATGTGCGCAGGTGTGCGCTCTGCACCGCAGCTTAAAAAAGGTCCGCTTCAGAGCGCAGCTGAAAAGCTGTGTTCTTAAGCGCCTCACAATGTCTGTCATTCACTAATCTCTGTCAGTCGGTCACTATCTCTGTCCCTCACTCTCTGTCCATGTCAGTCTATCCCCCTCTCTCATATACTCACCGATCCCCGATCCCCGGCGCTGCACGGAATTTACACTGCTCCGGCGGCTTTTACTGTTTTGAAAAAGCCGGCCGCCCATTAAACAATCTCGTATTCCCTGCTTTCCCCGCCCACCGGCGCCTATGATTGATTACAATGAGACACGCCCCCACACTGAGTGACAGGTGTCACACTGCACCCAATCACAGCAGCCGGTGGGCGTGTTTATACTGTGTAGTGAAATAAATAATTAAATAATTAAAAAAAACGGCGTGTGGTCCCCCCCAATTTTAAAACCAGCCAGATAAAGCCATACGGCTGAAGGCTGGTATTCTCAGGATGGGGAGCTCCACGTTATGGGGAGCTCCCCAGCCTAACAATATCAGCCAGCAGCCGCCCAGAATTGCCGCATACATTAGATGCGACAGTTCTGGGACTGTACCTGGCTCTTCCCGATTTTGCCCTGGTGCGTTGGCAAATCGGGGTAATAAGGAGTTATTGGCAGCCCATAGCTGCCAATAAGTCCTAGAATAATCATGTCAGGCGTCTCCCCGAGATACCTTCCATGATTAATCTGTAAATTACAGTAAATAAACACACACACCCGAAAAAATCATTTATTAGAAATAAAAAACACAAACATATACCCTGGTTAACCACTTTAATCAGCCCACAAAAAGCCCTCCATGTCCGGCGTAATCCAGGATGGTCCAGCGTCACTTCCAGCGCTGCTGCATGGAGGTGACCGGAGCTGCAGCAGACACAGCCGCTCCGGTCACCTCCACGCAGCTAATGAAGACAGCCGTGCGATCAGCTGAGCTGTCAGTGAGGTTACCCGCTGTCACTGGATCCAGCGGTGGCCGCGGGTAACCTCAGTGACAGCTCAGCTGATCGCGCTACTCACCTCAGTTGCTGCGTGGAGGTGAGAGGGGCGGCGGTGAGTAGCGCGATCAGCTGAGCTGTCACTGAGGTTACCCGCGGCCACCGCTGCATCCAGTGACAGCGGGTAACCTCAGTGACAGCTCAGCTGATCGCGCGGCACTCTTCAGTTGCTGTGTGGAGGTGACCGGAGCGGCGGTGTCTTCTGCAGCTCCGGTCACCTCCATGCAGCAGCGCTGGAAGCGACGCAGGCGCATCCTGGATTACGCCGGACATGGAGGGCTTTTTGGGGCTGATTAAAGTGGTTAACCAGGGTATATGTTTGTGTTTTTTATTTCTAATAAAGGATTTTTCGGGTGTGTGTGTTTATTTACTGTAATTTACAGATTAATCATGGAAGGTGTCTCATAGACGCCTGACATGATTAATCTAGGACTTATTGGCAGCTATGGGCTGCCAATAACTCCTTATTACCCCGATTTGCCAACGCACCAGGGCAAATCGGGAAGAGCCGGGTATAGTCCCAGAACTGTCGCATCTAATGTATGCGGCAATTCTGGGCGGCTGTTGGCTGATATTGTTAGGCTGGGGGGCTCCCCATAACGTGGAGCTCCCCATCCTGAGAATACCAGCCTTCAGCCGTATGGCTTTATCTGGCTGGTTTTAAAATTGGGGGGGACCGCACACTGTTTTTTTTAATTATTTAATTATTTATTTCACTACACAGTATAGACACGCCCACCGGCTGCTGTGATTGGGTGCAGTGTGACACCTGTCACTCAGCGTGGGGGCGTGTCTCACTGTAACCAATCATAGGCGCCGGTGGGCGGGGAAAGCAGGGAATACGAGATTGTTTAATGGGCGGCCGGCTTTTTCAAAACAGTAAAAGCCGCCGGAGCAGTGTGAACGCCGTGCAGTGCCGGGGATCGGGGATTGGTGAGTATGAGAGAGGGCTGCTAACTTCAGTCACTTAGGAGATTAGCGGTCACCGGTGAATCCTTCACAGGTGACCGCTAATCAGGGCGCGACACAGACAGAGCCGCAGCATGACAATGAAGTCGGGTGAAGTTCACCCGAGTTCATTCTGACAGTGCGGCTCTGTCTGTGTCTGCTGTCATCTGCCATTCAGCTCTGCTACACGGCTGTCTGTGTCTGCTGTTAGCGGCCATGTAGCAGAGCTGAATGGCAGATGACATAGTAAAAACGCATCCCTACACATTACACACGCTTGGCAAGTCAATAAATAAAAAAAAAAAAAGGTGCCCAATGCATACGTCACAGAACACATGATCTAAAGGATCGCACACAAAATTGACCAATTTAACATAGACTACTAACGCACGTGTGACAGCAAATGAACGACCTACGTGTGATCTCATAAGATCCCTTATGCAACCTGGGCGTGTCACATCGCAAATGCGATTGTACAACTAATTGCAACGTGTAAAGCTGGCTTTTCACAGCCTTGAGGTGTGTTTGGGGTCATTGTCCTGTTGAAAAATAAATGGTGATCCAACTAAACGCAAACTGGATGGAATAGCATGCAGCGGCAAGATGCTGTGGTAGGCATGCTGGTTTAGTATGCCTTCAATTTTGAATAAATCTCCAACAGTGTCACCAGCAAAGCACCCCCACACCATCACACCACCTCCTCCATGCTTCATGGTGGGAACCAGGCATGTAGAGTCCATCCTTTCACCTTTTCTACAAAGACACAGTGGTTGGATCCAAAGATCTCAAATTTGGACTCCTCAGACAAAGCACAGATTTCCACTGGTCCAATGTCCATTCTTTGTGTGCTTTAGCCCAAACAAGTCTCTTCTGCTTGTTGCCTTTCCTTAGCAGTGGTTTCCTAGCAGCTATTTTACCATGAAGGCCTGCTGCACAAAGTCTCCTCTTAACAGTTGTTCTAGAGATGAGAAGGTGTGATATATATATATATAAATAAATAAATAAATATATATATATATATATATATATATATATATATATATATATATATAATATATTGATCCTTTCACCACCTGGCTACTACACTTCCTTTCCACCGACATCCCCACCGTCATCATGGGTGATTTCAATATTATTATTATTATTTATAGAGCACCATTGATTCCATGGTGCTGTACAATATCCCCATTGACACTTCCCACTAATCTGTCTCCAAACTTCTAACACTCGCTTCCTCCTTCGGCCTCACCCAATGAGCGCAGATGGAAGAGGTCTCATTCCACTGAGCAATTCATTGCATATAAAGAGTCCTTCACCACTTTCAAGTCCACACTCACTGCTGCAAAACAAACCTACTTCTCATCCCTCATATAATTTCTCTCTCTCACAACCCTAAACAGCTATTCAACACTTTCAATTCTCTCCGTCCTCCAGCACCACCTCCCTCTCCTCTCCTCTCAGCTGAAGACTTTGCCTCTTTTTTCAAGCAGAAGATTGACAACATCGGAGCAAGCTTTGGCCCACAATCACCACAGCCCCTCATCATAGCTACTCTGCCTTCTTCCTCCAAATCCAGCTTCTCCACCATGACAAAAGCAATGTTTCCACTCTACTCTCAAGATCACATCTTACCACCTGTGCACTTGACCCGCTCCCATCGCACCTCATCCCCAACATCACCACAGTCCTCATCCCAGCCCTAACCCATCTCTTCAACCTATCACTAACAACTGGTGTATTCCCTTCATGCTTTAAACATGCCTCTTACACCCATCCTCAAAAAGCCCTCCCTTGACCCATCCTCTGTCAAACTATCGCCCCATATCCCTTCTTCCCTATGCCTCAAAACTACTAGAACAGCATGTCGATCTTGAACTGTCCTCATACCTCTCATCCTGCTCCCTCTTTGACCAGCTACAATCTGGCTTCCGACCGCATCATTCCACTGAAACTGCCCTAACTAAAGTCACTAATGACCTACTAACCGCCAAAGCCAAGCGACACTACTCTATCCTCCTCCTACTGGACCTGTCCTCTGCCTTCTACACAGTAGACCATTCCCTCCTACTACAGATTCTCTCATCTCTGGGCATCACAGACTTGGCCCTATCTTGGATTTCTTCATACCTAACCGACCGAACTTTCAGCGTCTTCCATTCTCACACCACTTCTTCATCTTGCCCCCTTTCTGTCGGTGTCCCCCAAGGCTCAGTTCTTGGACCCCTGCTGTTCTCCATCTACACCTTCGGCCTGGGACAGCTCATAGAGTCCCACGGCTTCCAGTATCATCTCTTTGCCGATGACACACAGATCTACCTCTCTGGACCTGACATTACCTCTCTACTAACCAAAATCCCACAATGTCTGTCTGCTATTTCATCTTTCTTCTCTGCACGATTCCTAAAACTTAACATGGACAAAACAGAGTTCATTGTCTTTCCTCCTCCTCACTCATCTCCTCCAACAAGCCTTTCCATCAAACTCGATGGTTGCTCACTCTCCCCAGTCTCACAAGCTCGTTGCCTTGGAGTAACCTATGACTCAGCTCTATCCTTCAAGCCACACATCCAAGCCCTCTTCAACTCATGCCAATTACAACTCAAAAACATCTCCCGGATCCGTGCTTTCCTTAACCAAGAATCAACAAAAACATTAGTGCATGCCCTCATCATCTCCTGCCTCGACTACTGCAACCTCCTGCTCTCTGGCCTCCCTTCCAACACTCTTGCTCCCCTCCAATCTATCCTAAACTCTGTGGCCCGCTTAATCCACCTTTCCCCTTGCTACTCCCCAGCCTCGCCACTCTGCCAATTCCTTCACTGGCTTCCCATCACCTAACGACTCCAGTTCAAAACATTAACCATGACATACAAAGCCATGCACAACCTGTCTCCTCCCTACATCTGTGACCTAGTCTCCTGGTACCTACCTGCAGGCAACCTCAGATCCTCACAAGATCTCCTTCTCTGCTCCTCTCTTATCTCCTCTTCCCACAATCGCGTACAAGATTTCTCCCGTGCATCCCCCATACTCTGGAATGCTCTACCTCAGCACATCAGACTCTCCCCTACCGTGGAAAGCTTCAAGAGGAACCTCAAGACCCACCTCTTCCAACAAGCCTACAACCTACAATAGCCCTCAGTCCAGTAGACCACTGCGCAACCAGCTGTGTCCTCACCTATTGTACCATCACCCATTCCCTGTAGACTGTGAGCCCTCGCGGGCAGGGTCCTCTCTCTTCCTATACCAGTCTGTTTTGTACTGTTAATGATTGTTGTACGTATACCCTCTTTCACTTGTAAAGCGCCATGGATTAAATGGCGCTTAAATAATAATTATATATATATATATATATATATATATATATATATATATATATATATATACATTATATATATATATATATACACATTATATATATATATATATATATATACACATTATATATATATATATATATATATACACATTATATATATATATATATATATATATATATATATATATAATAATGTGTGTGTATATACAGTACAGACCAAACGTTTGGACACACCTTCTCAATCAAAGAGTTTTCTTTATTTTCATGACTGAAAATTGTAGATTCACATTGAAGGCAACAAAACTATGAATTAACACATGTGGAGTGAAATACTGAACTAAAAAGTGTGAAACAACTGACAATATGTCTTATTTTCTAGGTTCTTCAAAGTAGCCACCTTTTGCTTTGATTACTGTTCTGCACACTCTTGGCATTCTCTTGATGAGCTTCAAGAGGTAGTCACCGGAAATGGTTTTCACTTCACAGGTGTGCCCTGTCAGGTTTAATAAGTGGGATTTCTTGCCTTGTAAATGGGGTTGGGACCATCAGTTGTGTTGTGAAGAAGTCTGGTAGATACACAGCTGATAGTGCTACTGAATAGACTGTTAGAATTTGTATTATGGCAAGAAAAAGCAGCTAAGTAAAGAAAAACGAGTGGCCATCATTACTTTAAGAAATGAAGGTCAGTCAGTCCGAAAAATTGGGAAAACTTTGAAAGTGTCCCCAAGTGCAGTGGCAGAAACCAGCAAACGCTGCAAAGAAACTGGCTCACATGAGGACCGCCCCAGGAAAAGAAGACCAAGAGTCACCTCTGCTACGGAGGATAAGTTTCTGAGTCACCAGCCTCCGAAATTGCAGGTTAACAGCAGCTCAGATTAGAGACCAGGTCAATACCACACAGAGTTCTAGCAGCAGACACATCTCTAGAACAACTGTTAAGAGGAGACTTTGTGCAGCAGGCCTTCATGGTAAAATAGCTGCTAGGAAACCACTGCTAAGGACAGGCAACAAGCAGAAGAGACGGGTTTGGGCTAAAGAACACAAGGAATGGACATTAGACCAGTGGAAATCTGTGCTTTGGTCTGATGAGTCCAAATTTGAGATTTTTGGATCCAACCACTGTGTCTTTGTGCGACGCTGAAAAGGTAAACGGATGGACTCTACATGCCTGGTTCCCACCAGGAAGCATGGAGGAGGACGTGTTATGGTGTGGGGGTGCTTTGCTGGTGACACTGTTGGGGATTTATTCAAAATTTAAGGCATACTGAACCAGCATGGCTACCACAGCATCTTGCAGCGGCCTGCTATTCCATCCGGTTTGCGTTTAGTTGGACCATCATTTATTTTTCAACAGGACAATGACCCCAAACACACCTCCATGCTGTGTAACAGCTATTTGACTAAGAAGGAGAGTGATGGGGTGCTACGCCAAATGACCTGGCCTCCACAGTCACCAGACCTGAACCCAATCGAGATGGTTTGGGGTGAGCTGGACCGCAGAGTGAAGGCAAAAGGGCCAACAAGTGCTAAGCATCTCTGGGAACTCCTTCAAGATGATTGGAAGACAATTTCCGGTGACTACCTCTTAAAGCTCATCAAGAAAATGCCAAGAGTATGCAAAGCAGTAATCAAAGCAAAAGGTGGCTACTTTGAAGAACCTAGAATATAAGACATATTTTCAGTTGTTTCACACTTTTTTAAGTATTTCATTCCACGTGTTAATTTATAGTTTTTGATGCCTTCAATGTGAATCTACAATTTTCAGTCATGAAAATAAAGAAAACTCTTTGAATGAGAAGGTGTGTCCAAACATTTTGTCTGTATTGTGTGTGTGTGTGTGTGTGTATATATATATCTCTACCTCCTTGTATCCTGAATCCTCTTGGTGCAGTGTACATACACGGGACTCTTGTTGCTGTATGTGATTGTGACTATTTCTATAATGTAGAAGTCCATTATTGGCGGCTCGTGTTTAGTTGCACACTCCATCACTGATGGTATATAGTCTATAGAATTGCCGCCTGGCTGTTCTTCGCTTCTAGAGGGTTTGGTTGTGACTAGTAATATTAATCTGTGGTCTAGTCCAGCGTTCCTTAAAGGAGGAATAGAGCAAATGATGGTGACAGTCACATTTTCTTCACCCTATAGGCGTTTTCTTGTTTCCTGACAATTCTTCTTATAATACTCTCTCATCTGGGTTTTATGCTGCTCACAGTTTTTTTGAATTAATTTATATTTGATGTGTCACTTTATCAAAAGTGGCCATCTCGTGTCCTTATATTATACCCATTGCTCCCGAGTATGCTTTTTTTTTTTTTCTTTATAGATATGGGCCTTTTTATTTAGTGCTAATTATGTTGGTCTTTGCCTAAGGGTACCTTCACACTTAGCGATGCAGCAGCGATCCGACCAGCGATCTGACCTGGTCAGGATCGCTGCTGCATCGCTACATGGTCGCTGGTGAGCTGTCAAACAGGCAGATCTCACCAGCGACCAGTGAACAGCCCCCAGCCAGCAGCGACGTGCAAGCGACGCTGCGCTTGCACGGAGCTGCCGTCTGGAAGCTGCGGAGACTGGTAACTAAGGTAAACATCGGGTATGGTTACCCGATGTTTACATTAGTTACCAGCGCACAGCTGTGTGTGCAGGGAGCAGGGAGCCGCGCACACTGAGCGCTGGCTCCTTGCTCTCCTACCATAGCTACAGTACACATCGGGTTAATTAACCCGATGTGTAATGCAGCTACATGTTCAGAGAGCAGGGAGCCGCGCACACTGCTTAGCGCTGGCTCCTTGCTCTCCTAGCTGCTGTACACATCGGGTTAATTAACCCGATGTGTACAGCAGCTACATGTGCAGAGAGCCGGAGCCGGCAGCACAGGCAGCGTGAGAGCTGCAGAGGCTCGTAACTAAGGTAAATATCGGGTAACCACCTTGGTTACCCGATGTTTATCTTGGATACAGCTTACCTCAGCTGTCAGACGCCGGCTCCTGCTCCCTGCTCGCTTCATTTGTCGCTCTCTCGCTGTCACACACAGCGATCTGTGTGTCACAGCGGGAGAGCGGCTTTGAAGAAAACGAACCAGGGCTGTGTGTAACGAGCAGCGATCTCGCAGCAGGGGCCAGATCGCTGCTCATTGTCACACACAGCGAGATCGCTAATGAGGTCACTGCTGCGTCACAAAAAGCGTGACTCAGCAGCGATCTCGGCAGCGAGCTCGCTGTGTGTGAAGCACCCCTTAGGCTTTGTTCCCAGGGTGTCTTTAGACTGCTGTGCATTATTTACATGTGAGTAACGCCCCTCTGGTAAAGATCATAGAATTTAGCGCTAATTAAAAAGGTCCTTATGTCTTGAACTGTGTGGGAATAAATGAAAGCAAAAACTGGCCACGTTTGACATGATGACAGTTCTGTAAGGCCCTGTGCGCACTACACGTTTTTGCTGTGTTTTTTGCAGCGTTTTTACCGCGTTTTTGTGCTGAAAACGCAGTGACATTGCTTCCCCAGCAATGTCTATGGGTTTTCAGAAGTGCTGTCCGCACGCAGCGTTTTTTTATAGCTGTGTTTTTGTGGTGACCACAAAAACGCAGCATGTCAATTATTTCTGCGTTTTTCACTCATTGAATGCAGTGCACAAAAATGTAGCCAAAAACGCAGTAAAAATGCATTGTGTTTTTATCGTGGGTGCGGGTTTTTTTGCGTTTTTTGCTAACAAAAACGCACAAAAAACCCAGCGTGAAAAAACCGCCTAGTGCGCACATAGCCTTAAATCCCAATATCGAGACTAAGGGGTACTTTGCACACTACGACATCGCAGGTGCGATGTCGGTGGGGTCAAATTGAAAGTGACGCACATACGGCATCGCAGGCGACATCGTAGTGTGTAAATCCTAGATGATACGATTAACGAGCGCAAAAGCATCGTAATCGTATCATCGGTGCAGCGTCGGCGTAATCCATAATTACGCTGACGCGATGGTCCGATGTTGATCCTCGCTCCAGCAACAGCACACATCGCTGTGTGTGAAGCCGCAGGAGCGAGGAACATCTCCTACCGGCGTCACCACGGCTCCCGTAGGATATGCGGAAGGGAGAAGGTGGGCGGGATGTTTACATCCTGCTCATCTCCGCCCCTCCGCTTTTATTGGCCGCCTGCCGTGTGACGCCGTACGACCCGCCCCCTTAATAAGGAGGCAGGTCGCCGGCCAGAGCGACGTCGCAGGGCAGGTGAGTGCGTGTGAAGCTTCCGTAGCGATAATGTTCGCTACGGCAGCTATCACAAGGATATCGCAGCTGCGACGGGGGCGGGGACTATCGCGCTCGGCATCGCAGCATCGGCTTGCGATGTCGCAGCGTGCAAAGTACCCCTAAGGCCCTGTGTGCACTAGACGTTTTTGCTGCATTTTTTTGCGGCGTTTTTACCACGTTTTTGTGCTGAAAACGCTGTGACATTGATTCCCCAGCAATGTATATGGGTTTTCAGAAGTGCTGTCTGCACACAGCGTTTTTTTTGTAGCTGCGTTTTCGTGGTGACCACAAAAATGCAGCATGTCAATTATTTCTGCAGTTTTACCGCGCATGGTTTTTTTTTTTGCGGACAAAAACGCACAATAAACACATAGACTAAGGGGCCGATTTATCAAAGATTTTACGCTAGAAAAGTGGCGCAAATGCATTCAATAGTCTCCACATTTTTACACAACAGAGTTGCGCTAAATGTTGCGATTTTTTTTATTTTGGCAGTTTCCACCAATAAGCTCTGTGGGTCAATTTCATCAAATGTGCCTGGGTTTTGTACACCAGAAGTGCTACTCGAGTCCTTGACTGTTGTAGAGTATTTGGCGGCACACGGAGGAGCACGCCAATCAGAAGAGGCGCCAAATTCACCAAGTGACACCTCCCAATGAATTCTCTGCCTTCTACTCCAGCAAGACTGGCATAGTGTGAGCGTACTCTACGCCAGGATTGATGAATCTGCCGTTAAATATTTATCACCAATGAATGTAATCTCTGTATTAGAGATCCTATAAAACTAATCTTACCATTATCTTTGATTCTTGCTATTGTGCAGGCCTGCGAGCAGGAATCAGCCAATTAAACACACTGGGTGGTCAGTCTGAGAAGGAATCTTATGAATATTGTCAGGGGATCATCAAGCCTCAATCTGATTGGCTCTGGCGAAATCCGAGCAGATGTTTTTTTCACTGTTTTTATCCTATATCTGCTGGACTTCAATGAAGAAAATCCCAGTTAGGTTGTGCACACGAATAGTATTTTCGGTATTTTTCATAGCTATTTTTTTGTGCATAAAGTATTTTACAGTCCCAGCAATTTTTACAGTCCCAGCACATTTTTAAAATCTCATGCACATGCTGTTTTTTTCTTTGGGTACTTTTTACTATCAGAGCATTTTTTCCAATCTGCCGGATGTTGTTTCTTTCAGTTTTTTTACTGCGTTTTTCTTCCATTCAAATGAACGCGTTAAAAAACCCGCTTAGGCCTTTTGCGCACTGGGAAATGGAATTTTCTTGAGAAAATTCCGCATGCTCTCAAAGATTACCGCACCCGCGGTAAAAAACCGCGGGAAACCGCACCCGAAAACCGCATGCGGTTTGCCGCGGTTTGCTGCGGTTTTACCGCGGTATTGCCGCGGTTTTGCCGCGTGCGGGTTGGGATGTGCTTTATTGCATTCAATGCAATAAAGCACATTGAAGAAAAAAAAAAAAAAAAAGTCATTTAATTCTGAGATAGTAGATAGACAGAAGAATAGATAGAGGGATAGATAGATAGATGACAGATCGCTGCATTTCTCACGGTCGGCAGTGAGTTCACATTACCGGCCGTGGGAAATGACCGGTAATTACCTCTGCTGTCTGCTGCTTTCATTCAGCGCTGTGTCTGTGACAGTCGCGGCTGGATGGAAGCAGCGCAGGACCTGTGGATTACGCCGGAGTGGTGGATTACGCCGGAGCTTTGGTGCGGGAGGGGTTAATAAAATGGTGAACGAGGCTTGTTTGTTTTATTTAAAATAAAGGATTTTTCGGTGTCTGTGTTTTATTCACTTTACTTACGGGTTGATCATGTCAGCTGTCACATAGACGCTGCCATGATCAAGCCTGGAGTTAATGGCGGTGGTTCCCACCATCATTAACCCCTTGTATTACCTTGCTGCCACTGCTACACGGCGGCAAGAAGAGCCGAGGACACGCCGGTCCTGCCGCATAATGCATGTGACAGTGCCGGGGCAGCTGCGGCTGATATTCTCGGCTGCGGGAGGGGGAGTGAGGCAGGGGACATTATCCCTGCCCCTCTCCCTCCCCAGCCTGAGAATACCGGCCCGCCGCTGTGTGCTTACCTCGGCTGGAAGGTAAATATGCAGCGGAGCCCACGTTCTTTGTTTTCTATATTTCCGTTTTCTTTCTATGTGTCTGTGATGTCTGTGATGTGTTTGTGTTTACTCTCTGCACCCTCTTCCTGTAATGACATCACTTCCCTGCAAAACCGCAGACAGGCGATGTACATTACCGGAGGTAAACTGCGAAATACCGCAGGGAATAACGCAGCAAAACGCAGTGAACCGCACAGAATTTGCTGCCTGCGTTATTCCCTGCGGGAATTCATGATTAACATTGGAGTCAATGGAGTGAAATCCCGCAGCGACGTGCGGAAAAGAATTGACATGCACTTGTTTTTGCTGCGGGATTCCCACAGCAAAACATGCAGCTGTCAAATTCCGCCCAGTGCGCACAGGATTTTTTTTCTCCATAGGATTTGCTGGTGATTCACTGCAGAGATGTTATGAACATTTTCTGCAGCGAAACATGCAGCAAATCCGCGGAAAATCCGCGGCAAAATCCGGTAAGTGCGCACATAGCCTAAGGCTTTGTGCGCACGTTACATCTTTGTGGTGACCACAAAGATGCACGTTGTTGGTCCCAAAAAATGCTCCCTGTGCTTCTTACAGCATTTTTGCCCAGTGCATTTTTTAAGTCAAATCTATTGACTGGAAGGGCTCAAAAACGCAGAAAGACTTGACATGCTGCACTGGTCACCACAAAAATGCAGCCAAAAAAAAACTGCAATGTGCGTGCTCAAAAATGAAATCTCATAGATTTTGCTGGGGAAGGAAATGCATGCAGATTTGGGACGAAAACTGCACCCAAAAAACGCGGCAAAAAAAATGCAGCGTGCACAACAGGGCCTTATTGTTTTTCCCTGCCAAGAGAAAGTTTTTAGTGGAGAAAATTCTGCTACCAATATTTCACATCTGCATGTAACCTTGCAGACCCTGAAACCTTGGGCAGGAGCCTGCAAAGGTTTTACATCTTTAACATTAGGCGAGACATTAGGAAATAGTTTCTAATGTTAAAGTGGAAGGCTGCTGCCACATTCAGAAAGATCACAGCTCCTGCTACATGCTGAACGTTGTGTGAATTCATACTACAGTGGAACCTTGGTTAACGAGAACAATCCGTTCTGGGTGTGTGCTTGTTAACCAAGTTACTCGTTCAGCAAAGCAAGATTTCCCATAGGAAATCATTGCAATGCTGACAATTCGTTCCACAACTTGTTAAATGTCCCATCCTTGTCCCCTATTGTGTCATTCCACACATGCACAAACACATACAAACACACACAAACTCACACGCACATATTATGCTCACCTTACCTTCCGTTCCATCGCCGGCCTCCTGGGACTTGCTGTTCGCTGGTACGGTCTGTGTATCGGGTAACCATGATGACGAGGGAGGAACTTCCGCACCCAGAGCGCTGACGTCAAACGCAGAGCCGCTTGCCTCTGATTGGTCAGCACGCTGCCTTTGAGTAGCGGCTGACAGCCGAAGTTCCTGCCTCGTCGCCAATGGTTACCGATACACAGCTTGGAGCGGCGAACTACAGGACCCAGGAGGCCGGCGATGGAATGGAAGGTACACATATTATATGCTCACCTTACCTTCCGTTCCATCACCGGCCTCTTGGGTTTTGTAGTTCGCCGCGAGGACGTCGTGATGTACCGGCAGACTACAAGAACCATGAGGCCAGCGGTGGAACGAAAGGTAAGGTGAGCATAATACTGTATGTGTGTGCGTACGTGTGTGTTTGTGTGTGTTTGTGCGTGCTTGTGTGTGTTTGTGTGGACTGCAAGTGCGGGTTAGAGCGTGGTGGATGTACGGAACCAGAAGTGTGTGTGCTGAGTATTTTGCTCGTACAGCAAAGCTTTCTCGTAAACCGAGTTACAAATTTACAGAAAGGTTTGCTTGTTAAGCGAAATTCTCGTTAACTGGGTTACTCGTTAAGCGAGGTTCCACTGTACAATGTAATAGGATGCCAGAATTGGAATAAATCAGTTTGTGAGATTTCTTCTCTCCTTGTCTTCTATTATCACTTGAGAGTGGTATTGAAGAAAATTGAAAGTGTTTATGAAGTTATAGGGCAGAATCACCAAGTGCTGAGGTGCATGGCACATAAAAGTCACCCAGCGAATATGGAGTGGACTCCTCAGCCCGATCCATATACAGTTGCATCCATATGTGCCAAGGGGTTAATCATCTATTGTCACTTCTCCACCGGAGTCGACTTCTGCTTCAATCACCAGACGACGACGCGTCACCACTGTGGGCGGTGCTGGGGATGAGGGAGCAGTCAGTGGCTCTGCTGGGTGCAGGCTCCGCTCATCTATTAGGCTGGGTTTCACTGGGACCTGCAGTACCACTGGTTGACTGTGGTGGTGTGTGCCTTCCTGCTGGGGTAGCTACCATTCAGCTGGGGCCAATGGGAAGGCACCACACCCCTCTTTTATGCTTTCTCCCTTCTGCTGGCAGGTGTCAGATATAGTCCTGTAATTCACTGCTAGACTCTGGTTCCTTGCTGTTTGTTTGTATTCCCGTATATTGACCTTAGCTTGACTACCTGACCACCATTCCTGCCGCCTGCCATTCCTGTACTTTGCTGCTAGCTCCGGTTTTGACCCTTAGCTTGTGTGCCTGACCACTCTTCCGCCTGCCATTCCTGTACTTTGCTGCTAGCTCTGGTTTTGACCCTTAGCTTGTTTGCCTGACCACTCTTCTGCCTGCCGTTCCTCTACTTCGCTGCTAGCTCCGGTTTTGACCCTTAGCTTGACTACCTGACCACTCTTCTGCCTGCCGTTCCTCTACTTCGCTGCTAGCTCCGGTTTTGACCCTTAGCTTGACAACCTGACCACTCTTCTGTCTGCCGTTCCTGTACTTCGCTGCTAGCTCCGGTTTTGACCCTTAGCTTGACTACCTGACCACTCTTCTGCCTGCCGTTCCTGTACTTCGCTGCTAGCTCAGGTCTTGACCCTTAGCTTGTTTGCCTGACCACTCTTCTGCCTACCATTCCTGTATTTCGCTGCTAGCTCCGGTTTTGACCCTTAGCTTGATTACTTGACCACTCTCCCGCCTGATGATTTTTGTCCCTGCTCTACCGTCTAGATTTGACCCTGCCTGGTTACTGCTCTTCTCGGGACCGCAGTCTTCCGCGGACAGCGATCACCTGGGCCCTGTCGTAATACCTGTATAGAGGTTAAAGGGTTGCGGGGCCCGGGTTCCTGCTTTGTGGGCGGCTGCCTCTATTCACCTGTTTCACCGATCCTGAGTCCGTGGCTCCAGGCAGGCGTCACATCTGTGCAGTTTGTATTGTGAGATCTGATATATGCACTTTCATACATATTTCACACGTATGTTGGTTGGATGTCTTCTCTCTTCTACTGGTGATCACTTTGTAAGGACAAAAGGGAATCCCAGAAAAGGAGCCCTGTCTGTCACCAAGTTGGGAAGAAAGAGACACTGAAGGAACAAGCCGCATCTTGCTGTTCAAAGGAAAACTTTCTGAAAACTCCCCAACTTCTTGAACTGGAAAGGCCTAATATATGTTTATTACCCCAATCCATTCTATCTGGCACGTCTTATTTGAATAGCAATTTCCTTCATTTTGAGCAGCTTTATTCGCAGTGCCCTTACTGTCCCCACACTTCAGTTTACCTGCTTTTATGGTATGTACTTTGCCAGATGGAAAAAAAATATTATTTCTGTATAAAAAAAACAGACCCACATTGTGGTACATAAGTGACCGCAGAAGTTTTCTTTTTAACTTATAGAATAATGTTTGTCCATAGACTTTTCATATATCTTAGTGTAACTTGTGCGTACGTTGCTATTAGTTTTCTGTGTGAATTCTTTCTTTTGTCTGCCATCCATTTACTTGACTTCCAACAAGCTGCAACAAAACAAATCTGCCAAATGTGGACAAATTATAGCCTTTTACAAGCAATTGTGAATGTTGAGTTCATATCCGGCTGCCTGAACGGAAAACAAGGTTATGCTTTTGGAGTTATCGGTGTTTGTTCTAAGTGGAAATGTTTCCTGCTTGCTGCTTTATAATGAAGGCAGTTTCTCCAAAAGGGTGAGAAAGTTTATGGGTATGTGCACACATCTTTAAGACGTTACCAGACTCGCTGAGTTTTTCAAGTCAAAGATGCTTAATGGGAACCTGTCATCACTTTTTCGGCCAGCACCAATGGGCTCCTATATACAGCATTCTAGCATGCTGTATATAAGATCCCAGGCTGGGGGTATAACCTAAAAAGCATTTTATAATACTCACCTAAACGGTCGCTGCGGTGGATGTGGCTCAAATGGGTGTCTTCGTCCTCCGGTGCCGGCGCCTCCTTTTTCGGCCATCTACGTCCTCCATCTTGTGAAGCCGCGGTGCATGACGTGTCGTACGTCATACACACTCGCCGGTCCCACGCATGCGCACTACAATACTTTCATCTGCCCTGCTCAGGACCTGAATGCCGGTGAGTGTGGATGACATAAGATGCGTCATGCACCGTGGCTTCAGAAGATGGAGGACAAAGTTGGTCGAAAGAGGAGGCACGGGCACCGAAGGACGAAGACGCCTATTTGACCCACATCCACCGCAGCAACTGGTTTAGGCAAATATTATAGTGTTTTCTATGTTCTACACAGCTGTCTGGGCTCTTTTATACAGCATGCTAGAATGCTGTATATAAGTGCCCACTGGTGGTCGCCGCAGCTTATAGGGCAAAAAAGTGGTGACAGGTTCCCTTTAAGCATCTTTGACTTGAAAAAGTCAGCGAGTCTGGTAACGTCTTAAAGATGTGTGCACATACCATTTAAGGAAATTATGCAGCTCCCTTAAAGTTGTCGTAGGTCTCTTGGCAACTTACTTGATTAACTTTCTTCTCTTTTTATTAATTTCTGAGGGATTTCCCATTCTAGGTAATGGCACTGTTATGCAAAATTTAAGCCACTTCATGACTGTCTGCACACTGTTCCATGGTACCTAATGCCTAGGAGAATTTTTTTATAGCCTTCTCCCTACTGATAACTTTAAACAATGAGATCCCTTTGCTGTGTTGTAAGCTGAACCTCCACCATATGTGACTGTAGGTATTATATTATTTTTCTTTCTAGGCCTCATTCTGTTTTCAGTAAACACTAGAATGATGTGCTATACTAAAAAGCTCAATCTTGGTCTCACCTGTCCACAAGACTCTTTCCCAGCAAGATTCTGGCTTACTCTCATACATTTTGGCAAACTGCAGTGTAGCTTTTTATGTCTCTCCCACCAGTGGGGTCCTCCTGGGTCTCCTTCCACAACGTTTCATTTCATTTAAATATTGTTGGATACTTCGCGCTGACAGTGAAGAACCCTGACTGCAGGACAGCTTGAATTTCTTTGGAACTTGATGCTTATCATGCATTGCAATCGATCAACAACTTTTCTCTCAGGAAAGGACAAAAGAGAACCTACTTCGAGCATCCAGTGAATTGAAATTTGTATTTATTAAATAGCTGTGTTATAAATAATCAGGATAGAGGAGGAGATCCACACACATAAGAAACATGGGTAGTGCCAAACAATCAGGAACGGCTGTATCTATATATCAAATAGATCCAAGGTAAAATGCAAGTGCTAACTAGTTGCCTACTATCACTGTTGTCCTGTTTACAACCAGTATTTATAGATGCCTATTGAGTATATAGTACCTACTGTTTGGTGAGAGATATGTATCAAATACCGGTAGATAGAAAAGTTTTGGACTAGTCTTAATCAAAAAAATAGAAACTGCCGTCCACAAGATCATATGGCCTCTACCCCTACGTGCGTTTCAGCTGGCGCCTTCATCAGGGATAATGTTTTGAGGGGTTTTTTTTGCATCCTGGGCCAGAAAAAAATGAATTTTATGGTGTTTTGATTTTTCTTCATTTTGTGTACCTCAACCTGTGCCACTTCCAGTCATAATTGACAATGAATCAAGAAATAACGTCTGAAACTCCATTCTGAGTCTGAACTGGGTGCGAAAACCTAAAAATCTACACTATATGGAGATAAGGTATGCACACCAGTGACTATGTAAGGGGAATACATGTAATGGGCGGCACGGTGGCTCAGTGGTTAGCACTGCAGTCTTGCAGCGCTGGGGTCCTGGGTTCAAATCCCACCAAGGACACCATCTGCAAAGAGTTTGTATGTTCTCCCCGTGTTTGCGTGGGTTTCCTCCGGGTTCTCCGGTTTCCTCCCACACTCCAAAAACATACAGATAGGGACTCTAGATTGTGAGCCCCAATGGGGACAGTATTGCCAATGTATGTAAAGCGCTGTGGAATTAATAGCGCTATATAAATGAATAAAATTATTATTATTATTATTATTATTATTATTATTATTAATAGCAGAAACTGCTGTCTGAATACTGACATGAAAAATCGAATAGCTATATGTAAGAATGAAAATGTGAAATATTTTCATTCTTACATATATCTATTGGATTTTTCATGTCAGTATTCACACAGCAGTTTCTGTTTTTCATATATTCCCCTTACATAGTCACTGGTGTGCATACCTTATCTCCATATAATATAATGCACATTGTCACCTCTGCGTTTTACCTGTCAATCAAGAAGCGAGAATTTCACCGGTGGGGAGACACAAAGAGGAGCAGAGGACTAAAAGTACACTGACATGACCATTAGCACACTTTTAAAGCCAGTTTGTAAATTAATAAAATAATTTCACAGCAAGGAAGCATAAAATAGTAACAAAAAAGTTATTTAAAGAGGTTTTCATGCCTTTGCCAGTATCTTTTGTAATATACTTGTATCGAATGTATAGCTTCCGTGAGCACAACTCAGCCGGGATCACGTAGTATTGGATTGTTATATAGATTCATGTTCCTCCTCTGTTATTTCTGATACTTCCTTTTCCAGCACAGAAATGACCAAATGAAATTACCGTATTTTTTGCTTTATAAGACGTACTTTTGTTCCTCAAAATTTTGGGGGAAAGTAGGGGGTGCGTCTTATAATCCGAATATACAGATTATATATTGCAGGGTCCAGGGGAGGTGGGGGCCGCTCTGGCGCGGTGCTGGAGGCTGAGGAAGGCTGGTGGAGGCTGGTGAAGCTGCGGGAGGGAGCCTTTGATCTCCTGCTACCGCTCATATAATATGCACAGCTGCTGTCCATCACCGTGGTGCTGAAACCGTACCGCGGCGATGAGCTGGGGAAGCGGCGCATATTATATGTGCCTGTGCTTACCTTTGATCGCACATGCACCCCTGTGTTAGATATGGCCCCCATGCTGCTGCCCATAGTAAAATAATAAACTCTTTACTTACCCCCTCCAGCGTGTCTCCCCGGTCTCCTGCTGCCGCTGTGATCAGGCATGCAGAGATGATATCACTCTGCTGTGCCGATCACATGACCGGCCGAGAACCAGGAAATGCAGGCGGCCGGAGCTCAACCCCAAGGAGGGGGACAGGAGGGAGCACAGTGCTGGAGAAGGTAAGGAAAGAGTTTATTTTACTAAAAGCAGCAGCATGGGGCGATATCTAACACAGGGGGCCATGTGTGCCAGCCACAGGGGGCCGTGTGTGCCAGCCACAGGGGGCAGTGTGTGCCAGCCATAGGGGCCGTGTGCCAGCCATAGAGGACGTGTGCCAGCAATAGGGGACATGTGCCAGCACAAGGGGGCTATATTCAATATAAGGTGGCCATATCCAGATTAAGGGAGCTAATTTTAGGATGGGGGGGCTATGAGGGACATATACTCTATATGATTTGTTAGACGGACACTGGCATAAGACAGACCCCATTTATTAAAAAAAAAATTCTCTATTCCTTCACCAAATTTGGGGGTGCGTCTTATAATCCGGTGCGTCTTATAAAGCGGAAAAATACAGTAATTTGTCACTGGGCTCCTGATGGTGGGTGTGGAGGATAAGGGGTGAATGACAGCGTAGGCCGCTTTTACACTCGTTCCGATCTTTGACACCCAGACGTAGTATACTCCCGAAAATGGTGCACAACAGAGCACCCAGTCACTCCGTCTGCACCTTTATAGTCAATGACCTTGTTGGCGCATTTATCCGAAACCCGTTTTGCGGGGGGTTTGGACGGAAGGCACACAGCAGTAACAACAGGGGTCGACATTTTTGCTAATGAAGTGCTCTGAGCTGCATTTCAAAAACAAAGGTAATCCAATCACTGACATGGACAGCTGAAATGTTCCGAAATTTGCATAACAAACTTATTGACAGGGCTTTACTGACCATTTGGCAATTGCCAGATGGGCTGGTACCTACCCTAGGCTGCTCTGACACTTGGTATCTCCCAATATCTTCAGCAGCTCAGGGTGGAGAATGGAGGGGGTGTGCTAAGTGCTCTCTCACAGGTCACTGCAATGCATGATGGAACTTGTAATACAGCAGAGTAAGCCTGGGGAGGAGAAATGATGGATATACATTAAACATCAGAGCTGCTGCTGGCAGACACCAAGTAATGCCATCTGCATGATAAAAAGTTAATATTACTATCATAAGAGTATAAGAGTATGAATGCATTAGTGGCTCATAATAGCACGATTGAATACAAAATGAAATAAGTAAAGGCCCTGTCACACACAGAGATAAATCTGCGGTTGCAGTGAAATTGTGGACAATCAGTGCCAGGTTTGTGGCTGTGTATACTGTAAATGGAACAATGTGTCCATGATTTCACTGCAACCACAGATCTGCCAAAGATTTATCTCTGTGTGTGACGGGGCCTTTAGGGTAGTGGATAAATCTTTGCAGGTTTTCCAGTGTCCTATCTGCAGTACCTCTGCCTGCCTGAGGCCTCTTTTAGACGTCAGGTTTTTTTTTAACAGACGAGAATAATGGACTGAGTTTCATCAGTGAATTTTAACAAAGTTTCATCAGATTTTCAGTGTCATTACTTTTTTTTTTCACTGATGGAAAAAAAATGTTTTCTCCACCTTCTCCTATTTATCAGTTAGTGAAAAATGGACCGCACACGGATGACATCTGAATCCTGTCCAATTTTTTTATAGACCCATACACTTTCATTGCCGAGTTTGAGCAAACATTGAGATATCGGACAAATGTCCATAAATGTTTCACTGACCTTTCCATCAATGAAAAAATTGAACATGTGAACAGCCCCATAGCCTATCGTAGGTGCGAGTGCTATCTGTGGAAAATATGTATAGCCCTTGTACGTGAAATGTAGCCGTGTGCATGAGCCCTAAGGCATATCTTACTGACAGATTTAACTTATTTCTTACCTAATACATCTTAGAAAAATGCTAGCATAAGGCCTAACACACACAGGGAACTAATGCAAACCTCGCATGACACTCGGCTCACGCTGGCAGAACAGCGGGAGCCGAGTGTCACTGCAACTAAGGTCCGATTATGAGATCGGACCTCAGCTGCGGGGGCGTGCCGGCGCTAAGGAGGGGCGGGCCAGCATGGAGGGGAGGGAGGGATTTCTCTCCCTCTTCTCTGTAGCCGGCTATTGCCATTCTCAGCCTGCACTCGCTGTACACAGGTGTACCGCGAGTGCAGTGCGATTTTTCTCTCGCCCCATAGACTTGAATGGGTGCGAGAGAAACTCTCGCATTACAATCGCAGCATGCTGTGATTGTTTTCTCGGTCCGATTAGGGCTGAGAAAATAATCGCTCATGTGCGCTGACGCACAGGCTAGAATTGGTCTGAGTGGAATGCGATGTTTTATCGCACTCCACTCGCTCCGATTTTCATGCCGTCTGTCTTGGGCCTTAGTGTTTTACTAGTCCTAGTGCACTATTAAATGCCGCTTTTCATTTCTATGCCTACAGAAACCTGATGTTTGTCACTGTTCTGTGGCTTTTGTTTCAGTTCTACTGAGTGTATCAACAAGGATATCATATAATGTAATATATCCAAATAATGAACACAGAACTACATGTTCAGTCATTGCAGTGTAATAAATATACACAATAAACACATCCATTTCCAAAGAAGCAAACTTTAAAGGAAATCTGTCACTAGGTTTTTGCCACCTAATTTGAGAGCAGCATACTTTAGGGGCAGAGATCCTCATTCCAGTGATGTGTTACTTACTGGGCTGCTTAATGTAGTTTTGATAAAAACACTCTTTAATTAGCAGTAGATAATCATTAGAGGATGACATGCTGCAGGTAGTATATTCATGAGCTCTATATAACTGCTAGATCTGCAGCAGAGAAAACATTGATTTTATCACAATGACAGCAAACAGCCCAGTAAGTGACACATTACTGGAATCAGGATCTCTCTACATTATGCTGCTCTCAGATGAGGTAGAAAAAAATCAGATTCCTTTTAACATGTCAGAAATTATAGTTCTCTATATAAAAATCTTAAAGAAAACCTGTCATGTTGTACATACAGTCCGATCTGTAGACAGTACGGTATAGAGGAGAAGCTGCAAAGAATGATATACAGGTTTGTTGGAAAATGTTTAGTATAACTTGTATGTTATTCATTGAAATCCCAGGTGTTTGTGCACATGAGTCCAGTGGGCGGCCCTACTAGTGATTGACAGCTATCTTTGCATGCTTGGGCATACAGGGAAGACTATCACTGGACTCTTATACATACAAACACTAGGTATTTCAATAAATACAATAGAAATTAGGGCCAGGACACACGATGAATAAAACGACCCAGTGGAATGCGATTAAAAAAATCGCATTCCACTCGAACCCATGTTACTCAATGGGGCCGTTCCCATCTGTTATTATTTTCTCAGCCCTAATTGGACCGAGAACACAATCACAGCATGCTGTAGTTAGAATCCAATCCGTACTCACTCGCACCCATACAAGACTATGTGTGCGAGTGAAACATCGGATGACACCAGAGTGCAGTGCAATAATCGCATCAGTTGGCAATGGAGGAGATAGGGAGATTAACCCCTCCCTCTCCTCTGCAGCGTCCGCCCTCTCCTCCGTAGCTGTGATCCGATCGCAGGATCAGATCACAGTGGCATGACGCTCGGCTTACACTCGCAGCACAGCGGGAGCCGAGGGTCATAAGGGTTAGAATATCGCAGCCCCAGCCTTATAATGAATCTTTCCAAACAAATCTAACATGTATTTTATTCATTGAGATCCCTGTTTTTTGTATACCTGAGTCCAGTGGGCAGTCCTACTTGTGATTGACAGCTATCTATGACAGTCTTCCATGTATGACAGTGCACGCAATCACTAGTAGGACCGCCTACTGGACTCAGGTATACAAAAACCAGGGATCTCAATGAATAGAATACATTTCACGGATCCGAACATTCCTTTCCCAAGAAGCTGCAAAAACCCTAGTACATGCCCTTATTAGCTCCCGCCTGGATTATTGCAACCTCCTGCTCTGTCGCCTCCCTTCTAACAGTCTCGCACCCCTACAATCTATTGTAAACTATGCTGCCCGGCTAATCCACCTGTCCCCCCCGCTACTCCCCGACCTCTCTTCTCTGCCAATCCCTTCACTGGCTTCCCATTGCCCAACGACTCCAGTTCAAAACCCTAACCATGACCTACAAAGCCACCCACAACCTGTCTCCTCCCTACATCTCTGACCTAGTCTCCCGGTACTTACCTGCACGTAACCTCCGATCCTCACAAGATCTCCTTCTCTGCTCCCCTCTCATCTCCTTTTCCCACCATCGCATCCAAGATTTCTCCCATGCCTCCCCCATACTCTGGAATGCTCTGACACAACATGTCAGACTCTCGCCTACCTTGACAAGCTTCAAAAGGAACCTGAAGACCCACCTCTTCTGACAAGTCTACAACCTGCCGTAACCCTCAGTCTGATACAGCGCCGCACAATCAGCTCTACCCTCACCTACTGTATCCTCACCTATCCCTTGTAGACTGTGAGCCCTCGTGGGCAGGGACCTCTATCCTCCTGTACCAGTCTGTGCCTTGTATTGTTTATGATTATTGTACTTGTCCCTATTATGTATACCCCTTTCACATGTAAAGCGCCATGGAATTGATGGCGCTACAATAATAAATAATAATAATAATAACATTGGACTTTTCATGTAAAAATGTATAAGAACCTGATCAGCTCCTCCTGCTGTATAACCGCCTGTCTGCAAATCAGACTTCACTTTCATCATGACTTTAAAGGGAACCTGTCACCAGATTTGGGGCCTATAAGCTGCGATCACCACAGGGCTCTTATATACAGCATTCTAACATGCTGTATATATGATCCCAGGCCGCTCTGTAGAATATAATAAACACTATATAATACTCACCTAGGAGGTTGCTCCGGTACAAACTGGTCAAATGGGTGGCGCCGTTCTCTGGGACCGGCGCCTCCTCTTTTGTCCTCCTTCTTCTGAAGTCGGCGTGCATAACACGTCCTACGTCATGCACACAGGCCGGTATTGAGGTCCTGCGCAGGCGCACTACAATACTTTGGGCAGATCAAAGTGCGCCTGCGCAGTACTTCAGTGCTGGCCTGTGTGCATGACGTAGGACGGCTTCAGAAGAAGGAGGACACAGATGGCCGAAAGAGGAGGCGCTGGTCCTGGAGAACGGAGACACCCATTTGACCAATCTGCACCGGAGCGACCTCCTAGGTGAGTATTATAAAGTGTTTATTATATTCTACACAGCGGCCTGGGCTCATATATACAGCATGTTAGAATACAGTATATAAGAGCCCGGTGGTGGCGGCCGCAGCTTATAGGCCCCGAATCTGGTGACAGGTTCTCTTTAATTGTTTTTCTTTTTGTTTTTCTTTCCTTTTTCCTTTCCTCATCGTTTATGTTGTTTAGTGTTGTACAACCCATGTTTTGATGATTTGTGGTGATAGAAACCTGCTTGTCCTCCGACAGCTGGCCTGAAGTCTTCATGTCGCCTGGATAAAGGCTAGCCATTAGAATCTATCAGAATGTGTTTCCATGGAAATGTATCTAAGTTTAAATTTAGCAGCTAACAAGTACGATAAATCAAAGCAGCACGCGTTTCCACATATTCCTTATACACATAAGCTCGCTTACTGCCTGAGGGGCTCACTTCCAATTTAGAAGCTCAGGATTGTAAGACCCTTTCCCGCAGGTCAGAAGAATGGAAATAATAGACTTCATTGCCAATAAGCAAGCTGGTTGTTTAGTAAAGTTTGAGAACATTTTCAGCTCCGTCCTCCTCCCGTAAGAGGTAATGCTCGCAGTCACTACCTTAGCTCCGTCTCAATGTTACAGAAACGAAAAGCAAATGAGCTAATTATTTTCCATCAGCATCAGAATATATCAATTAGTGGACACTTGAAAAGTCTACAGCCGCCCACAGAATTTACATAATTACTTTTCTGTGTCTTTTAAAACTTTCTAGAATATGACAAAACATGTATGGGATCAGGCCGTTATGATGATAAAAAAAAAAAAGGGTGATGTGCCCTGTAATGCACCCACACATAAGAAGAACGCTGGCCAACCCCACCAATTTCGCTTGGAACGGCTGTCTATCCTTTGTGTATGGAGGCCTCCTAACCGATGATGGAAGGATAGAGAAGGACCTGGGATATTGAATTTAACCCTATATTTCAGTTCATGATGGAGATAGGGTGCCACCAAATTTGTCTTGCAGGGACTTAGTCCCCACTAACTATTGACAGCAGCATATTCAGCTAAGATAGGTGTCCATATGAAGATCCGGAGGAAGAAATGGTGTCCAAAGATGTTTGGCTACCTGTGCTTCTCTTCAGGAGACATATTATAAAGTATATTCCAGATGGTACTATACCCCTCTAAAGTTGTTGCAAATTTTCTGCTAAAAACTCACCACTATGTTGGGGAGGTTGCGGGAAAAATGGATCCTTTATCCACATTTTCTGGGGATGTCCTTTACTTACCCTTATGGAAGGAAGTCAGAGACCTCTTAAAGCAATTAACTACAAAATATATAAATCTTAGGGTACCGTCTCACTAAACGACGTACCAACGATTCCGACCACGATACAACCTGATCAGGATCACTGGTGCGCCGATACATGGTTGCTGGTGAGCTGTCAATCAGGCAGATCTCACCGGCGACCAACCACCAGCGACTCTGCGCTTGGTAACCAGAGTAAATATCGGGTAACTAAGCAAAGCGCTTTGCTTGGTTACCCGATATTTACCCTGGTTAAGAGCATACACCGCTTAGCGCTGGCTCCCTGCACATGTGTAACCAGGGTACACATCGGGTTACTAAGCAAAGCGCTTTGCTTAGTTACCCGATATTTACCCTGGCTACGTGTACAGGGAGCCAGGGTAAATATCGGGTAACTAAGCAAAGCGCTTTGCTTGGTTACCCGATATTTACCCTGGTTATCAGCGTATGCTGCTTACACAGAGTCGGTGCTCGTTGGTCTCCCGCCGTCAAACACACCAATGTGTTCTGCACAGTGGGAGACCAACGAGCAAAAAATGAACCAGCACTGTGTGTAATGATCAGCGATTTCACAGCAGGGGCCAGGTCGCTGCTTAGTGTCACACACAGCGAGATCGCTAATGAGGTCACTAGTGCGTCACAAAACCTGTGACTCGGCAGCGATCTCGTTATGTGAGAAGTACCCCTTACTGCAGAATTGGTCCTTCTTTCCATAGGGTTAGAAGAATACGAGAAAAAATATACATTTTCTGTCACATTTTCTTAGTTATTAAGAATTAATTAGCAGCCAACTGGAGAGAAGAAAAAATACCCTCTATTTCAGAAGTTCCGGACAGGGTTCAGCTTATAATTTATAGGAGTATAATATTGCGTTAAAAGAAGAAAACTATCAAAGATATAAAATAAGATGGTCTCTTTGGTCCAGAAATACATGCCAAACCTTGTTTTGACTTAGTTCCTTGACATTCTCTAAATAATATAAATGTAATATGTTATTTCCGAATGTGTTTATTTACCGTGCTAAATGAATATAAGAGTTTATAATCTTGTTTGACTTTGAAACTTATCGAATAGCCTCAATGTCTTCCTCCTTCCATCCATTTCTCCTCCCCCTCTATATTCCCTCCCCCCTTCCATCCCCCCATCCACTTTTAGCCTACCCTTTCTTCCCTTCCTCTTCCCCTTCTTTGTTCTTTCAACAACATTTTTAAGAATGCATTTTAAATACTTCAATTCCCCCCTCCCCTGTTATTGTAAACCCCTTAAAATGTAATAAAGTATACAAAGATGTTTGGCTGACCGCTAAAGACTGTGCATGGGCATCTTAGAATCCCTCTTGTGGCCTCGCTATGTACCAACCTTCTGTTTTACCATCCTGTAAATCATTATTCTAACATGACGATTGTGTATTGCAGCCGAAAGCCGCACAGAATAAAGGTAAACCGGAAAAGAAAGTCATCCATCCCTATAGTAGAAAAGCTGCACAGTTAACACGAGAAGGTCACAAACAGGACAGAAAGGAGAAGTAAGTAACGTGCCCATATTCCCTCATAGTTTAGTGCATAGTCTCTCATCCCCAGGCTGTGGCCATAATCTGTGCAAAGTAAAGTTGTGGGAATATAAAACCTTGTCGCGTTGCTCACGGTAGCTGTGCACGAAAACTACGGAAAACAGATTTATGGCTTATGGTTCTTGCTCCGATTTTTGAAAAATTATAGCAAAAAAATCAGATCTGGCAGCACTTTATCAATAAGCCAAGAAATATTGTGTTTCTCACCTGTTAAGGCCCCGTTACACGCAACAACATCGCTAACGAGATGTCATTGGGGTCACGGAATTCGTGACTCACATCCGGGCCTCATTAGCGACGTCGTTGCATGTGACACGTACGAACGACCGCTAACGATGCAAATACCAAATCGTTGATTGTTGACACATCGTCCATTTCCCAAATATCATTGCTGCTTTTGGATGCAGGTTGTTCATCGTTCCTGAGGCAGCACACATCGCTATGTGTGACACCCCAGGAACGACGAACAACACCGTGCCTGCGTCCTCCCGCAACGAGGTGGACGTGACTTTCATGCGGCTGCTCTCCGCCCCTCCGCTTCTATTGGACGCCTGCCGTGTGACGCCGCATGAGCCGCCCCATTAGAAAAGAGGCTGTTCGCCGGCTACAGCGATGTCGCTAAGCAGGTAAGTATAGTGTGACGGGTACTAGCGATATTGTGCGCCACAGGCAGCGATTTGCCCGTGACGCACAAATTACAGGGGCGGGTGCGATCGCTAGCGATGTCCCTGCGTGTAAAGCGTCCTTAACTCTGTGAGATTTAACAAAATGTAAGAAGTTTCATTAACTATATTTTCTCTTCTTTAAGGTCGAAAAGTGAAAAAGCCTTAAAGTTAAGCATTCTGCGTAAGTAACATATATTACTTTTGTGTTATTAGTGACTTTGTTGGTGTAGGCTGCCCTTTGGCACCAGTGTAACGGTGCCCATACGCCACTTATTTATTTTACTCATTTATATAGTGCCATTAATTTGTACATAATAATATTCTTTATTTCTATAGCGCCAACGTATTCCGCAGCACTTTAGGTTTGGAGGAAACCTACACAAACATAGGGAGAACATACAGAATCTTTGTAGATTTTGTCCTTGGTGGAATTTGGACCCAGGAGCCCAGAGCAACAAGGCTGCAATGCTAACCACTGAGCCACCGTGCTGCCCTTAAATAACTGTTAGCTGAATGCAGTTCCCTATACACATACACTCTCATACATATTAGCTGGGTACTGATTCATTTAAGACAGCAGTAGGTAATTAATTTTCCCAAGGGTCCACATGACTGTTGTAGAAGGCTGTACTAATACATTGAAATTAATTCTGTTCAATATTAACATTAATATGTTAATTTATATTAATATTTTTTTGTCTATTATACAGCCCTTGTACTACAGTATGATTAACAGTTAGATATCACCACAGCCCCCACACACTGTATGATAGCCCCACAGCTCCTCACACAGTATATTGGACCCCACAGCTCCACAGCATGATCCCCCAGAGCCTCACACACAGTAGGAGCCCTCATAACACCCCAAAAAAAGTATAGTACCAGACATAGTATGATGGCCCCCACAAAGTATGATTGCCCACACACTATGATCCCCTCACCACAGTATGATTCCCTACTACCCCCAAATACAGTATGTTGGCTTCCACTGGCCCCTAAAAAGTATGATTCCACACACAGAATTATGACACCAACGCAATATGAGCTTTCTTTAGACAGGATGATGACCCTCCTAGTATGAACCACCATAGCCCCCATCTCATTATGATGTCCATCACAGCCTCCTATACGCAATATGGTGGTGCCTAAGTTCCCCCAAGCAATATCAACCCTCAAAGCCCTCAAACATAGAATGATAATATGATCCCTCACAGTTCCCAAACACATTATGATGGCGTCCACACAGTATAATTCTCGCCAGCTCCCTAACTCAGGATGATGACACCCACAGTATGATCCCCCACAAGCCCCCAACGCATTATGATGGCCCTCACACAGTATAATCCTCCCTACCCCAAACACATGATGACCTGACATAATGATGGCCCCCACATACTCTCCCCACAAGCGAATGACAAAAAAAATCTAACTCTACTCACCTCGGCCCCTGTCTTTGCACTGCACAGGCAAATGCTCATATTATGTAAAGAGAGCTTACACCCAAAAAATAAGTCCTATGCTCGAGACGCCCCTAGAGATTAATACATTTGCGTTCATCTACTTAATGGCCATTGTTTTATTTCATGTAGGAGAAAAACTAGAGTGGTTTCAATGTCATCTTGATCCTGACAAGACCGAGTACAGTAAAAAGGAAGCATGTGAGCTGATCGAAAGGTAGGAAATGCGGCATTACATACAGTACGTCATGATTGCGCATGAGGTTTGTTTAACTCCCCCAATATTATATATATTATATTAAATAGTCCTTGTTAAAGGGCTTCAATACAACTACTCCTGTGTAGTACAAAGTTTCAGCAAGTATAGTGTTAGTATTTTACTAGGGAGTGACTACGAAATGTATGAAGAGGCTTTCACCACAGACTAGAACTCAATGTAAACAAATGTGTCCTTGCAGAAATCTGCTGGGGGTCCAGCTACAGGTTCTGTACAAGTACCGGGGCTCTCCACTACCTGTGATACTGAGGGATGTTTCCATGCGCCGTACTTGGCTGTCTGCGTTAGTTCCATAGGCTTTGAATGAAGCAGCAGTGCACATGCTGGACTACTACTGGAACCCCCGTTCTCATGATCACTTCAAGGAAACTGTATTTTAAGCAAAATATACCTACACATGTTTTTAATGTTTTAATTAGCATTCATATCCTGAAGGTAAGATTGCTTCAATTAAGTTGTTTGTTTGTTTTTAATTAGGGAGACAGATTCTCCTTAAAGGGAACCTGTAACCAGTTTTTGGGCCTATAAGCTGCTGCCACCAAGATTCTCCTTAAAGGGAACCTGTCACCAGTTTTTGGGCCTATAAGCTGCGGCCACAACCAGTGGGCTCTTATATACAGCATTCTAACATGCTGTATATAAGAGCCCAGGGTGCTGTGTAGAACATAAAAAACACTTTATAATACTCACCTAGAAGGTTAGAAGGTCGCTCCGGTGCACAACAGTCAGATGGGTGGCGGCGCCTCCCCGTAGGACCTCAATGCCAGCGCATGTGTATGACGTAGACGCGTCATGCACCGCAGCTTCAGAATAAGGAAGAACAAGATGGCTGAAAGGGGAAGTGCCGGTCCCGGAGAACGGCGCCACCCATCCGACTGTTGTGCACCGGAGCGAACTTCTAGGTGAGTATTATAAAGTGTTCTTTATCTTGTCACAGCGGCCTGGGCTCTTATATACAGCATGTTGGAATGCTGTATGTGAGAGCCCACTGGTGGTGGCCACAGCTTATAGGCCCAAAAACTGGGGACAGGTTCCCTTTAAGGCAGTTGTTTCCTCAAAAAATATCCGTCCCCAAGTTCTGTTTGATTTATAAAAGATCCCCAGCCTTTTTGATCTCGTAAGCCACATTCCGCTTTTGAGAGAGGGTTGCGTGCCACATTCAGTAGTGACACCCAGAACCCCCATTAGGGTATAATGACAGCCAAAGCTTTTCCACAGCACTATGCAAGGGAGGAATTATTACTCAAGACTCGACCCACAAAGTCCTGCCCCGATACACATGCCACTCAAAGAATGCACCTATTTCTAGAGCTTTGATAACGCTTTTTTCTGCAATGAAACATCCAATCTCTAAACTGAAGGTATAATTTGAGTCACCATCCTAGCGCCTGTATGGCACAGTCTGTACTTTATATGTGAAAATCCTGTACGTTGTTCCCTTAAATGATGTCTGAACCCCCAAGTCCAATATATGGGTATCCAGATCTGCTTTTCTGTGTGGGGCCGCACATATAATTAACCATCTGGAGACCTGCTCTGTATAGCTGTTTACTAGACCAAGTGCTAATGCAACAAGCTGACAGACAGCCGCGAGCCACAGATCATGGGCCCACAAGCCACAAGTGGTTCCTGAGCTATAGGTTGAGGACCCCCTGTTATAAAAGAACAAACCGCTATTTACTCACCATCGTGGAGTCCAGTGCTGGGTCTCTGCTACTGCTCCCAAAATCCAGGCCACCTCGGTGGCACGTACATCCCATGCAGGTCTTATCCGGCTGCTTCCCTACAACCCATATAACGGATCTACAGCTAATACTTTGGTGACACCTTCAAAGATCTCATGAAGTCAACCCCTCAACGGGTCAGAGCTGATTTAGAGGCACAAGAGTGACCTATACAATATGAGGCAGGGGCTTAATGGTAATCTTTGACACTTAGGGCGGCTTTGCACGTTGCGACATTGCACGTGCGATGTCGGTGGGGTCAAATCGAAAGTGACGCACATCCGGCGTCGCAGTCGATATCGCAACGTGCAAATCCTTTTTGATACGATGAACGAGCGCAAAAGCGTCGTTATCGTATCATCGCTGCAGCCTCCGACATTTCCATAATGCCGGTGCAGCGACAGGTGCGATGTTGTTCCTCGCTCCTGCGGCAGCACACATCGCTGTGTATGAAGCCGCAGTAGCGAGGAACATGTCCTTACCTGCCGCCGGCTGCAATGAGAAGGACGGAGGTGGGCGGGATGTTTACATCCTGCTCATCTCCGCCCCTCCGCTTCAATTGGCCGCCTGCCGTGTGACGTCACTCTGACGCCGCACGATCCGCCCCCGAAGGAAGGAGGCGGGTCGCCGGCCAGAGGGACGTCGCACGGCAGGTATGTGCGTGTGAAACTGCCGTAGCGATAATAATCGCTACGGCAGCTTTCACTATATATCGAACGTGCGACGGGGGCGGGACTATCGCTGCAGCATCGGTAACACATTGTTACTGATGTCGCAGCGTGCAAAGCCTGCCTTACTGAGGGCAGATTTAGGTTATTGTTAGTGAAGATGATGAATGGCCGCTCATAAACATCTTTTTTGCAATATGCAGCACATCTGTAAACTCATGCATGTTCTGCCCAAGCTTCATATACAAGTGACGTTATTGCTGAAGCTGCACCGGGGTTCTGATCCTGCTGAGCCAATCAATAGTGTACACTAGACTACATTTGCTGATATCATGATTAGTACTGTTAAGATGACTGATATTATGGTCACCATCGTGGTAATTTTTCCTGCATTTTCAGCTATTTACATCGGTTCGATACGGAGCTGGAACAAATTGAATTGCATAACAGCATCAAAGGTAGACAAGCGAGACAGCATGGCTCCCGGGAGACCGTCATTAAACAGACCATAGAGCGCGAAAGAAGACTGTACAGTGCATACGGGATGGGTAATAACTTAGTTTTATTTTACTGATTTATTTCTGTTTTCTTTCCTTGGTAGGGATATAATGTCTTACTAGTGTTATAGCGTTCATAGTTCCATTTCTTGAACAGGTGCAGTCTCCAAATGTTCTCCTGCAAAGCCATATAGCGCTACATAAAAGTTATATTTCTTTATAGCACATCCCAGGAGATACGAGTCATCATTTTTTGCCTTCTTCGCATGCAAAAAAATGAGTGTGTTTTATATGGTGTGTTAACCGCATAATTCCCACACATACAATTTATGGGCCACCATTTGTGTTTATGCTCTGAATATAAGTTCTGCCGGAGAGTTGATGACGGCTTCCTGGAAATTCGCCCTCATAATGACAGCAGGGGTTTGGACTTGAGAAACAAATAAAGCAAGTTCCCCACAGTGTGCCCGTATCTTCTGGACAGCAGACACAGATATTTGGCATCATTTTATTGGCAGTCGCAATTGGCTGCAGATTTACAGCGTTAAATCATTACACATCCAAGCCCAGGTTGTAGTCAAATTTTCTTGTCCTTGTTTTCACCATCGAGAACTCGTTCCAGACATGCAATTGCCTATGCAGCCCATCAAGATAAAAAATGATTGCGCTATAAGGCTATGTGCCCATGGGGACAGTGTCCTGCGGATATATCTGCAGGGCATTCCGCAGGAGCTCCCAGGAAACAGCACCACAACTTTTGTCTGTTTTCATGCTGTGGAATGTCGTGCGGATATGGTGCGGGCATTCTGCATTGAGGATACAGTACCATGGCTTCGGCACTGCATCCTCAATGCAGAACAAGTGCTGCAGTGATCGGGGGAGTTCATACTTACCTCCATCATGCAGCACCTCGCTTTCCGGCAGCCGGGTCACTCTCTCAGCGTCTGCAGGAGAAGGTGGGCGGGCCTGAACTAGCTCCGGCTGTCACATGACCGGAGCTCGTGCAGGCTCCACCCACCTCTTCCTTCCTGTACCTGGATTCACCGCGCTCCTGGACACCGGACGGAGAAAGTGACTCTTATGAGGCAGGTAAGTATATGGGACCCTGCGGAGAAATCCGCAACAATAATTGACATGCTGCAGATTTTTCCGCACGAAAATCCGCACGATTTCCGCTGCGGAAAAATCCGCAGTGTGGGCACAGCATTTCCCAAACGCCATAGAAATGGCTGGGGAGTAGCTGTGCTGCAGATTTCTGGAAAATCCGCGGCTTTTCCGCGAGAAATCCGCGGCAAAATCCACGCATTTTCCGCTGCGTGGGCACATAGCCCAAGAGCGAATTTAGTGTATAGTGTAGAGGTGGAGAGGGTGCTCCCACCGGACTCAGGTGGTGTGTATGCAGCCCATTTATTATTGTCTGGTGGGTGAGAACGGGTGGAGAGGGCATCTCATACATACACTGGTCAAAAGCAACAGAACGGATTCTACAAGGAAAGTAATTAAAGCACCTGTACATATATGCCATTGGTTTGGGGTATAAATTCCAGGTTCTCCTTTAATGTTCTAATCTGAAAAACATCTACAATGTTCTGGAATTGCAAAAATTGTATTTTACAACAGAGTTGGTTATTGCTTACATTAAGCATCGGTTTCCAGCATGTGGCTAAGCACCTACGTTTGTGATAAAAACACTAACACTTGAGATAAGCGATGACAAATTACAGATTACATTTTTTTGACTCCACAAAATATAAAGAGATAAAAGAAATAGTACAAGATAAAAATACAATTACATTCTAGATAGTGGTATAAAAACCGAATAAAATGCAGATCCCGAGAAGGCAAAAACAAGAAGCCTGTTAGTTGCCAATTTTACCTTGTGTAAGAGGGGAAAAATACTTTTGCTCTGCAAATGAAACCATGAACTGTTAATGTTCTACATTTGTCAGAAAGACAAAAAACACTCCTTCATTTAAAAAGTTGTTTAAAGGGAACCTGTCAGCAGAAATTTTGCAGTAAACCTAAAAGATGGCTCTGCAGCTCCTGTGCTGCATTCTGGAAAGGTTCCTGTTGTTTTTTTGCCCCCTTTGAGACCAAAATAAAGACTTTCTAAAGTCTTACCTTTTTGTATGCAAATCGTTTTTTATGTACACAGGGGCGGGGTCTCTTGCGTCCGTTATTCTCCCTCCTGCCACTTTACGCCGTCCCCCATCGCTCCTTTCCATAACTGAGGACACCGCCCAGTGCTCCTGAAGTCTCGTGCATGCGCCGTGCCACTCTCGCGGGACTGAGCACTGTGTTGCGCAGGCGTGAGATTATGGGCAGCGCTGTGATTGTCATCAGCAAGTACCCGCCCATAATCTCGTGCCTGCACTTTCCCCCTCTGCCTCCACCGTTCTGCGCAAGCGCTGGCCAGATGAACCCACGTCACCTCTTCCCATCTTTCCCTGGAGCAGGAAATAGATGGGAGGAGCGGAGCAGCATAACGGTGGACGCAGAGTGAAAAGTGCAGGCACGAGATTATGGGCGGGTACTTGCTGATGACAATCACAGCGCCGCCCATAATCTCACGCCTGCGCATTCACCAGCGGTCACACTGCACAGTGCTCAATCCCGCGGCACTGGGCATACGCGAGACCTCGGGAGCACTGGGCGGCATCCTCAGTTATGGAAATGAGCAATGGGGGACGGCGTAAATCGGCAGGAGGGAGAAGAACGGACGCAAGACAAGCCCGCCCCTGTGTACATAAAAAAAGATTAGCATACAAAAAGTAAGACTTTATAAACTATTTATTTTAGTCTCAAAGGGGGCACAATAGCAACAGGAACCTTTCTAAAATGCAGCCCAGGAGCTGCAGAGGGGGAATATTTTAGGTTTATTGCAAAATTTCTGCTAACAGGTCCCTTTAAAAGAGAAAAAAAAAAAAACCCTTTAAAAATACATTTTATTATTTCATGTTAAAACAATCCCTAGACATACACACATAAACAGGACCGACAATCCCAAGTCTGCCAACATCCAATGGAACCCCTCTGTAAACTTAACAGAAAGGAGCAGGCAGATGAATGGGGTAGTCAAATTGTCCCCTAATGAACAATCAATTCATGCTGTATCATGATAAATCCAGTATCGTGAAGGAGTACCAGATAAATGATAGTGGTGCAACCAGGGTAAGGCCCAAATTCCCTTCAAGGCCCTACCTATCCGCGGAGGTTGGCACCCTAGACCTGGACGCAATGGCGCCCCCGCTCACCGATGACTCACCCTTCTTTCCCTCTACTGATCTCATGTGCAGCTATTCTGGGAGGAGGAGGGAGTGTGGGGAGGTTGCACCAACAGGCTAATCAATAATGAGGACTCAAACACACATATCAATGATACAGTAGATTTCTTCAGCGCTCTATTGGGAGACCCAGACGATTGGGTATAGCTACTGCCCTCCGGAGGCCACACAAAGCACTACACTAAAAAGTGCAAGGCCCCTCCCCTTCTGGCTATACCCCCCCGTGTTATCACGGGTACTCCAGTTTTCAAGCTTTGTGCGAAGGAGGTCAGACATTCCATGCATAGCTCCACAGATTTTAGTCAGCAGTAGCTGCTGACTATTTCGGATGGAAGAAAAGAGGGCCCATATAGGGCCCCCAGCATGCTCCCTTCTCACCCGTAGATGGTGTTGTAAGGTTGAGGTACCTATTGCTGGTACAGGGGCTGGAGCCCCACATGCTGTTTTCTTCAGCGCTCTATTGGGAGACCCAGACGATTGGGGTATAGCTACTGCCCTCTGGAGGCCACACAAAGCACTACATTAAAAGTGCAAGGCCCCTCCCCCTCTGGCTATACCCCCCCCGTGGTATCACGGGTTCTCCAGTTTTAGCTTTGTGTGCGAAGGAGGTCAGACATTCCATGCATAGCTCCACAGATTTTAGTCAGCAGTAGCTGCTGACTGTTTCGGATGGAAGAAAAGAGGACACATATAGTGTCCCCAGCATGCTCCCTTCTCACCCCTGGATGGTGTTGTAAGGTTGAGGTACCTATTGCTGGTACAGGGCTGGAGCCTGACATGCTGTTTTCCTTCCACATCCCCTTGTAGGGCTCTGTGGAAGTGGGATCCTGCCGGCCTCTCAGCTCTGACGCCGGGCTCCATCCACAGACCCATTAGAACCTGATGGAGACGGAGCAGGAGTACGATCAGGGACAGGCCCTGCATCATACAGGTACTCTGTGTCCCCGGCAGGCACAGACACACTCCGGGCTGGCTGGGTGTTGTAGTGCGCCGGGGACCGCAACGTGGAGTTGGTGTCCCTACAGATTACTGGGGGACTTTTTTGTGTATGGGAACGCAGCGCCGACCCCCTCTGGACCGGGCGGCGCTGCTGTGACTTGTGGTGCGCCGGGGATCCGCCGTCCGCGCTTTTACGGCGGCGGCGGTTATAAATTTAGTCCCCGGCTTTTTGGGCCTAGGACGCCGGCAGCTCCGTTTCGTTCCCGCCCCCACCCTGTCATTCAGGGTAGGGGAGAGACGCTGTTCGCTAGCAGCGACGAGGGCTGGAGCCTGATTTACATGCTCCAGCCCTCTCACTTGGCACAGAGGGAAGCAGGCTTCCCGCTCTTGGCCAGGAACGCCCAGGGCCCGCCCCCCTTCCTCTCTCGAGACGCCGGCAGCCATTACATGCATGCCTGGCTGGAGGAAGGACGCAAGGCTCTGGGAGACCTGGACTAGGGGCTATCTGGCGACCACACACCCGCTTTTTTAAGCGGGCGGTAAGCGATTTTTCTGTGCTGGTCCCTCTAGTGCCTCACGGTGTATCGGTGTACTGTGTACAGATATATAGATATTGTATTTCTTGCACTGTGAGGTCGCTTCTGGCTGCATATCCCAGATCGCTCTGTGGAAGCAGCAACATGTCATCCTCAAAACGCAAGGCGGCCAAGGCAAAAAGGGCTGTGTATACTGCGTGTGCTGCATGTGGGGCTAATCTACCAGCAGGCTCCGATGACCCCCATTGTGTGCAATGCTCCGACCCGGTGCTGCTTCGCCAGCCGGAGTCAGGAGAGGTAGCGACCCAGGCTGAGACGCTTGTAAGTTCTGCCCCGGTGACAGGGACGGACTTTGCAGTTTTTGCAGATAATATGTCTGTGTCTATGGCAAAAATCCTTGAAACCTTGCAATCTATGCATGGGGCTCAGTCTCTGGGCACGGCGAGGCCTCTGTCCTCAGGTCCCCCTTACTTGGAATGTATCCAGCCCACAGGGGGGTCCCCGGCTTCACAGGCCGAGGATTATGACTCAGATGATGGCCCCAGCCACCCTAAGCGAGCTCGCTGGGAAAGACCCTCGACGTCTTCACACTGCTCAGGGTCTCAGCGCAATCAGTCTCCCTGTGATGTGTCTGATGAGAGTGATCAGGAATCCACTCCTGGAACCCCTCTCAACCTGGATACCCCGGATGGGGATGCCATGGTAAACGACCTTATCTCAGCCATCAATAGGCTGTTGGATATTTCTCCCCCAGCCCCTTCAGCAGAAGAGGCGGCTGCGGAGCAGGAGAAGTTTCGTTTCCTTTATCCCAAGCGTAAATTGAGTGCTTTGTTAGATCACTCTGACTTCAGAGAATCAATCCAGAAGCACGACGCTCACCCAGAAAGGCGTTTCTCTAAACGATCTAAAGATACGCGTTTCCCTTTCCCCCCTGAGGTGGTCAAGCGCTGGACACAGTGTCCAAAGGTAGACCCCCCGATTTCCAAACTTGCAGCTAGATCCATAGTTGCAGTGGAGGATGGCGCTTCACTTAAAGATGCCAATGACAGACAGATGGACCTTTGGTTAAAATCTGTCTATGAAGCTATCGGCGCGTCGTTTGCTCCGGCATTCGCAGCCGTATGGGCACTCCAGGCTATTTCAGCTGGCTTAGCAAAAGTGGATGCTATCATGCATCCAGCAGTGCCGCAAGTGGCGCACCTTACCACGCAGATGTCGGCGTTTGCGTCTTACGCTATCAATGCGGTCCTAGAATCTACCAGTCGCACCTCAATGGCGTCCGCCAATTCGGTAGTTTTGCGCAGAGCCTTGTGGTTAAAGGACTGGAAAGCAGATGCTGGTTCCAAAAAATGTTTAACCAGTTTGCCTTTGTCTAGAGATAGACTGTTTGGCGAGCCATTGGCTGACATCATTAAGCAGTCCAAGGGTAAAGACTCCTCTTTACCACAACCCAGAACATCCAAACCTCAGCAGAAAAAGTGGCAGCAGAGGTTTCAGTCCTTTCGAGGTTCGGGCAAGACACCATTTACCTCGTCCAAAGGGACTCAGAGGACGCAAAGAAACTCAGATTCGTGGCGGACTCACACACGCCCCAAGAAAGCAAATGGAGGTACCGCTTCCAAAGCGGCTACCTCATGACTTCCAGCCCCCCCCCTCCGCATCGCCGGTCGGGGGCAGGCTCTCCCGCTTTTCCGGCATTTGGATGTCACAGGTCAAAGACCGGTGGGTGACGGACATTTTGTCTCGCGGGTACAGAATCGAGTTCAATTCTCGTCCTCCAGCTCGGTTCTTCAGAACCTCCCCACGTCCAGACCGAGCAGATGCTCTGCTGCAGGCGGTGGATTCCCTAAAAGCGGAAGGAGTGGTGATCCCAGTCCCTCCTCAGGAACAAGGGCAAGGGTTTTACTCCAATCTCTTTGTGGTTCCAAAAAAGGACGGCTCGTTCCGTCCTGTTCTGGACCTAAAACGGCTCAACAAACATGTGCACGCCAGGAGGTTCCGGATGGAAACCCTCCGCTCTGTCATTGCCTCAATGTCCAGAGGAGACTTCCTTGCCTCAATAGACATCAAAGATGCTTATCTCCACGTGCCAATTGCTACAGAACATCAACGTTTTCTACGTTTTGTGATAGGAGACGACCATTTTCAGTTCGTAGCTCTTCCATTTGGTCTGGCGACAGCCCCACGGGTCTTCACCAAGGTCATGGCGGCGGTGGTAGCAGTCTTGCACTCTCAGGGACACTCGGTGATCCCTTACCTAGACGACTTATTGGTCAAAGCTCCCTCTCAGGAGGCATGTCAGCACAGCCTGAATGCTACGCTGGAGACTCTACAGTCTTTCGGATGGATCATCAACTTTCCAAAGTCGATCCTATCACCGACTCAGTCACTAACGTATCTTGGCATGGAGTTTCATACTCTAGCAGCGATAGTGAAGCTGCCGCTGAACAAGCAGCGGTCACTACAGACAGGGGTGCAATCTCTCCTGCAGGGCCAGTTGCATCCCTTGCGGCGTCTCATGCATTTCCTAGGGAAGATGGTGGCAGCCATGGAAGCAGTTCCCTTTGCACAGTTTCATCTGCGCCCACTTCAATGGGACATTCTCCGCCAATGGGACGGGAAGTCAACGTCCCTGGACAGGAAAGTCTCGCTTTCCCAGACGGCCAAGGACTCCCTACAATGGTGGCTCCTTCCCACCTCATTGTCTCAGGGAAGATCCTTCCTGCCCCCATCCTGGGCAGTAGTTACGACAGATGCGAGTCTGTCGGGGTGGGGAGCAGTGTTTCTCCACCACAGGGCTCAGGGGACGTGGACTCCGCAGGAGTCCACCCTTCAGATCAATGTTCTGGAAATCAGAGCAGTGTATCTTGCCCTACTAGCCTTCCAGCAGTGGCTGGAAGGAAAGCAGATCCGAATCCAATCGGACAACTCCACAGCGGTGGCATACATCAACCACCAAGGAGGGACGCGCAGTCGGCAAGCCTTCCAAGAAGTCCGGCGCATTCTAATGTGGGTGGAGGACAGAGCATCCACCATATCCGCGGTTCACATCCCAGGCGTAGAAAACTGGGAAGCAGACTTCCTCAGTCGCCAGGGCATGGACGCAGGGGAATGGTCCCTTCACCCGGACGTGTTTCAGGAAATCTGTCGCCGCTGGGGAGTGCCGGACGTCGACCTAATGGCATCCCGGCACAACAACAAGGTCCCGGCATTCATGGCGAGGTCGCGCGATCAAAGAGCTCTGGCGGCAGACGCCTTGGTTCAAGATTGGTCGCAGTTTCAGCTCCCTTACGTGTTTCCGCCTCTGGCGCTCTTGCCCAGAGTGCTACGCAAGATCAGATCCGAGTGCAGCCGCATCATACTCGTCGCTCCAAACTGGCCGAGGAGGTCGTGGTATCCGGATCTGTGGCATCTCACGATCGGTCGACCGTGGTCACTGCCAGACCGACCAGACTTACTGTCCCAAGGGCCGTTTTTCCATCAGAATTCTGCGGCCCTGAACCTGACTGTGTGGCCATTGAGTCCTGGATCCTAGCATCTGCAGGATTATCTCAAGGAGTGGTTGCCACAATGAGACAAGCTAGAAAGTCGAATTCTGCTAAGATCTACCACAGAACGTGGAAGATTTTCTTATCCTGGTGCTCGGCCCAGGGAGTGTCTCCCTGGCCATTTGCATTACCCAAGTTTCTTTCCTTCCTGCAATCGGGGTTAGAAAAGGGCTTGTCGCTCAGCTCCCTTAAAGGGCAAGTTTCGGCACTATCCATATTTTTTCAGAAGCGTCTAGCACGTCTTCCTAAGGTGCGCACGTTCCTGCAGGGGGTCTGTCATATTGTGCCCCCGTACAAGCGACCGTTAGATCCATGGGATCTGAACAGGGTACTAGTTGCTCTCCAGAAGCCGCCCTTCGAGCCTCTGAAGGAAGTTTCCTTTTCTCGGCTGTCGCAGAAAGTGGCGTTTCTTGTTGCGATCACATCGCTTCGGCGAGTGTCTGAGCTGGCAGCTCTGTCATCCAAGGCTCCCTTCCTGGTGTTCCACCAGGACAAGGTTGTGCTGCGCCCCATTCCGGAGTTTCTTCCTAAGGTCGTATCCTCTTTTCATCTTAATCAGGATATTTCCTTGCCTTCTTTTTGCCCTCATCCGGTTCACCGGTATGAAAAGGACTTACGTTTGCTAGATCTGGTGAGAGCACTCAGAATCTACATTTCCCGCACGGCGCCCATACGCCGTGCCGATGCACTTTTCGTCCTTGTCGCTGGTCCGCGCAAGGGGTTGCAGGCTTCTAAAGCCACCCTGGCTCGATGGATCAAAGAACCAATTCTAGAGGCCTACCGTTCTGCGGGGCTTCCGGTTCCTTCAGGGCTAAAAGCCCACTCAACCAGAGCCGTGGGTGCGTCCTGGGCATTACGTCACCAGGCTTCGGCTCAACAGGTGTGCCAGGCAGCTACCTGGTCCAGTCTGCACACTTTCACCAAGCATTATCAGGTGCATACCTATGCTTCGGCGGATGCCAGCTTAGGTAGAAGAGTCCTGCAGGCGGCAGTGACACCCCCGTAGGGGAGGGCTGTTTTGCAGCTCTAACATGAGGTATTTCTTTACCCACCCAGGGACAGCTTTTGGACGTCCCAATCGTCTGGGTCTCCCAATAGAGCGCTGAAGAAGAAGGGAATTTTGTTACTTACCGTAAATTCCTTTTCTTCTAGCTCTTATTGGGAGACCCAGCACCCGCCCTGTTGTCCTTCGGGATGTTTTTTTGTTGTTTGCGGGTACACATGTTGTTCATGTTGAACGGTTTTTCAGTTCTCCGATGTTATTCAGAGTTAATTTGTTTAAACCAGTTATTGGCTTCCTCCTTCTTGCTTTGGCACTAAAACTGGAGAACCCGTGATACCACGGGGGGGGTATAGCCAGAGGGGGAGGGGCCTTGCACTTTTAATGTAGTGCTTTGTGTGGCCTCCAGAGGGCAGTAGCTATACCCCAATCGTCTGGGTCTCCCAATAAGAGCTAGAAGAAAAGGAATTTACGGTAAGTAACAAAATTCCCTTCATTTCCTTCCACATCCCCTTGTAGGGCTCTGTGGAAGTGGGATCCTGCCGGCCTCAAAGCTCTGACGCCGGGCTCCATCCACAGACCCATAGCACCTGGTGGATGCCGAGCAGGAGTACCATCAGGGACAAGGCCCTGCATCATACAGGTACTCTGTGTCCCCGGCAGGCACAGACACACTCCGGGCTGGCTGGGTGTTGTAGTGCGCCGGGGACCGTAACGCTAGAGCTAGTGTTCCTACAGTTTAACTGGGGGACTTTTTTCTGTGTTGTGGGAACGCAGCGCCGACCCCCGCTGGACCGGCGGCGCTGCTGTGACTTTTAGTTCGCCGGGGACACGCCGACCGCGCTTTTACGGCGGTGGCGTTTATAAATCTAGTCCCCGGCTTTTGCGGCCTAGGACGCCGGCAGCTCCGATTCGTTCCCGCCCCCACCCTGTCAATCAGGGTAGGGGAGAGACGCTGTTTCACGGCAGCGACGAGGGCTGGAGCCTGATTTACATGCTCCAGCCCTCTCACTAGGCACAGAGGGAAGCAGGCTTCCCGCTCTTAGTCAGGAACGCCCAGGGCCCGCCCCCCCTCCTCTCTCAGGACGCCGGCAGCCATTACATGCATGTCTGGCTGGAGGAAGGACGCAAGGCTCTGGGAGACCTGGACTAGGGGGCTTTGGAGATCACACACCCGCTCTTAAGCGGGCGGTAAGCGGCTTTTCAGCTGGCCCCTCTAGTGCCTCAGTGTGTATTAGTGTACTGTGTCACTGGACATATATATATTTCCTTATTGCTTGCACTGTGAGGTCGCTTCCTGGCTGTATACCCAGATCGCTCTGAGGAGGCAGCAACATGTCATCCACAAAACGCAAGGCTGCCAAGGCTAGGGCTGTGTACACTGCGTGTGCTGCATGTGGGGCTGCTCTACCAGCAGGCTCCAAGGACCCCCATTGTGTGCAATGCTCAGATCCGGTGCTGCTTCGCCAGCCGGAGTCAGGAGAGATAGTGACCCAGGCTGAGACGCCTGTAAGTCCTGCCCCGGTGTCAGGGACAGACTTTGCAGTTTTTGCTGATAATATGTCTGTGACTATGGCAAAAATCCTTGAAACTTTGCAATCCATGCCTGGGGCTCAGTCTATGGACACGGCGAGGTCTCTGTCCTCTAATCCCCCTCAGTTGGATTTAATCCAGACTGCAAGGGGGTCCCCGGCTTCACAGGCTGAGTATTATGACTCAGATGATAGCCCCAGCCACCCTAAGCGGGCTCGCTGGGAAAGACCCTCAACGTCATCACACTGCTCAGGGTCTCAGCGCAATCAGTCGCTCTGTGATGCGTCTGATGAGAGTGATCAGGAGTCTTATCCTGGAACCCCTCTCAATCTGGATACCCCGGATGGGGACGCCATGGTAAACGAGCTTATCTCAGCCATCAATAGACTGTTGGATATTTCTCCCCCAGCCCCTTCTGCAGAGGAGGCAGCTGCAGAGCAGGAGAAGTTTCGTTTTCTCTATCCCAAGCGTAAATTAAGTGCTTTCTTGGATCACTCTGATTTCAGAGAGTCAATCCAGAAACACGACGCTCATCCAGAAAGGCGTTTCTCTAAACGTTCTAAGGATACACGTTTTCCTTTCCCCCCTGATGTGGTCAAGCGCTGGACCCAGTGTCCTAAAGTTGACCCCCCGATTTCCAAACTTGCAGCTAGATCCATAGTTGCAGTGGAGGATGGCGCTTCACTTAAGGATGCCAATGACAGACAGATGGACCTCTGGTTAAAATCTGTCTATGAAGCTATCGGCGCGTCGTTTGCTCCAGCATTCGCAGCCGTATGGGCACTCCAAGCTATTTCAGCAGGGTTAGCAAAAGTGGATGCTATCTTACATCCAGCGGTGCCGCAAGTGGCGTCCCTTACCTCGCAGATGTCCGCGTTTGCGTCTTACGCTATCAATGCGGTCCTAGAATCTACCAGCCGCACCTCAATGGCGTCCGCCAATTCGGTAGTTTTGCGCAGAGCCTTGTGGTTAAAGGACTGGAAAGCAGATGCTGGTTCCAAAAAATGTTTAACCAGCCTGCCTTTATCTAGAGATAGACTGTTTGGCGAGCCATTGGCTGACATCATTAAACAGTCCAAGGGTAAAGACTCTTCTTTGCCCCAGCCCAGATCAAGCAAACCTCAGCAGAAAAAATGGCAGCAGAGGTTTCAGTCCTTTCGAGGTTCGGGCAAGACACAATTCTCCTCGTCCAAAGGGACTCAGAGGACGCAAAGAAGCTCAGATTCCTGGCGGGCTCACGCGCGCCCCAAGAAAGCAAATGGAGGAACCGCTTCCAAAGCGGCTACCTCATGACTTCCAGCTCCCCCCCTCCGCATCTCCGGTCGGGGGCAGGCTCTCCCGCTTTTCCGACATTTGGATGTCACAGGTCAAAGACCGGTGGGTGACAGACATTTTGTCTCGCGGGTACAGAATCGAGTTCAGTTCTCGTCCTCCAGCTCGGTTCTTCAGAACCTCCCCACATCCAGACCGAGCAGATGCCCTGCTGCAGGCGGTGGACTCCCTAAGAGCGGAAGGAGTAGTGGTTCCTGTACCGCCTCAGGAACAAGGGAGAGGGTTTTACTCCAATCTCTTTGTGGTTCCAAAAAAGGACGGCTCGTTCCGTCCTGTTCTGGATCTAAAGCTGCTCAACAAACATGTGCACGCCAGGCGGTTCCGGATGGAAACCCTCCGCTCTGTCGTGGCCTCAATGTCTCAAGGAGACTTCCTTGCCTCAATAGACATCAAGGATGCTTATCTCCACGTGCCAATTGCTACAGAACATCAACGTTTTCTACGTTTTGTGATAGGAAACGAACATCTTCAGTTCGTAGCTCTGCCATTCGGTCTGGCGACAGCCCCACGGGTTTTCACCAAGGTCATGGCGGCAGTGGTAGCGGTCTTGCACTCTCAGGGACACTCGGTGATCCCTTACCTAGACGATCTACTTGTCAAGGCACCCTCTCAAGAGGCATGCCAACTCAGTCTACATGCTACACTGGAGACTCTACAGACGTTCGGATGGATCATCAACTTTCCAAAGTCGAATCTGTCTCCGACACAGTCACTAACGTATCTTGGCATGGAGTTCCATACTCGAGCAGCGAGAGTGAAGCTTCCGCTGAACAAGCAGCGGTCACTACAGACAGGGGTGCAATCCCTCCTTCAGGGCCAGTCGCACCCCTTACGGCACCTCATGCACTTCCTCGGGAAGATGGTGGCAGCCATGGAAGCAGTTCCCTTTGCGCAGTTTCATCTGCGCCCACTTCAATGGGACATTCTCCGCCAATGGGACGGGAAGTCAACGTCCCTGGACAGGAAAGTCTCTCTTTCCCAGACGGCCAAGGACTCTCTACAATGGTGGCTCCTTCCCACCTCATTGTCTCAGGGAAGATCCTTCCTGCCCCCATCCTGGGCAGTGGTCACGACAGATGCGAGTCTGTCAGGGTGGGGAGCAGTGTTTCTCCACCACAGGGCTCAGGGGACGTGGACTCCGCAGGAGTCCACCCTTCAGATCAATGTTCTGGAAATCAGAGCAGTGTATCTTGCCCTACTAGCCTTCCAGCAGTGGCTGGAAGGAAGGCAGATCCGAATTCAGTCGGACAACTCCACAGCGGTGGCATACATCAACCACCAAGGGGGGACACGCAGTCGGCAAGCCTTCCAGGAAGTCCGGCGGATTCTGATGTGGGTGGAAGCCACGGCCTCCACCATATCCGCAGTTTACATCCCCGGCGTAGAAAACTGGGAAGCAGACTTCCTCAGTCGCCAGGGCATGGACGCAGGGGAATGGTCCCTTCACCCGGACGTGTTTCAGGAAATCTGTCGCCGATGGGGAGTGCCGGACGTCGACCTAATGGCGTCCCGGCACAACAACAAGGTTCCGGCATTCATGGCGAGGTCGCGCGATCAAAGAGCTCTGGCGGCAGACGCATTGGTTCAAGATTGGTCGCAGTTCCGGCTCCCATACGTCTTTCCACCTCTGGCACTCTTGCCCAGAGTGTTACGCAAGATCAGATCCGATTGCAGCCGCGTCATACTCGTCGCCCCAGACTGGCCGAGGAGATCGTGGTACCCGGATCTGTGGCATCTCACGGTCGGTCGACCGTGGTCACTGCCAGACCGACCAGACTTACTGTCCCAAGGGCCGTTTTTCCATCAGAATTCTGCGGCCCTGAACCTGACTGTGTGGCCATTGAGTCCTGGATCCTAGCGTCTGCAGGATTATCTCAAGGAGTCGTAGCCACAATGAGACAAGCTAGGAAGTCAACGTCTGCTAAGATCTACCACAGAACGTGGAAGATTTTCTTATCTTGGTGCTCTGCACAGAGAGTATCCCCTTGGCCATTTGCATTGCCCACCTTTCTTTCCTTCCTGCAATCGGGGTTGGAAAAGGGCTTGTCGCTCAGCTCCCTTAAAGGGCAAGTCTCGGCACTGTCGGTGTTTTTTCAGAAGCGTCTAGCACGTCTTCCTAAGGTGCGCACGTTCCTACAGGGGGTCTGTCATATTGTGCCCCCGTACAAGCGGCCGTTAGATCCATGGGATCTGAACAGAGTACTTGTTGCTCTGCAAAAGCCGCCCTTCGAGCCTCTAAAGGACGTTTCCTTTTCTCGCCTGTCACAGAAAGTGGCGTTTCTTGTCGCGATCACATCGCTTCGGCGAGTGTCTGAGCTGGCAGCTTTGTCATCCAAGGCTCCTTTCCTGGTGTTCCACCAGGACAAGGTAGTGCTGCGCCCCATTCCGGAGTTTCTCCCTAAGGTCGTATCCTCGTTTCATCTTAATCAGGATATATCCTTGCCTTCCTTTTACCCTCATCCGGTTCACCGGTATGAAAAGGACTTACGTTTGCTAGATCTGGTGAGAGCACTCAGAATCTACATTTCCCGAACGGCGCCCATGCGCCGTTCCGATGCTCTTTTTGTCCTTGTCGCTGGTCCGCGCAAGGGATTGCAGGCTTCTAAAGCCACCCTGGCTCGATGGATCAAAGAACCAATTCTAGAGGCCTACCGCTCTGCGGGGCTTCCGGTTCCTTCAGGGCTAAAAGCCCACTCAACCAGAGCCGTGGGTGCGTCCTGGGCATTACGACACCAGGCTTCGGCTCAACAGGTGTGCCAGGCAGCAACCTGGTCCAGTCTGCACACTTTCACCAAGCATTATCAGGTGCATACCTATGCTTCGGCGGATGCCAGCTTAGGTAGAAGAGTCCTGCAGGCGGCAGTGACATCCCCGTAGGGGAGGGCTGTTTTTTTGCAGCTCTAACATGAGGTATTTCTTTACCCACCCAGGGACAGCTTTTGGACGTCCCAATCGTCTGGGTCTCCCAATAGAGCGCTGAAGAAGAAGGGAATTTTGTTACTTACCGTAAATTCCTTTTCTTCTAGCTCTTATTGGGAGACCCAGCACCCGCCCTGTTGTCCTTCGGGATTTTTTTGTGGTTTGCGGGTACACATGTTGTTCATGTTGAACGGTTTTTTCGGTTCTCCGATGTTTCTCGGAGTTAATTTGTTTAAACCAGTTATTGGCTTCCTCCTTCTTGCTTTGGCACTAAAACTGGAGTACCCGTGATAACACGGGGGGGTATAGCCAGAAGGGGAGGGGCCTTGCACTTTTTAGTGTAGTGCTTTGTGTGGCCTCCGGAGGGCAGTAGCTATACCCAATCGTCTGGGTCTCCCAATAAGAGCTAGAAGAAAAGGAATTTACGGTAAGTAACAAAATTCCCTTCTTTTCATATTTAAATAGTGTTAAAGTGGACCAGATCAAAAAGGAGGATCACTTTCAACATCGAAATACCATTTCAGATCCTGAGTGCTAAAAAAATTCACCTAGCATCAATCCAGTAATTGTCCAACAGGCCTCCAGTTGGACAATAGTGAAACACATTAATGCCTATTCAGTATACTGTATACAGCCTCTGTGTAGCATAACTAGAGCATACAATAGATGCAATCCCTCAGCCAACAATCAATGCAATTGGAGGCAAAAGCTCTTAAGGGGTCACAAAAATGTCATTTGATCCCAGAGCAGTCCTCTCTAAAAGCTGTTAGGGACCATCCACCAGGTTATATCATAAGTAGGCACTTCACAGAAGGCAATTAACAAACTTTCATAGAAGGCACATTACTATTGTGTATTTCACAAAAATGCAGTGGGGCACAGCCAGAATCAATCAGGTCCAAGTAACCATATAACAAGTAAATCTGATGTGAACATAGTACTTATCTCATCCTTGAAGCACTATGAATGGTGAAGATACACCTGGGTCCAAGTTGACGTCGGCATCGTTCTGCCTCTTTTTGTTTATACCTTATATGGGCAACGCTCCTTTGGGCTTCCCTCACCTACGTCATTACTCATGACGGTGGGGGCGGAACCTCACATCCGGGATCACTGCTGGTGGGTGGCGTCTGGCGCCATTTTTAAACACTGACGCCCTGTACACCTCCTGGAACGACGGTGACGGATACCGAGGTGCACACGTGGCTGACTGCAGCCAGTGCTACTTACCCTAATAGGGTGCCCCTGATGAACCCCGATGTGACTCGTGATCGGGGGGAAACGCGTTGGGAAAGTTCTTTCAGGTGTCAACTTGGACCCAGGTGTATCTTCACCATTCATAGTGCTTCAAGGATGAGATAAGTACTATGTTCACATCAGATTTACTTGTTATATGGTTACTTGGACCTGATTGATTCTGGCTGTGCCCCACTGCATTTTTGTGAAATACACAATAGTAATGTGCCTTCTATGAAAGTTTGTTAATTGCCTTCTGTGAAGTGCCTACTTATGATATAACCTGGTGGATGGTCCCTAACAGCTTTTAGAGAGGACTGCTCTGGGATCAAATGACATTTTTGTGACCCCTTAAGAGCTTTTGCCTCCAATTGCATTGATTGTTGGCTGAGGGATTGCATCTATTGTATGCTCTAGTTATGCTACACAGAGGCTGTATACAGTATACTGAATAGGCATTAATGTGTTTCACTATTGTCCAACTGGAGGCCTGTTGGACAATTACTGGATTGATGCTAGGTGAATTTTTTTAGCACTCAGGATCTGAAATGGTATTTCGATGTTGAAAGTGATCCTCCTTTTTGATCTGGTCCACTTTAACACTATTTAAATATGAAAAATCTACTGTATCATTGATATGTGTGTTTGAGTCCTCATTATTGATTAGCCTGTTGGTGCAACCTCCCCACACTCCCTCCTCCTCCCAGAATAGCTGCACATGAGATCAGTAGAGGGAAAGAAGGGTGAGTCATCGGTGAGCGGGGGCGCCATTGCGTCCAGGTCTAGGGTGCCAACCTCCGCGGATAGGTAGGGCCTTGAAGGGAATTTGGGCCTTACCCTGGTTGCACCACTATCATTTATCTGGTACTCCTTCACGATACTGGATTTATCATGATACAGCATGAATTGATTGTTCATTAGGGGACAATTTGACTACCCCATTCATCTGCCTGCTCCTTTCTGTTAAGTTTACAGAGGGGTTCCATTGGATGTTGGCAGACTTGGGATTGTCGGTCCTGTTTATGTGTGTATGTCTAGGGATTGTTTTAACATGAAATAATAAAATGTATTTTTAAAGGGTTTTTTTTTTTTTTTTTTTTCTATGGTCAATAATTGTGAGTATACCCTTTACATTTATTCTTTTGGTCTTTGGCCCTTTAAAAGAGAGTCTGTCAGCCCAAACATGCAGTGTAAACTGGGCACATAGCCTTCTAGGGTATATAGCTCTTAGATAAATAGTACATTTAGTGTCTTAATCGCGGCCTACGTTCTGCAGAAGCTAAAGTTTAAAGAGAACCGGTCAGATAATTTATGTTTTCTAACCTAGTAGCAGTGTGATGTGTGGCCTAGTAACCCCTTCCTACCCATCCCTGTGTTGTGATAGTGTGTAATGTGAATGTATAAAAATATGTTTAATTACTTAACGTGTAACCTATATAAATGAGCAGGGGTTTAGCCCCATGGGCATTGCATCGCCCTGTGGGCGTTTGCATGCTTTCGATGGTACCACGCCCCTGTTGGTGTGATACCATGGATTTACATGAGCGACGTACCCATGGCTCCTTGAGATCCCGCGCGTGCGCACTTACCATTCCCACAGCCTTGTTATCCGGATGCTTGCTTCTCATCTTCAGACACACTCTGCACATGACCAGATCTGCAGGAGTCTTCTGAGCATGCATAGAGCGCATCTAAAGGCCAGAAGCAAGCACCCGGGAATGGCAAGTACGCACGTGTGGGATCTCAAGGAGGTGACGGTGACGTCGCTGATGTAAATCCATGGTATCACGCCCACAGGGGAGTGATACCACGGAAAATATGCTAACACCCACAGGGCGATGCGACGCCCAGGGGTCTAGAGCCCCTGCTCATTTACATAGGGAACATGTAAGTAATAAAACATTTTTATACATTCACATTACACACTATTACAACACAGAGATGGGTAGGAAGGGGTTACTAGGCCACACATCACCCTGCTTCTAGGTTACAACACATAAATTACCTGAGAGGTTCCCTTTAACAAAACAATTGCTAATTAGGTCTTTGGTGCACCCTGGGTGTGGCCAGGAGGCTCGGAGCACTGTTTCTATTACTGGTTTTGCTTACCCCCACCTCCATTACTGGGGATTGACAGAGCTGGTTTGCCTAGGCTTTCTCTGCAGGCTGTTCTCTCTCCGGGCAAGTCAGTGCTGTCGCTCAGCAGTAAGTGAGGCAGGGCGTGCAGTACAGTGCTCTGAATATCTTGGCTATACCTTGAGTGCATTGAGCACCCTAATTAACATATTTGATTACATTTCAGTGTTTGTAGGGGCCGATTCATCAAAGGTTTTATGCCACATTAGTGGTGTAAAAGCTTTGCAAATTCTCAAAATATTTGCGCAACATGGGATTGCACACACATTTTGTGTTTTTGCCATTTTTGTCACTTTGGATCAGATCCACCGAAATAGACAGAGCTGGAGAGGAGCCTGAACAGGGCATCTGATTGATGAAAGTGGCAGCGTTTTTAATCTAGAGATGCTACGCCAGTCTCTGATTCAAGTAGCATTTCTTGTACGGTGCACACCACTCAGAAGAAGCAACAAATGAATTATGTGGCATACATCTCTTAATGGATTTGCCACCTCTTGTTCTCCATCAATGCTGGCATAGTACGAGTGTCCTATCATACTTGCAGTTCAAAATGATTCCCTTTTAAGGCCCCTTTACACACTGAGACTTTCTAGCGAACCCACCAGCGATCCCAACCTGGCCGGGATCGCTACAAAGTCTCTGGTGAGTCGCTGGTGCGCTGTCAAACAGGCAGACCTGGCCAACGACGCAACAGCGATACGGACCTGCAGAACGACCTCGCTGGTCATTGGGGACGTGGCAAAGCAGCTATTTGAAAGGGAAGTCGCTAACAAAGTCGTTGTAACGGTGTCAAACACACCGATACATGCTGCGCAGCGGGAAACAATGGACCAAAAAATGGTCCTGAAAGATTTGTAACGATCAGCGACCTCACAGCGGGGGCCAGGTCGCTGATGCGTGTCACACACTGCAATGTCTCTGGGGAGGTCACTATTACGTGACAAAACCGGTGACGTTACAGCGATGTCATTAGCGATGTTGCAGTGTGTAAAGGGGCCTTTACATAGGGCAAAATTTGCATGTACGAGTATTAACCAAGTTTCTTGTGTTGCCTTCTCTGGATCAGCATTTTATGCCGTTTTACACCCATACCATGTAATCAGACTTTTATCTTCTAGTATTTCTCCTATCTATTTACATTTTGTGGAGAGAAGACAATGTAATTTGCTTTTATATCTTATCTAAGGTGTTAGGTTTTTTATTTATAGTAAATGTAGGTGTGAAGCCATATACAGGAAACTGTTTGATACTATCTTGTGATTCTAAATGTAAGTAATAATCATTTCAGTTGTTTCCGGAATATTGTAGATTTGATATCAACCCAGCAGAGTTCCTTCACAAGGGGAATTGTCTACATCTCTTATCTGGTTTGGTATTGGATAGTGTTCACATCATAAAAAAAAACAAATTGCACCAGAATGTTGGCTCATTTTGAAGCTATTATACTATTGCACAAACCTTTTATCAGATTAGCTATATGTTCTACACACCCTGAAACTTATTAGAGAATATGTAGAACAGGAAAGAGGACAAACAAAAGGGTGGGTAGCATATATATATGTTATATCCTAGCCCGATATATATATATATATGCGCTTGTACAGCAATTATCTACACATACCACCTATAATCATCAGAGTGAATATACATAGGGACATATATATATATATATATATATATATATATATATGTCCCTATGTATATTCACTCTGATGATTATAGGTGGTATGTGTAGATAATTGCTGTACAAGCGCATATATATATATCGGGCTAGGATATAACATAGGTTAATCAGTAACGAAGCACAGGATTCAATTGTAATAAAAACCGGTCATACAGTCAATTATTCTAGAGCCAAGTGTTAAGAAAAATAACAAAAAGCTGTATTTAAATCTAGAAATGGTGTGCAGTGGACAGCCAAAAGAGAGGAAGACAAAAGACACCCCACCTCACATGAAATATAATGAAGAATATTGGTATATTGACAGGGAGACCAATTGTACACATATAAAATCAATCATAGACATTAGATGACAACTAACAAATTGTATACACAACACTGCCTAAAAATAAAGGTTTCTAATCATATATACGTGACATAATGGCACATGCATATAATGGGTGTATACCAAGTGCATAATTGCAAGGCCAAATAGTATAGGCATGAATACCCGCAGCAAGAATACTGATTGCAGTAGTATGGGTAAAATACCTGTTCGACAGCAGGAACTCCCTGGGTTGGTCGCGTGCTTCGGCGATGCTTTTGACACACGTTTCGACTGTGCCTTTGTCAGGGGGTGGGCACCACCAATCTAGGGAGTTCTTAATGCTGCATAAGTATTCCAAAATACTATTGTAATTAGTATTTCACTGTTTTGCTGCAGGTATTCACACTCATGCTATTTGGTCTGGCAATGATCCACTTGATATGCACCTGTTATATGCATTAAATCCTGTATATATGATTAGCAACCTTTTACTTTTATGTAGTGTTGTGTATACAGTTTGCTAGCTGTCGTCTATTGCCTATAATCAACCTTATATGTATACCATTAGTCTCCCATGCCAATATTCTTCATCATTCATGTGTTACAAGTGTTTGGGTGTGCCCCCTGTTCTTCACTTATGTCTGTCCACTGCACACCATTGCTCAATTTAAATAAATATTTTTATTTTTCTTAACACATGGTTCTAGAATTTTTTCCTTACAATTGTTTCCAATATTTAGAACAGGAGCAGCTTATAAACTACCAATGTACTCCAAAATGTTGCCATAGAATAATGGCAAAGCAACTAAGAAAATGGCCAAGGGATGAATTTAGACTTTCTTATGAAGACCATCATGTACATGTAAAGGAGTGGAAGAGCTGCCTACACTCTTGAATTTGTTATGGTGATAAAATGCATTGCTCAGTTTTATATGTTGTTGTTTTTATCTGGTTGGTGTTCTTTAACAGTTGGTCAGCTGCAGAGAGGGATAACTGTTGGGCCAGCCTAGAATGGGAAGAGTCATGTGGGCACAAAGGAGCAGCTTCCTGCTTGTTGGTTATTTAGGAGAAGTATTGCGAAGTGAACGAACCTATGGTCCTATCTATGGTATGCAGACCTGCAGAACGAGTGTTGTGTGCCAAAGAGGGAAAGATCATATTGGATAGCATGTTGTTCTGAAGTGAAAAAGGACTAGGTGGCAGGCGGGTTTCGGATCACAGGTAGAAGCCAACTTAGTAGAAGGAAGGATTCCTCATTGTAGGCAAGGAGCCCAAAGCAACGATTACAGATGGATCTCTTATCTCAGGTAATGGTGATCTACAGCACACATCATCTATACTAGATAAGGAATGGAAGTGTAGCCAGACCTCAGGGTGATAGACAAATGATGTCCAACCTGGGATACCTATTCTCCTACAGAGACTTGCAGTGGCACAGCAAGGAGAGTGTGGCCTAGTAGCAGTGAGTAGTCGCACTGACGTACTTCAGAGGTCTTCACAAATCAACTGTGAGTTGGGACTAGCTGTGACACACCTAAACCCGTATGTTCCTCACAGGTGGTGAAGGAGATCCCCACAGTGATTTGCTTTGCTGACTTAACATGTACTCGAAGTAATGTATCACCACATGTAAAGTTCCTGTCGTTGGATTGTGCAGATGAAGTATTCTTGAAGTGTTGTGTCCTCTACTTGTTGTATATACTTCTCATGAAGTTGTTTACTAAAGAAAAGCTTATTTTTTAACTTAAGTCTCCTTCATTCATCTCTATTCCAAGCGGGGGTCTGCAGTCTGCAGAGGTGTATTCCCAAGATAGCAGCAGCACACACATCCAGCCGGGACCTCCATTTTCTTGTAGCGTGGCAGGGCGCAGAGGACTCTGTGACCCACGGCCACAGCGTTCGCCCCGGCCCATGTTACATATACACTAGCTGTTGGTCACTCCATCTTAACAGCCTCATGTATGCCTAGGAGGCAGTTGGGTTGGGTCAGAGACCCATGACTGTTTCCCATCTCACAGTCCCTATATAGACCATGTTTCATGGATGTCTAAATTCAGCCGCGGGAGGAAAAGTGTTTAATATTGCAAGATGCGCTGTTATTCCTATAGCATGAGCCACTACCTGTAATAGTTTTTACCTAATTTTAAGACATTGTTAATAACAATTATTTTATATTGATTTTCTTAGTTTCCTGTTCATGTACGGTATTATGCCAGGTTAAACATTCTCATACATAAGCTTTTATTCAGGCATTGTAGAATAGGAGCTTTAACCTGGCATGACCCAACATATTCATATATTATATATATTCATTGTAATCTTATGATTTCTTTTATCTCCCTTCAGTAATGTTAAAATTAATGGCAACTATGGACCAGGTTTTTATGTATGAATATGCATTAAAAAGTGTAGTGCTATGCAACATTGCATACTGTGCTACGGAGATGGCCTCATCAAGAGACCTTGCTTCTAGGGAAGAATACATTGCTTTACAGAGGTATAATACAGAGGCATACAGAGTACCTGCCGGTATGTAATAAGATCTCAAGGGGCCATGTGTAGGGATCCTTCAGGTATATCTGTCAGGGAAAGTAGTCTTTTATAGAAGGCTGTATTCTTCTAGAAACAAACAAGCAAATGGCACAAGTCTTCCTGCGCTCTATGCAGAATTGGACATGACATTTCATGTAATAAACGTGGTTACAGAGGCTGAAAATAGGACAAGATGCAATTTGACCTTTTTGTGCTTCTGTAAATTGATTGTAGACTAGAGGGATGGAGAGAAGAGTGTGAGATAAATACATTAGTTAACTCTTCTATGAGTGGCCATTTTAGAGCGGACTCATTGGCAGAAGAAAAAATAATTTCCGGCTGAAATCACCACGGTATGTTCCAACTGCCTCCTGTTCCTGGTGAACCTACGACCCTTATTGGAAAAAAATGGTTTTGGACTCTTACCCATTATGGGAACCGTTTCATTATGGGCCTTTTGTCAGGTGGTGTACTCAATTATTTAAATTTAGACTTGTTTCAGCAAAATAGCTAATATGGATATTTTTGAGTGTAGTGCATGCTGTGATGTTATACAATGACTTGCGAAAGAAAAGGGGGGAGCCAGCACTGCTTGAGAATGGCATGCTAACAAAAGTGAAAATTCACACATTATTCCAACTGTGCTATAATGCAAAATGAGATTTTTAGCAAATAATTGATCAATTTTTTTGAGCCACCCCTGCCACTTCACGGTAAATCTCGATTAATATTTCCCTTGTGCCATGCGGCCTCGTAAATTCATTAAAATCAGAACCATATTAAAGCAACACATATACCTGTAACATTTCAGAAACCGCTTCCATGTTTACAAGGAAAGACAACCGCGAATAAAAGCAATCCAGGTCCCAGCATGTGCAGCAAACGCCCCACACACCAGGACGATGTCAGAACTGACCCTCACAGTGCCAGACCAGGGTCCACGAATAAAGGAGGAACAGGCTAAAGAGAATGGTGCTTAATTAACAAAGCCTGTGGAAAAGGGTGAGGTGATTGAGTGTGAACAGTCACCAATGTTTAATTTTGATAGAAACAGAAGGAATTTCCAAACCAAACCAGGCATGCACAGCATAGTGAGGGTCAGCCACTGGACCAATAAACAGAAAGGGGGGAGCCAGTACTGCTTGAGAATTGCATGCAAACAATTAAAAGTGTCAATTCACAAATTATTCCAACTGCACTATAATGCAAAAGTGCAGAGCACATCTTATAGTACATGCCATTTTTGAGTTGAGCTGGCTTTTTTGTTTTTTGTTTTTTCTTCAGTGACTTGTGAAAGTATTCTATTGAGAGCCTGGTGTGGGCAGGGACAGCTCCCAGCTCTGCTAAACTCAATTCTGAGATAAAGTCAGAATGGCTGCACCCTGTAATTTAAGTTAAACATGATTAGTTTCAGGATCTCTTTGCCTATATTATGATGCTCTCAGATGAATTAGCAGAAACCTGGTGACAGATTCCCTTTAATGGTGTTGCAGCCTCTGTGGCCTTTCAGAAAAGGTGTGTGTGTATATATATTGACATACCTGGTGACACTTAATTACACACAGTTGGACTTCATAGCAAAAGGAGTGACTACATCTGCTCATCGCAATTTTTATTTATTTTATTCGATAAATTTACTTTTTGGTTAGATTTTTCTCACTTCACTTCCCCAACTTAGACTATTTAGTACTGATGCATCATACACAAATCAGATTACAAAAATATTTAAACCCAGGTTGTAATGTAACAAAATAGGTATAATGCCAAGGGGGTGAATACTTTTGCAAGGCACTGTAAAGTCATACAATAAGATAATGTTGCTGATCTTAATGGTCTATGCAAAGGGATGATACATATATTACTATCACTGCTGCCACATAGGTATTCTAAGCATACTATTATAATTAGTAATTCACTGTTTTCTGTGGGTATTTACGCCTATACTATTTGAACTTGCAATTATCCATGCATTGGCATGCACCCGTTCTATACAGTTGTGCTCAAAATTTAACATACCCCGGCAGATATTTTGCTTTCTTGCCCTTTTTTCAGAGAATATGAGCAAACTCTTTTTTCCACTCATGGTTAGTGGTTCGGTGAAGTGATTTATCGTCAAACTACTGTGTTTTCTTTTTTAAATCATGACAACCAAAAACATCCAAATGACCCTGATCAAAAGTTCACATACCCCAGTTCTTAATACCGTGTATTGTCCCCTCTAACATCAATAACAGCTTGAAGTCTTTTGTGGTAGTTGTGGATGTGGCTCTTTATTTTCATAGATCGTAAAGCTGCCCATTCTTCACCCCGTGTTGCACAAGTATTTTGAGACCTTGCACAACGTTTACGTCACTATTGTGGCGTAAAAGTTTTGCTGAATTGGCCCCTTAATGTTCTAACCACTGCATGCATTCTAGTAAAACTGAAATTTAAGCAAATATACAGGCGGTATATTTATAGGTATATTTACCTATTTATTAATAAGTATTCCCTATTAAAGGGGTTATCCGGCTTATTTTGCGTTTTTTTTTGTTATTTCACTATTGGGCTACATTGGGGCAGGTCCGTAGATAGTGAGTGACTACCTACCTGCCCATCTGTCAGCCCCTCTCCCCCGGCTCAGAGCGGTCATGTGACCGCTCCTGCTGTGATTTTGCTGCTTCCTGTAACGTCACGTTGACAGGAGCAGGACCTTGTTGACAGTGCGTCGAGTCCCCACCCCACTTCCCCGCACTCTTCCACATATCCCATAGTGCAGTGGTCTCAAAGACTCGTAGAGTGCGTAGGCTGCAGGTGGCCCCTGATGCTGCTTGCGGCGCGCAGAGCCGCAGACCCCTTGCTGATTGCTGCCTGTGCTGGGGCCATCCAGTCAGTGCTTTATATCAGAGGACAGATTTCTGGGCGCTATGCAGATGTGAGCTCTGCATATAGCTACTACAATGATCAGCCAGCCAATCAGAGACCAGCAGCGGATCATTGGAGTAGCTGTATTGAGAGCTCATCCTGTGCAGCGCCTGGGAATCTGTCCTCTGATATAAAGTGCTGTCAGTGGCGGCCCCTGCACCTGGCAGCTTTCAAGAAGCAGGAAACAGGCCACCGAGGGAGCAAGGATAGGTGAGAAGAATTTGTCTTTGTTTTTTTTTTTTTGCGTGTGTGAAGAATGGCACAATAGGGGACAATACTACAGAATGGAGCATTGCTACAAGAAGACCAGGAAAGGGGACATTATGATAAGAAGAGGACCTAGAAAGGTAACATTATTATAAGAAGGGGACCAGGAAAGGGGACATTACTATGAAAAAGGACCAGGAGAGGGAACATTACTATAAGAAGAGGACCTAGAAAGGGGACATTATTATAGGATAAGCAGGAAAGGGAACATTACTATAGGAAGAGCAGAAGGATGGGACATATTACAATAGGATGGGTGCAATACTACAGGATGGGCACATACTACATTATATGTGCGATGGATGTGATGTGAGGAGATTGTGCTGCTACAGATGAGAGGTAGTATCACTGCTCTGTATTTCCAATACTGGAGCGATCAGTGCTGAGCAGAATACTGACAGTCAATGAGTGCAGAGGGTGGGGCTGGACAGTGAGGACGGATGGTGCCAGCTCTGACTGTGAGTTTGGCAACCAAGGAAAGAAAAAAAGTCAAGTTTGCTTGAGCTGCAGGTAAAAAAGAGGCTGCAGAGAATAAAGGGATAATTCAAGAGGAACAAACGTTAGTAACAAAAAAAAATAATGTAGGAATGTTTTAGATGACAATAAAGCACAGATTAGCTTAAAAAAATTGGAATTTGTCGGACAACTTTTTTAATTCTTCTGTTAGCTGCATTTACCGTAGTGGTAGCTGCTGGAGGAGGGAAAGTTATGGATTAGAGTAGACATATAGGCAGGGCTTATTGGAAAAAAGGACTTTTATAGTTATACTGCTGCGGCAACCTAAAACCAAAAGTCCTTTTCATGGTTAATTTCTGTCCTTTTTTGAAGTCAAATCACTGTTATCCGTATTCACTGTAGGGCTAGCTGCTGGAGGAGGGATAGGTTTGGAATAAAAGCATATAGACAGAGATTAGAGCCTTACAGCCCTTGCTGCTGCACCCTATAACCAAAAGTCCCTTGTCAGACCTACAGTTAGGTCCAGAAATATTTGGACAGTGACTCAATTTTCGCGAGTTGGGCTCTGCATGCCACCACATTGGATTTGAAATGAAACCTCTACAACAGAATTCAAGTGCAGATTGTAACATTTAATTTGAATGTTTGAACAAAAATATCTGATAGAAATTGTAGGAATTGTACACATTTCTTTACAAACACTCCACATTTTAGGAGGTCAAAAGTAATTGGACAAATAAACCAAACCCAAACAAAATATTTTTATTTTCAATATTTTGTTGCGAATCCTTTGGAGGCAATCACTGCCTTAAGTCTAGAACCCATGGACATCACCAAACGCTGGGTTTCCTCCTTCTTAATGCTTTGCCAGGCCTTTACAGCTGCAGCCTTCAGGTCTTGCTTGTTTGTGGGTCTTTCCGTCTTAAGTCTGGATTTGAGCAAGTGAAATGCATGCTCAATTGGGTTAAGATCTGGTGATTGACTTGGCCATTGCAGAATGTTCCACTTTTTTGCACTCATGAACTCCTGGGTAGCTTTGGCTGTATGCTTTGGGTCATTGTCCATCTGTACTATGAAGCGCCGTCCGATCAACTTTGCGGCATTTGGCTGAATCTGGGCTGAAAGTATATCCCGGTACACTTCAGAATTCATCCGGCTACTCTTGTCTGCTGTTATGTCATCAATAAACACAAGTGACCCAGTGCCATTGAAAGCCATGCATGCCCATGCCATCACGTTGCCTCCACCATGTTTTACAGAGGATGTGGTGTGCCTTGGATCATGTGCCGTTCCCTTTCTTCTCCAAACTTTTTTCTTCCCATCATTCTGGTACAGGTTGATCTTTGTCTCATCTGTCCATAGAATACTTTTCCAGAACTGAGCTGGCTTCATGAGGTGTTTTTCAGCAAATTTAACTCTGGCCTGTCTATTTTTGGAATTGATGAATGGTTTGCATCTAGATGTGAACCCTTTGTATTTACTTTCATGGAGTCTTCTCTTTACTGTTGACTTAGAGACAGATACACCTACTTCACTGAGAGTGTTCTGGACTTCAGTTGATGTTGTGAACGGGTTATTCTTCACCAAAGAAAGTATGCGGCGATCATCCACCACTGTTGTCATCCGTGGACGCCCAGGCCTTTTTGAGTTCCCAAGCTCACCAGTCAATTCCGTTTTTCTCAGAATGTACCCGACTGTTGATTTTGCTACTCCAAGCATGTCTGCTATCTCTCTGATGGATTTTTTCTTTTTTTCAGCCTCAGGATGTTCTGCTTCACCTCAATTGAGAGTTCCTTAGACCGCATGTTGTCTGGTCACAGCAACAGCTTCCAAATGCAAAACCACACACCTGTAATCAACCCCAGACCTTTTAAGTACTTCATTGATTACAGGTTAACGAGGGAGACGCCTTCAGAGTTAATTTCAGCCCTTCGAGTCCCTTGTCCAATTACTTTTGGTCCCTTGAAAAAGAGGAGGCTATGCATTACAGAGCTATGATTCCTAAACCCTTTCTCCGATTTGGATGTGAAAACTCTCATATTGCAGCTGGGAGTGTGCACTTTCAGCCCATATTATATATATAATTGTATTTCTGAACATGTTTTTGTAAACAGCTAAAATAACAAAACTTGTGTCACTGTCCAAATATTTCTGGACCTAACTGTATATCTATGCTATTCCCTATTAATACTGCTTTTAGTTATATTCATTGTAGGGATAGCTGTAGAGGTAGGGATTGTTAGGGATTAGAACAGGCATATAGGCTGAGTTTATTGCAAAACAGCGCTTCAATAGTTATACTGCTGCTGCAACCTAAGGCTATGTGCGCACGTTGCGTAAATACATGCAGTTACGCTGCGCTTTGTAGCGCAGCGTAACTGCATGCGTCCTGCGTCCCCTGCATCTCTATGGAGATTGTGCAGGGGCCGTGCGCACGTGGCGTTTTAGCGCGCAGCGCTTCGGCTACTGCCGAAGCGCTGCGTTCTAAGAAGTGACATGTCACTTCTTCCGTGCGCTTTGCCGGCAGCTCCTGCTCTGTCTATGGCAGGACCTGCAGGCAGAGCGCATGGAGTCGGCTTTTTTTTTTTTTTCACTACGGACATTTCTGCAGCGATTTAAAGAGCACATGTGCTCTTCAGATCGCTGCAGAAAATTGTGCAGTGACTGTACGCAACGTGCGCACATAGCCTAAAACCGAAAGTCCCTTGTCAGGGCTACATGTATTCTGTTCCGCTGTTTACTGCATTCAGTTTAGGGAGAGCTGCTGCAGAAGGGATAGGTTTGGATTACAGGCATATATCACAGGCATGTATCCTCACCTATCCCTTGTAGACTGTGAGCCCTCACGGGCAGGGACCTCTCTCCTCCTGTACCTGTTTGTGTCTTGTATTATTTATGATCATTGTACTTTTCCCTATTATGTACACCCCTTTCACATGTAAAGCGCCATGGAATTGATGGTGCTACAATAATAAATAATAATAATAATTATAGCCTTACAGCAAAAATAGGGTCCAGCAGCGACATCCATAGTAGATAAAAAAGTTTTATATTTTTATTCAAACCATGTTAAAATAGATTAAAATATGAACAGCCGCGTTTCGGAATTACTTCCTTGCTCACACAGTCCAGATTATAGCCTTACAGTACTTGCTGCTGTACCCCAAAACCAAAAATCCATTGTCAGGGCTGCATCTATTGTATTCCCTATTAATATTTGTCACTCCAGAGTGTACAGATGCTCAGCATGCAGCACAACACAAAGGTAACAATGGGAATGGTATAGAAGGAAGGCCCTGGCTATAGGAAGAGGGGAGAGAGGATGCCTCCTGCAACTGACCTGAGTTTGTACACTACGCTTCCAAACGTTCCTATACAGGTCTTTTCCCCTGTCGCCGCCAAGTGCCTAGACTCTCGCTTGCCCTGAATTCACCCTTGCTAGTGAGAAAGCCACCGAACACACTACTCTCAGCACTGCAATAATATAACATTAGGTACGGGAGACAAACAGAAAAGATAGACACAAGAGGGAAAACACTCACAAGGTCCTCCAATGCAGCTAAACATCACAGCTACAATAGTCATGATAACTCAGCTTCTTCCAGTAACAGGCTCCTTCCAAAATGGTCAGCATAAGAATGAAATTCTATAACAGGCGCTAAATCGTAAGACATGAGGTTTTTATAGTGAAGGGGATTGATCACAAAAGAGCTGCACGTGTGATTAAGGCTAAAAAGGACAGCCAGATAGGAAAGAGTTTAACCCCTACAGCACTAAAAGAAAGTAGATTCCCTTTAATACAAGGTATAGCTCAGCACCTAATAAGGCAATGTGACCTTCTGGTCCCATATTCGCCAGAGGTCTTCCCAGAGCAGGACACACTTATTACAATACCCTTCTTTGCTGTGTTATGTGTAGGGAGAGATGCTGGAGGAAGGATAGTTTTGGATTACAGGCAGCAATTAAAGCCTTTCAGTCTATACTGCTCAAACATAAAACCAAAAGTCTCTTTTCAGGGCTATATATATTTAATTCCCTATTAATACCATAAATTTTGCAGGCATATATGAGCTACCTAATTTAATCTGGTAAGGGACAGGGAAGTGGACACTGAGGCCGTGGGCTAGTTTAAAATTCTGCTTTCTGTGGGAATAAAAGAAACCCACTAATCCACGATACCTATTTTACACGAGTACGTCCTTCTAATTTTTGGCAGCCCTTGCACATAGTGCATAGGCTTTACTGGTCAAGGAGCCCCACTCCTTATTAATGGGAAAAAAAATTGTATTCTGAGGCCCTCCTCTATGTGTCTTCCAGGGTGTATTGCAATTCCTCCTTTTTTTTTTTTCTTTGCAAATTCCTTAGTAATGGGGAAAAAAATCTGAGGCCCTCCTCTACATATATTCCAGGGTGTATTGCAGTTCTTCTAATTTTTGGCTGCCCTCTACACAGAGTGCATAGGCTTTGCTACTCAAGGAGTCCCACTCCTTAATAATGGGAAAACATTTTATTCTGTGGCTATCCTCTACGTGTCTTCTAATGTGTATTGGAGCACCTCCTTCTAATTTTTGGTTGCCCTTGCATATAGTGCAGCTGCTTTACTAGTCTAGGAGTCCAACTACCTAATAATTTTAACAGACGGTGTATGAGGCCCTCTTTTATGTCTAATACATGGTATATCAGAGTCCTTCATCTTTCTAATTTTTAGCAGTTCTTGCATTGTCCGCATAGGCTTTGTGAGGTTGAGTCCCTGCTTCTTAAATTAAACAGAATGTGTCTGACTATGTCACACACACACACACACACACACACACACACACACACACACACACACACACAGCATGCCCAGATAAGGTAGTAAAATGTTAATACATTTACCAGTGACTACCGTTGGGTGTAGTTTTATTTCCCCCTCTACTGTGTCATCTACTGTAGCTATAGGTACATATAAAGCACTTTAGAAATCTCTACTTATTATGTATGTGCTGTGGAAATCTGTACATATGGTATCTAGTGTTGAGGTCTTTATGTATTGTTTGTACTGTTGAAAAATATACGTATGGCATGTACTATGGCAATTTCTACGTATTGTATGTACGGTGGTAATCTCTACGTATGGTGTGTACTTAGGAAATCACTAGAATGGTGTGTACTGTGGAGACCTCTACATATGGTATGTACGGTGGGCGGCATGGTGGCTCAGTGGTTAGCACTGCTGTCTTGCAGCACTGGGGTCCTGGTTTCAAATCCCACCAAGGCCAACATCTGCAAGGAGTTTGTATGTTCTCCACGTGTTTGCGTGGGTTTTCTCTGGGTTCTCCGGTTTCCTCCATACTCCAAAAACATACTGATAGGGAACTTAGATTGTGAGCCCCAATGAAGACCGTGTTGCCAATGTATGTAAAGCAATGTGGAATCAATAGCGCTATATAAGTGAATAATAATAATAATTATTATTATTACTATGAATATCTAAACATATTGAATGTACTGTGTAAATCTCTGCCTATGGTGTGTACTATGGAACTGCTATTTGTTATTCCCTAATTTATATGACTAATCCCATTTAAATTTGTTTTCCCATTGAAATGATACATGTCCATACACTTTGGTTGAAGTATTTAAAACTGCTATTTACCTCCTTCACATCAAAATTTCAAACAGAAGTGGACTCCCATGCTGTCGTAAGAAGATGGTCAGCAGTGATGGTTGAACATGATTTTATCAGTATGTCCGGTGACTTTCTGTTACCTTGCGCGCCTTTCTTTTTAAATCCACAAGGCTATATATAGGCTCCATTGAGTAGTGTAACCATGTACATGTGTGATTTATCTGAGGAAGGAAATGTGATCTCTGAAACGCGTAATAAAATCATATTTAACCATTACTGCTGACCATCTTCTTACGACAGCATAGGAGTCCACGTCTATTTGATCTTTTGACGCTAACTCCGTGGTGCATGCTGCAGCCGTAACCTACATGCTTTCTTTAGCAGTTGTGACTATTTTCACAACTGTATCAGGTGAGCACATCTGATATTTATTCTACAAACATTTATAACGTTAGTGCCCTATTAGCGCCCTTTGTCTTTTCAGTCTTTTTCACGTTGATTTACATCCTTCACAAATTATAGGTCAACAAAGTATAATTTTAGTTCGTTTAGGATGTCTACTTTGTATATGAAACAAGAAATTTTACCTCCAAATATTAACAAAGGGACAATTATATTTTTTTAATTCAGTATATCAAAATTACAGTTGGCTGTGCTTTAAAATTGCGTGGAAAGTTCCAGAATATGACACTATGGTTTTAGAAGCTTCTGATAAACTACTTGACATCATTTGTGTTAAACAAAGGTGCACTTGTGGCACAATTTTATGGTCCACTATAAAGAGTAAACGCTATTTTAATTTTTATTTCATAAGTCAATACGAGTAATACACTTGAAAGTAAGCAACTTTGAAATACATCTTATGTGAGAGTCCTGCTGCTTTCTCCTTTTGGACTGATCCTTCCCTCTCAATTCATGGGAAACAGTTGATGCTTTTAAAATTCTTTGGAGAAAGGGGTAGGAGACAGACATTACAGTACAGACATTATGCTACAAGTTCTCCTGAATTGTCATTTACAGTTTTACATAGAATTTTAGAAGCAACAACTGTCATCTATTTCAGTAATGGGAAAATGTTTTCACTGAAAACAGATTTTACCCTTGAATTGAGAGTTTTGAGAATTAATGATCAGTCCAGAAAGAAGCAAATTTCATTTGATATATTATAAAGTGTTTTTATTTTCATTCCTGGTATTGATTTATTAAGAAAAACTATGGTTACTCATTAAAAATCTACTTGAATCAATGCTTGACATGAAAAAAATTAAAACATTAGGTCAAGGATTGTGGACCTCCACACGTTTGCTACGTCCTTGAGACCAATTTCCAAACGCCTTAAGGTACCACTGTAAGAAATACCATTATCTCGAATAATCAAGATATTATTGACAATACCAATATCAAATGATAAGAATATTGCACAACAACAATATCCCTAGGTAGAGTCTAGGGAATGGTCATCAAAGAAATCACACCAATATATAGTGTATTAAAAGATATGATTTTTATACCCAGAATTAAATGTGCAGTATAAAATTGCTAACAAAAGATAAATAATAACAAAGAAATAAACCAAATCATTACAATAATACAGCAAAGAGACAAAACTTTATTCCATCATGTAATAACTACCAGATAGGAACCCTTCACAAAGTGCCTTGTGGCTATGGCACCGTGGTGTGGCCCTCGTCTCCTTGCAATGTCCTCTCTGGTATTTCCTAGCTTGCTCATGGACTCAACCCTGAATGGCAACAAACTCTACTCTTCCATCTCCTGATTTCCTCCCCTCTGTGTCAGAGGTCATTTATACCCCATTTGGGACTCCAGCTATCCACTCCACCCTCCAACCTAGAGACACTGTATCTCACTTGTTAGCCTGGAGTTGCTTTACTCTGTCTGATCTTACCCTACAATATGCGTAGAGAAGGATGATTACCAGCACCTCCTAATGGCTGTACTACAATAGGAAATTTCATGTGCTTTCAGGAGCCTTTAAACTTTAAAGAGGTTGTTTACTACCATGAACCAGTTACTGTTTTTGCCAAAAATGCTTAAGGTTAACACCCCTGAAGGTCCCCCATTTACCTTCTGTGCCAAATTTCATATCCTGTTTAGTGATGGGCGAATAGTGACTATTTGTAACGAATCCCAAAGTACTGTTCCAGTATTTGTCATACATAACGAACCTAATACAAGGCAAAGGGAAACCCAAGCATTTTTCTTGCCGTGACGAATCCTGGAATAGTACTCGGTATTCGGTAAGCATTATCCGAACACAAATAGTTACTATTCAGCCATCTCTAGTTTTGTTGTCATTGCGATCACTTCCTCCCCAGAATCCTCTGATCCTTTTCTACTACATTTCCCATCATTCCTTGTCCTGAGTGGCATGCCAGCAGTGGGTACAAACCTGTTACTCCCCCTAAACCCCTCACATTTCTCCCACATAGTCACTCAGACGAAGCACGATCTCCTTTACATGACACTGCATAGAATAGACTAGAAGTAATGGATAAAGCACCATTACACCAACCTTTTACAGTAAAGATTATACCCTATTCACCGTCACCTGGCTTGGATGATGGGATTTAATGGATGGATGGATAGAGAGGTGAATGTATTCATATAATAAAAGGAATACCTTAGGATTTGCATACACTACACAGGGTATCCAGTAGCGTGTACATGAGTATATACACCCTACTGTATACATACAGATGCAAGGAAAAGCTGGGTCTACAGAGAGAGCTTCCAGTATTCACAGAAACCGAGTGAGCTCTGCTAAATGCAACCCCTCCCATCTATGTTGGAAGCCCCACTCAGCCATGCTGCCAACCCTGCCCATCCATACAACAAGCCCACACCTCTCAGTTTCCAGAGCCCAAAAGTCAGGAATATCTGATGTTATATCACAGGAAGTCAGGAGATTCTCAGCCAGAGATCATGTGGCCAGAAGAGCAGCTCAGGTTACAGCAGGATATGACAAAGCAAAGTATTTAGTGATGTGCTTATCTATGGCAGTTGGTTCCCATGAAATGGACATGTAAAGTAGTGGACAACCCCTTTAAAGCCCGCTTTACACACTACAATATATCTTACGATGTGTCGGCGGGGTCACGTCGTAAGTGACGCACATCCGGCATCGTAAGGTACATTGTAGTGTGTAACAGGTACGTGTGATTGCGAATAAACGGTAAAACGTTCATCGCACACACGTCGTTCATTCCTCATAAATTGAACGTCAGGTTGTTCATCGTACCCAGGGTAGCACACATCACAGTGTGTGACTCCCCGGGAACGATGAACAGATCTTACCTGCGTCCTGCGGCTCCCGGCCAGCAATGCGGAAGGAAGGAGGTGGGCAGGATGTTTACGTCCCGCTCATCTCCGCCTCTCCGCTTCTATTGGCCGGCTGCCGCGTGACGTTGATGTGACGCCGAACGTCCCTCCCACTCCAGGAAGTGGACGTTCGCTGCCCACATCGAGGTCGTATGGACGGGTAAGTACGTGTGACGGGGGTTAATCGTTTGTGCGGCACATTCAACAAAATTGACCGTGCCGTACATACGATGGGGGCGGTTACGATTGCATACGATATCGTATGCGAAATCGTAACCTGTAAAGCAGGCTTTAGACACCATAAACATTGATATGAGCATTCTGATTAACACTTTGAAGGCCCTTTTACAAATCTATCAATGGCATTGTGATTAAGGCGGGCTTTGCACGCTGCGACATCGGTAATAATGTGTTACCGATGCTGCAGCGATAGTCCCGCCCCCGTCGCACGTTCGATATATAGTGAAAGCTGCCGTAGCGATTATTATCGCTACGGCAGCTTTACACGCACATACCTGCCATGCGACGTCCCTCTGGCCGGCGACCCGCCTCCTTCCTTAGGGGGCGGGTCGTGCGGCGTCACAGTGACGTCACACGGCAGGCGGCCAATTGAAGTGGAGGGGCGGAGATGAGCAGGATGTAAACATCCCGCCCACCTCCGTCCTTCTCATTGCAGCCGGGAGGCAGGTAAGGTGAAGTTCCTCGCTCCTGCGGCTTCACACACAGCGATGTGTGCGGCCGCAGGAACGAGGAACTACATCGTACCTGTCGCTCCCCCGGCATTATGGAAATGTCGGAGGCTGCAGCGATGATACGATGACGACGATTTTGCGCTCGTTCATCGTATCATCTAGGATTTACACACTACGACATCGCAAGTAACGCCGGATGTGCGTCACTTTCGATTTGACCCCACCGACATCGCACCTGCGATGTCGTAGTGTGCAAAGCTCGCCTATGGCTATGTGCCCACGCTGCGGAAAATTAGCAGAATTTGCCTCGATTTTTTTCTCGGAAATTCTGCGGATTTTTCAAAAATCCGCAGTACAGCGAGTCCCTAGCCATTTCTATGGCATTTTGGAACTGCTGTGCTCATTGCACGAGTTACGAACATGTGACAGCCGGAGCTAGTTAAGGCCCACCCACCTTCTCCTGCAAAGTGCAGACACTGACAGACACGGCCGGAAAGTGAAGTGCTGCATGATGAAGGTAAGTATGAACTCTCTGATCACTCCAGCACTTGTTCTGTATTGAGGATGCAGTGCCGAAGCCATAGTACTTTATTCTCAATGCAGAATGACTGCAGCATATCCACAGGACATTCCGCAATAAAACCGCAGCATTGAAACAGACAAAGTTGTGCTGCAGATTTCTGGTTGCTTCTGTGGAAAGTCCTGTGGATATATCCGCAGGACACTTAAGGCCCCGTCACCCACAGAGATAAATCTTTGGCAGATCTGTGCTTGCAGTGAAATCATGGACATATTGTTCCATTTGTACACAGTCACAAACCTGGCATTGATTGTCCACAATTTCACTGCAACCACAGATCTGCCGCAGATTTATCTGTGTGACAGAGCCCTTACCACGTGGGCACATAGCCTAAGGAGCGTTTAGCCACAGAATACAAAATAATTTATACAAATATGCAAGTTTTACAACATGCCACCATCTATCTTTAGGTGACAAAACACCCCTCTTCAGGATTTAACTTTCTTGGGTGTGAAAAATAAAAAGGGTTCCAAGAACAGGAACAAAACACTTTGTGAAGAACCTGGAGGAAGCGCAAAAGTATCGTTCAATACCAACAGTAAAACATGTCTTTATACCGATATGAGCTGACTGTGAGCCCTCGCAGGCAGGGACCTCTATCCTCCTGTACCAGTCTGTGCCTTGTATTGTTTATGATTATTGTACTTGTCCCTATTATGTATACCCCTTTCACATGTAAAGCGCCATGAAATAAATGGCACTATAATAATAAATAATAATAATAATAATAATGGCCGCTCAACAAGAAAGAAGCCACTGCTGCAAAACTACCATAAAATTGCCAAGTTACAGTTTGCTCCTGCACATCGGGTCAAAGATCATACTTCAAACTTTTTAAAGAAATGTGCTCTGATCTGATGAAACTAAAATTGAAGAAAAAGAAGGAGGCTTAAAAACAAAGGACACCATCTCAACCGTGGCGGACAAGGCGGCAAAATTATGTGGTGGAAGTTGCTTTACAGCAGCAAGGACTCAAAAGATATGGTATTATGTGGAAGGAAAATTATGTGGAGATATTGAAAGATCTCAAGTCATTAGCCAAGAAGGAAAAATAAGGGGCACTTTGCACACTACGACATCGCAAGCTGATGCTGCGATGCCGAGCGCGATAGTCCCCGCCCCCGTTGCAGCTGCAATATCATGGTGATAGCTGCCGTAGCGAACATTATCGCTACGGCAGCTTCACATGCACTCACTTGCCCTGCGACGTCGCTCTGGCCGGCGAACCGCCTCCTTCCTAAGGAGGCGGGTCGTGTGGCATCATAGCGACATCACACGGCAGGCGGCCAATAGAAGCGGAGGGGTGGAGATGAGCAGGACGTAAACATCCCGCCCACCTCCTTCCTTCCGCATAGCCGGCCGGGACGCAGGTTGGAGATGTTCCTTGCTCCTACGGATTCACACACAGCGATGTGTGCTGCCGCAGGAACGAGGAACAACATCGTAACATCGGTCTTTCCCAATTCATGGAAATGATCGACGCTACACCGATGATACGATTACGACGCTTTTGTGCTCGTTAATCGTATCAAAAATGCTTTACACACTACGATGTCGAGAGCGACGCCGGAAGTGCGTCACTTTCGATTTGACCCCACCGACATGGGCACCTGCGATGTCGTAGTGTGCAGAGTGCCCCTAAGTCTTTGAAATCGACAATGACCCCAAACATGCATCCAAAGTTGTGGCATAAGGGCTTAAGGATAGCATAGTTCAGGTTATGGAGTGGCCAACACAAAGCCCTGACCTAAATCCTGCAGAAAATATACGGACAGTTCTGCCAGGAAAAATGGGCCAAAATTCCAGCAAGTTCTTGTGGTAGGCTGCCTGAAACGTGTGACCCAAGATAGAGAATATAAAGGCAAAGCTATGAAATATCCATGTGTATGTAAACTTCTGAGCCTCTGGGCATGTGAAGAAAGCTGAAATAAATCATTGTCTCTAGCATTATTCTGGCATTTCACATTCTTGAAATATAAGAGTGATCCTAAGTGACCTAAGATGGGGAATGTGTACTAAGACTAAATGTCAGCTATTGTGAAAAACGGTGTTTTAATGATTGTCCCTAGGGTGTATGTAAAGTTAAGACTTCAGTTCTATTCTGTGATTCTGTATGTGATCATCTTTTATGAGATATTTTATGTTCGGGTCTTTAGGGCAAAACACATTTATTATTCTATAGATAAATCTATACCATTTTACTCTAAAAATTACAAAACACATTCTGTTTCCCTTTTGATAGAATGTCACCCAGTGTGAGAAGTAAAAAAAAATGACTCACAAAGTATGTTATCCAATCCTGACCTTTCATAAAGTCTTGTTAATTCAATCATCCATCTGCTTTCTGCTAAAAAAGCCAATACTACCCAGAAGAGAATCTTTAATGTGATCTCACTTCAGGGATCGCTGTAAGCTGTGGTTTGTTTCATAGCGTAACTGTGGAACTGTACAATTAATGGACTGTTTACAAAGTAAGAGAAAAGGGCCTTTATTGATTTTATTTCTCTTAATTTAAAATTATGAAAAATACTATGATAACAGAGTACATGGAAATATGATATTTGCCCTTGGATACTCGTTACTTAGCAATCTGTTTATGACTAATTTTATATCCTTTTATGTAGTTGATAGTAAGTGGTTGACAATAGTGCACAATGAAAAGCATTGCACTTGGCGAGTGAAGTCATCCTGCATATTTTATTGTTCTACTAAATCTTAAAAGATCCGTAGGCTACATTTGCTCTGAAGTTGTTATATTCAAGGCCTGCAGGTGTAACACTAGAAGTCCCTGAAATTTCGAGCTCCCCCTGAAGTCCCGAAAGAGGGTCAAATGACTGATGATAAATTGCATAGAACTAACTAGAAACTAAATGGCTAAACTCAATGGAAAACAACCTCCTCCCTCCTGTGGTGCGACAGTAATGGCCTTAATTACAGAACAAAAGACGGTGATTATAGGATGTTATCTAAAATCCTTCAGGTCATTTGACCCGTCTCTGGGTTCCAAAGGTAGAAATGTTAAATGACCCCTCTCTGGGACTTCTAGTGTTAACGCTGATCTTTGTATGCTACGTAATGTTTCCACCAAGGTGCTCTGTTAGGCTATGTGCGCTCTGCACCGCACACAAAAGGTCCGCTTCAGAGAGCAGCTGAAAAGCTCTGTTCTGAAGCGCCTGGTGCCTGTAGAATTCGTGCACTCTGCATGCTGCCTCTCCCTATAGACAGCATACAAAGCGCACAAAAGAAGTGACATGTCACTTCTTAGAACGCACGCTTCGGGCAGCAGCCGAATCGCTGCGTTCTAATACGCCACGTGCGCACGTCTCATGCACAATCTTCATAGATTGTGCTGGGGGAGCAGGACGCATGCAGTTACGCTGCGGTGCAGAATGCAGCGTAACTGCATGCAATACGCACACGTGCGCACATAGCCTTAGGCTATGTGCGCACATGGTGACTACAAAAATGCAGCGTTTTGGGCAAAAATGAATCCAAAAAACACATGCGTTTTATGAATTGTTTGATGCGTTTTTGTGCGTTTTGTACCGCGTTTTTGCCCAATGCATTTTGTAAGTTAAATCTATTGAGTGGAAGGGCTCAAAAATGCTAGCAAAAAACACATAAAGAATTGACATGGTGCATCTTTGTGGTCACCACAAAGATGCAGCCCAAAAGAACTGCAACGTGTGCACAGCAAAAATGAAATCTCATTGACTTTGCTGGGGAAGGAAATGCAAGCAGTTTTGAGACCAAAACTGCACCTGAAAAATGCGCAAAAACGCAGCGTGCGCACAGGGCCTTACTCTACTTCACTAGCAGACAGTTCACAGTCCGGACGCTGTCCCCCTTGCCTTGCTTTATTTTGTGCTTGTTCCTTAGGCTTCTATAGTATTTGTGTAGACTGAAGACCATTTAACTAAACCTTTTTAGGCCCTGTGCGCACACTGAATGTCACTTCTTTTCCACAGGGACCTGTAGTTTTGCCATTAAATAATGGTTAAAAACTGCAGGGACCAACTTACGGAAAAACTGCAACAAACAACGGTAAAACCGCTTGCAGATTTTGGGTGCGTTTTTGGTGCATTTTTTTGCTGCAGGTACGGAATTCTGCCAGAGGGTGTGTATTTTACTTGAGAAACACATTTTCCCAGTGCGCACAGACCCTTAAAGGTAACCTGTCACCACTTTTTTGGCTATAAGCTGCGACCACCACCATCGGGTTCTTATATACAGCATTCTAACATGCTGTATATAAGAGCCCAGGTCAAGGGTATAACATAAAAAACACTTAATAATACTTACCTAACGGTCGTGTGGTGGGCTTTATGGGCGTCTCCGTTGTCCGTTGTTGGACGGGTCTGATGTCATACACACTCGCTGGCATTCAGGTCCTGAGCAGGCGCAGTTTGGTCTGCCCTGAGCAGGGTAGATCAAAGTATTGTAGTGCGCCTGCGCAGGACTGGCGAGTGTGTATGACGTAGCCGCATCATGCACCCAGGCTTCAGAAAGAGGACGAAGATGGCCGAAAGAGGAGGAGGCGGCGGCACCGGACAACGGAGACACCCATAAGGCCCACAGTGCGACCGTTAGGTAAGTATTATAAAGTGTTTTTTAGGTTATACCCCCAGCCTGGGATCTCATATACAGCATGTTAGAATGCAGTATAAAAGAGCCCGGTGGTGGCCGCAGCTTATAGGCCAAAAAAGTGGTGACAGGTTCCCTTTAAGGTTTTCTTTAGAAACCTACATAATGTTACCCATAGCTCGGTGAAACAGTGCACCTCCCTCCACTTTGCATGTTGGAGACTTCCCCTGCTTTTGATCAACAGTGCTCACTTCTGAGAGCAAGCATTACCTAAATAACCTAGAATATTAATACAGCTGGTTATTTGGTGGGAAACGTGGACAATTAAAAGTAAAAACAAAAAAAAATCACCTTTTTTTTTAGTACTTATGTTGCAAACATAAATTTAAATATAACAATATATAAATGACACAGTAATTGTACCCCATAAAGTGTTCAAAATATTATTTTATTTGTTTTATGCCCATTTTTTTTAAAAAAAAAAAAAAAATTATGACTACTGAAACGTTTTGAGGCAAACACAGAAAAAATATGGCTGGTTGTTAAAGGGAATTTACACTCTGAGGATGCTGGACTTCCAACACTCTACAATAAGGCTAAGTTCACACTTCCGTTGTTTTGCATCAGTCACAATCCGTCGCCTTGAGGAATTACGGTATCCTGCAAAATATTTTGCAGGAATCCAGTTTTTCCCCATAGACTTCTATTAGTGACGGATTGCGACTGATGATGCTGCGTTGCATCCGCTGCGTCGCGGTCAGTCGTTTTTTAACTGACCGCCGGGCGGGAGCAACGCAGCCTGTAACGTTTTTTGAGCAGCGCAATCCATAGGATTTTGCTGTGCATGCTCTCTCTGGCTCCCTGCACACGTAACCAGGATACACATCGGGTAACCAAGCAATGCGCTTTGGTTAGTTACCCGATATTTACACTGGTTACGGGTGCAGGGAGCCAGCGCTAAGCGGTGTTCGCTGGTAACCAAGATAAATATCGGGTAACCAAGCAAAAAGTGCTTTGCTTATACCTGTCTTCAGTGCCATGGCCCTGCTCTGCTCCACCCACCCCGAACTCCGCCCCCTCACGCTCCGCCCCCTCACACAACGGAGTCCGACAAAGAATTCTGTTCTTTGTCATCCGTTGTACAGCGCATCAGTCACATGCGTCAAGCAACGAATGTGACTGATGCAAAACAACGGAAATGTGAACTTAGCCTAACAAACCCACCTTCCTGTATCCAGCGCTGCCACCTGTCACTTTTCAGGTCTCAGTGTTTTGGCTGTAATAGTGACATCACATCAACTGCATGCATAACCGCTGTAGCCAATCAGTTTATCATCTGTGTTGCCTTCTGAGATTTGATGATCTGACTAAACGCAGCGGAGGCAACATTTTACCTAGGGAAGAGGAGTCCCTAGGTGCACTGTTTTTAGGTATTTTACAGTGTTTGAGGTCAACATTCCTGAAAATAGAATAACACTTTAAGGCCCTTTCACATCTGTTTATTAAAGGGAAGAATCTGTCACCAGGTTTTTGCTCCCCCCACCTGAGAGCAGCATAATGTAGAGACACAGACCCTGATTCCACTGATGTGTCACTTACTGAGATGTTTGCTGTCATTTTGATAAAATCAGTGTTTTCTCTGCTGCAGATCTAGCAGTTATACAGAGCTCATGAATATGCAGGACTAAAAGCAGCACACCAAGTAGTCCTCAAATGATAATCTACTGCTGATTAATTAGTGGTTTTATCAAACTACACTAAGCAGCCCAGTGACATATCTCTGAAATCAGGATCTCTGCCCCTACATTATGCTGCTCTCATAATAGGTGGCAAAACATGGTGACAGAATCCCTTTAAGTGATTAAGATATTCCAAGTTGGAATTCTTTTGATTAGTACTTAGCTGTGTACATAGATGTCTCACCATAATGATTGATTACTGTTCACTAGGACAAGGAGATAGTCTTTGCAGTTTCCCTCTGTGTGTGCTACCGTTACGTAAATAATAAGTGAGGTAATGCTGCGATTGTAAAGACCCCGTCACATTTAGCGACTTACCAGCGATCCCGAAAACAATGTGACCTGATAAGGATCGCTGGTCAGTCGCTGGGAGGTCGCTGGTGAGATGTCACACAGTCAGACCTTACCAACGACTCAGTAACGATACAGGTCACAGTAGCGACCTGCATAACGATCTCTGTCGTCATTGGGACCCTGTCACACAGTGTCAAATACAGCGATGCGTCCTGCCCAGCAGGACATCGCCTTTGAAGAAAATGGTCCAGGACATTCAGCAACGACCAGGTTGTTGCTGGATGTCACACACAGCGACATCACTAGCAAGATCGCTGTTGTGTCACGAAAACCGTGACTCAGCAACGATGTCGCTAGCTATGTCACTTAGTGAGACGTGGCCTTTAAAGGAAGTTGTGCTTCTATGGAAACTGAGTGCAAGAAAGTGAGCAACTCCTGAAAAGGACACAAAGATCTATATTAAGTAAGGAAGGAAAGGTTTTTTTCAGCTCACCCGTAATATTATTTCACCTGACTCCAAAACCCAGAACGGTGCAAGGATGCAAATTCCGTGTTCAGGAATATAAAGCAGTAAGTGGTGGAAATTCCTTTCCTGATCCAGCAACACGTCCGGGATAAATGTGAATTAAAAATTCATTTTATTGAAAAAATTATTAAAAACCAATCATCAGAATGACATCCAAAATTTTCTCTTTAAAAAGAAAGCGTCTTACGTGTTTCTGGCCATTGTGGCCCTTAGTCATAGACATCATGTCTATGACTAAGGGCCACAATGGCCAGAAACGCGTAAGACGCTTTCTTTTTAAAGAGAAAATTTTGGATGTCATTCTGATGATTGGTTTTTAATAATTTTTTCAATTAAATGAATTTTTAATTCACATTTATCCCGGACGTGTTGCTGGATCAGGAAAGGAATTTCCACCACTTACTACAAAGATCTATATGTATACATTATTTCTTGTAGTTTATAACAACTAGTTGTAGGTGTGTTTGTTTGTATGTGTGTGTATATATATATGTGTGTATGTATGTATATATGTGTATATATATATATATATATATATATATATATATATATATATATATATATATATATATATATATATATACACACACACAATAAAATGTGAGGACTAAAATGTGTGTATATGTGTATGTACATATCTATCTGTTATTATTGTTTTCTTTTTTTGTTTTTTATTGACTCTGTTGACTAACACTTTTTTATTTTATTATTTTTCAGAGATCCCAGATATTGTGAATGCAAAAAACTTAAGAACTTTTAGGTAAGATTGCCCTTAATACTTTGGTACAAATGCTACAATTTGGATCGTGTATACATGTTATAGGCAAAAGTATTGATCACACCTCTTAATAATTGAATTGAACATTTTCCAACAGTGCCACTGCCGCAGATGTATAAAATCCAATGCCTACCCATCCATATTGTTCTAAAGACCTCACTGAATTTGAGTGTGGTCCTATAATAGAATGTCACTATGTAATGACGCAGTCCGTGATTTTTTTCTCTGTTTTAAATATTCCCTAATCAAGGGATTTTTATTATTGAAAAGTGAAATGTATAGGACACTGAGGAACTTGGCCGTAAAATGAAAGACCATGTAGTAAGGGAAGAGTCAAGAAGTGTTGATGACCATGGTGCTAGTCACCAATGTTTTGGTGACTCAATAATTGCAAGGTCCTTAATTTCCTTTGGTATTACCATCCGCACTAACATTGTGTGCATGGGGCTTTATGACGTGGGTTTCCATGGCTAATCAAGTACATGGAAGCCTAACATCACCAGGCAGTTGGAGTGGTGAGAAGAGCACATTGACTCTTGACTCTGGAGAGTAGTGGAGGTGTTTTGTGGAGTGATGAATCGTACTTCCCCATCTGATAGTTTGATATTAAAGTCTGGGTTTGACAAATGCCAGGAGAAGGCTATTTGTTTCACTACATAGTGCCAACTCTAAAGTTTGGTGGAGGAAGGATAGTGCTATCGGGTTGTTTTTAATGACTCGCCTAGAGACATTTGAATGCTTTAGCATGCTAAGACATTTTGAACATGGCTACAGTTTGGGGAAGACCATTTTCTGTTCCAGTATTACTATGGCCTGTGCATAAAGCATGGTTCATAAAGGCATGGTTTGTGAATTTGGCATGGAAGAACTTGATTGGATTGACCAAAATCCTGACCTCAACCCTATGCAACAATGTTGGGTTGAACTAAGGCAGTGATTCTGAGCCAGGTCGTCTCATCTAACAGCAGTGTCTGACCTTACAAATAGTTTTTGCCAATTTTAGCCAAAAAAAACATCAAAGACACACTCTAAAATTTGGTAGAATGCATTCCAACAAGAAGGAAGCAGAGAATTTAGAGTGGGCTATTGTAAAAGCTCCTGTAGATGTCCTTATGCTATTGTGCTTTTTATGTGTAGCAACATCAAACCCCAAAATCATCCATATAATAGTAATTGAGGAGTTAAAGCAATGTTTAGTAATTAATTATCTCTTATGGACTTGCTGAGATTTTTTTTTTCTTCCCTATTTTGATTCCCAGTTCAGAGGTAGAACACTAAGTGCAAATATATTGTCTTTCAGGTATGAATTACAGTTGGTGTGAATTTACAGTTAAATCCAGAAATATTTGGATAGTGACTCACATTTTGGAATTTTAGTTTTTTACCAAAACACATGTAAGATACAGTTGTAAAATCAACATGGGCTTAAAGTGCAGACCTTCATTTTTAATTTGAGGATATTCACATCCTAATTGTAATAAGGTTTAATAATTACAGCTCTTTAACCCCTTCATGACCGGGTAATTTTTTGTTTTTTTTCCTCCACTTCTTGTGAGAGTCATAACGTTTTTATTTTTCCGTCAATCTTGCCATGTGAGGGCTTGTTTTTTGGGGGACGAGTTGTACTTTTAAATGAAACCATACGTTTTCCAATATAGTGTACTGGAAAACAGCAAAAAAATTCCAAGTGTGGAAAAATTGCAAAAAAAAGTGCAATTGCGTTATTGTTTTTGGAATATTTTATTCACCGTGTTCACTATATGGTAAAACGTATGTATCGGTGTGATGCCTCAGATGGGTACGAGTTCGTAGAAACCAAACATGTATAGGTTTACTTTTATCTAAGGGGTTAAAACAAATTGAGAAGTTTGTCCAAAAAAAGTAACGCACTCCTTGCGCCATTTTCCATGACCCGTAGCGCTCTCATTTTCAGAACCTGGGGCTCAGTGACTGCTTATTTCTTTATCGTTCCTTATGGGAGACCCAAACCATGGGTGTATGCTACTGCCCCCGGAGGACACACAAAGTTACTACACTCAAAAACGTGTAGCTCCTCCCTCCTAGCATATACACCCCCTGCTAGCCAGATCTAGCCAGTTTCTTGCTTTGTGTCAGGAGGATCACACACACACATGCATTCTCTTTTGATTTTTCATTTTTTCTAAAGATTTGGAAGAAAAGCGGGTCCACTGGACTCCCGGCATGTCCCTTCTCACCCCCCTGGCGGCGGTGCTGTTAAGGTTGACTTCAGGGCAGGAGCCCTTCATGCCGCGCTCCTTCACCATCCCTTAGTGGCTCTGGCTTGAAGTTGGAGCCAACACGGTTCTCACTGCCTTGCAGGAGACCGGCCTCCATCCGCAGCCCTTGTGCAGGACCCTGCTGGAAGGAGCACTGGACCCCCACCCCACCAGGGACTGGGCCCTGCGTCTCAAAGCTAAGTATAGAGACGTTATTCAGAGGGTCCTTCTGCAATGTGGGGCACTTTTTATTCTGGGGGACAGTGATGTTTGATAATGCTGCTTTTACTGTATTTCCGGCCGGTTCCACGGTTTCTTACTGGGAACCGCGCCGATGATGCCTGATTCTCGGCCGCATGTATAACTCTAGGCCCCGGCTTCAGCCGCGGCCTAGTTTCGTTTTCGTTCCCCTGCATGTCAGCATGCAGGGGGACACTGCAGAGCCGTCCGCCGGCCGCTCTGCACAGGGGAGGACGCTCCTTTTTGAGGAGATGATTCCCTCCCCTGTACATCTCCTTCGCCCTCCGATTCCCGCTCCTGGGTTAACCCCCGCCCCCCCCCCTCACTCTGGCGCCATTTTCTCAGCGTCTCAGTACTCTGGTCGGCGCTGGCTGCTCTGCAGTGCAGAGGGAGTGAATATCTGGCTGGGGGTCCAGGCCTGGAATCCGGAGGGCACTCATATAGTGGCCTGATAAGTCACATCCTCTGGCTGTGCACTTTTATTCACTCTCAGGGCATTCTGAAGGAGTTAATTCTTTATCATAGAATCTCCTCCTCAGCAGCATGTCTCACACTAGGAGCAAAGCTCCAAGGCTGTACACTACATGTTCTGCATGTAAGCTCATATTGCCTGAACCGACACACTGTAACGGTTCTTATGTGGTGGATAGTGGCAAGATGCCTCAGCCGGGATTCTCCCCAGGCTGAACCTCTGTCTTGGGTATTCTAGCCATTCTAGACAGAGTCCCCCACCTCTGCAGCATGTCACAGAGCGAGACTGCAGGCTGTTTTTTATTATCCACTGCAGGTAGTCTCGTACGGCCTTACCGAGCTCATAACATGGGAGCTCATTCATGGTCCCTCCAGCTGCTCCGGTTTCGGTGGCTGACCCCCGTAGGAATCCTATTCCAGGGGTCGGCTGTCCCGGCATCTGCTGAGCATGCAGCCCCCTTCTCAGGGGCGTTTTTCTGCTTCGCTCAGCAAAGCTCACAAGGGACTCTCCTTCTGGGACCCCGTCCTCCTGACAGGGAGACGCAGGGTCCCCTGTCCTCCCCGTCCCGCAGCTCCGATTACGAGCTGACTCGCTGGACGAGGAGGATGTCTCTACCACGGGCTCGGACGCTACTTGATGTACATTGATCCGTCCGTAGGTGACGCAGATGCGAATGATTGGATTTCGTCCATTATTCTTGTACTGGACCTCCATCCGCCTGATCAGGGAAGTGTTCCCCGCTGGCAGAAATGCATCAGTATGCCTTTAACATGACGAGGAGTGTGTTCTTTAACCACTCCAGTTTCAGCCCGCCGCGTCCAAGCCCATAGCCTGTCCTGCAGACCCCACAGCGGAGTTCTGCTGCCTGTCTCCCCCTCCCATCTGAGGTGGTCTAGGAGTGTACTCATTCACCAAGGGTAGCCACTCCGGTATCTGGTCAGCCCGGATAGTTGTGTCAGTGGCTGACGGCACCTCTATATGGATCCTACGGTACATTAATGTTGTACTGGACCTCAATCCGCCGGTGTTACCTTATCTAGGTGAACACATCGTGTGTTCCTTAACCTCTCCAGTTTTCAGGCCCCTGTGACCAAGCCCAGGGTCCGCTCTGACAGTCGCTTCCCATGAAGCGTGATTCTGAGGACTGGATTTCCCCTGTCCACCAATGGTGGTCAAGGTGGGCTCATTCACCTTAGGTGGCTCAGCCCGGGCCGTTATGTCAGTGGCTGATGGCTCCTCACTTACGGTTCTGCGGTCCGCCCAGTTGTCCTTTGGGCCAAGTTCGGTATGGGGACGGCAGGAGCTTCGTTCTCCTCAGCCTACAGCAGTGCGGTTTTTTTGTACCTTCTCTGCTTCTCTGGAGGAGATGCATTCTCTCACAGGGACTCTATGTCAAAACGGTTGCCTGAACTTCCAGACTCAGTTCTTTCATCCTATACCAGATCTGCCATGCTGGACGCCGCACGGCGGTGATCTGGGCTACCTTCCTCGCTATCCGCAAGCTCCTGTGGCTTCGGATTTCGAAGGCAGATGCCTCTATGGAGGTTCCCTGCTGGGCTCCCCCTTGGTGGGACCAGTTTCCTCGGAACCAACTGAGTGAAATTAAGGAAGCTCTTGGCGGGGAGTATTCTTCCTTGCCACGAACCTAAATCAGGAAACCTGTCCAGGACAGGAATCAGTTGAGGTTTCGGTGGTTTCCGTTCCTCCATCTGGTCGTCCTCTAGCTCAGCCTAGGTTCATAGAACCAAATAGCTCGAAGCTGCGTCTTCAGAAGGCCGCAGGAGATGCTGTCACTGAGTCAGCTTCCTCCGAGCTATTTAGCCACGCCAACAACCTCCTCGGTCGGTGGCAGGCTCTCTCCACGTGGCGACGTAGGGTTCTAACACGTCTCCGTTCAGTGGGGGCGAGATTATATCTCCCTTGGCTACAGGATGGATTTCTGTCCACCCGCCAAACAGATTTTCTCTGTCATCTCCTCCCTGCTCCAAGGCCGCCGCCTTCTCACAGGCCGTGGCATTTCTGGCAGGCCGATGGAGTAATTGTACCGGTTCCCGTCTGGGAACGGTTCTGAGATTTTTGCTTAAATGTATTCCTAGTCCCCGAAGAGGGCGGTGCCTTCCGACCTGGATCTTTAACTTTTTAAGCATAGCCAGGTGTGGCGTTTTCACATTGAGTCTTGGTTTTGTTCCGTGTGTTTTTTTCACCGGATCAATCAAGACCCCAAGGCGATTCCCTAGCAACCATCGGCATCAGAGATGCCTATCGGCAGGAGTCAATCGCAGTTTCACACCAGCGTTGACTACGTTTTGACAATCGGAGTGGTCCAATCGTGGCTCTTCCCTTGGGGTTAGCCAAGGCCCCTCGAGTATTCTCATTGGGGCAGCTGTGATCAGGGTCCTGCCCCCCTAGGGGTTGGCAGTCATTTTTAGCCCTGGACGGCCTTCTTGTCGGGGTTTCATCCAGTGCTGACTCTTAGCAGAGTGCTTCGCTCACTCTCGCCACTCTGACCTATCGGGTGGCTTGTCTTCTGTCCAAGTCCACTCTGACTTCGAACCAGAGGTTCTCAGGGCGTCAATGGAAGCGGTTCCTTGCCCAGTTTTTCCTGCGTCCTCTGAGACTGGATGTTTTCCGCTGTACAAGCGAACTCATTCCTCCCACGGGGGGGTGGCTTCGCCACAGACCAGGGGCTCGTTTCAGTGGTGGCTTCGGCCACTCTGTCTCAGGGGCGCTCCTTTTCTGGCCCGTTCCGGGTAATCCTCACCAGGATAGCTTATCCGCCTTGGGAGCGGTATATCTCCATCGTGGAGCGCAAGGCGCTTGGACTCTGTCCGAATCAGCCCTCTGGATCAATGTGCTGGAATTCAGGGCTGTATTTCTTGCTCTCTAAGCCTTCACCATCTGTGGGCGGCTAGGCACATTCGAGTCCAGTCGGACAACGTGATAGCGTTTTCCTACACCAGCTTCCAGGGCGGGACACTCAGCCGCCTGGCAATCATGGCGGCTCAACATCCTTCAGTGGACAAGGGACTCCTAGTCCACCGTATCCGCAGTCCACATCCTAGATGTGAAAACTACAAGGCAGGCTATTTCAGCTGTCCTACCGTGGTCCACAATCCTCAGGTTTTGCGGTAGACACACTGGTTCATGTTTGATCCCAGCTTTGTCTCTTTACGAATCTCACCCTCTACCTCTTGTCCAGCGTCCTGTGCAAGATCGGTACAGGGGGCCGTCGGGTCATTCTTCCAGACTGACCTAAGCAGGCTTCGTACTCTGACCTGCTCCTTCTGTCCGTTGGGTTGCCTTCGCATCTTCCGGACCGTTCAGACCTTTTCTCAAGAGGTCCGGTTTTTCCCCGTCAGAATTCTGGATTCTCAGATTGACGGCGTAGCTCTTGAGTCCTGGGTCTTAGCGACTTCTGATATCCTTCCTGAAGTCATCTCCACTTTGACTCGAGCTTCAAAGTGTCCTTTGACCTTTTTTGGCCTTGCCGACCCTCCTGTCCCTTCCACAGTCCGGTCTACAGCTAGGACTATCCCTCATTAAGGGACAGGTCTCAACTCTGTAAGTATGTGCCAGCGGCGTATCGTCCGGCTGGCTCCGGTGCGCTCCTTTAAGGGCGCATCTCACTTCATTCCGCCTTCCGGCGGCCTATGGAGACCTCGGACCTTAATCCGGTCCTCACGGTTCCCGGTAACCCCCCTTTGCGCCGTCTTCGGGAGGTTTCTTTGTTGTGTCTTTCACAGAAAGTAGTCTTTCTAGTGGCTATAATTTCCCGCCAGAGAGTTCTGGCTGCGCTCCCTCGGAGTCACCCCCTTTTTTGGTCTTTTGCATCAAGACAAGGTGGTCTTCATCCGACTCCGGACTTTTTCCCTAAGGCGGTTACTGCTTCCACCTTATCCGGGGCAATTTTCCTGCCTTCCTTTTGTCCGGCTCCTGTTCATCGCTTGAGGAAGCGTTGCATATCCTAGATCTGGTGCGGGCGCTCCGGATCTACGTGTCTCGCACCGCCGTTATTAGACGGTGCACCTCTCTGGTGCTGACTGTTCGTCAGCGTAGCGGTCTCTCGGCATCTAAGCCGACCCTGATCGTTGGCTTAGGTCAGCCATTTCTGAGACTTGCAAGTGTACTCAAGTGCCTTCCCCACCGGGGATCAGAGCACATTTGGTCAGACCTGTCGGCGCCTTTTTTTCTTGGGCTTCAGGCACCAGGTTACGGCTCAGTAGGTCTGTCAGTCTGCAGCTCGAATTAGTCTGCATACTTTTTCGAAGCACTACCCAAGGCATGCTCATGCTCTGGCAGACGTGGGCTCGGCAGACGCATTTTTCCGGCGTCTGTCGCCCATTTGTGAAGTTAGGTTTGCCTGCTTCTCAATTGTCTGTTTATTCCCACCCATGGACTGCTTTTGAACGTCCCATGGTTTGGGTCTCCCATAAGGAACGATAAAGAAAAAGAGAATTTTGTTTACTTACCGTAAATTCTTTTTCTTATAGTTCCGTCATGGGAGACCCAGCACCCTCCCTATTGCCTATTGGCAGGTTTCTTGTTCCGTGTGTCTTCACCGGCTGTTATTGTTCTAGACTGAGGTTCCGGTTCCTCCGGATTTTACTCTGTCTCTTCTTGTGGGTGGATGTCCTCCTTCAGCTTTTGCACTAAACTGGCTAGATCTGGCTAGCAGGGGGTGTATATGCTAGGAGGGAGGAGCTACACGTTTTTGAGTGTAGTAACTTTGTGTGTCCTCCGGGGGCAGTAGCATACACCCATGGTTTGGGTCTCCCATGACGGAACTATAAGAAAAAGAATTTACGGTAAGTAAACAAAATTCTCTTTTTTTTGCGTCTTGAGCTGACGTTTTTAATGGTACCACTTTTGCGCAGATGCTACATTTTGATTGCCTGTTATTTTTTTTGTGAAAAATTTGCGGCGATCAAAAAAACAATTTTGGCATTTGAAATTTTTTTGCCGCTACGCCGTTTACCAATCAGATTGCCGTATTTTTCGCTTTATAAGACGCACCTGATTATAAGACGCACCCCCAAATTTGGTGAAGGAAAAGAGAATTTTTTTTAATGTTAAATGGGGTCCATCTTATAATGCCAGTGTCCGTCTAACAAATCATATAGGGTATATGTCCCTCATAGCCCCCCATCCTAAAATTAGCCCCCTTAATCTGGATATGGCCCACTTATATTGAATATAGCCCCCTTGGGCTGGCACACGTTCCCCTGTGCTGCCTATGGCCCCCTATGGATTGCACACATTCCCCTGTTCTGCCTATGGCCCCCTATGGATTGCACACATTCCCTTGTCCTGCCTATGGCCCCCTATAGATTTCACACATTCCCCTGTGCTGCCTATGGCCCCCTATGGATTGCACACATTCCCCTGTGCTGCCTATGGCCCCCTATGGATTTCACACGTCCCCCTGTGCTGCCTATGGCCCCCTATGGATTGCACACATTCCCCTGTGCTGCCTATGGCCCCCTATGGATTGCACACATTCCCCTGTGCTGCCTATGGCCCCCTATGGATTGCACACAGTCCCCTGTGCTGCCTGTGGCCCCCTATGGATTGCACACATTCCCCTGTGCTGCCTATGGATTGCGCACGTTCCCCTGTGTTAGATTTCGCCCCCATGCTGCTGCCCATAGTAAAATTAAACACTCTTTCCTTACCTCCTCCAGCGCTGATCTCCCTCCTGTCTCCCTTCGTGCTTCTGTTCCTCAATTTCCTGGTTCTTGGTGCCGGTCATGTGATCGGCACAGCAGAGTGACTTCATCTCTGCGTGCCTGATCACAGTGGAGGCAGGGACACCGGGGAGAAACGCTGGAGGAAGTAAGTAAAGTAAGTAAAGCTTTTTTTATTTTAGGATGAGCAGCTGCATGGGGGCCATATCTAACACAGGGGGGGCATGTGCCATCACAGTGGGGCGCAGGCTCATATAATATGCAACGCTGACCCAGCCCGTCACTGCGGTGCGGTTTCACCGCCATGGTGATGGACAGCGGCTGTGCATATTATATGAGCGGGAGCAGGAGATCTAACGCTGACGCCCGCAGAGTTCACCTGCCCCCAGCAGCGCTCCAGAGCGGACCCTGCAGTGTGTGTATATATATATATATGTATGTATACATATATGTATGTGTATATATATATATATATATATCTATAATATATATACGCACCCCCTACTTTCCCCCAAAATTTGGGGGAACAAAAGTGCGTCTTATAAAGCGAAAAATACGGTAATTGATTTTATATTTTGATCGTGCATTTCTAAACTCGGTGATACCAAATGCGTGTATACTTTTTATTTTTTTAACTCTTTAAATTTAAATTTCAATGGGGCGAAAGAAGGGTGATTTGAACTTTTTAGTTGTTTTTTTTTAAATTTTTTAAAATTTTTTTTTTTAACTTTTATTTATTTTACTAGTCCCTGTAGGGGAATAGAAGGATCAGCAGTCTGATTGCTCATTCATTTTTGTTGATCACAGCTACACAGCTAAAATCACCAGAAATGCTTATGTCTTGTAACAGGCAGCACTTAGCCGGCTGAAACAGGAAGTGAGTCATGTGAGCTAAAGGAGTTATCACATGACCCTATGGTACCATGGCAACCATCGGTTCACAGTGATCACGTCACAGCGCAGCCAATGGAGCTGGGTGAGTGAACATTTTCCACGGCGGGCATTTAGATATTTTGACAGCGCGATTTAAGGGGTTAACAGACGCGCGTGGATTGCGGATCCACCTGTGCCTGCAAGGCACCCATGTCTACTGTACGGATCAGCAGACATGTGTGCGGATCACCACTAGCTGCCCAGAGCAGCCACAGGTGATTACACCTTGATGGCTTAGGACGTACCAGTATGGCCCGTGGTCGTTAAGGGGTTAATCCATCATCAATAAAGCAGGTAAAACGTATGGCAGCTGATCCCAGGTGTGGCATTTGAATTTGGAAATCTGTTGCTGTGAACTCACATCATGAGGTTACAGGAATTATCAGTGGAAGAAAAACAGACCATCATTAGGCTGTAAAAAAGAAGAAATCCATCATAGTTTTAGCAGAAATGTTAGACGTGGCCAAATTAACAGTTTGGTTCAGTCTGCAGAAACAAAAAAGAGCGCACTGATTAGTTGGAGAACTCACAAAGGCCTGGACATCTACAGATAACAGTGGTGGAGAACCGCAAAATAATTTCCATGGGGAAGAAAAATCTTTTCACAAAATGCACCCAAGTGAAGAACATTCTCCTCAAACTAAGTGTTTTAGTATCTAAGTCTACCATGAAGAGAAGACGTCCTGAGAGCAAATACAGAGGGTTCACCACAAGGTGAAAACAAGCATTAATCAACCTTAAAATCAGAAAGGCCAAATTAGAATTTGCCAAAAAAGCATCTAAGGAAGTCAGCCCAGTTCTGGAAAAGTATTCTTTGGATGGGTTAAACTAAGATCAACCTGTACCAGAATAATGGGAAGAAGAAAGTATGGAGAAAGAAGGCTTTGAATGACTCATGATTCACAGCACACCACATCCTCTGTAAAACATGGTGTGAAGCAGTGTGATGGTCAGGCATACATGGCTTCCAAGGACACTGGGTCACTAGTGTTAATGATGTGACTGAAGACAGAAGAAGCCAGAAAATTATGCTCAGATTCAACTAAATGCAGCAAGGTTGATTGAATGGCGCGTCACAGTACAGTACATCACAAATGAGGAAATACAGTGTTTGGTGACATCCATGGCTTCCAAACTTCAGGCAGGATTCTCTACAAAGTATTAGAAATTAACATTTTATTTATGGTAAACCAAATTTGTCCAATTACTTTTGAACCCCTGAAATGAGGAGGCTTTGTAGAAAAATGCTTGCAATTCCTAAACATTCCAAAGGATAATTATGCTCAACCCCTTTAATTACACCTGTAAGTTATACTTTACTTGCATCTCAGTTGTTTCATTTTAATTCAGAAATCGTGACATGCAGAGCTGAAATCATGAAGATTCAGTCACTGTCCAAATATTTCTGGATGTAACTATATGAGCACAACAGTGTTATGTGGCCACTGGAATGGGAGAGAGACAGTATTGACTCTTAACTGACAGCGTCTACTGCTTTTCTTTTGACTACCCGGTCTTATGCGACACCATTTTTCAGCGTGACCGTATTATCTTTCCCATTCTATCAGCCACAGACCGCTGTTGTGGCCATTGGAATAGGACGTATGAATAGATTCATACCAACTCTGGTATAAATAGTACAGTACTAATGTACAGTAATGTACTAATAGTACAGTACTAATGTTATCTTTAAACCGGGCTTAAGGAGACCTTTCAGGATCAGTAAAGCCCCCATCACATTTAGTGACCTACCAGCGATCCCGAAAACGATGCGACCTGATAAGGATCGCTGGTAAGTCGCTGGGAGGTCGCTGGTGAGATGTCACAGTCAGACCTTACCAACGGCTCAGTAACGATACAGATCGCAGTAGCGACCTGCATAACGATCTCTGTCGTCATTGGGACCCTGTCACACAGTGTCAAACATAGCGATGCGTCCTGCCCAGCAGGACATCGCCTTTGAAGAAAATAGTCCAGGACATTCAGCAACGACCGGCGACCTAACAGCAGAGGCCAGGTCGTTGCTGGATGTCACACACAGCGACATTACTAGCAAGATTGCTGTTGCGTCACAAAAAACGTGACTCAGCAGCGATGTCGCTAGCGATGTCGCTTAGTGAGATGTGGCCTTAAGTTTTATTACTATACCTTATCTATTATCTTGCTGTAATCTAGAATTCGGTGTCTCATGCACACTAGTCAAGTGTATGTAAATACAATTTGCATATTTACTACTCCCAATGCATTCACTTAAGGTCCAGTCACACTAAGCAACTTACCAGCGATCCCAACAACGATAGGGATTGCTGGTAAGTTGCTAGGAGGTTGCTGGTGAGATGTCACACTGTGACGCTCCAGCGATCCCACCAGCAACCTGACCTGGCAGGGATCGCTGGAGCGTGGCTACACGAGTTGCTGGTGAGCTCACCAGCAACCAGTGACCAGCCCCCAGCGCCGCGTGGAAGATGCTGCGCTTGGTAACTAAGGTAAATATCGGGTAACCAACCCGATATTTACCTTGGTTACCAGCGCACGGAGCTACACCTGCAGAGAGCAGGGAGCAGCACACACTGAGCGCTGGCTCCCTGCTCTCCTAGTTACAGCACACATCGGGTTAATTACCCGATGTGTGCTGCAGCTACATGTGCACAGCAGGGAGCAGCGCACAATGCTTAGCGCTGGCTCCTTGCTCTCCTAGCTACAGCACACATCGGGTTAATTAACCCGATGTGTCCTGCAGCTACATGTGCACAGAGCAGGAGCCGGCACTGACAGTGAGAGCGGCGGAGGCTGGTAACAAAGGTAAATATTGGGTAACCAAGGACAGGGCTTCTTGGTTACCCGATGTTTACTGTGGTTACCAGCCTCCGCAGAAGCCGGCTCCTGCTGCCTGCACATTTAGTTGTTGCTGTCTCGCTGTCACACACAGCGATCTGCGCTTCACAGCGGGACAGCAACAACTAAAAAATGGCCCAGGACATTCAGCAACAACCAACGACCTCACAGCAGGGGCCAGGTTGTTGCTGGATGTCACACACAGCAACATCGCTAGCAACGTCACAAAAGTTGTTCGTTAGCAGCGATGTTGCTAGCGATGTTGCTAGCGATGTTGCTTAGTGTGACGGGGCCTTAACTGCTGAGAGGTGGTAGGGATTATGGGTCGGGGCAACAGTGTAAATTCAGTTTAGATTTACTTTTCACTGATGCCAGCACTCAGAGGTGGGAGAGGAAATCAGGGCATATGCAGTTCGTATTTACGTATGCTTGACCAGTTACTACTTCATACTGAATTCTAGATAGTTTACAACAAGATAACAGGATAACATAGAGCAGTAATACTTACTGATCCTGAAAGGTCTCTGCAAGCCCTATTTAAAGATAACATTAGTATTGTCCTGGAAAATCACCTGACAGATTCCCTTTAACTGCTCTAACGTTAGCTTTTCTGTTACGTTGATATTTTTGGTTTCGGAAGCCTTTTTTTTATACCAAATATTACTGTCTATTACGGCAACTAATGTAAAGCAAGCAGTCTCGGCTGTGTGTTCAGTAACTGTAATGTATATTATCTTCTAATATTCATCAAGTGCTTTTGCACAAAAGGATTAGGAAGGCTAGAGCTGTATGTAGTAAAATAACTTAGCACAATGGTTGATAATATTATGGTAGATTTTATTGTGGCATTTGAATGGAGTATATCTTTACAAGTCGTTTGCTCTTTAATACAAAACATAACTTGGATTTGACAGTCTTTTTATTTAATTCCAATGCACAAGCAATGGGGCTCATATAATGAAGCTTCACGCTTCATCCTTCTGCTTTATATGCTTTATAAAGGCTTCTTCTAGTTCCGCCTTCTGTACAGTTTTATGCATTGAAGGTATATTTGATTGATGAGGCATTTTACAACATTCCTCAGGGTAAATCTGTTCAGTTTTGATAAATTAACAAGTGTCATTTCTTTTTCTTTATTTTTTTTTTTTTACCTCTCGCTACTCATTTTTAGAGAATGGAATTTGGATCTCAACAAGCTGCCAAATATTAAAATGCGCAAATTTTCAGTCAGTGACTCACTGCTTAAAATGAAGAAAGACGTTTCAACGGAAAATGCTAAAGATGAAGAGGAAATGGAACATAAAGAAGAGTCCTCTCCCGAGTGCGAGGACAATGGCCAAGAGACTGATAAATGCACCTCTGATAACCACAAGGAACACAATAGCCAAGACAGTAATGCCTTCTAAACTAAGAGCTCGCAATGAAGTCACTTTTTGATTTGAAACAACAGAATGAAATGCAAATGTGAAGACTTCTCAAGTTTGTTTCATGTTAATAATTCACGTTGGTGGGAGCTGTTCACGCAAGAGCTATGGAGAAAACATATTTGATATTTCTGTATTTCAATATGCTGAGGAATACAGCTCTATGTCTCAAGTGAGATGATTAACTGAACTGTGAATATTTCAATAAGAATTAGCTGCACTTGATGTGCTACAATTAATTGCTATCCAGAGTCAATGACTGCATGAATTCTAAAAGGATCTATGTGTGACACTTTTTTATTTTTTCCTTGCAGACATTTTTTTGAAAGGGAATCAGTAATTTAGGTTTTAGCCACCTAGTTAGAGAGCAGCATAACGTAGAGTTGGAGAGACCCCGAATCCAGTGCTGTTTCACTTAGGCTGCATGCTGCAATTTTGATAAAATCACTGTTTTATCTGCTGCGGGTCCGACAGCCCTCTGAATGGAGAGCTCTATGTAACCCTGCCCACATCACGATTCAAGGTTTTCTTTATCCCCTGTGTATAAGCAAAAAGCTGCCAATTGTTGGTAGGGGCGTGGTTATACAAAGCTCATGAATATGTAGCTCTACGTGGCAGCAGGATTAGTCCTCTCATGATAATCTAGATTTTATCACTAGAGGACTAGTGAACCGGCTGCTATGTAATCCTTCATATTCATGAAGTCTTGAATAACCCTGCCCTACCACTGATTGTCAACTTTCTGCCTATGCACAGTGTACATAGAAAGCTGACAATCAGTGGTGTGGGCGGGGTTATGCACAGTTTAGCATTCAAAGTACTGCTAGATCTGCAATAGATAAAATAGTTTATTTATCAAAACTGCAACAAGCAGCCCACTAAGTGGAACAGCACTGGATTTGGGGGTCTCTGTCTCTACATTATGCTGCTCTCTGATTGGCTGCCACAACCTGGTGACAGATTCCCTCTAAATCTAGTCAAATATATATTTTTTGGGGTGAACATCCACCACAGTAGATATTACTATTAACTAAACGCAGAATAATTTATATGAAATAAATTGTTGACTTGCAGAAGGGTTGGTTTTGTTACTGGTTTATTACTATTTCTTTTAAGAACTTTGTGAATTACCATTTGTGTTTACCATTCAGTGTCTGCATATTAAAAGGGAACTTGACAGCAGGATTATCACACAGAGACTAATTACATGGCTGCATTTATTGCTGATTCCAGACAAACCCATTGAGCCGGACAAGTTCACAGTATATAGGGATTCTCATCTTATCAAAACTCTGTACCATATCTTCAAATGCCTTGGACTAGTTAGAAAGGCATGCACTACACATTGCACTACACATTGACCAGTTTATTGACATTTCAAATATGCTGCTGTTTTGCTGTAGTTTTGGAAAACAAGGGCAACAAAATATATACCACGAATACAGCCTGTGAACTTACCGTTCAGTTCTCAGTTCTTAATGAAGGAAAAACAGAACTAGTAATTATATACTGTATGAGGTCCTAAGTATCTTTTCAGCTTATTATGCTGATTCCCTGCTTAATTTGATCATATACATAGTATGCTTCCTAAAAACATTGCTATCCAATCCTTATTATGGGGCATACCTGTTTGCTCAATGGGACACCAGAATTCCCAGGTGATCGTCAGATTGAGGGGCCATGGCACAAGTAAATGGGGCTGAGCTGCATACCAGACACCACTGTATGTATACAGTTAGTAAAAGAAGTTTACATACACTATCTGCAAAGACACATATGCATGTTTTTCTCACTATCTGACATGAAATCCGAATAAACCTTTCCCGTTTTAGGTCAAATAGAATTACCAAAATTATTTATATTTGCCAAATGCCAGAATAGTGAGAGAGAATGTTTTAAAGCATTTTTATTACTTTCTGCAAAGTCAAAAGTTTACATACACTAAGTACTATGCTTTTAAACAATATGGGACAGCCCATATGATGATGTCATGTCTTTGGAACCTTCTGATAGGTTTATTGTAAACATCTGGGTTAATTAGAGACATATCTGTGGATGTATTTTAATGCACTCCTGAAACACACTGCTTCTTTGTGTAGCATCATGGGAAAGTCAAAAGAAATCGGCCAATATCTCAGGAAGAGAATTGTGGACTTGCACAAGTCTAGTTCATCCGTGGGTGCAATTTCTAGATACCTGAAGATGTCTCGTTCATTTGTACAAACAATTATACGCAAGTATAAACAAGATAGGAATGTCCAGCCAGCATATTGCTCTGGAAGGAGAAGGGTTCTCTGAACATGCTTTGGTCAGACATGTACATATCAACCCAAGAACAAAAGCAAAAGACCTTGTGAAGATGCTGGCGGAAGCTAGTAAGATTGTGTCATTAATCCAATTGAATCCAAGTGAATCGAGTGCTGTATCAACATGGTTTGTTTTGCTGCAGGAGGGGCTGGTGCACTTCAAAAAATAGATGGCATCATGAGAACAGAAGATTATGTGGCAATACTGAAGCAACATCTCAACACATCAGCCAGGAACTTAAAGCTTGGGTGTAAATAGGTCTTCCAAATAGACAATGATCCGAAACATACTGCCAAGCTGGTTATAAGGCGGCTTAAGGATAACAAAGTCAATGTTTTGGAGTGGCCATCACAAAGCCCTGATCTCAATCCTATTGAAAATTTATGGGCAAAGTCAGTGACAACATTTCTGTCAGGTGCAATGAGCCCAAATTCCAACCAACTATTGTGAGAAGCTTGTGGAAAAACATCCAAAACATTTGACCCGAGTCATACAGTTTAAGGGCATTGGCACCTAACACTAATGAAATGTATGTAAACTTTTGACTTTGTAGAAAGTAATAAACAATGCCTTAAAACATTGTCTGTCTCATTATTCTGGTATTTGGCAAATATAAATAATTTTGGTTCCTAATTGACCTAAAACAGGAAATGTTTGTTTTGATTTCATGTCAGAGAGTGAGAAAAACCTCCAGATGTGTCTTTTTACATAGTGGATGGAAACGTCTACTGTATCTGAATGTCATAAGTAAATGAATTTTGAAGGGACAATAAATGCTGCTAAACTCTTTTCTTCTGTTAATTGGCGCGGGAGTTCACCAATCTAACATTGATTCATACATTTTTAGAACTAGTTAGAGAGGTTTGCCACAACATAGACTTCAAAGTGAAGATACTGCTGATTTAGTTTTTTTAGGGGAAATATCGATTTTATGAAAAACGTCATGAGAGATGACCGATTCCATTCAAGTAAGAAATGGTAAGTTTACATGTTTACTTTAAGAATATCATTTGAGGACTAGCAGCAGGATATTTTGAATAATAAATTACCATAGATATTAGCCTTGGCTTAGTTCACTTTGGCACATGTGAGGGATTGTTGGCACAGCACTGCCCTGATGAAAATGTATGGTAATATTTGCGAAAGGAAGCAAGATAAAACCAGAAGGTTGAGGCTTCAAAAATCCTTATTATTACTCATTGTATTGCTGCAATTTTCTTATTTCAGGATTCCATCTTGTGTTCACACTGTACCGCTCTCTCCCTTGCTTACCTGTTGAGAGCCCTCTGGTCGCCTGAATGGTGCTGATGCTGGTGTCCTCTCCCCATCATTCTTTCCTTTTTGTGTCCATTTCCTGATGCTCTACATGGACACGTTATGACTTTGGCTTCTTACAAAGCAATTGCTTACCAAAACACTGCTGATTCTTTCATTGACCATCTATCAAAGACTTTATCTACACTGTGCTAAAGTGTTCTTCTGTCTGTCATTCTGATATTTATCCCGCTTGTTTCTGACCACATATGCTGCCTGCCTTTTTTTCTTCTGTTGTAAAAAAATAAAAAATCCCACCTGCATAGGCCTCTGCTTCGCTGACCGCATTTTTTCGCCCACTGCCTTGGTAGCATGTATCTGTGTATGTACTGTAATTCATCCAGATATTGACTGTTGCTAACAGAGACTTCATCAGGGGTGATGATCTTTTGGGAAAGTCTACACCTCTTTGTTCCTGGCTTATCGCAGTCACAAACCTGAAAACAGGAGTTTCATTGCTTTATACTTAGGAACTTGACTGTGGGGATAATATTTTTGTTGTTGAAATAGCAATATTCAGGAAAGAGTCAGGAGAATCTGACAACAGCAAATCCTGATGGTTGATGGAGGTTTGCTGTTGTCAAGTGAAGTAGATATGGACCCAGCCAAATTTCTCCAGATGTTTTATTGCCAGAAGAAACTGATCAAATTTCATACTAACTATTGAATAGGGTAGGAATCCAGCAATCAGGTCCAAAATAGGGTAAAATTTCATTCTTTCTTTATTTCATGTTAAAGTTAAAAAAAAATTTCCATCATGAATTCATAGGAATATAGGTGAGAGGACGCGTTTCGAACAGGGTTAGTTCTTAGTCTGTCTCTAGTAAATGGACACTGACAGTGATTAAACCGGACATGGAATCAGAAAAGACTGCACAGGTTCAAGGTGATTAATTGGAGTAGTTCACTCCCATGGGAAATAAGTGATCATATCAGTACACATACAACATATCTTTCTTTAAATTCATACCCAGAGGAGATCTAGTGTCCATTGTAAAAATCCACTTGATTTCCTTGCGACAAAGAATATCATTGAGATTACCACCTCTTTTTGGTAGACACACTTTCTCAATTGCATTAGCCTGCAGTGAATCCATATTGCCCGCATGCACATTGAGAAAGTGCTGCGATGCTCCAGATAATCCTCTAGTGGTTGCGTTATTTGCATCATATATATGTTCAGACAGCCTCTTTCTCAATGTGCGTGTCGTGCTGCCTATATACTACAGATGACATTTAACGCATGAAATCAAATAAATAACATTGCTAGTACCACAATTAATCATTGAATTTATATAAAAAAAAATTTCCATTAGAATTTGATGTAAAATTATTGGTACTAACCATGTATTTACAAAGCCCACAGGTTTTATGGCCACATTTATAAGATCCCACTGTTGACAGCCAATTGCCTGCAGTACATCCATCTGTTTTTTTCGCAGGTTTTTTATTTTTATTTTGGGACATTTTATTTTTATGGTCACTTGGTGAAATTAACCGTGCTGATACTTGCTTGCTCCTGGCGTGTTTACGCCCTGCTCTCCTGTTTTTTTTCGGGAGTTTTTTGGAACAGGAGTATAGTTTTTTGCACCTCCTATTGAGTGGGGTTCAGAATCTATGTCGGAAAAGTCCGTGTTACCATCTGTCGATTCAGGTTCTGTAGATGAAAAATTTACTTTGTTGGAGTTGTGTTTTTTATTTTTCAAAATAGACTTTGGACCATGTTCAAAGAATTTTCGAAAGTGGTGCCAATTATACACCCTATTGCTTTCATAGTCCTTGGTATCACGTTTAAACTTTCCTTCTTTGAATACGGTAATAGAATCCTCCAACTTCATAAGATTGTCATTAATCTGCTCCTTAAGGGTTCTATATGAGTCCAAACTTGAATATTTTGCCAATGAAGCTTCCATATCTCTGACTTTTTTTTCCAGGTCACTAAGTTTAATATCTTCCTGTTCAATAATGAGACATATTAATTTGGCAGAACATTCAGTTCACTCACATGAAAAAAGTGAAATTAATTTCCTGGACATGACCCTCACAGGTAATATCAATAGGGGGTCTGTTGAATGCAGATTATATCGCAAACCGTCTGCGGGCAATTCTCTATTGCATTCCAACAGTTGCCACCCCAGGCATATAATAGAGAATATACCCACTGGCGAATATATCAGAGCCAAAAGGTGTTGCAGTAACCAGGAAACCTTGGAAAAAGAATTTGAGTTGGTTGACAAAAGATTTTTAGCACGGGGCTATTCAAAAAAACACTCTAGAAAGAGCAAAGATCAAAACTCACCAGAGGGAACGTTTGGACTATCTCCAATTTAACAAAAATAAAAATAAAAACACAAATAATCTCCATTCTGGATCTGACAGACTTCTGCCCCTAGTGTTTTCCACCAGGTATAGCAAAAATTACCACCAAATAGTAGGAATAATAAAAAAATACCTTCCTATTTTGACAGCAGATGAGACTCTATTTAAAATCCTTGATGTAGGGGTTAAATTTGTATCAAAGAGAAATACAACACTGGGGGCTTTAATTTCACCAAGTGACCATAAAAATAAAATGTCCCTAAATAAAAATAAAAAACCTGCGAAAAAAACAGATGGATGTACTGCAGGCAATTGGCTGTCAACAGTGGGATCTTATAAATGTGGCCATAAAACCTGTGGGCTTTGTAAATACATGGTTAGTACCAATAATTTTACATCATATTCTAATGGAATTTTTTTTTTATAAATTCAATGATTAATTGTGGTACTAGCAATGCTATTTATTTGATTTCATGCGTTAAATGTCATCTGCAGTATATAGGCAGCACGACACGCACATTGAGAAAGAGGCTGTCTGAACATATATATGATGCAAATAACGCAACCACTAGAGGATTATCTGGAGCATCGCAGCACTTTCTCAATGTGCATGCGGGCAATATGGATTCACTGCAGGTTAATGCAATTGAGAAAGTGTGTCTACCAAAAAGAGGTGGTAATCTCAATGATATTCTTTGTCGCAAGGAAATCAAGTGGATTTTTACAATGGACACTAGATCTCCTCTGGGTATGAATTTAAAGAAAGATATGTTGTATGTGTACTGATATGATCACTTATTTCCCATGGGAGTGAACTACTCCAATTAATCACCTTGAACCTGTGCAGTCTTTTCTGATTCCATGTCCGGTTTCATGTCTTTTTAATCACTCTCAGTGTCCATTTACTAGAGACAGACTAAGAACTAACCCTGTTCGAAACGCGTTCTTTCACCTATATTCCTATGAATTCATGATGGAAATTTTTTTTAACTTTAACATGAAATAAAGAAAGAATGAAATTTTAACCTATTTTGGACCTGATTGCTGGATTCCTACCCTATTCATGCTGCTGCTGAGGTCTGCCTACCTCTCCTTCCGTGCACGGTCTGGACTTGATCTCGGGTACAGGTGAGCGGGGTCACCCCCCTTCTATGTCTTGGTAACTATTGAATAGTAGTTGTTAGGTTCACCTGGTGAGGTGGATTCAATACACCTCAGATTCAGATGGGTACATGGACCTCAGGCATTGGTGGAGTAGGCAGAAAGGTATGTGGAGTGCACGCAGCAAAAAAACAGGACTTGAAGTACAAATACCAAAACAGGTATGTTTCTTATTGGGCATTACATAGACCTAGGTAGATGTCACAAAGGTACACAGGGTCACTTGTATAGCCCGCAGTAGAGCACAGCAAAGAGTAGTGACTAAAAGGGAAGGTGTTGAAGCCCTGCTGAGGAAAATAGTGCCCAGATCGATAGTTCTTACACACTCCAGTGATACAATGTTTCTCCCCTTCTATCACAGAGCAGACCTCAAGAGACAAATAACCCTTTTGTCAGCATACGGTAAAGCTCATAATGTCTCACTAATATCACTATCCTAACTGCAGAACATCCACTTGCTTGTGTGACATATGGATTTGGGAAAAGAAGTGTGGATACCATTTCGCATATTATTCCTTATTATGGAGCACCTTTTATTCCATCGTGCTCTACATGTAAGAATGGGTTACTTACAAGATAAGAATATAGATTAATGTGAAATGCACTACCAATGACTGACTGGTACAGATTTGAGGCGGCCCTGCCATTTCAGGTTTTACAGTCTACAGGATAATGAAGAGGAACCAGTAGATTGTTGGGTTGCAACAGTTTTGCTGGTTGTGAGGTGGCAGCGGGGTCTTTGTAGGCTGTAAGCTTTTTTAAAGAGATGATGTTATAGTTACATAGTTTCATAGGTTGAAAAATGACCTAGGTTCATCTAGTTCAACCTTCCTCCACCAATGATACATTTTATCATTTATAACTGACCATGTTGTGTGAGGAAATCATCCAGCTCTTTTTTTAAAAGCTGTTATAGCATCTGCCATTACTACCTCTTGTGGTAAAGCATTCCACAGTCTGACTGCTGTAACTGTAAAGAACTCTTTACATGCACGTACCTCACTCATACATGGGTAACGGAAGTAGTGAAGCCTACAACACAGAGAAGTATCACACTACTGGTCTCTGTACAGAGTTGAAAATCACTATAAGTATAGTCCAGCCACACTACTAAAAAATACCTTTTTTTTTTAATCTGGCTCCCTAAAGGGCTTTTAAAGGGTTTCTCGTGCCTCATGAGGAACCAGAGGGGAGGCCGCTTCACACAGCTAACCAGGGGTCGGTAAGTGTGCAGAGGTATATATGGAACCAAGGTGAGAAAACCTAAAACGTGCACAAAGTGAGGAAAAAGGCAAATAATAAATTAAACAAAAATAATCCTTCACTGACCTAACTAAGGAAAGAGGAAAGGTCCGTTGGGAAGTCAGACAAACAAACAGCAGAAATGCAAACTGTCACACACACAATTAGACTACTTTCACATTTCCGTTATTTTCTCTTACTCACAATTTGTCGCTTTGAGAAAAAACTGAATCCTGCAAAATAATTTGCAGGATTTTGTTTTTTTTCCAATAGACTTGTATTAACAACGGATTGCGACTGATGGCCTTGCGTTGCATCATGTCGCATGACGGATCAGTCATGGAATGACTGACCGTTGGGCGGAAGCAACGGACAATGTAACATTTTTCTGAGCGACAAAATGATGCACTGTCGTAAATTGGGACAAGTCTCATTTGATGCCCCTGTCCCTCAGCCCGATGTCCGGCTTAGAGGCATTATCCCCGTTGCCGCTGGTTTCTAGTTTTAAGTATCTGGAGATCATTATAAATCGAGATAGCTGAAAGGACCTACAGTCTAACATTTACCTTCTATTGACAGTGGCCAAAACTAAGTTTGCGCTATGGAGTAAGCTGCCTCTATCGGTCCCGGGACGTGTCAATTTGGTGAAAATGATTTTACTTCCCAAACTCAGTTACTTCCTTCAGCATAGTGCGGTTCCAGTTCCTAAATCCCTTTTCTCTTCCCTAAACTCGTTATTGTCTGGGTTCATTTGGGGCACCACACGACCTAAACTGAAACTGACCACACTACATAGATCTAAGTGACGGGGGGAGCTGGCTCTGCCTGATTTCTACTTATATTACCTGTCGGGCCAGCTGAGGGCGCTGTCCTCGTGGATGCCAGGATCCGACCTTCCGAACTCAGAGAGCCACCTTGCACACGCTGCTGGAACAAGATGCTTACTTAGGTTTCTGGAATTGGATGGAAATGGCCCATGTAGGATATTACCGCTTCTCAGGTTGGCACGGTGGGTTTGGAGACAAGCTAAAAGGGTGGTGCGTTTCTTGGGTATTATTGCCGAGATGCCCTTATGGCAGAACACTTATTTCCCTGTGCCACTAGAACACCTGCCCTCCATCTTCTGGAGTTCCCATGGCGCTCTCACTTTTAGTAAACATTTATGAACAAAATGTTCTGTTGTCCTTTGATCAAATTCACTCCCAATTTAAAGTGGCTAGATGTCACTTTTTTAGATATCTGCAGCTTAGATCAGCAATCCAACACCATACGCAGAATAGGACGGGAGCTACCCTTATATCCTCTTTTCCCTTAATTGGAGTCCCAGAGCCCTAAAGAACTGAACTCATCCTCTGTACACCCACTTACTGGCTGTAGGAAATGAGACCCAGCCACTGACAGGAGGAGGTGGGAGCTGTTAGTCCCGAACATACAAGAGGACTGGGAGGAGATTCTTGAATCCCCAACTAAGGTATCACCCTCAGTTAATGATAGAATGACCCAACTATATATCATACATCAAGCGTATTTAACCCCTTTAAGGTTCAAAATGCGACACCGGGCAACCCCTGACTGCCCGCGCTGCTATGGAGGGGATGCTGACTTCCTTCACATGATATGGGGCTGTCCGGTGACTATCACCTTTTGGAAGGGGGTTGTCTCAGTCTTGTCCTCCCTGGCTCTTTTTCCTATACCCCTTGAACCACTTCTCTGTTTGTTTGGGGTTATGGATGAAGGGACATGGTCACACTATCACAAAATATTTCTGCGGGAATCCCTTTTTATGGCTCGGAAACTCCCATATGAGCGGACTGTATATCAAAACAGAGGGTGTCCGGAGAAATGTAACCAGATATGGGAAATATGGAATTCCTCCCCTTTGACCTTAACTGATTGAGTATAATATAAAAAAAAGTTTGTTTAAAAGAACTGAGAGTCCTCAGTGGTTCATACCTTTTAATGGCTAACTGAAAAGATGGTAATAATAGCAAGTTTTTGAGACTACTCTGGTCTCTTCATCAGGCTCAATATATCACAAAATCTTTGGATAAGAAAAATGTCGCTGTCCAATTGTGCGCGTTTCTTCAGAAGTGTCTTTAGTTACATAAAGATGCGGTACATTCTGGTATCCTCCATTTTGATATAGGTAAAATATATCTTTGTACCGTGTTAGCCATTACTGGCTAACACGGTACAAAGATATATTTTGAGTATAATATATTCACATGTCTCTACCAGTACTGAATACAAAACTGACTGTGGAGGAGGGCAGTTTCCACCGTCTAGGACGGTGTTATCGGCAGAGCTAGTTATTAGTTATTTACTGGTTTTCTTTGTCTGTTTGTAGTATTCACCATACACTCAAATGCAATGTAATCAGCTATCTCATTGTCCGTAAGACACCATAGCTGTTTTAAAATGATCATTTATTTAGCAATATAGTGACATATCTACTTGTTGAGCCTAAATTGAGTGGCTGATGGCAAACCTGTATGTGCATATCTAATGTGTCTTTTGCTCTGTATTTGAGAAATTCTCTACTGTTTAATAAACGAATTTAAAAAAAATGACGCACTGTGCAGGATTCCGTGCCCAGTATGTACACAATCACATTGCAAGGCTCCAAATTAGGAAAGGTACAGAAAGAAGCCCTAATTAAGACCCAAACAATGCTGCATATACCTGTACAGAAGCCAGAAGACATTGCAAAGGACCACCACCAGAAGCCCCCGAGACTCTGCAGGAAGGACCCAAAAACGCCTACGCCGTTGCCTTTGTCTCTCCTTCACTGAAACCATGAACGCCAAAAGTTTGGCTTGATAGGAATAATCCACATAATTCTGCACAAGTTTAGCTATAACACCATTTATTCTTCCCCTTTCTCTCCAAACTGTCATAGATGACCTGTTAAAACACAGTTATATAGGTCTCCAAAATGTCTGGCACTCCCATTGGGCTGTCCCCAAAAAAAACGGATCATGACAGATCCGTTGTAAAATGGATGTAACGGGCGCGACAGATCTTTTATTTCACAGAATTCCGCAAATAGAATCCTGTGAAATAACTAATCCGTTGCGTCCGTTGACAGCTAAAAAACGACGGTTGCGTCGCAACGACGGACCTGGCGGATGTTAAACAACGGAAATGTAAAAGTAGCCTTATATCAGATAAATGGTAACATCAATGTCATTAGCTACTTAAATGTTAATAGCCACTCCAAAATATACCATAGAAAAGGGGAAGATAACAGGAGCATTTTTAGGGCTAAAAAATAAGTTTCAAATTTTTATTTTTTAACAAAAAGTCAATAAAAATACACAGTACAAACTAAATAATATAATAATAAAACTTTAGTGCTATGAGATGGCAAAAGAGGGGTGAATACTCACGAGCAGCAGATGGAGGTTAAAGTAATCCACTTGGGATTCATGAATCATTCTGTGGGAGGATAAAAGGGGATATAAATTTATACTACTCTTGGGGCCTCTCAGTGATATATACTTTGCTGCTTGTTGTGTGTATTCACCCCTCATTTGCCATTTTATAGCACTACGTTTTATTATTGTGTTATTACTTAGTTTGTACTGTATGTTTTTATTGATTTTTTTGTTCAAACTAAAAATTGGAAACTTCTTATTTTAGCCCTAAAAATGTTGTCTTCCCTTTTTCTAGAAATGCAAACTGCTAGCAAGGAATATCCCTTCACTGAAGGGCTGGAACTCTTTAGCAAATATCTACCCAGTCGTATTGCCAGCAAGGAAATATAGTGAATGGAGAATGTACAGTGTGTCCACCCATATCCTGTCCACCGCCATTAACTTGAGAATGGCGGCATCTATAAACATAGAAGTGGTGTCTAGGTATAGTAAAGTAGCCATGCGTTATGCAATGAAACCACTTATTGCGCCACCTGGTGGAAAACAACGGAGTTGGTATTTTTATCTCAAAAACGGAACAAGATAGAGAAAAAAAGTGAATTAAAAAATTGTAGGGCATCATCAATTCAATACGAATTGACACCTTGCATACAGAAATGCTATGATATGAAACCCATGACACCCCCACAAAACATTGAATGCTGGTCACGCATATGGCACTTATTTAACTTTGATGCTCAAAGTGGCCACCGTCAGCTGCAATGCACATCTGGACTCTGGACAGCATACTGCATCTTGCTGCACGTTGTGCAATATGATAGGTGACACGTTTGCACAAGCATCTGTGATACGTCGTTGTGGATCCTGCAATGATGGTGGAGGGGTCGCATACACCTGCTGTTTGATGTGACCTCACAGAAAGAAGTCCAATGGGGTCAGGTCAGGTGAGTGTGGAGGCCACTCCATGCAGCCACCATACCGAATGACTTGTAGGAAGGTCTCCATGAGGTATCGCTTCACGTCCGCAGCCTTGTGAGTTTTACACATTCTAATCATAGCATTTCTGTATGCAAGGTGTCGATGTGTATTGAATTGATGATGCCCTACAACTTTGTAATTCACTTTTTTTCTCTATCTCGTTCCGGTTTTAAGATAAAAATGCTAACTTCTTGTTTTCCACCAGGTGGCGCAATAGGTGGTTTCATTGCATAGCGCATGGCTACTTTACTATACCTAGACACCACTTCTATGCCTATAGCTGCCGCCATTCTCAAGTTAATGGTGGTGGACAGAATATGGGTGGACACACTGTATATCTATCCTCACCCACACTGTCATAGGACAAACCAAAATTGAAAATGGAATACACCTGAAGATAGAGCCCAGAAAGGAAAAATAAAGGTAATAAGAACCAACAGCATTAGGAGCGAAGAGAAGGACCATAACTAAGCAGACCGGAAGCAACCACAGAGCAAGAGGTTACTGGATCGAATCCACAAATCTAACTACGAGGGGCCACCACCTTCAGAAGCCCCCAACGTCTGCTAATGCCAACGGAATTCCCTCACCAAGCGATCCGCATGAGACTCTTGTGAGTCAGCAGAGTAGTTCTCTTCAGGGCCATCATTTTTCCACTTGAAGGGATTTTTCCCACTCACAGAATTAATTTTAAAGCTTATTTTAATTAATAGATCTTGGGATAATAATAATTTCCACAATTGAATATGTTTAAAAAAAAATGTTCCTATGCATACGGTAGATAATCTTATACATGTGCTTCTACTATGTATTGTTTAACTGTGGTTTCTGACAATACAGGGAACATGGTTTGATCATACCACATCTCCTGGGCAGGGGAAGAAGTAAAAAAGTATACAGACATTACAGCACAAGATCGCAAATTACTTTTTCTTTGAGGTAAAACACTTTTAAAAATGGACAGGGAAATGCTTTAACTCACAGAAAGAATCAGCTGTGATCCCATGCTGTGCTACCAGTAAACTCTGTTGGGGAAAAATAAAAAAAACTCACCAGAAAAAAGCCACCAGCCAACTCAGGTCAAAATGGCAATAGCACTCGCAGGATGCAGCCGGCTCACCATGATAGAGGTATAGGTAACACAGGTGCGGAATACCGATGGAACAGCCACTCTCAACCTACCAAATCATGGAGGGGGTGGCTGCTGGTATTGAACACGCACACTAATAGGGTTTTACATAAGGCACCAGTCACACAGATATGTGCAATGCACAGTGTCCGGTTCACAGCCTATTGATCACGCTCTTCTATTAGATCAGGCGGGCTGCCCAGCACTATTAAAGTGCACTGAGCGCACAAGACTGACACCCTGGAGGGCCTGGCTACATCCTGCGAAAAATGTGCAATGATGGAATACGATAATAAATGTGAGGTATTGGTCCATATTTTGGCCAAAATACATAAGCTCGTAACCCAAACGTCAAGGGTCCTCACGCTTACGAGTACCTACACTGTATTCAAAAATATTTCACCGAAAAGGACATAAATTCAAGGAGAAAAATAAAAAAAAATATATACTCTGTTACCTTTTCCCTGTATGGTAAGACACAAGCATTACATAGTACATAGTAAGGGCACACCGTTAATGTACTTGTTTTCCTTGAGTGGGTTCAACCAAGTAACAAAGATTCTTAGGCTTTGCAAATTATTATTGTAGGATCATTAAGAATTTTTCGGTCATAGCCAAACCATTATCTGACATGACTTAAGCTGGTGTCACACTAAGCGACAACGACGTCGCTGTTACGTCACCATTTTCGGTGACGTAACAGCGACCTTGTAAGTCGCTGTTATGATCGCTGCTTAGCTGTCAAACACAGCAGAAGCAGCGATCATAACGTCGCTGTGCTACATGTGCAGAGAGCAGGGAGCCGCGCTTAGCGCTGGCTCCTTGCTCTCCTAGGTACAGTACACATCGGGTTAATTAACCCGATGTGTGCTGCAGCTACATGTCACAGTGCAGAGAGCAAGGAGCCGCGCGCACTGCTTAGCGCTGGCTCCTTGCTCTCCTTGCTACAGTATACATCGGGTTAATTACCCGATGCATACTGCAGCCACATGTCACAGTGCAGGAGCCGGCGCTGGCAGCAAGAGCGGAGGCTGGTAACCAGCGTAAACATCGGGTAACCAGGGAAAGGTCTTCCCTTGGTTACCCGATGTTTACGCTGGTTACAGCTTACCGCAGCTGCCAGTGCCGGCTCCTGATCGCTTCATTTCGTCGCTCTCTCGCTGTCACACACAGCGATGTGTGTGTCACAGCGGGAGAGTGACGACCAAAAAATGAAGCTGGACATTCAGCAACGACCGGCGACCTCACAGCAGGGGCCAGGTCGTTGCTGGATGTCACACACAGCGACAGCGACGGGACGTCGCTGCAACGTCACAGAAAATGGTGACGTAGCAGCGACGTCGTTGTTGTCGTCGTTATGTGTGACACCAGCTTTAGAAGGGAACAAATTTTTCTTCTTTGTCAGTGAGGCAGTAAATGCTTTATCTGCACTTAAAACAGCTTTCCTGTTCTCCGTCAACCCGAGGTCGATCTGCCTTTCTGTGTCTAGGTAGACACTCTTGCTATTGGGATGGGAACTGTTCTTTAGCAAAAAAAATAAAGAATGGGTATTATTATTATTATTTATTATTATAGTGCCATCTATTCCATTGTTCTTTACATGTGAAAGGGGTAACATCGTACCTGCAGCAGCAACGATATTTTGAAAAGGAGCGACGTGTCAACAAGCAATGATTTTTTACGTTTTTGCGCTCGTTGCTCTCTCGCTCCTTGGTGTCACACGCTGCAATGTCGCTAACGGCGCCGGATGTGCGTCACTAATGACGTGACCCCGATGATATATCATTAGCGATGTCGCAGCGTATAAAGCACCCTTTAGAAGGAAAGCCACAGAACAGGAGGTTGCAATAATCCAGGCGGGAAATAATAAGGGCATGTACTAGGGTTTTTTCAGCTTCTTGGGAAAGGAATGTACAAATCCAGGAAATATTTTTGAGTTTGAGGCGGCAGGAGGTGAAAAGCGGTTGGATGTGTGGCTTGAAAGAGAGATCAGAGTCTAGAGTTAAAGCCCCGTTACACGCAGCGACGTATCTAACGATATATTGCCGGGGTCACGGATTCCGTGACGCATATCCGGCATCGTTAGCGACGTCGTTGTGTGTGACACTTCCGAGCGACCGCTAACGATGATAAATACTCACCAAATCGTCCATCATTGACATGTCGTTCATTGTCTAAAAATCATTGATTGTTGAGGACGCAGGCTGTTCGTCGTTCCTGCGGCAGCACACATGGCTACGTGTGACACCTCAGGAACGACGAACTACAGGTTACCTGCGGCCGCCGGCAATGCGGAAGGAAGGAGGTGGGCGGGATGTTACGGACGCTCATCTCCGCCCCTCCGCTTCTATTGGGTGGCCGCTTAGTGACGCCGCTGTGACGCCGCACGAACGGCCCCCTTAGATAGGAGGTGGTTCGCCAGCGACGTCGCTAGGCAGGTAAGTCTGTGTGACGGCTCCTAACGATATTGTGTGCCACGGGCATCGATTTGCCCGTGACGCACAAATGACGGGGGCGTGTGCTTTCACCAGCAATATCACTAGCGATATCGCTGCGTGTAAAGCCCCCTTTACTCCCAGGCAGTGAGCGCGTGGGACTAGGGAAAGTTAGCAGCCATTGATATTGATGGATATGTCAGGTGGCGGGGTTTAGTGAGGAGGAGGAAAGACAATGAATTCTGTTTTATCCATGTTCAGTTTTAGGAATTGAGCAGAGAAAAAGGATGAAATAGCAGACAGACATTGTGAGATTCTGGTTAGTAGGGAGGTGATGTCAGGTCCACAGAGGTAGATCTGTGCATCATAAGCGTAGAGATGATACTGAAAGCTGTGGGACAGATAGGGGGCGAGATGAGGAAGTGGTGTGAGAGTGGAAAACGGAAAATTCGGTCATGTTTGGTTAAGTATGAGGAAATCCAGATAGCGCCATGTCAGTGATGCCCAGAGATGAGAGGATCTTTAGTAGAAGGAAATGATCTACTGTGTCAAATGCAGAGGACTGGTCCAGGAGGAGGAGGACAGAGTAGTGTTGCTTGGCTGTGGTAGTTAGTACGTCATTAGTGACTTTGATTAGGGCAGTTTCAGTGGAATGATGGGGTCGAAAGCCAGATTGTAACCGGTCAAAGATGGAGCAGGAAGAGAGGTATGAGAAAAAGTTCAAGATGGACATGCTGTTCCAGTAGTTTTGAGGCATAGGGGAGAAGGGATATTGTGCGATAGTTTGACACAGAGGAAGGGTCAAGGCAGGGCTTTTTGAGTATGGTTGTAATGGAGACATGATAAAAGCATGAAGGGAATACACCAGTTGTTAGTGACAGGTTGAAGAGATGGGTCAGGGTTGGGATGAAGACTGCGGTGAGATTGGGGATGACGTGGGACGGGAGTGGATCAAGTAGGCAGGTTGTGATATGTGATCTTTAGAGTAGAATCGAAAGATGATCTATAATGGTGGAGAAGCTGGATTTGGAGGAGGAAGGTTGAGTAGTTGTGAGGAGGGGCTGTGTTGATTTTGGGCCAAAGCTTGCTCTGATGTTGTCAATCTTCTGCTTGAAGAAAGAGGCAAAGTCTTCAGCTGAGATGAGAGGAGAGGAAGGTGGTCCAGGGGGACAGAGGAGAGAGTTGAAAGTGTTGATTAGCTGTTTAGGGTTGTGAGAAAGAGAGGATATGAGAGATGAGAAGGTTTGTTTTGCAGCAGTGACTGCAGACTTGAAAATGGTGAGGGCTTGTTTATATGTGATGAAGTGCTCGGTGGAATGAGACCTCTTCCAACTGCACTCCGATTCTGGAAGCCCATCTCAATTCTTTAGTCTGACTTTTGTGCCAGGGTTGCCTGTTGATTGTGTGGATTTTGTTGTGTGTGAGGGGGGCGGCTGATTCGAGAGCTGCAGAGATGGTGGTGTTGTATAAAGTGGCAGCAGCATCTGCATCGTGTGAAGAAGCAATGTTTGTAAGAGGGAAAAGAGACTGAGAAAGTGAGTGTAAATCAAGGTGATTGAGATTTCTGCAAGGGTGTGACAGTTTGTGGAGGGGGGGTTGTGTATTTGGAGAAGAGAGGGAAGAGAATGTGAGTAGGTTGTGGTAAGAAGGGGAGAGGCACGTTAGATAGGTTAGATAGGGAACAGAAGCGAGTGAAGATTAGGTCCAGCATGTGGCCATCTTTGTGAGTAGCTGCAGAAGACCATTTGGTGAGGCCGAAGGAGGAAGTGAGTATTAAAAGTTTAGAGACGATTAGATTTAGAGAGAGATGAGGGAGAAGTGTCAATGGGGATGTTAAAGTCACTCATGATGACTTTGTAAGCAATAGGTATAGTCCAGCTCACCACGTTCCTGACGTCTAATCTTCTGACGTCTTGGAAGCACGAGATCCCGCTGCTGTTGTCAGTGTGTATATAGGCAAATGAAAAAAGGAACCATCTTCCTGAGAGATATTCCAATAAAATCCACTTTAAAAAATGTGTTAAAAAGATGGTACAAGCTGTGCTGGTTTTGAGTCCTGTCTTTTTTTCTATGTGAGAACCGCAAGTTTGTACTGTACCATATTTTTTAATGAATTTATTAAAGAAGTAGATTTTATTGGAATATCTCTCTGGAAGCGGGTTCCTTTTTCATTTATCTACATCTTTGTGCCATTTATTCCCAGACATCCTCTCCAAGCAGAGTCTAGTTATGATTTTAATGATCAACAGAGGACAAGACATAAGGTGACTTTCTTTACTGATCATAAGAACCTTTTGTATATTGAAGCTGCTATGTGCTTAAACACCAGACAGGCTCAGTGGGCTCTTTATTTTTAATCAGTTCTAGAGATGAGTGAACCTGAACAGTAAAGATCGGTGTTTGTACTGAATACGGACTTCACAAAAAAAAATCAGTATTCGAGTTCAGAGTTCTGGTGCTTTACGTATGCAAACCACTCATTCAAGCATCGGTGTGCTCAGGTACGCCTAGTGCTCAGCCCAGTGCAAGCCTCTTGCAGTGTCTGAATGGCTCTAACTGGTGGTAAAAACAGTGTTATCAGATGTAGTGTGTACAAAAATACAAAAAAAAAAAAAAAAAAGAAAAATCCCTGCCTACCCTCCCACAAAATGTTTATGGCTGGCTGTATGTGCAACAGAGCAATGAACATAAATTGGACAAATTGTTTATAGATATTCAATATGCGCTGATTAAGCGTATGCGATTATGGTGGAACCGAACATTGTTAGAGAGATATACATTTCCAAACAGATGATACCAAGGGGCCTTCGCGTACGAGTCACTCCTACTTTCCTCGTGGATGATGAGGTGTTTATACCCAAGTGGGAGGAGACATGCCATATTTGTTTGACTATACTTATGAAACTGTTATTTAATTTCAATACAACCTGCATTTCCAGATTGAACAATCAGTTAGATGACAAACAAGGCCCAGTGTACGGAAGATAAATTAAAGGATTATGGTGCACAGATGCTGAATCTACAACCAAGCGTTCCAAGAACTGAACCTCAAATTGACATTTTTCTAGTTTAGCAAATAAATGGTTGTTGCTAGGGATGAGCAAACCTGAACTGTAAAGTTTGGGATTTGTACCAGTGCTGAAATCCAAAAACTTATTTCTCACGGAAGTCCGAGATCGAGTTTGGAGTTCAGATGCTGCTCAGATGCTGATTCAAGTTTGTTGAATTTCTGCAGCACAGCCAATCAGCAAGCTTTTCAGCTGAGGGCACGTCTACAGCTATCACAACCATGCCGAGTATTGGCATGACTGTGATTGGCCAGCGCACCATGTGACCTGGCCTGTATAACCACCGGATCATGGGTGGTGCCGCCATTGTGCTCTAACTAGCGTAGGGACCAGATGCTGCTCGAGTGAGGGACAGTGTTCAGTTACTCCTCTTTCTGTTTACTCTTAAAACGGGTTCTGTTAAGGCAGTCTGCACCAGGCTCTTTGGGGATACCCTTGAAAAAAAAAAAGCTATGTGGAGGTATGGGCTTCCTTAGGGCTAGTCGCCAAGGAACGGGGGCACTTAAAACAGTAAGGTAAACTAAACCTCCGTTGACAGGCAGGGGCAACCTTAGGGAATTTTAGGCTCTGTCCCCTGAACATCTAGATATCGGTGTAGCCTTACTATTTTGTGAGTAGAAGAAACACCATTTCACACACTCAATTGCTCACTGCCCAATCCAAGATCTCACTGTGTGTTTTTATGCACCTTATGACATTAGTCTGTGACATTACAAATGGGTATGGCCCCTGTGTCTTAATCAATTGACGATAATTTTAATTAGAGTTAAATAAAATTAATGTTTTAGAGGTTTCTTCTTCTTTGGATTTGCTATACTTAAAAAAGGCTCTGTGGGGGTACTCTGAAAAACAAATGTGGGGATTCTCTGAAAAGAGGCTCTGTTGGGGTACTATTAAAAAAAGTCTCCGTGGGAGTATTCTGCACCAGGCTCTATGGGAGTATTCTTAAAAAAAGCAGTGCTTTTAAAATTTTGACTCTATAAAGGAACTCTGAAAACAGATTGAACAGGGGCATTCTTGAAAATTTGTCACTTTGAGTTAACTCTGAAAATATTTTCTGTGGGGCACTATTAATATTTTGGTATGTGGGATGACTCTTAAAAATGTTATTTTATTCATTTATTTCGTTTTTACTATGATTGCTAGGGTGACAGAACCTCTTTAAATAATTTCCCTGTACATATTTGTTTGCAGGGCAATTGTCCTGCTCTTTCCCTCTTTTTGCTTCCTTTTGCAGCCCCCTAGACTTTACTGAGACCATTTTACAGCACAAACATATTAGGGTTAAGTTCGGGTACCGAACTAAACTTTCAACTACAGTTCTGCCGAACTCGGAGAACTTGAACATCCACGGGTCCACTCATTCCTATTTATCATGTAGAATCTTGAGAGCCTGCCTGACATGCTCACTATGTTCCTCCTGAGAATGCAAGTAAGGCTGGATTCACCCGATTGTGTGGCATCCGATGCGAGATGCTTATTACCCTCGGTTCCCGCTGTGCTGTGAGCGTGAGCCGTGTGTCATGCAACTGTGATCCAATCCAGAATCTGGATGAGAAAAAAGCTGACTGTCTGCTCTCCCTCACTGAATAACATAGGTCCAAGTGCAATGTGAGATTTTCTCGCATTGCAGTCATCCAAGTCATACGCTCGTGTGAGTGTACCCTAAATAAAATTATCATCCAGGTAAATTACCTCAAATCTACCGACTAGAGGGCAAAAAAATGACATTTATGACATTTTGAAAGACTGCCAGAGAATTGATTAACTTGAAAGACATTACCAAGTTTTCAAAATACACTTCAGGCATTTTGAATGCAGTCTTCCATTTGTCACCCTAACAAGAGGTCATATGCCCCTCTGAAGTAAAGTTTGAAAACCATTAAGGTCCAGTTAAAAAGGTCAGGTATAAGGGGCAAAAGGTTAAGATTACAAACCATGATTTTATTGAACTCTCTAAAATCCAAACATGGACACAACCCTCCATCTGTTTGTTTGTTTGTTTGTTTGGTTTTTTTTTTATCAAAAAAGAACCCTATGACTGGAAAGATGGATGACTGTATATTTGAAAGCCTCCCTGTCAGGCAAAGAAATGTTAATCAAACGAGAATTAGGCATCTTGGCTCCAGGTATGAATTCGATGTCACAAACATATGGTCTATGCGTTGGAAGAGCATCACAATCTGTTTCAGAATCTGTTTTAGAAAAAACATCAACAAAAAGAAGTCCTGAATAAATTCTGCAAAATGAGTCCTCACGGATGCCAATGAACTCAACAGACATTCGGTGAAGCAAGAGTCGCCCCATGACCTAATCTCCTGAGTCTCCCAATTGATTACTGGATTTTGCTGCCATGGTCAACATAACACCACTTTTGCAGGTGTCTGTAATCAAATCTGCAACGTGTGCACGAAGCCTAAATCTAACAGTGCAGTTTTTGTGCTGATGTTAAGAACAAATCTCAACAATATCGAGTCAGTAGTTCTGTGGGACCTTTTATGTACATTGCATTTGCACTTGGCATCTCAGCTTTGCAACTTGTCGAGGTCTGAGACTTTGTTGCTGTGGTCCCTAAACATTTCCAATTCAGTTAATCATGGAATATTTATCTACAAGACTAGAGCCTGGATTTTATTAATGTATGGAACTGAATTAGAGACCTGAATTCAATGATTAAGGGGCGTGTTCCAATACCAGATAGTGTATCTGGGGTATAGCTTCAAAATGGAACTAAATTGTGCTACTAAATGCAATGTGAGCCTCGTCTTATTTGGAAAATTTGTGTGTTTTCTTTTTTTCTCTTTTTAATTTAACTTGAAGCACCTGCTCTTCAGTCTGTGCTACAGCGAGATTATTACTCTATATACTCACAATATGCTCACTATTTGATCTCCGTAATCCAAAATAAACCGACACCAAATTAAATTTCATATTTATGTTTATCTGCTGTTCTAAAAAAAAGTCAATCGCTTTCATACCAAACAGCGTTTATTGCTTTTTGATGTCCGCCGAAAACCCTTCCTGCAAAGGGACATTTTATTCAAGTCCTGGGAAGGGGTCCTCATGTGCGGAGGTCCCTTAGAAGCTGAGCTTCCTCCACACATGGCAGATATCGGTTATGTTATATAGCCAACATCTGTTTCTAATAGCCGCAGCTGGCACTGAGTTTTTTATGTCAATGTCAATCTTATAATAGCAGTATTTAGATGGAACACTGTGCCTGTGCACACCAGCTCCCATCGGCCACCTGCAAAGTGATGTTGGTGGACCGATGGGTTATCATGACAGCTGGGTGTCTGCTAAAGACCCCCTTTCACTAAAGTTCACCCAAATTTTCTCATACACGGACGTTTTTTTTCTTTTCAGCTCACCTACCACTTTTTCCCATTCAACATCTTGCCTTCAATACATTTCCCCAAGAAAAAACTTTGATTCTGCACTTGTCACTGGTGACAGCCATGTGGTGTCCGGCAATAGAAGGTCACAGCGTTTGGCTACGCAAAATGCTCCCTGACTTTCTATAATTCCTGCTCTTAGTATTCAATGAACTAAGTATCTCCTCTGCTGGGTTTTCATCCTTTTTCATCTAGGACTCTGCGGAGGTCCTCTTCCCTTCAGCTGCTAATCATCTGTATTTTCGCCTGGGTTTAAATACTCTCATTTTCTCTGGACTTGTGCTGTTGATATTCAATTCCTTCACAATCTCTGGATGCAAGCAGGCAGCTTGCACTCATCTGTAATATCATTGCTGCTCTTCACTGAACTTCTATCTGAGTCATGTGGAGATAAGTTGTTCATGCGCTTTCCCCATGTGTATGCTCCCTGTGTCTTCTTTAGTGCTTAGTGGGGTTGACGAAAAGCTCACCCCACCAATTCCTTACCTATGGCTCTAGGGTCAGGTATCCAGCTCCCCGCATGGGCGCGGAACCTATCTAGGGTGGTGAGGGACCACAGGGGCCAGTGGTAGGTTTGGTCAGGGGTCACCATCTCTCCCTTCACAAGGCACAGGGTTTCCCTTCCCTTTCCTTTCACCTTTTGCTTGGCACTCCCCCGTACCTAATGTAACATCACTCCTTTTTCATCTCTACCTAACTATATAATTTTTAACTTGTTTTTCATGACTTTTTTATGAATCTTCAGTGCTAACAAAACCGCATCTCAATGTATTTTTTTTATCTAATTTTTGCTCCAACTCTCCACTTTGGTGTCACATATCGTTTTTCAATTCACATTTCTAATCAGTGAAAATTCTGTTTGTTAGATCTTTTCCCCACCCCTTTACATACATATTCCCGTTGTATACATTAAACAGGTTGGGTTTAGTTTTGTTGTGTAAAAAAAAAATTTGTTTTGTTTAATATTACCAGCTTTAGGTTTTAACTTTAATTTTATATTTTAGTGTTTTTTTATTGTTTGGAAATAAACTTTTTGTTTCCAATTAAAAGCAGAAAACGTTTTTCTAATGTAAACTTTTCTCTTTTTCAAAATTTGTAATATTACAAGCTGTGAAACTCGTGAGATGCATTGATTCAGAAAGCTGCCAATCAATAGGTTGTCAGATTTATTCAGAGATCCGTATTGAGACATCTGGTAGATCTGAAGTAGATAAATCAAAACTGCTTGTATTCTGAATATTAACTCACATTACTATAAACAGTTAACTTTACATGCTTTCTTTTGAACCTTTTTCCAAGTCAGGATCCTATTATCCCTGTTGATTTTGAGGATTATGTTAAGTTCAAAACACTAACCATGACCTACAAAGCCATCCACAATCTGTCTCCTCCCTACATCTCTGACCTAGTCTCCCTGTACTTACCTGTACGTAACCTTCGATCCTCACAAGATCTCCTTCTCTGCTCCCCTCTCATCTCCTCTTCCCACCATCGCATCTAAGATTTCTCCCGTGCCTCCCCCATACTCTGGAATGCTCTGCCACAACACATCAGACTCTCGCCTACCTTGACAAGCTTCAACAGGAACCTGAAGACGCACCTCTTCTGACAAGCCTACAACCTGCCGTAACCCTCAGTCTGATACAGCACAGCACAATCAGCTCTACCCTCACCTACTGTATCCTCACCTATCCCTTGTAGACTGTGAGCCCTCGCGGGCAGGGACCTCTCTCCTCCTGTACCTGTCTGTGCCTTGTATTGTTTATGATTATTTTACTTGTCCCTATTATGTATACCCCTTTCACATGTAAAGTGCCATGGAATTGATGGCGCTATAATAATAAATAATAATAATAATAATAAAGTTGTTGTCGACATGCTAAACAATAATTACATTGTAAAAAAAAAAAGTATAAAAAATATGGCACATACTAGCATGAGTGAGCTCACAGTCTTCTAAAATCTTGTTCAAAATAAGTAACTTCTAGTAAAAAGTCTGTAAAATCACAAATAAAACTAGCATGAATTTGCAGTCATTTAACATAGATAACATCCCTTGCTCTGCAGAACACTGATATCGAACATCTACATAAATAAATGGGTAGACTTGTTTTTTTATTTATTTAGGTTTTTTTTTTTAACTGCGCACAGTAAATAATATGCCAAAAGCAATAAACAATCTCTAGTTAAATTTAAGAAAATATGGTAAAAACATGTAGCGTGCAAAATAAGCCATAACACTAACTATAGTGCATACAAGACAAAACAATAGACAACCAGGTATACCACATTACATAAATAGTATATGTGAAATGTGTCTCGAAACAGAACTGTAAAAATGGCTTATCAAGTAGTATTTTTACATCTGACAACAACTAAACATTAAAAAGTTATAGACAGGTATATTTTTGCAATATACCGCAAAGCTTTATGTAAAATCTCATTGTCACATAAAGGTATTCACAAACATTGCTGACTGTCATGGCGGCGTCAGGATCTGTTCAGATTGCTGATTCTGACACTCCGCCCGATAATTTTTCTGAGGTCTGTAATAGGCTGACTCGGGCGTTGACCAATAGATTGGTAGTTCCTAGGCAGGCTAGCAAGAGTTAATCTTTGCTGGCCTGCTTGTGAGTCATCTTTCATCACATCTCATTTGATCTGCTCCCCTTCTATATATGCTGGCTAGACACTTGCATTAGTGCCAACTGTAGTTTCTTAGCTGATCTGGTGAGGTGTGATATAGATATGGTTGTTGCAGTACTTATTGCTGTGTGTGGTTGTGGAGTTAACCATTGCAGTATTTTTGTCGCTACCTTCCTGCTCCTGCTCTTGCTTTTCACCTGAGTCTCTCATTGTTGGCTCCTGTGTATTTGCAGTGTCAGAGTTTTGGTTTTACCCTTTAGGTCTTTATAAGTGTTTCCATCTCTCCAAGGGCCGACACTAGGAATTTCAGGGCTCCATACTGGCAAAATCTTTGGGCCCCCTTGAGACTCCGCCCAGGCTCCACCACAGCCCCGCTTCTGCCCAGCTCCACCTCCAACCCTCAAAACTTCCACAGTCTCACTGTCCACTCTGGAAAATCTCCAATCTGCACTCCACTCCCTCCTCTCCCATGGTCTGAGTAGTCGTCGTGTGACCAATCATTCATTGCGATTTTCATACTTAGAGTCATGTGATGCCGAGTTGCTTTTCCTAATTCTTTCAATTTTCTGTGAAAAAGAGAGCGGTAAGCAGAACATCTAAATGTCAGATAACCGTAAGTATGAAAATCACATATGAGTGGAGTGGCCATGTGATGACTGCTGGAACCAGCAAGCAGAGCCGAATCCTGACAGTGAGTATATTACACACTGTTAGGATTGTACATGCTACAGGGCTTAATTTTATAATTGAAGGGCTTGTGCAGGTTTGAGATGAGGTGACTGCAGGTTCCTGCATTCTCACAGCACTTGCACTGCATACTTCTAGGTTTCTCCCTTGTTAGTTGCAAGAGTGGGCGGTCATATGAGCACAAGTATCCAATTTGTATACTTCTGGCCACATTCTGACTAGATGTGTCCAGCCTCACGCAATTAATTTTCAGCGATCAAGGCCACATATGTCTAGTCAGCACGTGAGCACATCTATGTAAATCGCATACTTGTGGTTTTGTGACCTCCCACTCTCACCACCGGCACCAGATAATACTGCCAGAGTGCAGTGTGCGAGCTGTGAGAACTCAGAAGTCTGTAGTCACATAGAGTGACAGAGTAAAGGGTACTTTACACGCTGCGATATCGGTACCAATATCGCTAGTGAGCGTACCCGCCCCCGTCGCTAACATCGCTAACACCCATCACACGTACTTACCTGCCTAGCGACGTCTCTCTGGCCGGCGAACTGCCTCCTTTCTGAGGGGGCGGTTCGTGCGGCGTCACAGCGACGTCACACGGCAGCCGTCCAATAGCAGAGGAGGGGCGGAGATGAGCGGCCGGAACATGCCGCCAACGTCCTTCCTTCTTCATTACCGGTGGACGCAGGTAAGGAGATGTTCGTCGCTCCTGCGGTGTCACACACAGCGATGTGTGCTGCTGCAGGAATGACGAACAACATCATACCTGCAGCAGCAACGATATTTGGAAAAGGAGCAACATGTCAACGAGCAACGATTTTTCACGTTTTTGCGCTCGTTGATCGTCGCTCATTGGTGTCACACGCTGTGATGTCGCTAACGGCGCCGGATGTGCGTCACTAACGACGTGACCCCGACGATATATCGTTATCGACGTCGCAGCGTGTAAAGCACCCTTTAGTGCAGACACATCACAAACGTGGGACAACCCTTTAATTCTCCTAACATTAAAAAAAACATAGCAACCCTTAAAATGGTAGATGGCACAATACTTTATTAACATAGTCCTGTATAATGTAATAGTACAAGGTCTGAACTGTTACATTTGTACAGAATCAGGATTTATAACAGCACAGGAATACATCAACCGAGAGCCACCAGAAGTACAGAAATATATCACTAGAGCCCCCATCGGTACAGAAACACAGCACCGAAACCCTCATCAGTACAGAAATACATCACCAGAACCACCATAGGTACAGAAGTACATCACAAGAACTACTGTAGGTACAGAAACAAAGCATCAAAATGCCCATCAGTACAGAAATACATCACCAGAACCCCCATAGGTACAGATATACAGTCAGGGCCAGAAATATTTGGACAGTGACACAAGTTTTGTTATTTTAGCTGTTTACAAAAACATGTTCAGAAATACAATTATATATATATAATATGGGCTGAAAGTGCACACTCCCAGCTGCAATATGAGAGTTTTCACATCCAAATCGGAGAATGGGTTTAGGAATCATAGCTCTGTAATGCATAGCCTCCTCTTTTTCAAGGGACCAAAAGTAATTGGACAAGGGACTCTAAGGGCTGCAATTAACTCTGAAGGCGTCTCCCTCGTTAACCTGTAATCAATTAAGTAGTTAAAAGGTCTGGGGTTTATTACAGGTGTGTGGTTTTGCATTTGGAAGCTGTTGCTGTGACTAGACAACATGCGGTCTAAGGAACTCTCAATTGAGGTAAAGCAGAACATCCTGAGGCTGAAAAAAAAGAAAAAATCCATCAGAGAGATAGCAGACATGCTTGGAGTAGCAAAATCAACAGTCGGGTACATTCTGAGAAAAAAGGAATTGACTGGTGAGCTTGGGAACTCAAACAGGCCTGGGCGTCCACGGATGACAGCAGTGGTGGATGATCGCCGCATACTTTCTTTGGTGAAGAAGAACCCGTTCACAACATCAACTGAAGTCCAGAACACTCTCAGTGAAGTAGGTGTATCTGTCTCTAAGTCAACAGTAAAGAGAAGACTCCATGAAAGTAAATACAAAGGGTTCACATCTAGATGCAAACCATTCATCAATTCCAAAAATAGACAGGCCAGAGTTAAATTTGCTGAAAAACACCTCATGAAGCCAGCTCAGTTCTGGAAAAGTATTCTATGGACAGATGAGACAAAGATCAACCTGTACCAGAATGATGGGAAGAAAAAAGTTTGGAGAAGAAAGGGAACGGCACATGATCCAAGGCACACCACATCCTCTGTAAAACATGGTGGAGGCAACGTGATGGCATGGGCATGCATGGCTTTCAATGACACTGGGTCACTTGTGTTTATTGATGACATAACAGCAGACAAGAGTAGCCGGATGAATTCTGAAGTGTACCGGGATATACTTTCAGCCCAGATTCAGCCAAATGCCGGAAAGTTGATCGCACGGCGCTTCATAGTACAGATGGACAATGACCCCAAGCATACAGCCAAAACTACCCAGGAGTTCATGAGTGCAAAAAAGTGGAACATTCTGCAATGGCCAAGTCAATCACCAGATCTTAACCCAATTGAGCATGCATTTCACTTGCTCAAATCCAGACTTAAGATGGAAAGACCCACAAACAAGCAAGACCTGAAGGCTGCGGCTGTAAAGGCCTGGCAAAGCATTAAGAAGGAGGAAACCCAGCGTTTGGTGATGTCCATGGGTTCCAGACTTAAGGCAGTGATTGCCTCCAAAGGATTCGCAACAAAATATTGAAAATAAAAATATTTTGATTGGGTTTGGTTTATTTGTCCAATTACTTTTGACCTCCTAAAATGTGGAGTGTTTGTAAAGAAATGTGTACAATTCCTACAATTTCTATCAGATTTTTTGTTCAAACCTTCAAATTAAACGTTACAATCTGCACTTGAATTCTGTTGTAGAGGTTTCATTTCAAATCCAATGTGGTGGCATGCAGAGCCCAACTCGCGAAAATTGTGTCACTGTCCAAATATTTCTGGACCTAACTGTACATCACAAGAACCACCATAAGTGCAGAAACAAAGCATCAAAATTCTTATCAGTAAAGAAATTCATCATCAGTACCACCAGCAGTACAGAAATACATCCATATAATCCCTATCAGTACAGAAACTGCATCAAAACCCTCATCAGTACAGGAATACATCACAAGAATTGGTACACGGTTCATCAATTGTAATGTCAGGTCAGCTCTGTATATATATTTATCGCATCAACCTAAAACTTCCAGTATGTCCTTAACAATGGCAGGAAGATACTGGGAGTTGTAGTTATCAGTTCTCATCAGGCCATACAGGAACTACAGTACTGGTGAGAATTAGTCAGGATCACAAATAAACATTTACAGTGAGTACGGAAAGTATCCAGACCCCTTTACATTTTTCACTCTGTTTCATTGCAGCCATTTGGTAAATTCATTTTTTCTCAGTAATGTGCACTCTGCACCCCATACCCCATCTTGACAGAAAAAACAGAAATGTAGAATTCTTTTCAAATTTATTAAACAAGAAAAACTGAAGTATCACATGGTCATAAGTATTCAGACCCTTTGCATTACATACATTAATGAGAAAAAAAAATAACTTTTTTGAATTTACCAAATGGCTGCAATGAAACAAAGAGTGACAAATTTAAAGGGGTCTGAATACATTCCATACCCACTGTACATACAGGTGCCTTATAGATGACCTTGCCTCTGAAGAGTTGTTCCTTTTCTTTTCTTTATCTTGTCCAGATGCCATGATGAATTTTCGTGTCCACAGCTCGTCTCTGCAGACTTCCATTTTCTCCAATTTTCTGCAGCACATCCCGACACGATGCCTGAAAAATAAGAGTGTCATTATAATGTCCCTGATTAAAAATATCTGCCCCACATTGCGCTCCTGAATAAATAATTAACCCTCACTGTGTTTCCTGCACAAAACTTGACGCACACAGTCCCTTTTATGGTACGTCCCCTCCACACTGCCCTCTCCATATTAAGCCCTTTCTTCACACTCCTCTCCACCCTACCCAGTCTTTATTATGTGCCACTTTTCTCATCCCATACAGTTATATAACAACCTCCTTAGTCATCACCTCCTTGCTTCCTATACTATGACCGCACCATTCCCCTCCTCATACTGTGTCCGCACCAATCCCCCCTCTTCTCATACTGTGTCCGCACCCATGCCCCCTCACTGCTCATACTGTGTCCGCAGCCATCCCCCCCTTTCATGCTGTGTCTGCACCCATCCCCCCTCACTTCCCATACTGTCTGCACCTATCCCCCCTCACTTCCCATACTGTCTGCACCCATCCTCCCTCTCTGCATACTTTGTCTGCACCCATCCACCTCTCTTCCAATGCTATGTCCGCACCCATCCCCTTCACTTTTCATACTGTGTCCACACCAATCTTCCGCTCACATTTTATACTGTGTTCACACCCATCCCCCCTCACATTTTATACTTTTATACTGTGTTCACACCCATCCCCCCTCCCTTTTCATACTGTGTCTGCACCCATCCCCCTCACATTTTATTCTGTGTTCACACCCCCCCTCACATTTTATACTGTGTTACTGTGTTCACACCCATCCCCCCTCACTTTTCATACTGTGTCTGCACCCATCCCCCTCACATTTTATACTGTGTCTGTACCCATCCTCCTCACATTTTATACTGTGTCTGCACCTATCCCCCTCACATTTTATACTGTGTCTGCACCCATCCTCATCACAGTTTTATACTGTGTCTGCACCCAGCCCTCTCACATTTTATACTGTGTCTGCACCCATCCCCCTAACATTTTATACTGTCTGCACCCATCCCCCTCACATTTTATACTGTCTGCACCCATCCCCATCACATTTTATACTGTCTGCACTCATCCCCCTCACATTTTATACTGTGTTCACACCCATCCCCCTCACATTTTATACTGTCTGCACCCATTACCCCTCACTTCCTTCCCATACTATGTCTGCACCCATCGTCCTCACTTTTTATATTGTAACCGCACCCATCCTACTGTCATGCTCCCAATACTGTCTTTAAATTTAACCAATGGTTTCCCATACTCCTCCATTCGGTCCCCATACTGTGTGTGCACTTTAACCCCCTTGCTCAACATTCTGGGTTCTCAAATGGCCCAGTTTGGTCGAGATACTCACCCCCTCCCCCGTCCCCTAATTGCAATCAATCTTGGTGTCTTCAACTCCATATGAGGACTTTCCACCAGCTTTATTGGCGCCTTTGCGGCGCCGAGTGACGTCAGCAGCATGATCAGCTGACCGGCTCACAATGCTGACGTCACCGGGTCAGGGCTTTTACTGGCGTCTAATAGACGCTAGTACAGTGATCCCTGGGAGCCGACACTGCAGATTCTGAGAGCCGAGGTCAGCTTGATAACGGCTCAGAGAACGTCCGACTCCCAGGCAGCTGCTGGTAGACACCGTGGACCCCCACATCAGGCGACCCCCGCATCAGGCAACTCTCGTATAAGGCGCCCCCCTGCCATCTGTGCCCGCCTGCCTCCTCTACATACGGCTCTGGGGCCTGGTGAGTAGAAGAATGAAAGAGGAGGGGCCTAGGCGCCGCGTGTCCGGGCCCCCCTGTGTGCTTCTGCCCACAGGGGTCGCCCTCTGACGCGCATCTGCCTTCCCCAAGCCCCCCCTGCTCCACTCACCCTATCTCCAGTCTGTCCAGCACATGGCTAATTTGCATGCTTCGTCCCATCGCATGCAAATTATCCATCTATAGTAGCCGAAGCCACACAGCTGGGCACTGCTGCTGTGATTGTGACTGAGGCCCGGTGAAGAGGGGGTCCTGGTCGGCCTGGGGCTTAATACAGCTAAGTAATTACCCCAGGCTCGGTCGGGCCCCCCTCTTCACAGGGCCCGGTACACCAGTCACAGTAGTAATGCCCTGATGGCGGCCCTGATCTCTCCTGCCCCTTCCCTCCCCAGTGGGAGGGAGTAATCAGATCAGTTCTGCTCAGGAGCTTAGCCAGGCACAGAACTCAGGAATCTCCACCATTAGGGCTAACCTTAAGGTTAGGGATAGCATACAGACCCCTAGTGTGAGGGAAAGCATAAGAGCCCCTGTCTTTCGCTTTCCTTCAGTCACATTGTGACACCTTTTTGTGCATGTAGAGGTTTTTCCTGGCTCCTTTTCCTCACAAGCACAACTGCATTGATTGTGGGAGGGCTTCTTATATGGAGGGGTACAAGGCTACAAAGTTAAATTTGATTGGTTCACTGTATTAAACTTGTTAAGAGATGTGATTTAAAGGGAAGCTGTCAGTCAATTCCTGCTGCCCAAACTGCTCACAAGATGAATCAGACCCTGGCTGCATGATTGCAGGCAGGTATATCTTTCTCTGAATTACTCCAGAGTTTCAGAGCAAATATAGCCACATAGCCAGTGACCAGACTAAATTGCCTCCGCTCCCGATCGGTATCTTGGTATCTTGCCAGCACTACTCAGGAGATTGACAAGTCTCCCCCTCGTGTGTACATAGAGAGAGAGAGACTTGGCAATCTCCTACAACAGTCTTGGGAAGAGCTGACCATGGGTGGAGGCAATTTAGTATGGTAACCGGCTATGGGCCCTGGTCAGATATTCAAGTATATTTTTATCTGACATGCTGGAACATTTTAGTGAATATTGTTACAATCTACACTTTCCAGTTAAGCAATCTATAGATTAGAGGATAGCCTATGGAAGGAAGGGCGCAATAGGGTCTTACCAGGTAGGGTGAGGAAGGGGAAGAAGAGGCGAAGAATGTACTCACCTATAGGGGTTGTGAGAGGTCACAACACCTAGAGAAGCATGTGATAGCTGCAGCACCGGAGATTCAGGCAGATAAAAACATCAAAGGAGACCGGTAGTCATCGCCGCGCTTTTCACCACTCCAAAGATGAAAATTAAATCATCCAAGTGTTTATTGAAGGAGCTAATACAAGTCAATGCGTTTCTAAGGTCTCAGGCCCCTTCTTCAGGACAAAACAGCACTGACAAGGATAGTCAAGGACAACCGGTCTCCTTTGATGTTTTTAGCATCCAGTTAAACAATCTAGATGCTGATTGAAATAATGTATTTAAATTAAAGAAGAGGTGAATTTTGTTTGCTCTATAAATTTTTAAGAATACAGGTCTGTTAATGTCAGTAAAGCTTTTTTGAGTAAGAAGACATTTAGATTTTGTATGCAGTGTGGAATTAGTCTAATTAATATGTAAAAGTCCATCTTGAACTTCATGAAAAGATGAAATTTCAGATGAAACATAACGTGTACATTCTGAAAATTTATTTTAGCCCTTTCTTTACACTGTTATTTCAGTTAATAAAAGAATGAATATTGATTCTTATCCCAGCTCTTACCAGCTGAAATCTTTAAAGCATTACATTGATCTTAAAATATTATTTTAATGATGCAGATATTATTAGTCTTCTTAGCCATCTGAAACAAGTTCGTCATTTGAAGTAGTTAAACCTCATCACAATCAATTTTTCAGCCAATATTAAAATATATCACATGCTTTGTTTGAGTCTGGAAAACGATGGGAAATTTAAAATCCATGAATAAGCCAAAGTTTACCGGATGTGTGTTACAATGATCAAATGAAAGAAACAGGTTAAATGGATTTTATCCATTTTACTTAGGGATGCAGAGAAAGGCATTGCAGACCACAACATTTTCCAGTTAGGCTTGGGCAGGCCTTATCAAACCTCTTAAGGAATGACCACCTCAAGCTTTATATTCTAAGTCATATAAAATGATTAGGGATGAGTGAACCCGAACTGTAAAGTTCGGGGTTCATGCCAAACACCGGGTGTTCGGGCCTCAGACTCGAACACAGATTGTTACCTGTGCGTTAGCAAGCTTTTGCAGTCTGAGTGAAGGAGTGTGATGGAGTATGCGACAGAGCAGTGAGGAATGCCAGGCCAAGGAACAATCCAAAGGGCTTTATTGGAACCACAAAGATAAAGCACCAAACATAAATGTAAATCCTTAAAGTCTGCAAGGAGTCCACAACAAAACAAAAGATCCAGGGGCGCCTCCCGGTATTCCAACGCCAGGGAAAATATGCCAATGGTTCTTATATGAGTTCCTTGAGTCCAACAGGGTGAACAACAAAACACAATCCCACGTGGCCACTGATCTCCAGTCTGCAACAGTCCATACACAGGCTCTAGGATCCAGCCTCAGCTATAGATCCTAGTCCTTCTCCAGCCGAGATCCAACTAACTGACCTAACATGGGTCTCATTGTTCTTCTCTCCTGTGATCAGCCCCTAAAGTGGGCCCAACTCCGCCTGGACATTTGATGACATTTCATACATGAATGGACTTTAGACTCCTGGCTCTGTTCTGTTTACCAAGTTGTGGATTGGAGAAGTCCCATGCTGAGAAGAACAAACAATCCCCCACCAGTAGTACATAAAGGACAGTCAAGGAGAGACAGACTATTACACCATGAGCACAGGCGGGGGAGGGACACACTGTTACAACCCCTTCCCCCCTCAATTTGTGTACGGACTAGTGACCTCAACAGGTCGCTTGTCAAGTACACATAAACATGGTGGATGTAACTCAGGGCTCCTCCTGCCTCGACAATCCATCTGCATTTTGGTGTTGGCTTCCCCTTCTATATTGTATTGTAAAGTTATAGGGTTGAAGAGCCAGGCTCCATCGTAGTAAGCGTCCATTGTCCACAGAGACTCTGTTCAGCCAGATGAGGGGATTGTGATCAGTAACCACAGTGAATTCTCGTCCATACAGATACGGCCTTAGTTTCCTAAGGGCCCATACTACAGCCAGGCATTCCTTCTCAACAGTTGCATAGGCCACTTCTCGGTCCAGCAGTTTCCTGCTGAGGTTGGCAATGGGGTGCTCCTCCCCGGCTGCATTCACCTGGCTGAGTACAGCTCCCAATCCAAAAGAAGAGGCATCCGTTTGCACAATGAATCTCCTCTTGTAGTCTGGAGCAGCCAGAACAGGGTCGCAGACCAAGGCGTCCTTCAGCCGGTTAAAAGCCTCATCACAGGCTGGAGTCCAGATCACCAGCCGGGGCATCGTTTTCTTCGTGAGGTCTGTAAGGGGCTTGGCCACAGAGCTGAAATGAGAAACAAATTTTCTGTAATAACTGGCAGTGCCCAAAAAAGCCATAACTTGTTTCTTGGTTTGGGGTACAGGCAAGTCTCTAATAGCCTGGATTTTGGCAGGTTCAGGGCATAACTTCCCTCCTCCTACTCGATGCCCTAGGTATTGGACTTCACCCATCCCCAATTGGCATTTATCAGGTCGAATAGTTAGGCCTGCTGCAAGAATCTGGTCAAGAACAACAGCTACTTGATTCAGATGTTCCTCCCATGTGTGGCTGAAGACGGCAATATCATCCAGGTAGGCACAAGTGAAGTCACCATATCCCCGTAGGATTTGGTCCACCATTCTCGGAAAGGTTGCAGGGGAGTTTTTCATTCCGAAAGGCATGTTTAGAAATTCATACAAACCAAAGGGGGTTAAAAAAGCCGAGCTTTCTCTACCTTCCTCCGTCAGGGGAATTTGCCAGTATCCCTTACTGAGATCCAAGGTGGTGACGTATCATGCCCCAGCTAGCCGGTCTAGAAGTTCATCAATGCGGGGCATTGGGTAAGCATCACTGATGGTATGGTCATTTAGTCATCTGTAGTCCACACAAAATCGAGTACTCCCATCTTTCTTGGGTACTAACACAACAGGAGAGGCCCAAGAACTATGGGAGGCCTGAATCACCCCAAGCTGTAACATCTCCTCCAGCTCATGCTGCATGGTGTTTCTAACTGATTCTGGTACCCGGTAGGGAGCCTGTTATATGGGACGGATGCCCTGAGTGTCCACATGATGTCGAGTTACTGTGGTACGACCTGGTCGGGATGAGAAACCAGCCTGTCTCTGATGGAGCACTCCCAGCATTTGTTTTTTCTGTAAGGAATCTAAGTGATCTCTCAGAGGAACCTGTTCCACAGTGGATGGGGCTCTGGCTGCTTCAACAAGATCAGGTAATGGGTCCTCATCCTCCTGACCATCTTCTGAATCCAGCCGACAGCTTGCTATCATAGGTAATGTCCAGTCATGGTACTCCTTAATCATATTCACATGGACAGTCCTTTGTCTTAGACCCTGATCATCTAGAGCAAGAAGGTAATTGGTGTCGTTTAGTTTTCTGAGAACCTGGAAGGGACCCTCCCATGTTGTCTGGAGTTTATTTTGCCGATGAGGAAGAATCATTAAGACTTGTTGTCCCTCTACAAATTCTCGATAGCGTGCTTTGCGGTCATACCATGTCTTCTGTCTGGTTTGAGCCATCCGCACATGATCTTGAGCCAAACTAGCAAGTTGAGCCAGGGTTTCCTGAAGCTTGAAGACATATGGAACAACAGGGGTTCCCTGTATCTTCAACTTGCCCCTCCCAATATTCCTTTAGCAGAGTTAAGGGTCCCCTGACCTTTCTTCCATAGTGTAGTTCAAAGGGTGAAAACCCAGTGGACTCCTGGGGAAGTTCCCAATAGGCGAACAGGAGATGGGGTAGGTACTTCTCCCAGTCGGAATCCCTGTCAGTGAAGGCCCTTAGCATATTTTTCAGTGTTTGATTAAACCGTTAACAAAGTCCATTGGTTTGAGGATGGTATGCTGTAGTTCAAATTGCTCGTACTCCACAGGTGCGCCACAGACACTGCACCAACTCTGACATGAACTGGGAACCTTGGTCCGATAAGATCTCACTTGGGAATCCTACTCGGGTGAAAATGGTAACAAGAGCCTCAGCCACCTGGGCTGCAGAAATACTTGACAAGGCCACAGCTTCTGGATATCGGGTGGCGTAGTCCACAACAGTGAAAATGTACTGTTTAACAGATTTACTTGGTTTAGCCAGAGGTTCAATGATATTGACAGCTACTCTTTGAAAGGGTTCTTCTATTATAGGGAGTGGTTGCAAGGGTGCCTTTGGGTGATCTCCGGGTCGCCCTCTACGCTGACATATGTCACAAGTTCGGCAGAAATGCGCCACTGCTTGAAAAATTCCAGGCCAATAGAAAATTTGAGTCAATCGTCTCTCGGTGCGGGTTTTCCCTTGATGGCCGGCAGTAGGAATGTCATGAGCAAGGTGTAATAGGGAAATTCTGTATTTCTGAGGAATAATCAGCTGTTTGCTATAAGTCCAGGGTTTATCTAGGGAGTCAGCATTGGTAACCCAATATAGAAGTCCATTTTCTCTGATAATTTTTTCCCCATTTTCTCCTAACTGCCCTACTTCAGCCCGAGCTCTAAAGCTATCCAGGGTGGGGTCAATCTCTACCTCTTGTCTAAACTGAACTTTATCCAGAGTGACATTCATATGAGACCCACAAGAAGAATCAGTCATCGGCTGTGACGGCAGTTCGGGTGGCCTCATTTCCATTGATGGCTTGAACACGTCCACATCTGCTGCTCTCTTGGCTTGACTTCTGGTTATCGCACCGACAAAGTGGCATTGAAGATTCCCCACATCATTCCCTACAAGAATGTCTGCAGGAAGGCCGTTCGTCACACCAATCATGCATTGTTTTGCCCCAAAGTCATAATCCCGGGTCACACTCGCTCTTGGAATGTATCTTTGAGTACCTCCAGCCAATTCAATGGCAATTCCTGGTCCCTTTTGCATTGCTTCTGGTTCAATTACTCGGGGATCTGCGATGGTGAGAAAAGCCCCAGTGTCACGAAAGCCAACAACTTTTTGGCCATCCAGCATGACCTCCTGTAGATGTTTATGCTGAAGATCAGAAGAACGGGCGGCTGTGGCTCGCACCCCATAGACTCCTGGTAGGGAAGTCAACATATCAGAGTCTTTTGTCAAATCATCAGGGAGTGAATCCAGCTCTTCTCCTGATGAGAGTGTCTGTAGATAATGGACAGGCAAAGGGGGTCTGTAACTGTTTTGCCTCTGAACACCTGGACAGTGAGCTTGCAGATGACCCGGCTGCCCACATCCATAACATCTATGTTCTATGAGTCTTTCTCCATGTCGTATTCCCAAAGAGGAGGCAGGAGTAATAGGAGGCAAATTCACATGGGGTCCGCCATGTGTTGGTAGTTTAGTGGGACGGTGAACATTGGAGGCCAAAGGACAAGGGACCACTGGTGCTGGAGAGCTGTTAGTTTTTTTCTCACTGACTAGTATCCTTTTCCATTGAGGCTTGATGGTGAGAAGCCCATCAGCTAGAGCGGCAGCTTGTTCCACAGTTGACGGCTTTCTCTCACGCACCCATTCCCTGATTTCAGCAGGGCACCTGGCGTAGAACTGCTCTTTCAGGATGACCTGGAGGAAGGTCTCCCAAGTTAAGGCCCCCTCTCTCTCCAGCCAGCGATGGCATACTTGTTTCAGTCTGTGGGCATACATCTTGAAAAACACTTCCCCATCACAGGCTAACATACAGAACTGAGTCCTATAAGTATCTGGGGTCACGGCATAATGTTCTAGAATGATCTGTTTTATCTCCCCATACTCACAATTCCACTCAGGGTCCATAGCTCTATAGGCGTCGGCAGCTCCACCCTCCAAGAGGCCCACCAAGTATCTGACTCGCTCTCTTTCTGGGACTTCCATTAATCGGCACTGATGCTCAAAGTCCTGGAAGAAGCCCTCAATGTCGCCTGCAGCTTCATTAAATGGCTTAAAGTCCTTGTGGGATACTCTGGAGAATTCCCTCATAGTGGGTGCTGTGGTTACAGTTTGTCTGGAGCCTTTAGCTGCTTCCACAGCAAACCTCCTCTCCAGCAATGCCCTCTCTTGAGCTCTGCGAATGGCATCCATCTTATATTCAATGGTGACCTCATCTCCAAGCAGTGCCATCTCCTCCTCATACCACACAACCCATTGACTTTTTTGGGTATTTACCTCCAAATCCCGTCTTTCCTCCCCTTGCTGTGGAAATTGTTCCTCGGTGCCATCTTGCAGGCAAGCGTTTTCCAATGCCTCAATTAGTTGCTCCTTAGAGAGTCCTTTGTAGCCGATTCCTAATTCATGGGCCTTTGTTTGTAGGCTCATCACAGTCCAGTTCTTGTACTCTGAGGTTCTGATTCCAGATGTTAATGGGCCGTTGTCCTCCATTCTTTCTGCTCTGATCCCGCCGCTGCCACCAGTTTGTGATGGGGTATGCGACAGAGCAGTGAGGGACGCCAGGCCAAAGAACAATCCAAAGAGCTTTATTGGAACCACATAGATAAAGCACCAAACATAAATGTAAATCCTTAAAGTCTGCAAGGAGTCCACAACATAACAAAAGATCCAGGGGCGCCTCCCGGTATTGCAACGCCAGGGAAAATATGGCAATGGTACTTATATGAGCTCCTTGAGTCCAACAGGGTGAACAACAAAACACAATCCCACGTGGCCACTGATCTCCAGTCTGTAAAGGCCCCGTCACACTAAGCAACATCGCTAGCAACATCGCTGCTAACGAACAACTTTTGTGACGTAGCAGCGATGTTGCTAGTGATGTCGCTGTGTGTGACATCCAGCAACAACCTGGCCCATGCTGTGAGGTCGTTGGTTGTTGCTGAATGTCCTGGGCCATTTTTTAGTTGTTGCTGTCCCGCTGTGAAGCGCAAATCGCTGTGTGTGACAGCGAGACAGCAACAACTGAATGTGCAGGCAGCAGGAGCCGGTTTCTGCGGAGGCTGGTAACCACAGGAAACATCGAGTAACCAAGAAGCCCTGTCCTTGGTTACCCGATATTTACCTTTGTTACCAGCCTCCGCCGCTCTCACTGTCAGTGCCGGCTCCTGCTCTGTGCACATGTAGCTGCAGGACACATCGGGTTAATTAACCCGACGTGTGCTGTAGCTAGGAGAGCAGGGAGCCAGCGGTAAGCATTGTGCGCTGCTCCCTGCTCTGTGCACATTTAGCTGCAGCACACATCGGGTAATTAACCCGATGTGTGCTGTAACTAGGAGAGCAGGGAGCCAGCGCTCAGTGTGCGCTGCTCCCTGCTCTCTGCACGTGTAGCTGCGTGCGTTGGTAACAAAGGTAAATATCGGGTTGGTTACCCGATATTTACCTTAGTTACCAAGCGCAGCATCTTCCACGCGGCGCTGGGGGCTGGAGGCTGGTCACTGGTTGCTGGTGAGCTCACCAGCAACTCGTGTAGCGACGCTCCAGCGATCCCTGCCAGGTCAGGTTGCTGGTGGGATCGCTGGAGCGTCGCAGTGTGACATCTCACCAGCAACCTCCTAGCAACTTACCAGCGATCCCTATCGTTGTTGGGATCGCTGGTAAGTTGTTTAGTGTGACTGGACCTTAACAGTCCATATACAGGCTCTAGGATCCAGCCTCAGCTATAGATCCTAGTCCTTCTCCAGCCGAGATCCAACTAACTGACCTAACATGAGTCTCATTGTTCTTCTCTTCTTGGATCAGCCCCTAAGGTGGGCCCAACTCCGCCTGGACATTTGATGACATTTGATACATGAATGGACTTTAGACTCCTGGCTCTGTTCTGTTTACCAAGTTGTGGATTGGAGAAGTCCCATGCTGAGAAGAACCAACAATCCCCCACCAGTAGTACATACAGGACAGTCAAGGAGAGACAGACTATTACACCATGAGCAGAGGCGGGGGAGGGACACATTGTTACAAGGAGGGGGGCACCAAGCCACACGGACACTGCACTCCTTTGTCAAGGAGACTCTTTGTGCAAATGTGACTTCTGGTGGAGTGCATGACTGTCACGCTCTCCGTGTCCCAGCACCACTCCTTACCCACTGATCCAGTCCACGTGTCCACTGGTCATGGCTGCCGCTCCCACTCTTGCTCCCCAGAGTCCTGTTCCTGGTCTCAGGAGTCTGATTCTGACTAATGTTCTGTATAGGACCGGGCCGCGCCCACTCACCTGGTCTTATAGCCCCAGCACTGCTGCAACAGGAAATGACCTGAGGCTGTGCTGAGTATATAAGACTGGCCTCTCCATGTGGGCGGGGCCTGATCATCGTTTGTGTTTCTATGCCTTGTCTTGTGAGCTAAGTGCTCAGGTCTTTGTTCCTGTTTACTATTACTGCCTTAAAGTACGCTGTGACCTGATCCTGTCTTTGCTTCCTGATACCTGCACCCGTTCCTGCCACGTTAGTGCTCCAGCTACCGTGTACCCTGCCCTCCAGGTGGGGTGCTCGGTCCAGTGGATCCACCTCCTGGGCCTACCAGTCCTCCCTGGCCCTCACAATGACACTTACTGGTTTCTTTAGGCAGGTGTCCTTAAGCCAGCTGGCAGTCATCATCGTAGATAGTCAGTAACACACGCAACACCAGAATTAGCCAACCAGAATTGTTCACTTTTATTTTTCTTCACACCACTATGGAAGACATGGTCTTCCTTTCCTTCCTCTTAATGTGTGCTACTGCATCTTAACCTGTTACCTGCTATTTTGGATCTCGTCCTCAAGCTCTGGGATCTGTGCCTCTTTCCCCCTAACTCCATTCACCTTTGTCCAATTCTACACCCAAAGGCTCTCTAGCCCGGTGACTGTTAGCCCATTGGGATGAGCCATAGGCGCTGGACCTTTTAAAGTTACCTCAGGGTTCCCTGACTGGCCCTAGCACAAAGACCACAACTTTTCACACTTGAACTTTATTATTTTCTACTGGTCACCTCTCTAGCCTTTCCACCAGTCCTCTTTCCAGCCATTTGCCACTCCTCCCTTCCACTACCTTAACCCTATCTTATCTAGCATCTAATCTAAAGTCGACTCATCACTAGATGGCAGCTGTTGATACAAACACATATATCCTATAGTATTCAACAGTATATAAAACAACGTACATGTACATGATGGGGCACAGCCCCCTTCTACATGGGTACTTATTCCCTCTGTTGACAGCATTCATCTGTGACATGACAGCATTGGTCACCATATGTAGTCATGACACTTCCTTTTCCAATTGTTTCAGCAATTCATCTTCTACCTGTTCAGCTATGTTTGGTTACTTATATGAAACTCCAATTATTGTCGTCACTGAACAAAGTTCTTAAATTGGATTTATTGAAAATACACATCCTTCTCTTTTTGTCTTTCATGTCTTTTCTGAATGTTGTGTAACCTTCTGTCACCCCGTTATGGCTTTCTTTGAACAAGCGTTGTTTTTGTTATAACATATATCTGACTAAAATAGTAGGTTGCACTCCTTAACCCCTTCTCCACCTTGAACGTATTGGTATGTCCTAGATCGGAAGTACTTAACAACCTATGATATATATGTATGTCCTAGCAATCAGCGCTGTGCTCAGTGTGATCGCTGCCACAGACTCGGCTTTCCTCAACAGCCAAGCTCTGGTGCTCACAGCCAGGGACGGTGTGGAGAACGACCTAAATGCTGCGATCAATATCAAATGTGTCACTTAGGGGATTGGGAGAGGGATCACGCTCCCTGTCCCCTCTGATCGGGGCCCATGCAATCTAATCGCCAGACCCGATCATCGTCATGACAACCTCAGGGTCACCTGACTACAGGAAGCCTCAGCGATCATGCCTGCAGCATGATCATCCAGGCTTTCACAGTGCAGCTCTGGCAGCTACACTCTACTGAACTGATCAAGCATTGCACTACAATACTACTGTATCTGCGATTAGAGATATTCTCCATTTGCAGGTTCCTATCTGCCCATAAGATCCACAGATCCTATCTGTATGTTTTTTTAACCGAAAGAGAGGCATTAGTTTGATAGGGAACCAACAAAAAGAGGTCACGTTGCTGTTGGTTGTTGGGCTCTCATAAAACTGGTCATTTTTGTGTGCCAAGTATCAATTTTTACATGTTTTTCATAGCAGTAATGCATGTCTATATTCCCATATTCATTGTTTCACATATCTTAGCACTACAGTGTGCAATGGTCTCCTTTTTGTTCATGCCTGCAGCTTGATCACTCAGGCTTTTACAGTGCAGCTCTGAACCTAAGGCAAAAAAACTTCTAAAATACAATACTTTATTAATAAGTCTTAAAAGGGAAAAATCCCAACATTTTCAAAATTGAAGATAAAATACAATAAACCAAACACAAAGAAGGGGCCTGGCCCTTAAATCACCCTGAATTTCCCCCTTCCTTGCTGCGGAGGTCGGCACCCTAAGGCCTGCGCAGTATGGCGCCCCCGCTCAACAAAGACTCTCCCTCCGGGCCCTAAACTGACCCTGACAATTAGGAGGCGATAGTATTATGGAGGATAATTCCAAATATCGAACCAAAAAACAATTTAAAGAATGTAATCCAGATACACTATGACCAATATAATTAATGCACTTCTAAGCTATTTTTTCTGAGTATTTACAGTGCAGCTCTGGTAGCTACACTTTACTGCACTGATCGAGCATTGCACTACAGTGTATATGCGATCAGATCATTGTAGGGTAATGTCTCATATAGGGACTAAGTAAAAAAAAAGAAAAAAAAAAGGTGAAAATGTTTTAAAAATATAATCACAAAATAAAAAAACCAAAAAAATAAAGTTTTCCAATAAATAGTTATATTTGTGTAAAATATAAATAAAAATAAACAAAATACACATATTTTTATATCGCCACATCTGTAACATCCTGATATATACAACTGTCACACTATTTAACCCATTTAGTGAACATGGTACACACATAATAAAAAATGCAGCTAAAACTGTCTTTTTGTTAAACAGCTGACAAAAAAGTGGAATAAAACGCGACGAAAATGTATATAAATAAAAATGCTAAAATATAATTTGGTCCCTCACAAAACAAGCTGCCACACAACTCCATGAGTGAAAAAATAAAGTTATTGCTCTTAGAGCAGCTCTTTAAGCAAAAAAATAAAAAAAAGTTATAGCTCTCAGAATACAGCAATGCAAAAACTGTTTTTTTTAGTCCCTAAAATAGTTTTTAGGATATAAAATTGGCAAAACATAAAGAAAATATGTAAATGTGGTATCGCTGTAATCATACTGACCCAAAGAATAAAGCTGTCTTATCACTTTTATGACACTGCGAACGTGGTAAAATAAACAAAAAAATCCTGAATTTCTGTTCCTTCTTGATTTTGCCTCACAAAAAGCAGAATAGAAAGCGATCAAAATATATTATGTGGCCCAAAATGGTACAAATTAAAACTCCAACTCATCCCGCAAAAATAAGCCCTCACATGACTCTGTCGACAGAAAAATTAAAAAACTATAGCTTTCAAAATTCAGTGATGGATACAACCTTTATTTTGTAAAAAATCGTTTTTTAGTGTGATAGTAGCCAAACATTAAAAACAATATCTACTATTACTGTAATGGTATTGACTGGAGGAATAAAGGTGCTTACTCACTTATACCGCAAGGTGAAAAATAAAATAAAGCCAATTCTTCACCTGCTCTTGATTTGGTAATTCTGCTTCCCAAAGATATATTTTTTGGATTTGGGGGGAAATTGAGTGTGTATATACTAATCTGGATAAAGCTCATCGGGGGGTGGCAGAGGTGCAGTGAGGTCACAGAAGGAAGGCGGCATGAGTGGAGCAATGCTACAGACCCAGGGGGATGGGGTATTGTGTCAGTGTGATACGGGGCCTGTGACGGGAGTGTACAACAGAGCAAAGGATGGACGAGGCCGAGGGACGATCCAACAGGTTTATTCACAAGAACACTGGAACAGCACACGATAAGTCCACGTAAAACAGATTCGGGGGCCCTTCGCGACAATCCTCGGACCGGATAACAAAGCAATCGTCCTTACAGTAGTCCAAAGAGTTCCACACAATCCCACGGGCCGCCACACAGGCCTAGCTCCGTCCGTGTCCACAGCCACCCAGGCTGGGAGCTCCTTCTTCCCAAGTTTCAGCTCACTCTGAAGTTACAAAAAGGAAAATGCATTGTCTGTGCTCCTTGACCAGCCCACCATGTTCAGGGGGTAGGGGTCACACATCCTATCTTGAATGGTTTGGTCCATCACAGGGCTCTGATATGTCTGCCAGCCACAGTAGATGAAGGGATCCCCTGCTGTGCAGAACAATGACTATTCCTTCACTGGCCAATGCAATTACAGACTAGATACACAACTCTGGATAGAAGAGGACAGGCTATTTACATAATCACATTAGATGCCAAGACTGCAATTGTATGAGAGAGACACATTGAGACCAGTAGCTCCCCCAAGGAAATACTAATACAACCAGGGAAATATACATATCATGACATAGTATCACAGCATATACAGTGAGAGGGTAAATTACATCTTCACAATCCCTCCCCCTCCCAACTTGTGTACGTACTAGGGACCTCTACAGATCACTGGTTAAGTACACACTGGCAGAGCGTTACTTACATGTGGCTTCATGCAGCCACGAATTGGCATCGTAGCTCTCCCACATCATTGCCCAGGAGAACAGCTGCAGGCAGACCACCCATCACCCCAACCACACATCGCCTGACCCCAAAACCAAAGTTCAGATCCACAGTGGCTGTGGGAATAGTCCTCCATTGTCCACCAGCCAGTTCAATGACAATCCCAGGTCCTCTAGGGATTGCCTCAGGCCGAACCACTCGGGGATCAGCCAGTGTGAGGAAAGCACCCGAGTCACAAAATCCAACAAGTCTCTGTCCATCCAGCACAACCTCCTGCAAGTGCTTACCTTGATGAGCAGAAGTCGTCATAACTGCGGGTCGCACCCCGTAAACTCCTGGTGGTGCAACATGGAGGGCTGAGTCACTAGGCCAGTCCTCACATAGCGGTGCCACATCTTCCTCCATGGCACTGGGCTGTAAATAATTAACAATCCGATTGGATGCAGGATTAGTCCTCATTTGAACAGCTGGGCAGGAGACTTGCCGATGCCCTGGCTGTCCACATTGATAGCATCTGAGCTGGGTCTCCCTCCATCCAAGGCGTCCTCTTGGGTAAGGGGTAGGGGAACTTGGAGGCCGGCTCCCACCTGAAGGTGCTGTAGGGGTTTGAGGATGATTCCTCCATGGGCTGGCTGGGCATGAGGCCTGCAAATGCCCGGGATGCCTACAAACATAACACCTGCGCTCTGTTACTTCCTCTCCCCGGCGTATTCCAGAAAGTGCAGTAGAAGCAACTGGAGGTACATTAACACGGGTATCAACATGTGGTGGCTTAGAGGAACGGGGAACAATGGGGACAGAATAACTGGGGACAGAATAACTTGTGGAGCTGTTAGGCGTCTCTCCATCCTCCAACAGAACCCTCCACTGAGGCTTGATAGTGAGCACCTAATCAGCTAGAGCAGCAGCTTCCTCCACTGTCACTGGTTTTCTCTCACGCACCCATTCCCGGATCTCAGCGGGGCACTGGGCAAAGAATTGTTCTTTTAGGATGACCTGCAGGAAGGTCTCCCAAGATAAGGCCTCCTCTGCCTCCAGCCAGCGATTACATATTTGTTTGAGTTCTAGAATAGTCTGTTTAATATCCGCATACTCACAGTTCCACCGAGGGTCCATAGCTCTATAGGCTTCAGCAGCTCCCCCCTCTAGGAGCCCAACCAGATGTCTGACTCGCTCTCTTTCTGGGACTTCCATTAATCGGCACTGATGCTTAAAGTCCTGAAAGAAGCCCTCAATGTCACCTGCAGCTTCATTAAATGGCTTAAAGTCCTTGCGGGACACTCTGGAGAATTCCCTCATAGTTGGTGGTGTGGTTAAAGTTTGTCTGGAGCCTCTAGCTGCTTCCACAGCAAATCTCCTCTCCAGCAATGCCCTCTCTTGAGCTCTGCGAATAGCATCCATCTTATATTCAATGGTGACCTCATCTCCCAGCAGTGCCATCTCCTCCTCATACCACACAACCCATTGACTTTTTTGGGTATTTACCTCCGGCTGCCGTCTTTCTTCCGTTTGCTGTGAGGATCCTTCCTCCACGTCATTTTGCGAGCAGACTCCTTCTAGCGCCTCAATCAGCTGCTCCTTGGAGAGTCCTTTGAAACGAACTCCTACTTCACGGGCCTTTGATTGCAGGCTCCCCAAAGTCCAGGTCTTGTACTCTGCAGTGCTGGTTCCTGATGTTGAGCCATTGTCCTCCATTCCTTCTGCTCTGATCCCACCGCTGCCAACCAGTTTGTGACGGGAGTGTACAACAGAGCAAAGGATGGACGAGGCCGAGGGACGATCCAACAGGTTTATTCACAAGAACACTGGAACAGCACACGATAAGTCCACGTAAAACAGATTCGGGGGCCCTTCCCGACAATCCTCGGACCGGATAACAAAGCAATCGTCCTTACAGTAGTCCAAAGAGTTCCACACAATCCCACGGGCCGCCACACAGGCCTAGCTCTGTCCGTGTCCACAGCCACCCAGACTGGGAGCTCCTTCTTCCCAAGTTTCAGCTCACTCTGAAGTTACAAAAAGGGAAATGCATTGTCTGTGCTCCTTGACCAGCCCACCATGTTCAGGGGGTAGGGGTCACACATCCTATCTTCAATGGTTTGGTCCATCACAGGGCTCTGATATGTCTGCCAGCCACAGTAGATGAAGGGATCCCCTGCTGTGCAGAACAATGACTATTCCTTCACTGGCCAATGCAATTACAGACTAGATACACAACTCTGGATAGAAGAGGACAGGCTATTTACATAATCACATTAGATGCCAAGACTGCAATTGTATGAGAGAGACACATTGAGACCAGTAGCTCCCCCAAGGAAATACATGAATTACAACTAATACAACCAGGGAAATATACATATCATGACATAGTATCACAGCATATACAGTGAGAGGGTAAATTACATCTTCACAGGGCCATTGTTGTCTGGGCAGTGGATGCGATGGGGTTCAGAAAAATGGCTGAGGAGGCAGCAAGCACATGCTAAGATGGAGATCTGAATCTGTGCATGCACCACTGCAGCTATTTCCCTGAAGTCCATGCGGCACACACACACACACAGATTGAAATCTTGGCTCTATGAGATCTCAAACTGCGTGGGACTGCCTCTGCAGCCATTTTCCTGAAGGCCATCGAGTCCACTGCCCGGAGATCAATAGCACCCACTTTGCACTGCTGCAACACCCCCTTTTCCCTGCACTGGAAACGCAGCAGTGTCCCACCTATGCAGCTGCTGATGTTTTTCAGCTGTGACCCTGCCTCCTGGGACACTGCTCCACTCTCACCCTGGTGACCTATGTCCGGATTATAAAACGGACTCTATGATTATAAGTCGGATCCCCTTTTTTAACATTAAATATTATTTTTTGACTGGTTTTTTCTTCTAATTTTGGGGTGAGTCTTATAACCCAGTATGTCTTATAATCCACAAGATACAGTAGATGGAAACTCCGATGTAAGTGATCAGTATAGAGTACAAGATAAATGTGACCTGATACAAAATGTTCTGTACCCAAATTGCAACTAAAGAACATTAAATCCAAACAGCAAAAACACAAGTTCCAGCTTAGATCCATCATCTGTTAATGGAAATATAGGGGACTTCCACATTAATGGAAATTACACCCGTAGATGAATTCCCTGAGGGGCGTAAGTTCCAAAATGTGGTCACTTCAGGGGGTTTCTTCTGTTCTGGCACTTAGGGCCTCTGCAAATGGAGTCCACTTACTATTGTAAGAAAATTTGTTTTGCAAAAATCAAATGGTTCTCCTTCACTTCCAAGCACTGTATTGCGGCCAAACTCTACTGTATTCACTTGTGGGGTATTGCCACATTCAGGAGAAATTGTGTAACACATTATAGGGCCTTTTTACCAATTCCCCTTGAGATAAACAGAAATCTGGGGTTAAAACAACAATTTAGTTGTAAAAATGTAATTACTTTTTGTTCGCTGCCCAATAGTATAACATTTTTTTACACACCCGTAGAGTGAATATGCTCACTGCACCATTGGATGCATTTATTGAAGGGTGCAATTTGTAAAATGGGGTCACTAGGGGGGGGAGTTTGCTGTTCTGGCTTCTCATGTGCTCTGCCAATGTGACATGGCACCCACAAACGATTCCAAATAAATCAGCACTCCAATATGGCACTCCTTCCCCTCTTCAATTTGTGCTGTGCTTCAAAAGTCATTTTCAACCACATATGGGGTATTGGCAAACTCAAATAATCCGATCCATTATCTACCGGTACCCTAGTGAATTTGAATAAATTGGGGTTAAAACAACAGTTTTTCCGTTAAAAAATTTATTTTTTCATTTTCATGGCTCAACATTATAGAATTCTGTGAAGCACTTGGGGTTCAAGGTGCTCTCCCTATATCTACATAAATTCCTTGGGAAGTCTAGTTTCCAAAATTGGGTCAGTTGTGGGGGAGCTCCACTGTTTAGGCTCCTCAAGGTCTTTACAATGTGACATGGCACCCACAAACCATTGTAACCACATATGGGGTATTGGTGTACTCAGTAGAAATTGCACAACAACTTGTCTTGTCTACTATCTCCAGTTACCCTAGAGAATTTGAAAAATTTGGGGTTAAAACAACAGTTTTGGGGATAAAAATGTATTTTTTTTATTTTCACTGCTCAACGTCATAACATTCTGTGAAGCACCTGGGGATTCAGTGTGCTCACCAAATATTTCAGATTAATTCCTTAAGGGGTATAGTTTCCAAAATGGGTACACTTGTGGGGGAGCTCAACTCTTTAGACACAGGAGGGGCTCTCCAAACGTGACATGGCGTCCACTATCTATTCTAGACAATTTTGCATTGAAAAACTCAAATAGAGCTTCTTTTCTTCTGAGCCTTGCCGTGAGCCCAAACAGTAGATTTCCACCACATATGTGGCATCGGCGCACTCAGGAAAAATTGCACACTAAATTGTATTGCACATTTTCTCTCCTTAGCATTGTGAAAATACAAAATTTTGGGCTAAAGTAACACTATGCCCTCCTGTAACAGTATGAGGTCTTTTGGATGGTGAAGTGACGCTATACCTGATTCTTTTTTTTATCCTAGTCCTAGGCCTGCAGCCCTAATTTCAGTTAAACAGGCATATTTACTAGGTTGTGCCAGATCAGGTCTAGGCTCCCTGAAACTTTTCTTCCTACTCTTTCTTCTAACTTTTAACCAACTACTTACTGCTGGTTCAAATCTTCCCCACCTCCACCCACCACCATATTAATGGCTCCAGCCACAGCATGCTCAGTGAGCTCTAAATTCCTCTTTATGTTTGAAATGCTGCTCCAGTGTATGGTGAGCTGCACATTTAGATGCATTAACTGGGCTTTCAATTATGGAACACTGACATCCAGTGCAGATACAGTTAGGTCCAGAAATATTTGGACAGTGACACAATTTTCGCGAGTTAGGCTCTGCATGCCACCACATTGGATTTGAAATGAAACCTCTACAACAGAATTCATGTGCAGATTGTAACGTTTAATTTGAAGGTTTGAACAAAAATATCTGATAGAAATTGTAGGAATTGTACACATTTCTTTACAAACACTCCACATTTTAGGAGGTCAAAAGTAATTGGACAAATAAACCAAACCCAAACAAAATATTTTTATTTTCAATATTTTGTTGCGAATCCTTTGGAGGCAATCACTGCCTTAAGTCTGGAACCCATGGACATCACCAAACGCTGGGTTTCCTCCTTCTTAATGCTTTGCCAGGCCTTTACAGCCGCAGCCTTCAGGTCTTGCTTGTTTGTGGGTCTTTCCGTCTTAAGTCTGGATTTGAGCAAGTGAAATGCATGCTCAATTGGGTTAAGATCTGGTGATTGACTTGGCCATTGCAGAATGTTCCACTTTTTTGCACTCATGAACTCCTGGGTAGCTTTGGCTGTATGCTTGGGGTCATTGTCCATCTGTACTATGAAGCGCCGTCCAATCAACTTTGCGGCATTTGGCTGCATCTGGGCTGAAAGTATATCCCTGTACACTTCAGAATTCATCCGGCTACTCTTGTCTGCTGTTATGTCATCAATAAACACAAGTGACCCAGTGCCATTGAAAGCCATGCATGCCCATGCCATCACGTTGCCTCCACCATGTTTTACAGAGGATGTGGTGTGCCTTGGATCTTGTGCCGTTCCCTTTCTTCTCCAAACTTTTTTCTTCCCATCATTCTGGTACAGGTTGATCTTTGTCTCATCTGTCCATAGAATACTTTTCCAGAACTGAGCTGGCTTCATGAGGTGTTTTTCAGCAAATTTAACTCTGGCCTGTCTATTTTTGGAATTGATGAATGGTTTGCATCTAGATGTGAACCCTTTGTATTTACTTTCATGGAGTCTTCTCTTTACTGTTGACTTAGAGACAGATACACCTACTTCACTGAGAGTGTTCTGGACTTCAGTTGATGTTGTGAACGGGTTCTTCTTCACCAAAAAAAGTATGCGGCGATCATCCACCACTCTTGTCATCCGTGGACGCCCAGGCCTTTTTGAGTTCCCAAGCTCACCAGTCAATTCCTTTTTTCTCAGAATGTACCCGACTGTTGATTTTGCTAATCCAAGCATGTCTGCTATCTCTCTGATGGATTTTTTCTTTTTTTTTCAGCCTCAGGATGTTCTGCTTCACCTCAATTGAGAGTTCCTTAGACCGCATGTTGTCTGGTCACAGCAACAGCTTCCAAATCCAAAACCACACACCTGTAATCAACCCCAGACCTTTTAACTACTTCATTGATTACAGGTTAACGAGGGAGACGCCTTCAGAGTTAATTTCAGCCCTTCGAGTCCCTTGTCCAATTACTTTTGGTCCCTTGAAAAAGAGGAGGCTATGCATTACAGAGCTATGATTCCTAAACCCTTTCTCCGATTTGGATGTGAAAACTCTCATATTGCAGCTGGGAGTGTGCACTTTCAGCCCATATTATATATATAATTGTATTTCTGAACATGTTTTTGTAAACAGCTAAAATAACAAAACTTGTGTCACTGTCCAAATATTTCTGGACCTAACTGTATATTCATCCTCAAATGGTTGTTCACGGTATACATATATATTACAGGATACCCACCTGATAGCATTGTGCGTGGAGTACATATTAAATGGGAATAGACAGTGCAGACTGTAACGCCCATACCGGCATCCCTGCACTGTCCTGCCCCTCTTTGCTGACGTTGACACCAGCACTCTCACCTTCCCGGCTTCCCAACAGTATGGGGAGATAAGGTATGCACACCAGTGACTATGTAAGGGGAATACATGTAATAGCAGAAACTGCTGTGTGAATACTGACTTGAAAAATCCAATAGCTATATGTAAGAGTGAAAATGTGAAAAATGGAATCTGCATTACTGCCATGAACATATGAATCAAGAGAAATTTAGCTACTGAATTGATCAATGCAATAGAGCCCCAACACTACGCCAAACTATTTCTCTACGTTGGGGTCCCTAGCTTGTGTGTGCCCTCTCATGCAGTTCTCTTGATTCATATGTTCATGGCAGTAATGCAGATTCCATTTTTCACATTTTCACTCTTACATATAGCTATTGGATTTTTCAAGTCAGTATTCACACAGCAGTTTCTGCTATTACATGTATTCCCCTTACATAGTCACTGGTGTGCATACCTTATCTCCCCATATGATGTTTCTTTAGGTTTTTGCACCCAGTTCAGACTTAGAATGGTGTTCCAAACGTTATTCCTTATTTGTTAGTAGTTTTTCGTTTGTGAACCCTCCCCAACCACACCTATTGCCAATCCATATCATACGCATAAATAGCCTGGGTCTCAGCTTCCCATACACGGTAAGTTTTTTAACTGCATGAGAGGACACACACAAGCTAGGGACCCCAACGTAGAGAAATACTTTGGCGTATTGTTGGGGCTCTATTGCATTGATCAATTCAGTAGCTAAATTTCTCTTGATTCATATGTTCATGGCAGTAATGCAGATTCCATTTTTCACATTTTCACTCTTACATATAGCTATTGGATTTTTCAAGTCAGTATTCACACAGCAGTTTCTGCTATTACATGTATTCCCCTTACATAGTCACTGGTGTGCATACCTTATCTCCCCATAGTGATGTTTTTTTAGGTTTTTGCACCCAGTTCAGACTTAGAATGGTGTTCCAAATGTTATTCCTTATTTATTGGCTTCCCAACAGTGACTGCCTAGTCCCCGACTCCTTCAGCTGACTCCCAGGGCCTATGCACACTGCACAGGTTGCCTAAGAGTGGGCTTATAGTGCTCGTGGACATACCCTTTCTTTTCGGCCTATGGTCAAAAGGCATGAGGTAGTTAAGGCACCTTCCCCATTAGAAAGGTGCCTGGGCAACATCTTCCTAATGTTGCTAGTTCTCAGATCCTTTTGTGCTGCCGCTGCTGTTATTGCGCCATGTGCTGTATTACTGATGATCTTCTGTGTTCTAGTGCATGACGACTCTACTGCTACTGCAACTATCCATACCAACCGCTGCTGCAATTGTCCAAAATGGCAGCATCTACGTTACCGGCTGCTGCTGCAAATACCCATCTTGGCTGCTGCTACTGCTCGTCTCGGCTGCTGTTTCTGCACCTAGCCATCTCAGCCAAACCTATGATACCAGCTGCTGCTACTTCCACTATCATTGACTATTTGTGTTAATACCCATGGCACCAGCTGCTAGGGTACCATGAACCCCTGGTTCTGCCCTTGTTGGTTACCTCTCAGTGTTTTAGGCTATGTCCACCTCTAGTAGCTTTAGCAAAGACTCAGTAGCTATTCAGGTACGCTCCTCCAGGTCCGTGATCAGTGCCTATCACCCAGTGGATCCACTTACCCCTTGCACACCTTCGAAAAATTACAGTTTGCCCAGGCCATGGATCCTGATTCCATATATGCCCACCTCAAGTTGCCATCCTATAAGTTGGGTCTCGGTTTTATCGGTCAATTTGAGGTACTCCAGTTGATTAATGAACTGTCCTACAAGTTGAAGCTGCCGGCTTCCCTACATATCCTCATCTCGTACCAGGTGTGCCTCCTCAAACCTGTCATCCTAAGTCATTACTACAGGGATCCAGGTACCTGTCCTTCTCTGGTCAATGATGAAGACACCTTTGGAGTAAAAGCTATTCTTAGTGTAAAAAAGGGTTTGAGGTAAAATCTACTACTAAGTGAACTGGAAGGAGTTTGGTCCTGAGAAGAGGTCATGGAAGCCAATTGAGAATATTAATACCCCTCTTAAGAAATTCCTGGAAATGGGGGGTGTAAAGGGGGTACTGTAACGTCCGTACTGGCCTCACCGCATTGTCCTGCCCCTCTATCCAAATGTGTTCCTAACATTGGTAGTTCTCAGGTCCCTTTGTGCTCCACTGCTGTTATTGCACTCTAAGCTGTATTACTGATGCTCTTTTGTGTTGCAGTGCATGACAACTCCACTACTGCTGCAACCATTCATACCTGCTACTCCTGCTGCTGCAATTTTCCACACCAGCCACTCCTACATTACCAGTCACTGTTGCTGCAACTACCCATCTCAGCTGTTGCTGCATCAACCCATCTTGGACAAACCTAAGATACCGGCTGCTACTATCAGAGAACATTTGGGCTAATACCTGTGGTGCCAGCTTCCAGCGCACCGTGATCCTCTGGGGCTGCCCTAGTGGCCCAATCTCCCCCTCCAGTAGCTTTACGTAAAGAGGGCTTTACACGCTACAATATCGTTAATGTTTTATCGTCGGCGGTCACGTCGTTAGTGACGCACATCCGGCGTCATTAACGGTATTGCAGCGCGTAACACTTACCAGCGACCTTAAACGTCCTCCAAAGTGGTGAAAATCGTTCACCATGGAGAGGTCATCCTAAAACCAAAAATTGTTAATGGTTGTTTATAGATGTTGTTCCTTGTTCCTGCGGCAGCACACATCGCTGTGTGTGACACCACAGGAGCAAGAAACCTCACCTTACCTGCGTCCCGCCCGCAATGAAGAAGGAAGGAGGCGGGCGGGATGTTCGTCCCGCTCATCTCCACCCCTCCTCTTTGATTGCCTGGCCGCTTAGTGACGTCGTGGCAACGTTGCAGTGATGCCGAACGCACCTCCACCTTGAGGGAGGGATTGTTCAGCAGTCACAGCGCCGCCGCTGACCAGGTATGTGCGTGTTACGCTGCCGCTGGGATAATGTTCGCTGCGGCAGCGATCACACGATATCGCATGCATGACGGGGGCGGGTGCTTTTGCGTACGATATCGCTAGCAATTGCTAGAAATATCGTAGCGTGTAAAGCCCGCTTTAGACTCTGTAGCTGTTCAGGTATGCTTCTCCAGGTCAGTGATCGGTGCCTTTGGCCAAGTGGATCCACTTACCTTTTGCTCACCTTGCGAACATTACACAGACAAGAGCAGAAAAACAATGAAAGAAGAGTTTTCTATGATTTTGTGTTAAACTATGATATTGTTTTACGCTATGCACTTAACTGACCCCTCGCACTTTAATGCTGCCCTCGTTCTACTCCACTCCATCTAATGAAGTGTATTTCTGTTGAGCATCCATTAAAAATGTTGTGTGAAGAAGGTGGCTGAAATGGGTAAGTTTTACCTCGGTGAGTAGTGTTTGGGGCATTGATGTGTTTAAAATAATGTATTACTCCAAAGATTGACGGGATAACCACATTTTATATACTCACTTATTGTAAATCCCTGTTAACTCTCTTCTATTTAAGTACACTTTTTTTTCCCTAAGTTCCTCTTAAAATGTTTGATAACTGTGTTTGCCTAAAGAATTTTTGTTCATCTATTTATTACATTAATTATTAATTAAAAGTAATTATTTATTAAATAAGTTATTACTTTTAATTTATTTATTACATTAAAAGTGCTTTTCTATGTATTGCTTCTTTTATGTTTAGATCTAGCCAAACATTTTTTTCACAACATAACATTTTATATCAATACATTTTTGAATGTTAATTTTATATTTCCGTTTGATTCTTGTACTTTTGAGGACATCATTCCAGTGTTTTTCAGTTGCTGTGGAGATTAAAAGAATTCACAAGGAACTGGCAGCTGGCCATGGCCAACCTCTGACATGAGAGCAGATGAGTGCTTTTCAAATGATTCTGTGATGGCAACACCCAGAGAACAATTTGTCATGCTTTCACAAAAGTTCAGAGGAGTAAATAATAAATGTCCTTGATGTTGCGTGCTTATATTCAGGGCTTTTTAATCCCACACTGTGACACATGATTGTGATGTACAGGTGTAAGGAGATGGACTTACTGCCCACGTTCCCTCTCAAATTCCTCAGTGTTGTTGTATATGTAATGTGTTTATATCATTCGTTATTTTAATGCTATGTAATGGGAACTTTGGCATGTCACTGATTTTGTAATGATTTATGCAGACAGTAGGGCAAGAAGTAGTGTTTGGGATCAGCCTAGAGTGAGAGGAGCTAAACTGAAGGGACAGTGACAGTTTCCTGTCAGGAGCTCAGATAGGGCCCTGCGAGTGACAAAAGCAGATCTAAGGTCTGACTAGAGTAGTGTCGCATGATTTGGGTGTCCCTGGAAAAGATCCAAGACAGAGGATAGTGAGATCATAGAGAGATAGAGTTAACCAAGAGACAGCGTAATCTGGTGGAGGTGGGGTAGAAGGGTGACTGAAAATCTAAGTGATTGAGTGGAGATGGGTGCAAAGAGAGGACGCCTAGCAGAATGACCCAGAGTTTACAACTCTTAAAGAGGACCAATCACCAGGATTTTCATATCTAAACTAATGCCAGTACTATACTGGCACTATCATGCTAATTCTAAACATACCTTTAGCTGTGAGATTGGATGTATACTTTGTGAAATATAGGCAGATAAAGTTTGTTTAATTAACTGTTATTTAATGAGAGGTGCAACTGTATATCTAATAGGTGGGTTGGGTTTTGCTAGTTATTCCAACCGCTGGCTGCCTGCCTGTACTTCCTCCCATTGCCCTGTCCTTCCTCCCATCCTCTCCTTGTAATAAAAGAGACAGGGAGGAAGGACAGGCAGGCAGACAGGGGTGGGAATAACTAGGAAAACCCGACTCACCTATTAGATATTCTGTTGCCCCTCTCATCAAGCAACAGTGATTTTCACAAACTTTACTTGCATATATTTCAGAAAGTATACATCCAATCTCACAACTAAAGGTATGTATAGGATCAGCCTGATAGTGCCAGTATAGCACTGGCTTTAGTTTATATATTAAAATGCTGTTGGTTGGTCCTTTTTAAAGGTAACGGACCATAACAGAGCAGAACTTGAGATGAAGTGAGTGTCCCATGTGGCAGATCCCTGAGAGTCAGCAAGCTACAAGCTAGAGTCGGCTATTTTGGCAAGTTTTCCTTTTTAAGAAGGAGAAGATGTGGAACCGAATAAATAAAAATATGACTTTCATGGACTGTACTGTAGGGCTTGGCTGGGTTGTGGTGAAACCACTGTGACAAGAGGAGTGGTAGAAGTATTAGACTCTGTATAAAACTACCCTGTGTTAATGAAACGTACGAGAAGCCATGTGCCCACTATCTTGTGTACATAGTTGTCATCAAACTGCTGTTAAGTAAAGTACTGGTTTTATAGAACTGATGGTCTCTCTAAATGAACTGGTTAACAAACACTTAAGGGCACTTTACACGCTGCGATATCGCTATTGGTTGTGCATCACGGGAAAATTGCTGCCAGTGGCGCACAACATCGCTAACACCCGTCACATGGACTTACCTTCCCTGCGACGTTACTGTGGCCGGCAAACCGCCTCCTTCCTTCCTCATTGCCTGTGGACGCAGGTAAGGAGATGTTCGTCGTTCCTGCGGTGTCACACACAGCGATGTGTGATGCCGCAGGAACGATGAACAACCAGCGGCATGTGCCACCAACGATATTATGAAAAGGAGCGACGTGTCAATGATCAACAATTTTTGACAATTTTGCAATCGTTGATCATCGCTCCTAGGTGTCATACACTGTGATGTCGCTAACGATGCCGGATGTGCGTCACTAAGTAACGACGTGACCCCGATGATATATCAGTAGCGATGTCGCAGCGTGTAAAGCATCCTGTAGTCCGGCCAGCCAGAGTGAATGGCAACATGAGGCCTGCATGCATGTCTCGCCTCCTTAGTACAGGTACACACACCCAGGCAGTACCCCCTCTTTTATGTAGTGTGCAGATGATGCAGACCTTGCCCATAATTACAGCCCCATACCACGCTACAAAGGGTAAAGTCATGTGAATACTTGTACCTTTTGTTTAATCTTGTACCAAAGTTTATTTTTTATCTTTTCTTGGAATTACGTATCCTACTCTGGCAAATTAGAAAAGTTTGGGCACCCCTGGCCAAAATTACTGTCACTTTGAACAGTTAAGGAAGTTGAAGATGAAATGATCTCTAAAAGGCATAAAGCTAAAGATGACACATTTTCTTTGAATTTTGGGCAAAAAAAAGTATTTTTAGCTTTTACATTTTTAAATTAACAAAAAAGGAAAATGGTGCAATTCAAAAGTTTGAGCACCCTGCATGTTTAGTGTCTAGTAGCACCCCTTTGGCAAGTTTCACAGCTTGTAAATGGTTTCTGAAGCCAGCCAAGAGTCTTTTAATTCTTGTTTGAGGGATTTCCATCCATTGTTTACTGGAAAAGTCTTGCAGTTCTGTGAGATTTCTTGGTCATCTTGCATGTACTGCTCTCTTGATGTCTAGCAGATTTTCAATGATGTTCAGTTAAGAGACTATGAGGGACATTATAAAACCTCCAGCTTGTGCCTCTTTAGGTGGTCTGTTATGGATTTTGACTTGTCTTTAGGATCATTATCAATTTGTAGAAGCCATCCTCTTTTGAACTCTAGCTTTCTTACAGATGTTTTTATGTTTGCATCAAGAATTTGTTGATATTTCATTAAATCCCTTCTTCTGTGTACCTATAAAATGTTTCTAGTACCAAGGGCTGCAACACAACGATAAAGCATGATTAATTCACCCCCATGCTTAATGGTTGTCTATATATGCTTTTCCTGAAATTTTCCGCTTTTTTTCCCCAGACAGGAAACAAGCTGTGAATATAAGGAGCGTCTTACCAGTGTAAAATATGGTGACTTTTTAATGGGAAAACTGCTCACCTGGAATGGTTGTGATACTCACAACCAGTATAGAGACATATAACAGCTGCAGCCAATCCCACATGCCAAAAGCAGAAGCAAAACAAAAACCAGAATAATTGTGGTATAATCCACGCTGCTGTACAAAGAAACACGCCAAAAAATAAAAACAATGTGTATGGTTTATTCTATGCGTTTGGAAGAGATATCCCCTATTCTTCCTCAGGAAAATCCACCGATAAACATAACAGAGATAGTGATACATTGATATAGGGGAAAAAAGGAACCCGCCCAACAAGCACATGGTAAGGTCAAAGTTCAAGGGATCACATGTGTTACCTACATGGCATTGCAGAGGAACCAACCTACACATTGCAAAAACGACAAAAATCTATTGACGAAAATTAAAAACAAAAACAAAAAAACAGAACCGATTGACCAAATCTCTTTTTTTTAATTATATAGAAATGAGAAGGAAAAATACTAAAAAAAAACTAAGGGAGTGTAATAAAATACACTCCCATTTGTAAAAATGAGAAACAAAAAAATAATAAAAAAAACAATAAAAAAATAATAACTCACCCAATAAATGCGGTGAGTTATAAAGCAAAATGTGGTCTATAGAAAACTTACAGACATCACTGCAATCAGACATAGCCCTGCTGTGGTGAATTAAAGAAAAATGCTAATATTACAGAAAAATGAGGTGAACAGCAAATATTTCAAATTTAAGTGTGTGATCATATTAGGAAACCCAAATCATGAGAATGCTCCGTGTCTCAGAAAAATGGCAAGAAAAGTGCTATTTTTTTGGACAATCGTCTGTATTTTTTTTAACCCCTTAATTAAAAGTATACATGTTTGGTACAAACTCATACTGACGTAAGGCATCATACAGACACTTTACCATATAGTGAATGTGGTAAATAAAAAACCCAGACAATTGTGCAATTGCACTTTTTCTGCAATTTCTCACTTATCCCACAAAAAAAATAAGCCCCATATGGCAATATTGATGGAAAAATAAAGTTATCGCTCTCGGAAGAAAAGAATGAAAAATGGAAAATCACCTGGGGGGAAGGGGTTAACCTCATCGGTCCACAGGACTTGTTTTCAAAATGCATCAGGCTGTTTAAATATTATTTTGCATACTCCTAATGCTGCATTTTATGTTGAGGATGACAGGCCATATTTGTGCATCTGTCTCTGAACAGTAGAACAATTTACCATAACTTCAGAGTCTGCTAAATCTTCCTGAAGGTCTTTTGCAGTCAATCGGGGGGTTCAGATTTGCCTCTCTAGCAATCCTACGAGCAGCTCTCACAGAAATTTTGCTTGGTCTTCCAAACCTTATCTTGACGTTCACTGTTCCAGTTAAATGACAATTCTTAATTACATTTCGAACTGAGGAAAGGGCAACTGGAAAATGCTTTGCTATCTTTTTATACATTTCTCCTGCTTTGTGGGCCTCAACTATTTACATTTTCAATGTGCTAGGCAGCTGGCTAGAAGAATCCATGGCTGCGGGTTTTGGCACATAGTTAGAGAAGGTGGGTTTTTATAAAGCTGTGATATTTGCATCACCTGGCTTTTTTTGCCAAAAAACTAAAAAAAAGTAAAATGACGTGGGCTTTGCCATATTTTTATATGCTAGCCAGATACAGCAGGCAGGTGTGGGCTGCCCCCAACATCCAGCTGCCCGATTGTACCTGGCTGGGAACCAAAAATATAGGGAAGCCATTTTTTTAATTATTTCATGAATTTCATCAAATAATAAAAAAAACGACTGGGGCTTCACAGAATTTTTGTGTCCAGGCAGGTACAACTAGGTAGCTTGGGACTCGAGTCTGCAACGCAGGGTGGCCCAAGATTTCTGGGCCAACCCACTGCAATTTGTAGTCCACAGCCACTGCAGAAAAATGGTGCTTTCATAGAAGCGCTGTATCCAACTCTTACAGTGGCCCTGGTGCTGGGTGGATTGCTGGGTAATAAGGGGTTAATCCAGCTTTGTTTTACCAGCTGGTATTAAGCCCGAGATTCTTAATGTCAGGTCAAGTTCCAAGTTTGACCCGGCCATTAAGAATCTCCAATAAAGTGTTAAAAAAAAGACAGCACACAGAGAAAAAATACTTTATTCGAAATAAATACACAGACACACTTTGGGACTTCATCTTTATGACTCCCTCTCACCCCTCCACGATGCTGGTCTTCTGTCTGCTGTCTTCTTCAGCCAATGGAGCTCTACTATATCAGAATGCACGGGAGGAGGAAGAAAGCTTCTACTCCCCGTGCTGTCTAATCACTCAATGAGTGAGCAGAGACTGCGGGATGGTAAGCGGTGACGTCACCGCTGCCACCGTTACCATAGTAATCTAACAAGTGGGTTACTATAGCAATGGTGATCTCCAATCACCTGATTCTCAGCGTCGCTATACACCAGCTCCTGCATGAGCCCGTGAATAGCGGCGCCGGTGAATAGCGGTGCTGGTAAACAGGAAATTAACTCTTGTGGATCAGAGTGATGAGCACAGCCACTCACTATAATGCCACAACCAACATGGCTCTGGCATTACAGTGTGTGGCGATCAATCCCTGCATGTTGGCTTACTCTGTAAAGAGCGCCAACATGCAGCGAGGGTGAGCCAAGCATGTGCATGAGCACCTCGCTAGGCGCTCACCAAGTATCCCAAGTACTGAGATGCTCGGACAAGCACCGAGTACCAGTGAGAATGCTCATCCGTCCTTACTTCTTAATACTGAGCCCTGCCACACTGATAGGCTATTGAGGGTTTCAGCTTTCAAAAGAGTAATTTATAAAACCAATGGATGAATTTAAAGTCAAGTTACAAGCTTTTATTTACATAACATGAATAAGCGACAGAACTTCTGTCAGGGAGTGTATACAGTACAGACCAAAAGTTTGGACACACCTTCTCATCTCTAGAACAACTGTTAAAGAAGTTGTCTAGTTACCAAAACTGATTTTTTTTTTTCTGATAAATCTTGCTAATATGTGCCCCTCAACACATCTATTATGTTTTTTTCAGCAAAATTAGCTTTTATTGTGCACTAGCAGCACATGCTCATTGCTGGCTCCAGCTCTGATGGGGTTAATCTCTCCTCTGACTTCCTGTGTTCTGTTCCTACAAGTCCCAGAATTCTTTGTGGCTCTAGGGCGGTGTCTAGCTTATCTAACACACCCACTGTGTCTAATACACCCACTCTGCTCTCCGACCACACCCTCCTCCCTGCCTCTTCCCAGTGGATATACTGAGAGCAATCACACAGAGACAGCAGCAGCTCTACACAGCCAGGGGAAGAAAGTGTGTGTGCGCGTATATACAGTGTGTGTGTATGTGTGCGCGTATAAACAGTGTGTGTGCATATATACAGTGTGTGTGTGTATATATAGTGTGTGTGCGTATATACAGTGTGTGCGTGTATATACAGTGTGTGTGTGTATATACAGTGTGTGTGCGTATATACAGTGTGTGTGTGTATATACAGTGTGTGTGTGTATATACAGTGTGTGCGCGTATATACAGTGTGTGCGCGTATATACAGTGTGTGTGTGTGTGTATATACAGTGTGTGTGCGTATAAACAGTGTGTATGTGTCTATACAGTGTGTGTGTGTATATACAGTGTATGTGTGTATATACAGTGTGTGTGTATATACAGTGTGTGTGTGTATATACAGTGTATGTGTGCATATACAGTGTGTGTGCGTATATACAGTGTGCGCGCGTATATACAGTGTGTATGTGTATATACAGTGTATTTGCGTATATACAGTGTGTGTGTGTATATACAGTGTGTGTGTGTATATACAGTGTGTGTATATACAGTGTGTGTGTATATACAGTGTGTGTGCGTATATACAGTGTGTGCGTATATACAGTGTGTGTATATACAGTGTGTGTGCGTATATACAGTGTGTGTGTGTATATACAGTGTGTGTGCGTATATACAGTGTGTGTGTATATACAGTGTGTGTGTGAGTGTGTATGTGTGTGTATGTTATACTCACCTGTCTGCAGGGTCCCGGTGCCATGCCTGCTTCCAGCCCCTGTCTCGGTACCGCCGCTCTGGCTGTGTGCAGTCTCCCCGGGGCACGTACGAAGCTTGCAGGACCTGGCGGTGGATCACCTGATGCAGTCACCTGATGCATCAGCTGATCGTAATTCTCGCGGTGTCGCCGGCTTTTTCGCACCCGGCCGGCTATCAGCTGATCCTGCCGTCAGGGGACTTCATCAGCTGATTACCGGCAGCTCCTGCAGCGATGGGACAGGATCAGACTCTCATCAGATCGCTGCAGGAGCTGCCGGTAATCAGCACAGACATGAGTATTTATTTATTTATTTTTTTTTCTACTGATGCATCAGCTGATTGTATAATCGGCTTTTATACAATCAGCTGATGTGTCATGTGATTCACGTAGTTTAACCTGACACATCATCTGATCGCTTTGCCTTCCAGCAAACCGATCGGATGATATTGGATCCGGATTGGACGGCGCGGGACCCTAACCCAGGATTACTGCGGAGGGGGGTTTATTTCAATAAAGATGGAGTCACTAATTGTGTTGTGTTTTATTTCTAATAAAAATATTTTTCTGGGTGTTGTGTTTTTTTTTTATCATTACTAGAAATTCATGGTGGCCATGTCTAATATTGGCGTGACACCATGAATTTCGGGCTTAGGGCTAGCTGATAATATACAGCTAGCCCTAACTCCATTATTACCCAGCTAGCCACCCGGCATCAGGGCAGCTGGAAGAGTTGGATACAGCGCCAGAAGATGGCGCTTCTATGAAAGCGCCATTTTCTGGGGTGGCTGCGGACTGCAATTCGCAGTGGGGGTGCCCAGAAAGCTTGGGCACCCTTCACTGTGGATTACAATCCCCAGCTGCCTAGTTGTACCCGGCTGGACACCAAAATTAGGCGAAGCTTACGTCATTTTTTTTTTTTAAATTATTTCATGAAATTCATGAAATAATTAAAAAAAAAAGGGCTTCTCTATATTTTTGGTTCCCAGCCGGGTATAAATAGGCAGCTGGGGGTTGGGGGCAGCCCGTACCTGCCTGCTGTACCCGGCTAGCATACAAAAATATGGCGAAGCCCATGTCATTTTTTTTTCTTTTTGGGTAAAAAACTGCATACAGTCCTGGATGGAGGATGCTGAGCCTTGTAGTTCTGCAGCTACTGTCTGCTCTCCTGCATACACTAGTGAATGGAGGATGCTGAGCCTTGTAGTTCTGCAGCTGCTGTCTGCTCTCCTGCATACAATAGTGAATGGAGGATGCTGAGCCTTGTAGTTCTGCAGCTGCTGTCTGCTCTCCTGCATACACTAGTGAATGGAGGATGCTGAGCCTCGTAGTTTTGCAGCTGCTGTCTGCTCTCCTGCATACACTAGTGAATGGAGGATGCTGAGCCTTGTAGTTCTGCAGCTGCTGTCTGCTCTCCTGCATACACTAGTGAATGGAGGATGCTGAGCCTTGTAGTTCTGCAGCTGCTGTCTGCTCTCCTGCATACAATGAACATTTTGAATAAGGAAATGACATGAGATCTTTTTTTTTTTTCATCAACAATCTTTAATGGCATTGTGCACTGATTAAAAACGCAGTGAGCAAAAACGCAGCAAAAAATGCACCAAATCGCGGCAAAAATGTGACATGCAGCACCGCAGGTGACAGAGCAGAGCAAGTTAGTGACATGCTCTGCTCTGACACATAGTGTGCTGCATGTCACTGTATCCACTCTGGGACTTGTTGTGCAGGTGACCGGATGATACATGTCACTAACTTGCTCCACTGTGACTTCTGCTGCATTGTTCCAACTGTATACACTCTCACCTGAACAAGTCTCACAGTGGGGCAGTTAGTGACATGTATCATCCGGTCACCTGCACAACAAGTCCCAGAGTGGAGACAGATAGTGACATGCAGCATCCGGTCACCTGCACAACAAGTACCAGAGTGGTGAAAGATAGTGACATGCAGCACACTATGTGTCAGAGCAGAGCATGTCACTGTCTCCACTCTGGGACTTGTTGTGCAGGTGACCGGATGATACATGTCACTAACTGCCCCACTCTGTGATTTCTGCTGCATAGTACCAACTGTATACACTCTCACCTGCACAACAAGTCCCAGAGTGGAGACAGTTAGTGACATGTAGCATCCGGTCACCTGCACAACAAGTACCAGAGTGGAGAAAGATAGTGACATGCAGCACACTATGTGTCAGAGCAGAGCATGTCACTGTCTCCACTCCGCTGACCTCACAGCCCGTACACGCTGCGATGGATGCAGGGGGGACACAGAACAAGTAATCGGCCGACACTGGAGTCATCTGATTACTTGGGATGAATGAGCAGTAAAATGCTCTGGTGCTCGATGGGCGAAGCCCATGCCGATTTTTTTTAAAAAAAATTCATTAAAAATAAAAAAACAAAAAAATTACATTGTTTGTGGGCTCCCGCTGCATTTTCTATTGCTAAGGGTAACCAAAGCAGCTACTGGCTGCTAGCCCCCGCTGCTTGGTGTTACTTTAACTGGCAATAGAAATGCAGGGAAGCATTTTTTTTTTTATAAAGGTTTTTCCCTGAAAACATTTTTAAGAAAATGACGTGGGCTTCGCCATATTTTTGTATGCTAGCCAGGTACAGCAGGCAGCTACGGGCTGCCCCCAACCCCCAGCTGCCTTGTTGTACCCAGCTGGGAACCAAAAATATAGAGAAGCCCTTTTTTTTTCATGAATTTTATGAAATAATTAAAAAAAAAAAAAATGATGTGGGCTTTGCCAAATTTTTGAGTCCAGCCAGGTACAACTAGGCAGCTGGGGATTGGAATCCACAGTGCAAGGTTGCCCAAACTTTCTGGGCCCCCCACTGCGAATTGCAGTCCACAGCTGCCCCAGAAAATGGCGCTTTCATAGAAGCGCCATCTTCAGGCGCTGTATCCAACTCTTCCAGTGGCCCTGGTGGCAGGTGGCACGCTGGGTAATAAGGGGTTAATACCAGCTATGTTTTACCAGCTGGTATAAAGCCCGAGATTCTTAATGTCAGGCCAAGTTTAACCTGGCCATTAAGAATCTCCAACAAAGGGTTTAAAAAAAAAAAAAAAAAGACATCACACAGAGAAAAATACTTTATTAGAAATAAATACACAGACACAGTAGGGACTCCATGTTTATTACTCCCTCTCACCCCTCCACGATGGAGAGATTTCTGTACTGACCATGCCAGGAGAGAGCGAGGAAAAAGAGCGAGCGGGGGGGAGGAAATGAGAGCGAGCGGGGGGAGGAAAAGAGAGCGAGCGGGGGGAGGAAAAGAGAGCGAGCGGGGGGAGGAAAAGAGAGCGAGCGGGGGGAAAGAGAGCGAGCGGGGGGATAGAGAGTGAGCGGGGGGAAAGAGAGCGAGCGGGGGGGAGGAAAAGAGAGTGAGCGGGGGGGGAAAGAGAGCGAGCGGGGGGGAAAGAGAGCGAGCGGGGGGGAAAGAGCGAGGGGCGGGAAAGAGAGCGAGGGGCGGGGAAGAGAGCAAGGGGCGGGAAAGAGAGCGAGGGGCGGGAAAGAGAGCGAGGGGCGGGAAAGAGAGCGGGGGGGAAGAAAAGAGAGCGAGGGGGGAGGAAAAGAGAGCGAGGGGGGGAGGAAAAGAGAGCGAGGGGGAGAGGAAAAGAGAGCGAGGGGGAGGAAAAGAGAGCGAGGGGGGAGGAAAAGAGAGCAAGGGGGGAGGAAAAGAGAGCGAGGGGGGAGAAAAAGAGAGTGAGGGGGGAGGAAAAGAGAGCGAGGGGGGGAGGAAAAGAGAGCGAGGGGGGAGAAGAGAGCGAGGGGGGAGAAGAGAGCGAGGGGGGGAGGAAAAGAGAGCGAGGGGGGAGGAAAAGAGAGCGAGGGGGGGAGAAGAGAGCAAGGGGGGGAGAAGAGAGCAAGGGGGGGAGAAGAGAGCGAGGGGGGGAGAAGAGAGAGAGGGGGGAGAAGAGAGGGGGGGGAGTAGAGAGGGGGGGAGAAGAGAGAGGGGGGAAGAAGAGAGAGGGGGGGAGAAGAGAGAGGGGGGGAGAAGAGAGAGAGGGGGAGAAAGTGGGGGAAGAAGAGGGGGGGGGCAGAGGTGCTCTGTCACCAACTGTCTCCACTCTGTGACTTGTGGTGCAGGTGACAGAGTGCAGACAGTTGGTCCCATGCAGCAGCACAGATGGCAGAGCACAGCGGTGACATGCTTGTCAGTGTCTTGCTGTGGGAGGAACAGATGATCACACTGCCCGACACCGGCCGCTCTCCTGACATCGCAGCAGAGCGGGCGGGTGGGGAGTGTGATCAGATACTTACGTGCAGGGGGGGATTCAGCTGAAGAACCCCCCTGTACTGCACACTGGCGCCCCGTGCCTCACCATCTGCAGGACGCTTTGCCGGCTCCACACTGACGTCCTCCGGATCCTCCCCTCGATGCTGAGCTGTGACGTGCGGTAGTCACCGCCCGCAGCCCTGTCACTCAATCTGAGTGGTGGCAGCCTCCTCTGACATACCCGACCAGTTTGAGAGCCCGGAAATGCCGGGACGTCAGAGGATGCTGGCGGCCACAGCTCCAGGGGGTCATGTGACCGACACTGAGCGTGCATGATAGCGCCGCTCAGTGCCAGAAATGGAAATACAAGCCAATGGAGAAAATACCTAGAATTGTAAGTAGAACTTCTACAGAAAATAAAAAAAATGGGTGAACCACCCCTTTAAGAGGAGACTTTGTGCAGCAGGCCTTCATGGTAAAATAGCTGCTAGGAAACAACTGCTAAGGACAGGCAACAAGCAGAAGAGACTTGTTTGGGCTAAAGAACACAAGGAATGGACATTAGACCAGTGGAAATCTGTGATTTGGTCTGATGAGTCCAAATTTGGATCTTTGGATCCAACCACCGTGTCTTTGTAGAAAGGTGAACGGATGGACTCTACATGGCTGGTTCCCACCGTGAAGCCTGGAGGAGGAGGTGTGATGGTGTGGGGGTGCTTTGCTGGTGACACTGTTGGGGATTTATTTAAAATTGAAGGCATACAGAATCAGCATGGCTACCACAGCATCTTGCAGCGGCATGCTATTCCATCCAGTTTGCGTTTAGTTAGACGATCATTTATTTTTCAACAAGACAATGACCCCAAACACACCTCCAGGCTGTGTAAGGGCTATTTGACTAAGAAGGAGAATGATGGGGTGCTACGCCAGATGACCTGGTCTCCACAGTCACCAGACCTGAACCCAATCGAGATGGTTTGGGGTGAGGTGGACCGCAGAGTGAAGGCAAAAGGGCCAACAAGTGCTAAGCATCTCTGGGAACTCCTTCAAGACTGTTGGAAAACCATTTCCAGTGACCACCTCTTGAAGCTCATCAAAAGAATGCCAAGAGTGTGCAAAGTAGTAAGGAAAGCAAAAGGTGGCTACTTTGAATAACCTAGAATATAAGACATATTTTCAGTTGTTTCACACTTTAAGTATTTCATTCCACATGTTTTAATTCATTGTTTTGATACCTTCAATGTGAATCTACAATTTTCAGAGTCCTGAAAATAAAGAAAACTCTTTGAATGAGAAGGTGTGTCCAAACTTTTGGTCATACACATACACATTCTGTTAAAATTTTTAGTCACACTGCTACACTCAAAGCTATGCACTAATCCATAATTACGCTGACGCAATGGTCCGATGTTGTTCCTCGCTCCTGCGGCAGCACACATCGCTGTGTGTGAAGCCGCAGGAGCGAGGAACATCTCCTACCGGCCTCACTGCGGCTTCCGTAGGATATGCGGAAGGAAGGAGGTGGGCAGGATGTTTACATCCTGCTCATCTCCGCCCCTCCGCTCTGATTGGCCGCCTACCGTGTGACGTCGCAGTGACGCCGCACGACCCGCCCCCTTAACAAGGAGGCGGGTCGCCGGCCACAGGGACGTCGCACGGCAGGTGAGTGTGTGTGTGAAGCTGGCGTAGCGATAACTTTCGCTACGCCAGCTATCACCACATATCGCTGCTGCGACGGGGGCGGGCACTATCGCACTCGGCATCGCAGCATCGGCCTGCGATGTCGCAGTGTGCAAAGTGCCCCTAAGTGCAACGTTTGTCAAAATTTAGGCAAATCTGCAATATAGCCAGCAAGAGACATAGAGGAGAGACTCTGATTCAATTTTAGTACAATATTACAAAGAATCTGACTCCAAAACTGGCTGACTCCAAAACTGGCAAAGGCTATGCACTCACTGTGAAGCCTAACTACTATTACAAGGAGGCATTGCAATACAGCCAGCAAGAGATGTAGTGGGGGTTATCTGATTCAATTCTGGTACAATTTTAAAAACATTTTGACTCTCAAACTGGGAAATCTGATGCACTCAGTGAGAGACCTTTATGAGGCAGGGATCATCCTTAAAGAGGCTTACCTGGTGAGTCACTGTGCGTGGCCATTTTGATGGCTGCGGCAGTGCCTGCGTGTGTGCGGTGATGATGGGTGCGGTAGTGTTGGGGTGTGTGCGGTGATGATGGTGGCGGTAGACCCGGGGTGTGTGCGGTGAGGATGGAGCAGTAGTGCTTGGGTGTGTGATGTGATGATGAGTGCGGTAGTGCCTGCGTGTGTGCGGTGATGATGAGTGCGGTAGTGCCTGTGTGTGTGCAGTAATGATGGGTGCGGTAGTGCCGGGGTGTGTGCGGTGATGATGGGGGCGGTAGTGCCGGGCTGTGTGCGGTGATGATGGGGTCGGTAGTGTCGGGGTGTGCGGTGATGATGGGTGCGGTAGTGTCGGGGTGTGTGCGGTGATGATGGGTGCGGTAGTGCCTGGGTGTGTGCGGTGATGATGGGTGCGGTAGTGCCGGGCTGTGTGCGGTGATGATGAGTGCAGTAGTTCCTGGGTGTGTGCGGTGATGATGGGGGCGATAGTGCCAGGGTATGTGCGGTGATGCTGGGTGCGGTAGTGCCGGGCTGTGTGTGGTGATGATGGGTGCGGTAGTGCCGGGGTGTTTGCGGTGATGATGGGGCGGTAGTACCGGTGTGTGCGGTGATGATGGAGGCGGGAGTGCCAGTGTGCGCGGTGATGATGGGGGCGGTAGTGCCTGTGTGTGTGTGCGGTGATAATGGGGGCGGTAGTGCCTACATGTGTGTGCGGTGCTGATGAGAACGGTAGTGCCTGCGTATATGCGGTGATGATGGGGGCGGTAGTGCCTGTGTGTGTTTGCGGTGATGATGGGGTCTCTCTCTCAGCTAAAGAAAACTAACGCAACGTGTTATTTCACAGGAATCCGTTGCCTTTATTATCACACTATTTACATCCGTCACATGTGTCACACAACGCATTGTGACGGATGCCAAATGACGCAAGTTTGAAAGTAGCCTTATACACACACATACACATACACACTTATTTATTTTTTTTGTATATACACAGTGGAGACCAAAATGAATTAGTTGGAAAATTTACCTTTTCAGGTATGCCAAATAACAATTCTTGCTTACAATCAATGGCCTACATTTGTGGGGGAGTATTTTGTAATATGCGGTTCCATAGGAAACATTGATTCTGAAAAGAAACCAAGGGTTTTTGACAAATCTGTTGGTGTGTACTCATTTATGCTGAGCACTGTATATATAACTATATCCATATATGTGTGTTTGTTTGTGTATCTGAACCAAATATCACAGCATTGGTTTGTACAGAAGAGATATGAATAAAATCTGGATAATGTTCTTAGTGACTCCGATCGCGGCTCATTAGTAATGATTAGCTCTTGCCTGTATATGAAATAATCATCGAGGCTGATGTTCTGACATTTTCCAGTAAGATATGGGATGAGGTTTTAATCCCATAACATTCATCTCGGGGATAAGATATTTTCTATCCTTCTATCTTGTATTATTGGATCATCTCTCTAAGCTTGGTAATGTGCCTGATCTTTATTTGAATAATTGTATTACAGTGAATGTGTGGGAAGATGCTCAGTAACAAATGTGATGGCGGATTAATTTGTATATTGGAATGTTTGTCTTTGAGTCCTAATTTATTTTTAGCTGCTGCATTGCAAAAAATGGTTGTAGTCCATGTCATAGAATGACTTTAAATTATTTTACGTTTTCAGATCTCACTAACCACTAAATAAGCATCTAATAATTGGAACATGTCATATACCAAATTTTACTTCTCAATGACTTGCATGGGTGAGTGGAAAAAAAACTTGTTTAGTGTTCAGTTTTATCCTAAAATAGAGTCATGCTTGAAAAGCAGGTTGCATGCTTTCTTAAAGGAAATCTATCACCAGAATTTCACACTGCAAGTTATATACATGCACATGTGCCTCTTTCAAAGGCAAGTCTAGCAATACCTTTATGTGGCCAGTCCGTTCCTGAAAAATCAGCATTTGAATTGATATGCAAATGAAGCTGAATAGCTATTTGTAGACCTGCAGCCTCTGTCACTCCAGCTCTACTCTTCGCTCAGTGCCCCATACTCACATTGAGGGCGCTTTTCCAACTGTGATTTTCTTGTGCGAGTGCGATCCGATAGAAAATTGGATTGCACTTGCAACAGTGTTAATCACTGAGACAGTTCCATCTGTCCCGTTTTTTCTCTACGTGAATCGGGCTTTCGGTACAATCGCCGCATGCTGCGATTTGCACCGAGTCTCGGCTCACGTGTGTGTGTAAAATTGCACTGCACTTGCATGTTATGTGCAGAGGGTCATTAGCATATCGCTTCCGATGCTCCTGCATCAGAAGCGGTACGCAAGTGGAAAATCATCCTGACTGACAGCCTCTATGCTGTATGACTTCATGCAATGAGCCATCAGTTAAGTAGAAGGAGGTGGTGGTATTATATCCTTCTCATGCTTTTCTTGAGAAAAAAAAATATTCGTGTAGACATTTAAAAAAGTGAGACATATCATCAGTAAAATTGCAAAAATAACCCCACTATGCAAGAACATTGGGTAGAAATGGCAGAGAGGGCAAATCTTCAGATGAGAATCAGGGGGTCAAGGAGCTCAGGCCATTTTCCTCACAAAGACAACCAAATCAGTGATTATGAGGATACTGATGAATCTTTGATGGCAAGACCTGGGAACCAGATGGGTGCCAAGGAAGTGATGTCATCAAAAAATGCTATCCTTGGTGATACACAGCCTCAGGAGTAAAATCTGATTGTTTTACAGTCAGTTCTGGAGCAGGTGATGTAAAAAGTGGTGATAGTGGAAGAGCTCTACATTGTCATCCACCACTACTGACTTGTCACACTGGCTAATATCAATTCATGATTGTGTGTCAGGGAACGAAGCATACTCTCCCAGTCATCCACTGGTTTGTCAACTAAAATCTCAAATTGGTGGTGATGACAGTCGTTGCAATTTCATCTAGTGTAGTTGCTGCTGCTGCTTTTTGAGATACACTTTTTGACATACACTTAGCCTCAGCGGGAGATACCTAGCTGCCATTATTTATAGTATAAATATGATCCTTTTCTCTGCTATCATGTGCAGGAGGCAAAAGAGAAGACTGGGGACGGAAAAAGCGCAATAGGGTCTTACCAGATAAACACCAATGGGCGAGTAAGAAAACACACCTTATAGGACTGTGGCAGTCACAACTCCTATTATAGATGTATGAAAAGATGGCGACAGCCGCAGCCCTGGAGTACAATGCACAAACACGAGGGAAGATCGGGTGTATGTCGCGCTTATCACCAGGGGACAGATGTTGATTTTTTCATTTCTTTATTCTTTAAAAAGGTTAGGTCTGACCTTTTCAAAGAATAAAGAAATGGAAAAATCAACATCTATCCTCTGTTTATGTGCAGTAGAACGTAGGGCGCTCCGTCGACTTGATTTTGATCTCCACTGCACTGTATACACTGGAGCAGCAACTATGGGCAGATGCAATACATGAGTTTCACAGCCCAGTGAGGGAATGTTTTTAGTGGCAGCAGAGGAATAGATAGGGTTTCAGCAAAGGAGAGGTGCCGAAATATCTGAGCGCGCCCCTTACAGGTAACGGTGTGCATAACTATAGCGACGCACACTAATTGTCGGTGTATGGCAGTGTTTCCCAAACTTTAGTCCTCACGTCCCACCAACAGATCTTTTCAGGATTTCCTTATCATAAAATTTCCTTTTAGAAAATATTAATGTCTTGTGCAAGTGACCTAGAAAACAGAGCCCACATTTGCCCCTCAGAAAGTAATAATGACAGCACGATTGTCCCCATGCTGTATGATGGGCCCCACAGTAATCCACTCGATGTATGATGGGCCCCACAGTAATCCACTCGATGTATGATGGGTCCCACAGTAGTCCCCACACTGTACACCGTGTGGAGAATTATTAGGCAAGTTGTATTTTAGAGGATTTTTTTTTATTATTGATCAATAACTTTGTTCTCAATCAACCCAAAAGACCCACAAATATCAAAGCTTAATATTTTTGGAAGTTGAATTGTTTTTTTTTTTTAGATTTAGCTATCTTAGGACGATATCTGTTTGTGCAGGTAACTATTACTGTGCAGAATTATTAGGCAACTTAAAAAAAACCAAATATATTCCCATCTCACTTGTTTATTTTCACCAGGTAAACCAATAAAACTGCACAAAATTTAGAAATAAACATTTCAGACATGCAAAAACAAAACCCCAAAAAATTAGGGACCAATATAGCCACCTTTCTTTATGATGACACTCAACAGCCTACCATCCATAGATTCTGTCAGTTGCTTAATCTGTTTACAATCAACATTGCATGCATCAGCCACCACAGCATCCCAGACACTGCACCAAGAGGTGTACTGTTTTCCCTCCCTGTCGATCTCACATTTTATGAGGGACCACAGGTTCTCTATGGGCTTCAGATCAGGTGAACAAGGGGCCATGTCATTAATTTTTCATCTTTTAGACCTTTACTGGCCAGCCATGCTGTGGAGTAGTTGGATGCATTGTCCTGCATGAAAATCATGTTTTCTTGAACGATACCGACTTCTTCCGGTACCACTGCTTGAAGAAGTTGTCTTCCAGAAACTGGCAGTAGGTCTGGGAGTTGAGCTTCACTCCATCCTCAACCCGAAAAGGTCCCACAAGTTCATCTTTGATGATACCAGCCCATACCAGTACCCCATCTCCATCTTGCTGGCGTCGGAGTGGCGCTACCTGCCCTTTACTGATCCAGTCTCTGGCCCATCCATCTGGCCCATCAAGAGTCACTCTCATTTCATCATTTCATCAGTCCATAAAACCTTTGAAAAATCAGTCTTAAGTTATTTCTTGGCTCAGTCTTGACGTTTTATCTTATGTTTCTTGTTCAAAGGTGGTCGTTTTTCAGCCTTCCTTACCTTGGTCATGTCCCTGAGTATGGCACACATTGTGCTTTTTTATACTCCAATAATGTTGCAGCTCTGAAATATGGCCAAACTGGTGGCAAATGGCATCTTGGCAGCTTCACGCTTGATTTTCCTCAATTCATGGGCAGTTATTTTGCACCTTTTTTGCCCAACACGCTTCTTGCAACCTTGTCGGCTATTTGCCATGAAATGTTTGATTGTTCGGTGATCACGCTTCAAAAGTTTGGCAATTTCAAGACTGCTGCATCGCGTTGCAAGACATCTCACAATTTTGGACTTTTCGGAGCCCGTCAAATCTCTCTTCTGACCCATTTTGCCAAAGGAAAGGAAGTTGCCTAATAATTAAGCACACCTTATATAGGATGTTGATGTCATTACACCACACCCCTCATCATTACAGACATGCACATCACCTAATTTACTTAATTGGTAGTTGGCTCTCAAACCTTTACAGCTTGAAGTAGGACAACATGTATAAAAAGTATCATGTGATCAAAATACTCATTTGCCTAATAATTCTGCACACAGTGTATAATGCCCCCCACAGTATTCCAAGCACTATATATGATGCCCCCACAGTCCACATACAAGTTAGATAAGGTAAAATATAAACATAATATACTTATTTAACCCCTGATCCTGGTGAGACCACTATCAGACAGTGGAGAGGCGTAGATGGATCAACGCAATTATGTAATTCCATATGGCCATGCACAAGACATCACACTTCCTGGTCCAACGATGTCATCATGTCTCTCTACCCCTGCCCGGGATTAATCCAGTACATCACCTTTCCATTCTGTAGGCTGCATATAAACAGAATGGACAGTGGTATAGCAGGGAAACCATGGAAATATTGCATGCTGCTCATGACAATACAGTTAACAATGGTGTTCTTGCTGTGTTGGTCTCTCCAAGTGAAGGCCTAGAGGCTACTGCCCCCTCTGCTTCCTTGGTAGCTATACTACTGAGCATTAGCAATGTACTACACCAACCAGGACAGATTATAAAGCTTCTGGAGCTGGTGGTTATGTCTGTTTCCACTGCCAGGCAGCAATCAATCTCCTCCTACACCTCCACCGGAGCCTGGTCAGCAGATGTGGCCTCATCCCCGACTTGCTTGGGGCACATCATTGATTCGACACACCACTCTTTTTCTTTTCACTCCTAGCAATCAACTGAAATTCGATGCAACATACTGTGTGTCCACCCATATCCTGTCCACAGCCATTAACTTGAGAATGGTGGCAGCTATAGGCATAGAAGTGGTGTCTAAGTTTAGTAAAGTAGCCATGTGCTACACAATGAAACCAGCTATAGTGCCACCTGGTGGAAAACAACGGAGTTAGCATTTTTATTTCGAAAACGGAATGAGATAGAGAAAAAAAGTGAATTACAAAGTTTTAGGGCATCATCAATTCAATACGAATCGACACCTTGCATACAGAAATGCTATTGTGATGCCCTGGCGCCGCCACGTGGTCACAAAAAAAACACACACCCAACACAACACCATCCCACATTAGGTTCATCTGCCACAAAATCCCAGCCACCCCCCTCAGGGTAAGAAGGATACACCAGTGGGCGGGACCAGGCAGATTGGGAGCGTCCACCTAGGGGTCTTGAGGATCCGGGGGAGGGAAAAAGTCAGTTAAGTTGAAGTCGGAGTAGAAGTGGAGGTGCAAGTGAAGTGGAGTCAAGTTCTAGTGTAGTGAAGGGTAGCCAGGGTAGTGGCCCTGGTCTACTGGCTAGGTGGCAAGCAGTGGACCGTGTCCAAAGGCAACTGGAGTCTGGTCGCAGGAAATCCAAAGTGGACCGGGACAGGGTTGGAGCCCGCTGGTACCGACAACGGAGATCCGGTCTGGAAACCGTGCACAGGCGGGGTACCTGGACCCTAGTTAAAAGACGGTTGCAAGACCCTTCTCTAATTAACCAGGCCGGGAGCAAGGTTCCAGACGTTGTTCCAGTGTGTTAGCCCAGATAGAGTGAAACGGCAGCCCACCGCGGGGGATAAGGTATCCGCAACAACCCACTGAAATCCCAAGGGTCAGTTTTCGCAGGCACATCTCCCAACCAAAACCAAACCGGTAGTGGACTTTCCCGTTCTATACGAGGTCGTCCAAAATAGGAAGAAAGTACAAAGTGCCAGAGGAAGGGACATTGGTACACCAGCTGGGTGTGGGAACCGTATACACCCTGAAATGGCAGCTGGCCACTGACACCTTGGTTTACTAGCAGACTTGTGTGCGTTCATTCAATCGTGAGTACACCATCACCCTCCAGTCTGGCCCGGTGCATCACCAGCAACAGTCATCACTTCCCGTGTTTTGGACACTGAGCCCCGGGGCATCCACCCCTACCCACGGAGGGGTTAACATCCAACTGCCACTCCATCGCCCCCAGGTGCTACCCAACAGAAGCGGTGGTACTCTACATCACGAACTATCTACAACAATCCTCTGTACATATTACATCCCCTTTTTCATTTGAGTGTCCACATGACCCCCGGGTCCGGAGACCCCTGGAGCCACTGCAGATCCGGATCCGAGCAGCCCGGCTGCTGATGTGGGGGAGGCACACCTCTAAACTTGTCGTCACAAACAGGATTGTAACCCATCCACCTACCTGGTGGAAGTGTGCCTTGTTTTGGACTGTAAACGGTGCTCCGTTTCAAAATTTTTCGACAGCCGCCATTTTGCCGCCATTTTTGGGCAGGAAAAACAACAAGCCCGGTATCTTCTTCCCCGGAAAAGGGCGCAAAGTTGAAGCCCCGCCCCCTGGGAACGCGGGCGGAAGTTGGTGACTCCCCAGACAGGAAGCGAAAAGGACAGTGGGTCCCGTGAGACTGCTGTCGAAAAACCAAGGGGGAGGACAGAAAAAGTGTCATGTGATACAAGGAGATAAAAGGCAGGAACACCAGGACTTTGACAAATCCCGTTCCTGGACAAGCAAGCAGCAGGATGTCTCAGAGGTCCGACAACCAGCACGTGGAGAGGCCCGTTCCTGGGACCGCCAACTGGATTGACGCACAGATGGAGAAGATTTGTCGGAGAATCCAGGCCCAGGCACATTTCATCATGACGCGGTGGACCACCGAAATGAAGGGCCTGGCTGCAGCTGTCCGAGCGCGTGAGATGGAGATGGCCTCAGAGGAGCGGGTAAGCAGTGACCCCCGCCCCTATGTTCCCCAGGAACCGGACGTTCCGGCTGAGGGGTCCGGCCTGCCTCCGTCCGCCATGTCGCCTCCCTCGCCACCCGTGTCCATGGCTAGTACCCCGATCGGACGCTACCCTGAATAACGGCAGTAGAACCTGTCTTGTCTAAACAAGAGGACCTAGCAATGGCGACCTCGGGCCTTACCAGCACCAACGACCTGGCACCCGTCTCGGTCCCGAGCCAGGCCGCAACCCCGATGACGTCATCCCCGCTCCTGGCAGTCCACCCGGCCACAGCAGTGATGACGTCAGCTCCGGCAATCCGCCTGGCCGCAATGGAGGCAGCACCCGACCTAGAGTCTATCCTGGCGGCAGAGCCAGCCGCTCCCAAGTACCCCGTCCCGGCTGTGGAACAGTGGGAGTGCACCTGTGGAGAGGCGGAGCAGGCCATTGAGCACTGGGTCCACGGTAGTATGTGAGGCCGGCCGTAGCCGGCGCCGAGGACACCCTAGAGGGCCTGGCTCCTGAGCGGGAAGTGAGGCATGGGAACTGTGTCCCAGGTTGGGAGCGGCAGCGACAGCAAGCCCACAGAGAGGTTGCTACTCGAGGGAAGAAAAGGGCGGATGTGGCTGCCCGAGCCAACCGGAAGAAAGAGCACTATAACCGAGGTGCGGGATCAGAAGTCATAAATATATGTTGTTACCGGTGTGGAGAGTGGGGCCAGTATGCCTGGGACGGTGACCAGTATACCCTGGTAGTGGGGCAGATAGTGCTGGCCTCCGCCCCCATACCTGATGGCGTTCTAGAATAAGAAGTGAGGTAGCGATTCCTGGCTGCCTTTTTCCCTACAGTTGTGCTAAAGTTACCCCGTTAACAGTTTAAAAACAGACCAAGACCTTAGAACTGGTGAGGTCACCCCAAAAACTATCTTGGGTCCTGTTAATAACCCTTTCCAGTTTCTTGCTACTCCTCAACCACTGCACTGCCTCTGGAGAGGTAGATTGGAGGAAGGGCCTGCGGTGGAGTGGGCCGAGGCCCAGTCACTAATGGAACTAGTGGCTAACCTCCAGGCCAAGGGTCCCCGAACAATGGGCCCTTGAGATGGACTGCCGGGTAAACAACTTTTTACCAGGACCGTGCAAGCGTTACCCGGAACAGCCTAGGACTGGGGAAAAGGGGTGCCCACCATGATTAGAGGTGGCACCAAGGAACCAGGTTGTTTGGGTGGCGAACGGAGGAGGGGAAAGTAATGTTTAACCCTGTTTTTGCAACGTTAAAGTAATGTGCTTCCCATAAAGGGAAGAAATGTTGTTAACATGTTTTACCTTTTTTTCCCGTTTATTAGATAAATAAAAGGTCAGTGGTCGGACAGCCCGTGAACGGGCTGTATTAAACCAAGGGGGAATGTGACGCCCTGGCGCCGCCAGGTGGTCACAGAAAAACACACACCCCACACAACACCATCCCACATCAGGTTCATCTGCCACAAAATCCTAGCCACCCCCCTCAGGGTAAGAAGGACACACCAGTGGGTGGGACCAGGTGGATTGGGAGCACCCACCTAGGGGTCTTGAGGATCCGTGGGAGGGAATGAGTCAGTTAAGTTGAAGTCAGAATGGAAGTGGAGATGCAAGTGAAGTGGAGTCAAGTTCTAGCCTAGTGAAGGGTAGCCAGGGTAGTGGCCCTGGTCTACTGGCTAGGTGGCAAGCAGTGGACCGTGTCCAAAGCCGATGGGAGTCCGGTCACGGGAAATCCAAAGTGGACCGGGACAGGGTTGGAGCCCTAACAACGGAGATCCGGTCCGGAAACCGTGCACAGGCAGGGTACCTGGACCCTAGTTAGAAGACGGTTGCAAGACCCTTCTCTAATTAACCAGGCCGGGAGCAAGGTTCCAGATGTTGTTCCAGTGTGTTAGCCCAGATAGAGCGAAATCGCAGCCCACCGCGGGGAATAGGGTATCAGCAACAACCCACTGAGATCCCAAGGGTCAGTTTTCGCGGGCACATCTCCCAACCAAAACCAAACCGGTAGTGGACTTCCCCGTTCTATACGAGGTCGTCCAAAATAGGAAGAAAGTACAAAGTGCTGGAGGAAAGGACATTGGTACCCCAGCCGGGTGTGGGAACTGGATACACCCTGAAGCGGCAGCTGGCCACTGACACTTTGGTTTACCAGCAGACTTGTGTGCATTCATTCAATCATGAGTATATAAACACCCTCCGGTCCAGTCCGGTGCATCACCACCAACAGCCATCAATTTCCGTGTTTTGGACACTGAGCCCCGGGGCATCCACCCCTACCCACGGAGGGGTTAACATCCAGCTGCCACTCCATCGCCCTTGGGTGCTCCCCAACAGCAGCGGTGGTACTCCACCTTACCACACACCATGGGTGGCGTCACAAACTGTCTACAACAATTCCCTGTACATATTACATCCCCTTTTTATTTGAGTATCCGCACGACCCCTGGGTCCAGAGACCCCTCGAGCCACTGCGGATCCGAGCAGCCCGGCTGCGGATGTGGGGGTGGCACGCTATGATATGAAACCCATGACCTCCCCCCCATAAAACATTGAATGCTGGTCACGCATTTGGCGCTCATTTAACTTTGATGCTCAAAGTGGCCACCGTCAGCTGCAATGCACATCTGGACTCACGTTACTGCACGTTGTGCAATATGGTAGGTGACACGTTTGCACAAGCATCTGTGATACACCGTCGTAGGTCCTGCAATGTTGGTGGAGGGGTCGCATACACCTGTTTCATGTGACCTCACAGAAAGAAGTCCAATGGGGTCAGGTCAGGTGAGTGTGGAGGCCACTCCATGCAGCCACCATACCCAATGACTTGTAGGAAGGTCTCTATGAGGTATCGCTTCCCGTCCGCAGCCTTGTGAGTTTTTACACGTTCTAATCATAGCATTTCTGTATGCAAGGTGTCGTTTCGTATTGAATTGATGATGCCCTACAACTTTGTAATTCACTTTTTTTCTCTATCTCGTTCCATTTTCGAAATAAAAACTCCATTATTTTCCACCAGGTGGCGCTATAGGTGATTTCATTGCGTAGCGCATGGCTACTATACTATACCTAGACATCACTTCTATGCCTATAGCTGCCGCCATTCTCAAGTTAATGGCTGTGGACAGGATATAGGTGGACACACTGTATGTTGAAGGAACTGTACAAGCTGCACAAAGCAGTGACAGACTTTATCATGGAGCAGCCAAACTGCACTGTTATTTATTTTGAGATTCAAGATAGGCAGCTAATAAGTGATGCATGTCACCTATTGAAGCTCTTCAAAGAGGCAAAAACATTTTGTCACTAGGGAAGTGTGGACTCAACTATGTCATACCCCTCATATTCATAATGGCAAAAGGCAAAGGAGGAAGAAAAACAACTTACATAGGCTCATCACTGCCCTGTGTCTTGAAAGACCAATTTACATACTGCATGATTTGGAGGAGCAGGACAAGGAAGATAAGGAGGAGCAGGTGCATAAGACGGGGGACATAGAGCTAACTTAGGAAAGGAACAAAGCTGACAAAGTGAAAATGATTGTCTAATGGCCAGTGTGAACATGAGCTCCCAAGCTCCATGTATACCATCACATACTCCGGCTCACTTTTTTGTTTTTTTGTTTTTATGTAGTTTTTTTGTATTCAGTACAAATGGGGTGTGGCCCTCCCTCTTGGTGAGCTGGACATTTCATTCTGTGAATCCCCCTGACTGTGTGTGTCCTGTTGGGACCCGGTCGCTCTCAGCCCTTAGCCACATTGAGGCCTATTTTAGACCCATGGTAAGGTTTTAATATTAGAGAGTGTAGGTACTATCCCAACTGGGTACACCTTGACGTTTGGTGGGATAGCTTTATGCTTTTTTTGATCAAAAACAGTGTTTACTAAGTACCCTATGTTTATATGCACTATGCTTTTATTTAGTTACAGCAGGGTATGTTTTCACAATTTTTCCCTTGGTTTCTCTTTGTCTAATGGCCAGTGTGAACATGAGCTCACAAGCTCCATGTATACCATCACATACTCCGGCTCACTTTTTTGTTTTTTTGTTTTTTTGTTTTTTTGTTTTTATAAAGTGAAAATGATTGCAATGACTGTCCATGTCAACCAGACATCACAGTGGAGTGATGAAAAGAATAAATTGCCCTCGGCTCTGCTGGCCAGCTTACTAAGATGTATGCTAGAATTCTTTTGGGATGACAGATATAGTGTTACCATCAAACAAAGAAATAACTATTGCATAGCCATTCTTTTAGATTCTGGCTATAAAAGCAAAATCAGGGAATTTTTTTCCTTCTTTGGAAAGGTATTCCAATTCGGCTTATTATCAGGATAAGCTACTATATTACCTGCTTTCTGCCCACATGATTGACCAGAAGATCCCTCTGCAATCACTGTGCACCCAGAGTGTTAAGGGCACTTTACACGCTGCGATCTCGTTAACGAGATCGCTAGCGAGCATATCCAGCCCCGTCGGTTGTGCGTCACGGGCAAATCGCTGCCCGTGGCGCACAATATCGCTTACACCCATCACACGGACTTACCTTCCCTGCGACGTCGCTGTGGCCGGCGAACCGCCTCCTTTCTAAGGGGGTGGTTCATGCGGCATCACAGTGATGTCACTCGGCAGCCACCCAATAGAAGTGGAGGGGCGGAGATGAGTGGGCGGAATATCCCGCCCACCTCCTTCCTTCATCATTGCCGGTGGACGCAGGTAAGGAGATGTTCGTCATTCCTGCGGTGTCACACATAGCGATGTGTGATGCCGCAAGAACGACGAACAACCAGCGGCATGCACCACCAACGATATTATGAAAAGGAGCGACGTGTCAACGATCAACCAACGATTTTTGACGTTTTTGCGATTGATGATCGTTGCTCCTACGTGTCACATGCTGCGATGTTGCTAATGACGCCGAATGTGCGTCACTAACGACGTGACCCCGACAATATATCATTAGCGATGTTGCAGCGTGTAAAGCACCCTTCAGACTATACAGGGTTTTCAGCATTGCAATTCATGACAAACTTATTGTCTGCAAATGGGGAAAATTTGGTGAAGGGGCTAATTAGAATTTCAAGAGATCCATTCAATTCTACTCAAATTTTATAACAGACATAAATCAATGTAAAAAGTTTAGAATTTCCCCACTCTCCCAAATCTGATATCTTGCAGTAAAGTTTGACTGTTCTGTCCTTCAAACCTCACATTTATGCCCCTACCATTTCCTTCAGCCTCCAACTCAAAACAATTTCTTGAATGTTCAGTTTTTTTCAGCTTTGAATCAATAAAAATGTTAGTGTATGCAATTCATCATCTGTTGTCTGGAGCTTCTCAGTAACCTCCAATCTAGCACTTAGGCCATGTGCCCACACCCTAACAATAGCAGCCCACAGGCACCCCAGTCAGTCGTCTATGAGACCCTGCCCCATCACGAATGTGTAAGTGAAAGTAAATAAATACAAACACCCCAAAAATCTTTTATTTGGAATAAAATACAAAAAGCACACTCTTTCACCACTTTATTAACCCCCAAACACTCCTGCAGGTCCAAAGTAATCCACACATGGTCCCATGGTGATCCATCTCTGCTACAGAGAGAGAGAGAGAGAGAGGAAATTAATTTATCCTGGAACAATGTGGGTGACCTGCGTTTTTTGTGACAAAAACGCAAATAAACACATGCAAAATGCACAAATTTGATAGCATGTAATTTTCATTGTGTTTTCCATCCCCTTATTAATTTTAATGGGTGACAAAATGTGACAAAAACGCAAAAAGAATGAACATGCTGCTTATTTTTTGTCAAAAGGTTTTGACAAATAAACTGCAGACAAAAAAAACTACAATGTGCGCACAGCAAATCTGAATTCTCATAGACTTTGCTGGGAAGTCAAAATTCAGAACTTGCTGACAAAAAACTGCACCAAAAAAAGTGACAAAAGCGCGGCAAAAAAATGCAAAGTGCGCATATTGCCTAAAACCTATCTCGTTGATAATGCCCACAACCTGGAATAACCCTGCTGCCACCACACTAAGGGGTACTTTGCACGCTGCGATATCGCAAGCCAATGTTTGCGATGCCGAGCGCGATAGTACCCGCCCCCGTCGCAGGTGCGATATTCTGTGATTGCTGCCGTAGTGAACATTATCGCTACAGCAGCTTCACATGCACTCATCTGCCCTGCGACGTTTTTGTGGCCGGCGACCCGCCTCCTTCCTAAGGGGGCGGGTCGTGCGGCGTCATAGCGATGTCACACGGCAGGCGGCCAATAGCAGTGGAGGGGCGGAGATGAGCAGGATGTAAACATCCCGCCCACCTCTGTCCTTCCTCATTGCAGCCGGGACGCAGGTAGGAGATGTTCCTCGCTTCTGCGGCTTCATACACAGCGATGTGTGCTGCTGCAGGAACGAGGAACAACATCGTACCTGTCGCTGCACCGGCATTATGGAAATGTCGGACCCTACACCGATGATATGATAACGACACTTTTGCGCTCGTTAATCGTATCAAAAAGAATTTGCACACTACGATATCGACTGCGATGCCGGATGTGCGCCACTTTCGATTTGACCCCACCGACATCGCACCTGCGATGTCGTAGTTTGCAAAGCCCGCCTTACCATATCAGCAGGTTCTACCACTTCCCTGTTTGTCACTTTTCTATTTAATTACACTTGTTTTATACCATACTATATTTTGCTAAATCATTGTTATGTACAGTAAACCTTTCTTTTTGCATGTACAACACTCCATATTTAAGGTTTCCAAGAGATAAATAATACAAGCATTACTTATAGATTATAAACTAAATAACAGCATGCATTGTCAGCTTAGCATCAGATGCTTCTAAACCCATTGGAATACTGTCTTATAGTAAAAGATGTATGGACTCACGGGACAGGGACATATTATTACTGTTTAGAGATCATTAGTGCTGTTTCATCTAGAATATATGGTCTTCTTCTGGCACTGGTATATTAAAAGGATTTCCTAAACCAGGGGAAGGCAATTACTTTTCCTGAGAGACTGTGACTGGTGGTGAGGGCCAAACCAATAGGTTGAAATGAATTCTACTATTAATATAAACATAATTATTATGATTTTACAGTAATATTAATTGTATTACTTTATTTTGAATATTAGTATGCTGACATCTACCTATATACCGTATGAGCCAACTCACAGCCCTCCTATATACAGTATGAGTCCCCCACATAGCCTTTAATATACAATAGGAACCCACTGTGAGGTAGCGTCGTCGGCCGCGCTGCAGAAGACACGGGATCCAGGCACCAAGGTTCTCAGCACACGGTTTATTATCCAAAGAAAAGTCCACAATAGTACATAGGTGCCTTTCCGGCAGAGAACTCAGGGAGATGTGATCACTCCCTCACACCCGGCACACCTGCCCTCGTTCCTGTTTCCTTTTAACCCCTCCTTAAGCCTGTAGGGAAACAGGATTAACCCTGAAGTGGAGTTATTTTCTATCATGGAGTGAGCACAACCGGGGCGAGACATACCGGCCGTCATAGATAACCCCGGTCACAGTCTCACATACCCCCCCCTCAGTTCAAGCGTGCGGGGTTGAACTCCTGCCATCAAACACGGGCCGCGGGACAAGGCATCGGCGTTGCCCTGCAACCTACCGGCCCGGTGTTCAACCGTAAACCGGAAGTTCTGCAGAGAAAGGTACCACCGGGTAACCCGGGCATTCCGTTCCTTGGCGGACCTCATCCAGACCAGTGGAGAGTGATCCGTCACCAAGCGAAACTGACGTCCCAGCAGGTAATAGCGTAGGGACTCCAAGGCCCACTTAATCGCCAGGCACTCCTTCTCCACTACGCTATAATTCCGCTCGGGAGGGGTGAGCTTCCTACTTAAGAAGGTGACGGGGTGTTCCTCCCCCTGAACCACCTGAGACAGCACTGCACCCAGGCCGAACTCAGAGGCGTCAGTCTGTACTATGAACTCCTTCCGGAAATCAGGGTTTACAAGAACGGGCTGTCCGCACAGGACCCCCTTCAGGGCCCGGAAGGAGTCTTCGGCCTGCGGAGTCCAACGCACCATGACGGACTTCTTGCCTTTGAGAAGGTCCGTCAAGGGGGCTGATAGTCCCGCAAAATCTTTTACAAACCTCCTGTAGTACCCCACGATACCCAGAAAGGCCCTAACCTGCTTCGTGGTCAGGGGTCTAGGCCACTTCTGGATCGCCTCAACCTTGTTAATTTGGGGCTTAATCACTCCTTGGCCTATTACGTAGCCCAAGTAGCGGGCTTCCGTGAGTCCCAACGCACATTTCTTGGGATTGGCTGTCAATCCGGCTGTTCGAAGCGCGTCCACCACCGCTTGTACCTGTTCCAAGTGGGTCTGCCAATCGGAGCTGTAAATAATGATGTTATCAAGGTACGCTGATGCATACGCCTGGTGGGGTTCCAGCACTAAGTCCATCAACCTCTGGAACGTGGCCGGAGCGCCATGTAACCCAAAAGGCAAGACAACATAGTGGAAGAGACCCTCCGGCGTAACAAAAGCGGTTTTCTCCTTGGCGGACTCCGTCAGTGGCACCTGCCAGTACCCCTTGGTCAGGTCGAGCGTGGTAAAATATCGCGCCTGTCCCAGCCTATCAATCAGCTCATCCACCCGGGGCATGGGGTAGAGATCGAACTTGGATATTTCGTTCAATCTCCTAAAGTCATTGCAGAACCTTAAGGAGCCATCGGGTTTTGGTATTAGGACAATAGGACTAGCCCATTCACTCCGGGATTTTTCGATGACCCCCAGGCGTAGCATTGTCTTCACTTCCTCTGATATGGCTTGTCTTCGAGCCTCCGGCACCCGGTATGACTTCAGGCGTACCTTCAGGTGGGGCTCGGTGACAATGTCATGTCGTATCAGACTGGTCCTACCCGGCAACTCGGAGAAGACATCGGGGTTCTGCTGAACCAGCCGTCTGGCCTCTCACCTCTGTTGCTTGGCGAGGGCTTCTCCAATCCTTACTTCCGGTTCGTCCTCTCCGGAGGTTGCTGGAGCCGGGTTTGAACGACCCGAAGAGGAGGGAGATGGGGGAAAATCAACCATCAGGCTTTCCCGTTCCTGCCAAGGTTTTAATAGGTTGACATGGTATAGTTGTTCAGGTTTCCGCCTACCGGGCTGCAATACCTTATAGTTGACCACCCCGACTCTTTCCTTTTTCTCGTAGGGGCCTTGCCACTGAGCCAGGAATTTACTCTCCGCCGTGGGGATCAAAACCAACACCCGATCCCCGGGTTTAAAGGTCCGCACGGTGGCTTGTCTATTGTAGCGGCCGCTTTGCGCGGCCTGAGCCTCCTGTAAATGCTCCTTCACAATTGGCATGACCGCGTTTATGCGGTTCTGCATTCCTAAAATGTGTTCAATCACACTTTTATGGGGGGTGGGCTCCTGCTCCCAGGTTTCTTTTGCCAGGTCCAACAATCCCCGGGGATGTCGCCCGTATAACAATTCAAAAGGCGAAAATCCCGTGGATGCCTGTGGCACCTCTCGTATGGCAAACATCAAATAGGGAAGCATCATATCCCAGTCTTTCCCGTCTTTGGAAATCACCCTTTTGAGCATGGTTTTCAGGGTTTTATTGAATCGTTCCACTAAACCATCCGTCTGAGGATGATACACAGACGTACGCAGCTGCTTGATCTGGAGTAGCCGGCATAGCTCTTTGGTCACTTTAGACATGAATGGGGTCCCCTGATCCGTAAGGATCTCCTTGGGCAACCCCACCCGGCAGAACACAGCAAACAACTCCCGAGCTATAAGCTTCGCCGCAGTATGTCTGAGAGGTATCGCCTCTGGATACCGGGTGGCATAGTCAACGATCACTAGGATATGCTGGTGCCCTCGAGCAGACTTTATGAGGGGCCCCACCAGATCCATCCCTATCCTTTCAAAAGGGACTTCTATAATGGGTAACGGTACCAACGGACTGCGAAAGTGGGTCAGGGGTACAGTAAGCTGACACTCCGGGCAGGTTTCGCAGAACCGTTTTACCTCCCCAAAGACCCCGGGCCAATAGAACCTTTGCAATATTCGCTCCTGCGTTTTCTTGACCCCTAGGTGACCACTCATCAGGTGTTTATGAGCCAAGTCGAGGACCCACCGGCGATACGGCTGGGGCACCACCAACTGCTCTACCCCTACGCCCCGTATAAAATCTACCCGGTAGAGTAAATCCTGCTTAAGAGCGAAATGGGGGTACCTTACCTGGGCACCGGGCAGCTGTGCCACCCCGTCAACTACTGTCACCCGACTCCGGGCATGTATTAATGTAGGGTCCTGGAGTTGGGCTCTCCCAAACGTATCCGGGGACGCCTCCAACTCCGGGATGGGCTCGACCGTCTCAGCCTCTCCTGCCAATACCTCTAGGGGCGACCTATCAGGTTCACATTCTGTCCCTATCACGGGGACCCCTACGGCAGGCGTCCCGGATTCAGGATTGTAGGGCTCAGGTCCCGGACTGACCAATATCTGAGGGGACTTAGGAGGTCCCTTCCATAAAGTCCAAAAATAGGGCAGATCCCTTCCTAGGATCACATCATAGGGAAGAGTATTAATAAGTCCCACCTCATGTTGCACCTGACCGCAAGGTGCTGTGATGGTGACTATCCCCGTGGGATAGTCTCGGCGGTCCCCATGTATGCAAACCACCCCCACGGTACGTCCTGTGGCCTTTACTTTAGCCCTTAGGGTTGATCGCACAAGGGTCACTAAGCTTCCGGAATCCAACAAGCATGTAACCGGACATCCATTCACCTGTATTTGGCACAAGTGGGGCTCAGTCTCTGGGTAGACCAGGTCAGCGGTACACACCACCTGAGCATACATTGAACCCCGCCGGGTAACCCCACAATCCATGGGCTCCGTGGTGAGTGGACACTGGGCTTCCATATGTCCCACCCGCTGGCACCGCCAACATCTAATAGGGAAGGACACCCCCTTGACGAGTTGTCGTTTAGGGTACATAGTTTTCCGGACCTCAGGGACGGAGGGTGCGGCCTCAGACGGGACAGTAGCGGACTCCCGCACCGGTGTCAGCGGTGGGTCCTTGGCCCTAGGCTTGGAGGGGCCGGACCGACGGGCGGTACGCAAAGTCTCAGTGTCCCGTATCAAGTCCTGGGTAGCCACATGCCGCTCTATCAGGCATACTAATTGGTCCAGGTTACTTGGGTCGCCCTGTCCAACCCACCGTTGAATGGTGACGGGTAAAGTGCGTACAAAACGGTCAACAACTACCCTTTCTACCATTTGCGCCGGGCTCAGAGTGTCAGGCTGCAACCACTTTTTTACGAGATGCAAAAAGTCATAGGCCTGGGAGCGTACGGGTTTGGCTTCCTCATAGAACCACTGACTTACCCGCTGAGCCCGTACATATGTATTCACCCCCATCCGAGCAAGTATTTCGGCTTTCAGGGTTGCATATTCTAAGGCGTCCTCGGTACAGAGGTCCAGATATGCTTTTTGGGGCTCCCCCGTCAGATAGGGCGACAATACCTCAGCCCACTGGGGGATCGGCAGTTTTTCCCGCTCGGCCACCCACTCAAACACTGCCAGGAACGCTTCCACATCATCCCCCGGGGTCATCTTTTGCAACGCTTGTCTCACCGCTTTCCGGACGCTGCTGTCGTCACCCGGTCCCGGGGTTGTTGCTGCCGGTCTGGCCCGGATCGACTTGGCCAGGAGGACCATCTGTTCTTGGTGCCTCTGTTCCTGCAATTTCAAGGATTGCTGCTGATGATCCAACGTCCGGAGCAGGTGTGTATTCGTCTGTTGTTGCTGTGCCGTAGCCTGAGCCAGCTGCTTTAATATGTCCTCCATGGCGTCGCCGGGTTTGGGCTGTAGTATAGCCGCTTGAATCCAGGACATGTGCTACCGGGTCACCAGAAATGGAAGCTACACCTCACCGGGCTGGCATGCCCGCATTCTCCACCATATGTGAGGTAGCGTCGTCGGCTGCGCTGCAGAAGACACGGGATCCAGGCACCAAGGTTCTAAGCACACGGTTTATTATCCAAAGAAAAGTCCACAATAGTACATAGGTGCCTTTCCGGCAGAGAACTCAGGGAGATGTGATCACTCCCTCACACCCGGCACACCTGCCCTCGTTCCTGTTTCCTTTTAACCCCTCCTTAAGCCTGTAGGGAAACAGGATTAACCCTGGAGTGGAGTTATTTTCTATCATGGAGTGAGCACAACCGGGGCGAGACATACCGGCCGTCATAGATAACCCCGGTCACAGTCTCACACCACCTATACAGCCCCTCTTTATACAGTGAAAGCCCCCACATAGCCCCTCAGTATACAGTGAGAGGCCCTATATAGCCCCTCTATATACAGTATAAGACTCACAAAGCTCCTCTTTATACAGTGTGAACCCACACATAGCGCCTCTATATATAGTGAGCTCACACATAGCCCCTCTATATAAAATGAGCCCACACATAGCTCTCTATATACATTGTGAACACCCACATAGGCTATCTATAAAGTATGAGCCCCCACACAACTTTCTAAATACAGTATGACCTCCCCACACAGCCTTCTAAATACAGCATGAGCACCTAAATAGCCTACTAAATAAAGCATGAGCCCCCAGATAGCCTCCTAAATACAGTACAAACTGTTACATAGCCTCCTAGATATATTATGAGCCTCAAATAGCCTACTATATGCATTGTGAGCCCCACATAGCCTCCTAAATATATTAGGAGCCCCACATAGCTTCCTAAATATTCTTTAAGCCCATTCATAGCCTCTTAAATACAGCATGAGCCCCCACATATCCTCCTAAATATAGCATTAGCCTACGCATAGCCTCCTATTTTGATAGCCAGCTCAGGTAACACAACAGCTACAGGCTGCAGTGCTCACCTGTGAACTTTACTGTGGCAGGATGTCAAAATAGAAGGGGAAAAAAGGGGTGGGATCCCCCCATTATTGATATCTAGCCATAGTAAAACAGATAGGTGGGGGCTGATATTATCAGGAAGGGGCGAAGCCATGGATATTGGCCCCCTTAGCCTAAAAATGCCAGCTTGCAGCTGCCCAGAATTGGCACATCACATTAGATGTACCAATTCTGGCACTTTACCCTGCTCATCTCAATTGCCCTGTTGTTGTGTAAATAAGAGTAATATAAGAGGTTAATGACAGCTGTGATTTGTCAAAAAATGAAGCTGCCATCAAGCCCTGGATAAGCAATTGGAGGCATCTATGGGACACCTCCATTCCTAATCCTGTAATTGAAAAGTAAAACACAATCCCCGAAAAAATCCTTTATTTGAAATAAAATACACACACCTTATTTCACCTCTTTATTAACACCCAAAACACCCTCGCTGATCCGATGTAATCCCTACGAAGTCCCACAACAATCCTCAACTTTGCTACATCCGGAGCCTGCAGAGAGGGAAAACGTGCCTGCTTTCCACATGCTTTGGGAATTACTGACAGCCGACGGGGGACCTTACTGTGAGCAGAGAAGTCACTCAGTTCAGCGGAGGTCACACCCGGGCTCCCCCGCTGCTCTCAGTGAATGTGCTGCTGAATTGGCAGATTGTCAGATCATGGCCTGACACACAATTGGACAGTCCGGCACTGACTTCAACTTCTACTGAAGGCAACAGGGAAGCCCGGGTGTCACCTCAGGTGAACTGACTGCTGGACTAGTCTGACAGGTCACTGAAGGTCACACCCGGGCTCCTCCTGCAGTGAAAGTGCTTCTGGATTGTCGGATTGTGGGTCATGACTCTGTCCTGTATTTGGACAATCAAACAGCACTTTCACTGAGAGCAGCGGGGGAGCCCGGGTGTGACCTCCACTGAACTGAGTGACTCATCTGCTCACAGTCAGGTCCTTTATCAGCTGTCAGTGATTCCTGGAACCTACAAAGAGCGGACATATTTTTGTTCTCTGCAGTCTCGAGATGTACAGTTAGGTCCATAAATATTTGGACAGTGACACAAGTTTTGTTATTTTAGCTGTTTACAAAAACATGTTCAGAAATACAATTATATATATAATATGGGCTGAAAGTGCACACTCCCAGCTGCAATATGAGAGTTTTCACATCCAAATCGGAGAAAGGGTTTAGGAATCATAGCTCTGTAATGCATAGCCTCCTCTTTTTCAAGGGACCAAAAGTAATTGGACAAGGGACTCTAAAGCCTGCTTTACACCAGGCAATCTATCGTGCGATAGATCGTCGGGGTCACGGTTTTTGTGACGCACATCGGGCATCGCTGGCGATGCCGGCCTGTGTGACACCTCCTAGCGACGCAGTATCGCTCACAAATCGTGAGTCGGGTACTGCTCGTTAGGTTCCATAATATCGTTTACTTTAGTTGACCATCGTTTCCGTGGTAGCACACGTCGCTCCGTGTGACACCACGGGAACGATGAGCAGCTCACCTGCCTCCCGCGGCCGCCGCCGTCTCTATGTGGATGGAAGGAGGTGGGCGGGATGTTTACGTCCCGCTCATCTCCGCCCCTCCGCTTCTATTGGCCGGCGCCTGTGTGACGTCGCTGTGACGCCGAACGTCCCTCCCACTCCAGGAAGTGGACGTTCGCCGCCCACAGCGAGGTCGCACGAGAGGTAAGTATGTGTGACGGGGTTTACTAACTTTGTGCGACACGGGCAGCGATTTGCCCGTGACGCAAAAAAAACGGGGGCGGGTACGATCGATTGTGAAATCGCACAATCGGTCGTACCGTGTAAAGCAGGCTTAAGGGCTGCAATTAACTCTGAAGGCGTCTCCCTCGTTAACCTGTAATCAATGAAGTAGTTAAAAGGTCTGGGGTTGATTACAGGTGTGTGGTTTTGCATTTGGAAGCTGTTGCTGTGACCAGACAACATGCGGTCTAAGGAACTCTCAATTGAGGTGAAGCAAAACATCCTGAGGCTGAAAAAAAAGAAAAAATCCATCAGAGAGATAGCAGACATGCTTGGAGTAGCAAAATCAACAGTCGGGTACATTCTGAGAAAAAAGGAATTGACTGGTGAGCTTGGGAACTCAAAAAGGCCTGGGCGTCCACGGATGACAACAGTGGTGGATGATCGCCGCATACTTTCTTTGGTGAAGAAGAACCCGTTCACAACATCAACTGAAGTCCAGAACACTCTCAGTGAAGTAGGTGTATCTGTCTCTAAGTCAACAGTAAAGAGAAGACTCCATGAAAGTAAATACAAAGGGTTCACATCTAGATGCAAACCATTCATCAATTCCAAAAATAGACAGGCCAGAGTTAAATTTGCTGAAAACACCTCATGAAGCCAGCTCAGTTCTGGAAAAGTATTCTATGGACAGATGAGACAAAGATCAACCTGTACCAGAATGATGGGAAGAAAAAAGTTTGGAGAAGAAAGGGAACGGCACATGATCCAAGGCACACCACATCCTCTGTAAAACATGGTGGAGGCAACGTCATGGCATGGGCATGCATGGCTTTCAATGGCACTGGGTCACTTGTATTTACTGATGACATAACAGCAGACAAGAGTAACCGGATGAATTCTGAAGTGTACCGGGATATACTTTCAGCCCAGATTCAGCCAAATGCCGCAAAGTTGATTGGACGGCGCTTCATAGTACAGATGGACAATGACTTCAAGCATACAGCCAAAGCTACCCAGGAGTTCATGAGTGCAAAAAAGTGGAACATTCTGCAATGGCCAAGTCAATCACCAGATCTTAACCCAATTGAGCATGCATTTCACTTGCTCAAATCCAGACTTAAGACGGAAAGACCCACAAACAAGCAAGACCTGAAGGCTGCGGCTGTAAAGGCCTGGCAAAGCATTAAGAAGGAGGAAACCCAGCGTTTGGTGATGTCCATGGGTTCCAGACTGAAGGCAGTGATTGCCTCCAAAGGATTCGCAACAAAACATTGAAAATAAAAATATTTTGTTTGGGTTTGGTTTATTTGTCCAATTACTTTTGACCTCCTAAAATGTGGAGTGTTTGTAAAGAAATGTGTACAATTCCTACAATTTCTATCAGATATTTTTGTTCAAACCTTCAAATTAAACGTTACAATCTGCACTTGAATTCTGTTGTAGAGGTTTCATTTCAAATCCAATGTGGTGGCATGCAGAGCCCAACTTGCGAAAATTGTGTCACTGTCCAAATATTTCTGGACCTAACTGTAGCAGAGCTGAGAATTGTTGTGGGCCTTTGTATGGATTATGTCAGATCTGTAAGGGTGTTTGGGGGTTAATAAAGGGGTGAAAAAAGGTGTGTGCATTTTATTTCAAATAAAGGATTTTTTGGTGTTTGTGTTTTATTTCTTTTCACTTACAGGATTAGTAATGGGGGTGTCTCAGAGACCTGTTCAATTAGTATCCCAGGGCTTCATGGCAGCTGTCATTTTTTGACAAGTCACAGTTTTCATTAACTCCTTATATTACACTGATTGCCACAGTACAAGGGCAGTAAGAATGAGCAGGGTAAAGCGCCAGAATTGGCACATCTAATCTGATCTGTCAATTCTGGCCAGCTGCATGCTGGTGCTTTAGGCTGGGGGGGGCAATATCCATGGCTCTTCTCATCCTGATAATAACAGCCAACACCTGTCTGCCTTTCCATGGCTGGTTATCAGAATTTGGGTGGGACCCTACATCTTTTTTAAACGCCAAAGGATCCACTCTATTTTGATATCCAGCCACTGTAAAGCTCACAGGTGAGGGCTGCAGCTTGTCGGTGTTGTTTTACCCGTGTTGGCTATCAATATATTGCGGGAGCCAGCATAATTTTTTTTTTTTTTACACTAACATACAGCAAACTGTAACCAATCACAAATAGAGACACAGGTTATGGGACATGTATTGCAGTCTGCAATCAATCATAGACACTGGCACAGAGGGTGGGTAGGGGAACCAGGGAAAATTGATGAACCTTACTTAGCAGGCACGGAAAAAATCTGACTGCTCTATGATCCTTCAAGAAATACGGTATGAATAACTAACCTGCTCTTACTACCATTTAACTTCCATTTGTAGCCCACATAATTTTTTTTTTTTTGTAGAGTAATTTCTATGGCCAAATAAAGCCATGACAATACTTGGAATGGCTGTGATGGCTCCGGAAGTGCCCACAGCCTAAAAGCTTGCTGATTGGCTGCTCTTCACCCGAATAGGAACCGGACGTACAGTAAACGGGGTTCTGCACTGCTACATGGACCTCGAACTTTAAGCTCATCCCTAAAAATGAATAAAAGACGTAAAAACATTTTTTTCAAAAATATGAACCAAAAAAGCCCGCTAAAAGTTAAAATCACCCCCCTTTTACCACATTGAAAGTAAAACAATAAAAAAACAACAAAATAATACATACATATTAGGTATTTACACGTTCAGGAATACTGATCTATCAAAATATAAAATCAATTTATCTGATTGGCAAAGGGCGTAGTGAGAAAAAAATCAAAAGTTTTTTGGTCGCTGCAATATTGCATTAAAATTCAATAACATGAGATCAAAACATCGCACCTACTCATAAATGGTATAATGAAAAACGTCAGCTCAAGACACAAAACATAAGCCATCAATTAGCCCCAGATCCCCAAAAAATTATAATGCTACGAGTGTCAGAAAATGGCACCAAAAGTGCAATTCTTTTTTTTTTTTTTTTTTTACAAACTTCTGAATTTTTTTTCACATTCCCAGAGCAGTTTTACCATATAGTGAACATGGTAAGTAAAAAGACTTGAAAAACAATTGTGGAATTGCACTTGTTTTCGAATTTCCCCACACTTGGAATTTTTTATTCGTTTTCCAGTACAAAATGGTGCAGAATTAATGGTGTCGTTCAAAATTTCAACTTGTCTCACGAAAAACAAGCCCTATTATGACTATTTTGATGGAAAAATAAAAAAGTTATGGTTCTTGGAAAAAGGGGAGGAAAAAACAGAAACGAAAAACAGAAAATCGCCTGGGGGTGAAGGGGTTAAATAAATAAATAAATTAAAATGGCATTGGGTCCCCTCTATTTTTGATGACCCTCCAAGGTAAAGCAGACAGCTGAAGCCTGTAACCCACAACTGCCTTCTTTACCTGTGCTGTTTATCAAAAACAGAGAGGACCCCACATCATTTTTTTTAATTTGTTCCTTATCCACGTTTGATTGTATGGTAATTGTCCTGCTCTTACCAGATTTTGATTCTTTTGCAGCCCCCTAGCGCTTACTATAACCATTTTACAGCACCAAAGTTCGGACCCAATTCATTCATATGGGGGTCGGTGCACTGAGTCAAGTTCAGATCAAGTCTGGGTCCTGAACTGAACATTTAACTAAACTCCGGCCAAAACCAGAGAACCTGAACTTCCATGGAACTGATCATCCCTAGTCCCTATGCTAGTCAGAGCAAAATGGTGGTGCCACCCCTGATCCAGCATTTATACAGGGTCACACGTTGTGCTGACCAATCACAGACATGCCAATACTTGGCATGGCTGTTATGGATGCAGAAGTGCCCATAGCCAAAAAGATTGTTTATTGGCTGCAGTGACACTTTTCAATGAGCTTTTTCGGGATTGAACTATGAACTTGGACGTGGACCTCTGGGAGAAGACCATATACAAATTGCAGCACTGGACACAAGGTGTTCAGGACAAACCCCGAACTTTACAGTTCAGGTTTGCACATCCCTATGTCTGACCCTAGGGAAAAATCATGCAAAAAGACATTGCCTCACACTCACAGAGCGATCCTTTCCTCTGGCAGCTATGGTAGCAGCCCTACATCTCAGCCTGTGCAACCCTTACTTTGATGTAAAATTGGGGAACTGCCTTGTTCTGTACTAAAAATTGAAACTCTCTAAAAATGGCAAACGTTCTGTGAATAATTACCTCTAGAGCTGGTTTTAGGCAAAATATGTAATTACTTTGCCACTTGGATAAAAAAAGTTTTTTTTCTGTTATTTTTTGCCTTCCACTGGATCAATACATGAAAATCATAGTTTTCATATTTACCACTACAATTTCTCTCCATCTTCTCTAATCCACTGGTTGAACGTTTTTGCATATATATTTTTATGTGTACTGTGGAAAAATTATACAGACACATCAGGCACAGAAAAATGGGGCCCACAAGGGACTCGATGTATGAATGTCTATACGCCATTTTACTGGTATAAACCACCTTCATATTTTGCAAAATTATTGCGCAACTCAGAACCAGACCAACATTTTTGCGACATTTAGGGCTTTCATTCCAGTTTCATCCAGCTTCGCAAGGCTAAGACCACCTTTGTAGTTCATTAAAAATTATTACAATTTAGTGGCGAAGATTTCACCCATATTTCCTGGAGGAAGCTCACACCAGTTAAGGCATGCACCAAATTCATTAAATGGCTTGCATCTCCTAATGAGTTAGGGGCACCGTATTCCAGTGAGCCCATTCATTAAGACCGATGTGCACAACATCAGACCTAAATTTGTGGTTATGATGTTTTTTTGAAATAAGTGCACATTATGAAGAATTTGGGTAGGCTTTTTCTCCTATTACACGAGACAGATGGATGCTCTTGACATACCATAATTTTCAGACTATAAGACGCAGCTT